>NC_053027.1:207633488-208233488 GCF_003073215.2 Triticum urartu | reverse complement strand
GACCAACGCCCACCATCTTTCAACACCTGTCATGACAAAGAATAAACGAAATTAGCTACAACATAAAAAAATACCGACATGAATAATAATATGTATATCACTTAAGTGTATCATCATCAAGTACAACATAAAAAAATTGAATACCTGACACTACTAATAATCTCGATCAGTATCATCAATAAATGCATAATCATCATCATCATCACTATAATCAATGATGGGCTCATAGGGTTTAGTGGCATCAACATGTGCAAGGCCACCTTGACGTAATCGGTCAAGCATTGATAGGTCATCCGCAGCAGTAACCTCTTCTTGTTCCGGCTCTTCTTGCTCCTCCTATGGGGTGATGTTGGATTCATTGTCGCTGTCTACTTCAATGTTTTGGGGTGAAGTATAGCGGTTCTTGAAACGCTTTTTGGAAAGACGTGTCTCTTGGAAGAATTCTCCTTCATATGTGGCTGGGTTAATGTGAGGTTCATAATCCTCTTCCTTTGGGGGAGAAAGTCTAGCACGTGGTGGCACTTCATAAACGACATCCCAAACTTTCATATTTGGATTAGTTTGGCAGGCCCACGGTAGATAGAATACTTGGGTCGCCTTTTGAGTCGTAATATAGACATCAGGAACATTTAAATGGGTGCTTTGGTTGATTTCAACTAGCCCTATATGTTCATGAGTCCTTCTAGTCTCCTTCGGCTGAAACCAATAACATTTGAAGACTACGACATTCGGTGGGTTTTCACCATAGAATAGAAGTTCATAAATTGCTACAACTCTCCCATAATACTCGGTACCTCCTTCGCCGATAGCAGATACACAACAATTTGTAGACTTTCGGTCGGCCATAGATAGCTCTTTGCCATAGGTACGAAAGCGATACCCGTTGATGTAGTATTTGTCAAATGAACGGACCTTATAGTCAAAACCATTAGCGACTTGTCTCAATTCGGCGTCCATAGACTCTGAATTAGCCTACAAGTTTAATATGAAAGGATTGTTGCATTACGCACAAATTAGCAAATGAAATGAAATTGTCTAATAGAAATTACCGTTTGTTTGAACCAAGAGATGAAACCGGGATAGCCGCCTCCTTGCTTTGCGAGAAGCTCATACTCTTCAACGGAATCCCTTTGGATCACCGCTCCATACGAGAATATGGCGATGTATCGGCTGTATGAAATATCCAGGAATAAGAGCAGTTCAAAGGAAATAGAAGTTGCGAAACAATGTACCGAGAACTTACTCGGTGTACGGCCGCACTTCTATCAGGTTGTTGAAGATATACAACGAAATGGTCTGCCATTCTTCATTATCCAAAGATACTGGATTTGAAACACTGGCTGGTGCGAGATTCCCTTTGAATAGGCTGAGGTTGGATTCACCCTTTTTAGGGTCGTCAGCATTGTACCGAGGCTTCGGATTATGCAAATGACTTTTTTGGCTTCGTAGTGTGCTGTCACGAAGTTTGCCGCCTCCTCGGTGATGAATGCCTCAGCCATCGATGCTTCAATTCTTCGTTTATTTTTACATTTTTCTCGAAGCATCTTCTGCATCCTCTCAGTTGGGTAGCACCAACAATTTTGCACGGGCCCCCCCAATCTTGCCTCGGTCGGGAGATGCAAAATCAAATGCTGCATTGGATTAAAGAAGCCCGGTGGAAAGATCTTCTCTAACTTGCAGATCAACTCCGGCGCCAACTCTTCCATTTCTTCTAGCACGCCAGGCGATAGTTCTTTCGCACAAAGAACATGGAAGAAATAGCTGAGTTCTGCCAGTACTAGCCATTCATCCTCAGGGATGAAGCCACGCAACATCACCGGCATTACCCGCTCAATCCATATGTGCCAATCATGACTCTTAAGACCAAATATCTTCAATTTATCAAGACTCGCTCCCCTCTTTAGATTCACTGCATACCCATCGGGGAACATCAACTGCATTTTCACCCACAAGATAATTTCCCTCATAGCTAGCCTTCCAAATTGAACCATGCCTTTGGCTTTGTCCAGTTATGCTTTCCTTTCGGTTCTTTCATGTTTTGTAATGGCCTATCACATAGCGCCTCCAGACCGATTCTAGCCTTAGTATTATCCTTTGACTTCCCATCTATGCCGAACAATGTACCAAAAAGTGCCTCGGCGATATTCTTCTCAGTGTGCATCGTGTCGATGTTGTGTGGGCAAAGGAGGTCTTTGAAGTAAGGCAGATCCCATAAGCATGTTTTGTGAGTCCAGGCGTGCTTAGAATTATACCCCTTGAAGTACCCTGGACGTTGTGGATCTGGCTCGAGAGCGTTTAACTGATCCGGGGTCTGTTGGCCTGTCAACGCAGGTGGTGCAGAGTTTTTGACAACTCTACCTCTCATGAAGTTCTTCTTGTCTTTCCTGAACTTATGGTGAGGATCCAGGAACTGTCTATGCATGTTGAAGCAAGAAAACTTGCGACCGGGCCTGAAGCCAACGAAACTCAAGAGCTCCCTTGCATGTGGGGCACGGGAACCTTCCATGCACACACCAGCCAACGAATAGCGCATACGCGTCAAGTCATGCGTCGAGTACATGTACCAGACACGCATTATGAAGTTCCGTTTGCTATAGGCGTCGTATGTCTTGAACCCATTATCCCATGCTTCTTGCAATTAATCCTTAAGTGGCTGCATGTACACATTCATATTTTTCCCCGGATAGTTGGGCCCTGGAATTATCAACGTCAGGAAAATGTTCTTTCTTTGCATAATCTGTCCGGGGGGAGATTGAGTGGAAAGACAAATACGGGCCAACAACTGTATTGGGTTGCCGTCATACCAAACACACTGAACCCATCCGTGCAGATGCCGACTCGAGGATGCCTTGGATCTGCCGCTTTGTTAGCATGTAATTCATCAAACTTTTTCCGCGCAACACCATTCGATGTGTGTACCATCATCAGATTCCCATCTGCATCTAGTTCGGTTCTTTTGCCTGTTTTGTGCCATGTCATCTGTCTGGCCGTCTCTTTGACCATGAAAAGACGTTGAAGTCTTGGTATGATTGGCATATACCAAAGAACACTAACGGGGATTTTGGTCTATGTCTTCTCACCCATACCGTTGTCTACCACAATATACCTGGAAGATTTGCAAATGGGACAATAGTTCAAGTCCGCATAGTCAAGCCTAAATAAGGCACATCCTTTCTCACAGGCATGTATCTTCTCATAGGGCATCTTCAGTGCATGGAGGATTTTGTCTGACTGGTACAGGTTTGCAGGCATTACATGGCCTTTGGGTAGAAAGCATCCAAATACTGTCATACTTGCAAACGGGAGACACATATTGGTCACGCATACTGATGATTCAAGACACATATATAGCTAGCTATCAAGTTTCATCGGCACGAACACCGGAATAGAGCAAATAATTAATGGGGGAGGAGGACATGTCATTTGTGCTCACCCACAAACGAAGGGGCAGAGCTCGTCAAACGCACGGTGAGGTCGTCGAACACCAAACCTCGCAGCGATGAAACAACTGCACATTTAAATCTACCCGATCAACACAATTATATATGATGTTTTTCATAAAAAAATCAAAAAATATATGACCTAACTAATAATTCACAAATATATGACCCCGTCGGCCTCTGGAAGGCCAAAGAACACCTTTGAAGGAAATATGCCCTAGAGGCAATAATAAAGTTATTATTTATTTCCTTATATCATGATAAATGTTTATTATTCATGCTAGAATTGTATTAACCGGAAACATAATACTTGTGTGAATACATAGACAAACAAAGTGTCACTAGTTCGCAAAATACTTACGGATATGAATATGACAGACCCGTTGACTAAAATTATCTCACAAGCAAAACATGATCACACCTTAGTACTCTTTGGGTGTTAATCACATAGCGATGTGAACTAGATTACTGACTCTAGTAAACCCTTTGGGTGTTGATCACATATCGATGTGAACTATGGGTGTTAATCACATGGTGAACTATTGCTATTAAATCACATGGCGATGTGAACTAGATTATTGACTCTAGTGCAAGTGGGAGACTGAAGGAAATATGCCCTAGTGGCAATAATAAAGTTATTATTTATTTCCTTATATCATGATAAATGTTTATTATCCATGCTATAATTGTATTAACCGGAAACATAATACTTGTGTGAATACATAGACAAACAAAGTGTCACTAGTATGCCTCTACTTGACTAGCTCGTTAATCGCACAATCACATAAGCCTTGCAAGCATTGCAACTAATGAGTTAGTTGTGAGATGATGTATTACGGAACGAGTAAAGAGACTTGCCGGTAACGAGATTGAACTAGGTATTAAGATACCGACGATCGAATCTCGGGCAAGTAACATACCGATGACAAAGGGAACAACGTATGTTGTTATGCGGTCTGACCGATAAAGATCTTCGTAGAATATGTAGGAGCCAATATGGGCATCCAGGTCCCACTATTGGTTATTGACCGGAGACGTGTCTCGGTCATGTCTACATTGTTCTCGAACCCGTAGGGTCCGCACGCTTAAGGTTTCGATGATAGTTATATTATGAGTTTATGAGTTTTGATGTACCGAAGGAGTTCGGAGTCCCGGATGAGATCGGGGACATGACGAGGAGTCTCGAAATGGTCGAGACGTAAAGATTGATATATTGGACGACTATATTCGGACATCGGAAAGGTTCCGAGTGATTCGGGCATTTTTCGGAGTACCGGGTAGTTACGGGAGAAGCAATGGGCCTTGATGGGCTTTAGTGGGAAGAGGAGAAAGGGCCAAGGGCTGCTGCGCCCCCCCTCCCCTCTAGTCCGAATTGGACTAGGGAAAAGGGGGTCAGCCACCTCTCCTTCTCCTCCACTTCCTTTTCCCTTCCTCCCCTCTTGGTGGACTCCTACTAGGACTTGGAGTCCTAGTAGGACTCCACATCCTGTCCGCACCTAGCCTTGGCCGGCCTCCTCCTCCTCCATCCTTTATATACTGAGGCAAGGGGCACCCCATGAACACAAGTTGATCCACGTGATCAAATTCTTAGCCGTGTGCGGTGCCCCCTTCCACCATAGTCCTCGATAATATTGTAGCGGAGTTTAGGCGAAGCCCTGCTGCAGTAGTACATCAAGATCGTCACCATGCCGTCGTGCTAACGGAATTCTTCCCCGACACTTTGCTGGATCGGAGTCCGGGGATCATCATCGAGCTGAACGTGTGCTAGAACTCGGAGGTGTCGTAGTTTCGGTGCTTGATCGGTCAGACCATGGAGACGTACGACTACATCAACCAAATGCTTCCGTTGTCGATCTACAAGGTACGTAGATCATACTCTCCCCTCTCGTTGCTATGCATCACCATGATCTTGCGTGTGCGTAGGAAAATTTTGAAATTACTATGTTCCCCAATAGTAGTATCAGAGCCTAGGTTTTATATGTTGATGTTATATGCACGAGTAGAACACAAGTGAGTTGTGGGAGATATAAGTCATACTGCTTACCAGCATGTCATACTTTGGTTCAGCGGTATTGTTGGATGAAGTGGCCCAGACCGACATTACGCGTACACTTATGCGAGACCGGTTCTCCCGACGTGCTTTGCACAGAGGTGGCTTGTGGGTGACAGTTTCTCCAACTTTAGTTGAACCAAGTGTGGCTACGCCCGGTCCTTGCGAAGGTTAAAACAGCACCAACTTGACAAACTATCGTTGTGGTTTTGATGCGTAGGTGAGATTAGTTCTTGCTTAAGCCCGTAGTAGCCACGTAAAACTTGCAACAACAAAGTAGAGGACGTCTAACTTGTTTTTGCAGGGCATGTTGTGATGTGATATGGTCAAGACATGATGCTAAATTTTATTGTATGAGATGATCATGTTTTGTAACCGAGTTATCGGCAACTGGCAGGAGCCATATGGTTGTCGCTTTATTGTATGCAATGCAATCGCGTTGTAATGCTTTACTTTATCACTAAGCGGTAGCGATAGTTGTGGAAGCATAAGATTGGCGAGATGACAACAATGCTACGATGGAGATCAAGGTGTCGCGCCGGTGACGATGGTGATCATGACGGTGCTTCGAAGATGGAGATCACAAGCACAAGATGATGATGGCCATATCATATCACTTATATTGATTGCATGTGATGTTGATCTTTTATGCATCTTATCTTGCTTTGATTGACAGTAGCATTATAAGATGATCTCTCACTAAATTATCAAGAAGTGTTCTCCCTGAGTATGCACCATTGTGAAAGTTCTTCGTGCTGAGACACCACGTGATGATCGGGTGTGATAGGCTCTACGTTCAAATACAACGGGTGCAAAACAGTTGCACACGCGGAATACTCAGGTTATACTTGACGAGCCAAGCATATACAGATATGGCCTCGGAACATGGAGACCGAAAGGTCGAGCGTGAATCATATAGTAGATATGATCAACATAGTGATGTTCACCAATGAAACTACTCCATCTCACGTGATGATCGGACATGGTTTAGTTGATTTGGATCACGTAATCACTTAGAGGATTAGAGGGATGTCTATCTAAGTGGGAGTTCTTAAGTAATATGATTAGTTGAAGTTAAATTTATCATGAACTTAGTCCTGGTAGTATTTTGCAAATTATGTTGTAGATCAATAGCTCGCGTTGTTGCTTCCCTGTGTTTATTTTTGATATGTTCCTAGAGAAAATTATGTTGAAAGATGTTAGTAGCAATGATGCGGATTGGATCCGTGATCTGAGGTTTATCCTCATTGCTGCACAGAAGAATTATGTCCTTGATGCACCGCTAGGTAACGGACCTATTGCAGGAGCAGATGCAGACGTTATGAACGTTTGGCTAGCTCAATATGATGACTACTTGATAGTTTAGTGCACCATGCTTAATGGCTTAGAATCGGGACTTCAAAGACGTTTTGAACATCATGGAGCATATGAGATGTTCCAGGAGTTGAAGTAAATATTTCAAGCAAATACCTGAGTTGAGAGATATGAAGTCTCCAACAAGTTCTATAGCTAAAAGATGGAGGAGAATCGCTCAACTAGTGAGCATGTGCCCAGATTGTCTGAGTACTACAATCGCTTGAATCAAGTGGGAGTTAATCTTCCAGATAAGATAGTGATTGACAGAATTCTCTAGTCATCATCACTAAGTTAGTAGAACTTCGTGATGAACTATGATATGCAAGGGATAACAGAAACGATTCCCAAGCTCTTCGTAATGCGGAAATTGACGAAGGTAGAAATCGAGAAAAACATCAAGTGTTGATGGTAGAAAAGACCACTAGTTTCAAGAAAAGGGCAGAGGGAAGAAGGGGAACTTCAAGAAGAACAGCAAGCAAGTTGCTGCTCAAGTGAAGAAGCCCAAGTCTGGTCCTAACCTGAGACTAAGTGTTTCTACTGCAAAGGGACTGGTCACTGGAAGCGGAACTACCCCAAGTGATTGGCAGATAAGAAGGATGGCAAAGTGAACATAAGTATATTTGATATACATGTCATTGATGCGTACTTCACTAGTGTTTATAGCAACCCCACAGTATTTGATACTAGTTCAGTTGCTAAGATTAGTAACTCGAATCGGGAGTTGCAGAATAAATAGAGACTAGTTAAGGATGAAGTGACGATGTGTGTTGGAAGTGGTTCCAAGATTGAAATGATCATCATCGTACACTCCCTATACTTTCGGGATTAGTGTTGAACCTGAATAAGTGTTATTTGGTGTTTGCATTGAGCATGAATATGATTTGATCATGTTTATTGTAATACGGTTATTCATTTAAGTAAGAGAATAAATTGTTGTTCTGTTTACATGAATAAAACCTTATATGGTTACACACCCAATGAAAATAGTTCGTTGGATCTCGATCGTAGTGATACACATAATCATAATATTGAAACTAAAAGATGCAAAGTTAATAATGATAGTGCAACTTATTTGTAGCACTGCCGTTCAGGTCATATTGGTGTAAAGCGCATGAAGAAACTCCATGCTGATGGGATTTTGGAATCACTTGATTATGAATCACTTGATGCTTGCGAACCATGCCTCATGGGCAAGATGACTAAGACTCCGTTCTCCGGAGCGAGCAACTGACTTATTGGAAATAATACATACTGATGTATGCGGTCCGATGAGTGTTAAGGCTCACGGCAAGTATCGTTATTTTCTGAACTTCACAGATGATTTGAGCAGATATGGGTATATCTACTTAATGAAATAGAAGTCTGAAACATTTGAACAGTTCAAAGAATTTCAGAGTGAAGTGGAAAATCATCGTAACAAGAAGATAAGGTTTCCACGATCTGATCGCGGAGACAAATATTTGAGTTACGAGTTTGGCCTTCAGTTAAAAACAATATGAAATAGTTTCAGTACTCACGCCACCTGGAACACCACAGTGTAATGGTGTGTCCGAACGTCATAACCGTACTTTATTGAATATAGTACAATCTATGATTTCTCTTACCAATCTACCACTATCGTTTTGGGGTTATGCATTAGAGACAACTGCATTCACGTTAAATAGGGCACCATCTAAATCCGTTGAGACGACACCATATGAACTATGGTTTGGCAAGAAACCTAAGCTGTCATTTCTTAAAGTTTGGGACTGCGATGCTTATGTGAAAAAGTTTCAATATGATAAGCTTGAACCCAAATCAGAGAAGTAAATCTTCATAGGATATCCAAAGGAAACTATTGGATACACCTTCTATCACAGATCCGAAGGCAAGACTTTTGTTGCTAAATTCGGAAACTTTCTGGAGAAGGAGTTGCTCTCGAAAGAAGTGAGTGGAAGGAAAGTAGAACTTGATAAGGTAACTGTACCTGCTCCCTTATTGGAAAGTAGTTCATCATAGAAATATGTTTCTGTGACACCTACACCAATTAGTGAGGAAGCTAATGATATTGATCATGAAACTTCAGATCAAGTTACTACCGAATCTCGTAGGTAAACCAGAGTGAGATCCGCACCAGAGTGGTACGATAATCCTGTTCTGGAAGTCATGTTACTAGACCATGACGAACTTGCGAACTATGAGGAAGCGATGATGAGCCCAGATTCCGCGAAATGGTTTGAGGCCATAAAATCTAAGATATGATCCATGTATAAGAACAAAGTATGGACTTTGATGGATTTGCCCGATGATCGGCAAGCCATTGAGAATAAACGGATCTTCAAGAGGAAGACGGAGGCTGATAGTAGTGTTACTATCTACAAAGCTAGAATTGTCGCAAAAGGTTTTCGACAAGTTCAAGGTGTTGACTACGATGAGATTTTCTCACTCGTATCTATGCTTAAATCTGTCCGAATCATGTTAGCAATCGCCGCATTTTATGAAATCTGGCAAATGGATAACAAAACTGCAATCCTTAATGGATTTCATAAAGAAGAATTGTATATGATGCAACCAGAAGTTTTTGTCAATCCTAAAGGTGTTAACAAAATATGCAAACTCCAGCGATCCATCTATGGACTGGTGTAAGCATCTCGGAGTTGGAATATACGCTTTGATAAGTTGATCAAAGCATATAGTTTTATACAGACTTGCGGTGAAGCCTGTATTTACAAGAAAGTGAGTGGGAGCACTACAGCATTTCTGATAAGTATATGTGAATGACATATTGTTGATCGGAAATAATGTAGAATTATTCTGCAAAGCATAAAGGAGTGTTTGAAAGGAGTTTTTCAAAGAAAGACCTCGGTAAAGCTACTTACATATTGAGCATTAAGATCTATAGAGATAGATCAAGATGCTTGATAAATTTTTCAATGAGTACATACCTTGACAAAATTTTGAAGTAGTTCAAAATGGAACAGTCAAAGAAAGAGTTCTTGCCTGTGTTGCAAGGTGTGAAATTGAGTAAGACTCAAAGCCCGACCACGGCAGAAGATAGAAATAGAATGAAAGTCATTCCCTATGCCTCAGCCATAGGTTCTATAAAGTATGCCATGCTGTGTACCAGATCTATTGTATACCCTACACTGTGTTAAGCAAGGGAGTACAATAGTGATCTAAGAGTAGATCACTGGACAGCGGTCAAAATTATCCTTAGTGGAATAAGGAAATATTTCTCAATTACGGAGGTGACAAAAAGGTTCGTCGTAAAAAGTTACGTCGATGCAAGTTTTGACACAGATCTGGATGACTCTAAGTCTCGATCTAGATACATATTGAAAGTGGGAGCAATAAGCTAGAGTAGCTCCGTGCAGAGCATTGTTGACATAGAAATTCGCAAAATACTTACGGATATGAATATGACAGACCCGTTGACTAAAATTATCTCACAAGCAAAACATGATCACACCTTAGTACTCTTTGGGTGTTAATCACATAGCGATGTGAACTAGATTACTGACTCTAGTAAACCCTTTGGGTGTTGATCACATATCGATGTGAACTATGGGTGTTAATCACATGGTGAACTATTGCTATTAAATCACATGGCGATGTGAACTAGATTATTGACTCTAGTGCAAGTGGGAGACTGAAGGAAATATGCCCTAGTGGCAATAATAAAGTTATTATTTATTTCCTTATATCATGATAAATGTTTATTATCCATGCTATAATTGTATTAACCGGAAACATAATACTTGTGTGAATACATAGACAAACAAAGTGTCACTAGTATGCCTCTACTTGACTAGCTCGTTAATCGAAGATGGTTATGTTTCCTAACCATAAACAAAAGAGTTGTTATTTGATTAACGGGATCACATCATTAGGAGAATGATGTGATTGACATGACCCATTCCATTAGCTTAGCACCCGATCGTTTAGTATGTTGCTATTGCTTTCTTCATGACTTATACATGTTCCTATGACTATGAGATTATGCAACTCCCGTTTGCCGGAGCAACACTTTGTGTGCTACCAAATGTCACAACGTAACTGGTGATTATAAAGGAGCTCTACAGGTGTCTCCAAAGGTACATGTTGGGTTGGCGTATTTCGAGATTAGGATTTGTCACTCCGATTGTCGGAGAGGTATCTCTGGGCCCTCTCGGTAATGCACATCACATAAGCCTTGCAAGCATTGCAACTAATGAGTTAGTTGTGAGATGATGTATTACGGAACAAGTAAAGAGACTTGCCGGTAACGAGATTGAACTAGGTATTAAGATACCGACGATCGAATCTCGGGCAAGTAACATACCGATGACAAAGGGAACAACGTATGTTGTTATGCGGTCTGACCGATAAAGATCTTCGTAGAATATGTAGGAGCCAATATGGGCATCCAGGTCCCGCTATTGGTTATTGACCGGAGACGTGTCTCGGTCATGTCTACATTGTTCTCTAACCCGTAGGGTCCGCACGCTTGAGGTTTCGATGATAGTTATATTATGAGTTTATGAGTTTTGATGTACCGAAGGAGTTCAGAGTCCCGGATGAGATCGGGGACATGACGAGGAGTCTCGAAATGGTCGAGACGTAAATATTGATATATTGGACGACTATATTCGGACATCAGAAAGGTTCCGAGTGATTCGGGTATATTTCGGAGTACCGGGTAGTTATGGGAGAAGCAATGGGCCTTGATGGGCTTTAGTGGGAAGAGGAGAAAGGGCCAAGGGGCTGCTGCGCCCCCCCTCCCCTCTAGTCCGAATTGGACTAGGGAAAAGGGGGCCGGCCACCTCTCCTTCTCCTCCACTTCTCCCTTCCTCCCCTCTTGGTGGACTCCTACTAGGACTTGGAGTCCTAGTAGGACTCCACATCCTGGCCGCACCTAGCCTTGGCCGGCCTCCTCCTCCTCCATCCTTTATATACTGAGGCAAGGGGCACCCCATGAACACAAGTTGATCCACGTGATCATATTCTTAGCCGTGTGCGGTGCCCCCTTCCACCATAGTCCTCGATAATATTGTAGCGGAGTTTAGGCGAAGCCCTGCTGCAGTAGTACATCAAGATCGTCACCACGCCGTCGTGCTGACGGAACTCTTCCCCGACACTTTGCTGGATCGGAGTCCGGGGATCGTCATCGAGCTGAACGTGTGCTAGAACTCGGAGGTGCCGTAGTTTCGGTGCTTGATCGGTCGGACCATGGAGACGTACGACTACATCAACCAAACGCTTTCGTTGTCGATCTACAAGGTACGTAGATCATACTCTCCCCTCTCGTTGCTATGCATCACCATGATCTTGCATGTGCGTAGGAAAATTTTGAAATTACTACGTTCCCCAACAACCTTTTCGGGAGGTGTCGGGGTCAGGGGGTCGGGTGTCGGGTGTCGGGGTGCCGTGTCGGGGTCGGGGTGCTGTTTTGGGGTCGGGGTCGGGGTGTCGTGTCGGGGTCGGGGTGTCGGGGTGTGGTGTCGGGGTTGGGGTGTCGGGGTGTGGTGTCGGGGTCGGGGGTCGGGTGTCGTGTCGGGGTCGGGGTGTGGTGTCGGTGTGTCGGGGTCAGGGTGTCTGGGTGTGGTGTCGGGGTCAGGGGGTCGGGGTGTTTCCTTCTATCCTTCTTCTTTCTTTCTCTTCTTCTTCTTCTTCTTCTTCTTCTTCTTCTTTCCTTTCTTCTTCTTCTTCTTTCATCTTTTTTCTAGTTTTTTACTTTTTTCTTCTTTTCTTCTTCTTCTACTTCTTCTACTTCTTTTCTTCTTTTCTTTTTCTTCTACTTCTTCTACTTCTTTTCTTCTTCTTCTTTTTTCATCTTTTTTCTAGTTCTTTTCTTTTCTTCCTTTCTTCTTCTTCTTCTACTTCTTTTCTTCTTTTTCTTTTTTCATCTTTTTTCTACTTCTTTTCTTTTCTTCTTCTTCTACTTCTTCTACTACTTCTTCTAATTCTTTTCTAACACTAACACTAATATAATCTAGCACTAACAATTAAACAGCAAAAAAATGAAAAAACAGAAAGAAAGAAAAAGAAGTAGCCCCTCACCGGAGCAATGGGACGGTCGGCGAGGGCGGGGGCGGGGGGCACCGGGCGGCGGCGGGTGGCGGGCGACGGCTAAGCGGGGGCGGGGGCGGCGCCGGGCGGCGTGGGTGGCGCCGGGCGGCGGGGGGCGGGGGCAGCACCGGGGGGCGGCGGTGGGTGGGGATCTGGTGGGTGTCGGGGAGGAGAGAGGGAGAGCGGAGAGAGTAACGGGCGGGGGTGGGGGCCCGTTAGTCTACTCTTTGCCGTCCGCCGCTCTTTACCGTCCACCTTTATCTCTCTTTGTCGTCCGCTAGCGGACGGCAAAGAGGTGGGGCGTTAAGTTTTTTCTAAACGAGCTGGGGGTGGGCCACCTCCCTCTTTGCCGTCAGCCAGCTGACGGCAAAGAGCTGGCAGATGGCAAAGGCCTGTTTTGCTGTCCGCTGCTTCTTTGCCGTCTGCTTTTCGGTAGCTGATGGCAAAGAGCTTCTTTGCCGTCTGCTAGCAGACGGCAAAGAGCTGGCAGATGGCAAAGTAGCTGATTCCAGTAGTGGAACCAACAAAAATATGCATGAACATGGTATCTGATAAATCCTACAACTACGACCCAAAGCTTGAAGGAAAACTTGATGCATTTTTGGACTCATGAATTCCCCGAATCTTAGAGTTTTCTTCGTCCTCAAGCACATACCACAACATGAAAAAACAAGGTCATCTTAGTTCATGAATGATGACCCACAAGTATAGGGGATCTATCCTAGTCCTTTCGATAAGTAAGAGTGTCGAACACAATGAGGAGCAGAACAAAATGACAAGTGGTTTTCAGCAAGGTATTCTCTGCAAGCACTGAAATTATCGGTAACAGATAGTTTTGTGATAAGATAAATCGTAACGGGTAACGTAATAAAAGTAGACAAGGTGCAGAAGAGTAGCCCAATCATTTTTATAGCAAAGGACAAGCCTGGACGAACTCTTATATAATGCAAAGCCCTCCCGAGGACACATGAGATTTGTTGTCAAGCTAGTTTTCATCATGCTCATATGATTCACGTTCGTTACTTTGATAATTTGATATGTGGGTGGACCGGTGCTTGGGTGCTGCCCTTCCTTGGATAAGCCTCCCACTTAGGATTAACTCCTCTCGCAAGCATCCGCAACTATGAAAGAAGTATTAAGGTAAAGCTAACCATAGAATGAAACATATGGATCCAAATCAGCCCCTTACGAAGCAACACATAAACTAGGGTTTAAGCTTCTGACACTCTAGCAACCCATCATCTACTTATTACTTCCCAATGCCTTCCCCTAGGCCCAGATAATGGTGAAGTGTCATGTAGTCGACGTTCACATAATGCCACTAGAGGAGAGACAACATACATCTCATCAAAATATCAAACGAATACCAAATTCACATGATTACTTATAACAAGACTTCTCCCATCTCCTCAGGAGCAAACGTAACTACTCACACAACATATTAATGATCAAGATCAGAGGAGTATTAATTATCATTAAGGATATAAAAATATAATCTTCCACCGGATAAACCAACTAGCATCAACTACAAGGAGTAATCAACACTACTAGCAACCCACAAGTACCAATCTAAGGTTTTGGGACCAAGATCGAATACAAGAGATGAACTAGGGTTTGAGAGGAGATGGTGCTGGTGAAGATGTTGGTGGAGATTGAACCCCTCTCGCCGGGAGGATCGATGGTGATGACGATGGCTTTGATTTCTCCCTCCCGGAGGGATGTTTCCCCGGCAGAACAGCTCCGTCGAAGTCCTAGATTGGTTCTGCCCAGGTTCCACCTCGCGACGGTAGCGCTTGTCCTGAGAGCTTGCTTCTGATTTTTTCTAGGGCAAAACACACCATATAGCCAAAGATGGGCACCGGAGGCCTGCCAGGGGGCCCACAAGGTCTTGGGGCGCGCCCAGGGGGTAGGGCGTGCCCTCCACCCTTATGGCTGGCTGGTGACCCCCTCTGGCAATTTCTTCTTCCAATATTTTTTATATATTCCAAAACATGCTCCATGAAGTTTCAGGACTTTTGCAGTTGTGCAGAATAGGTCTCTAATATTTGCTCCTTTTCCAGTCCAGAATTCCAGCTGCTGGCACTACAAAAAAAATACACTTCCGTGATGATACGTGTTTGTCATAGTAGGTCGCGTTTTTTGTCATGCATGTACACCCATGACGATTTTATGACAGAATCAAGATAGTCATACATGTGTTGTCGTAGAAGTGTTCCATGACATTACCAAAATTATCATCACGGAAGTGTCCACTTCCATGACGATAAATCGCACGTCACAGAAGTGCTTTCGTCAAGGGTGACCGACACGTGGCATCCACCGTAACGGAGCGTCGTTAAGCTATCGGGTCCGGTTTTGGATCCGATAAGCCGTTAACAGCCGGGACCAATGGGAAATTTCCATGTGTAAAATTCTGATTGGCCGGAGGGAACACCTATCAGCTCGTCAGTGGGCCAGATGTCGCCCGTCCATTGGAGGAGACATGCCTATGATACGTCGACACATGGCTGGGCCCAACAGAGGCCCATATAGGTTAAAAAGGCCGGCCTAGTCAAAGGCCCGTAGTACTTACTCAGGTACTGGTGGGCCAGCCCAATAACAGCCTGCTTAATAAAGGCCCATTTATGGACCGAAGCCAGATCTGGCCCGTTAATTGTTCTCCGAATATTTGGGCCCAATTACAGCCCAGTGACTTTCGGCCTATTAGAGGCCCGATGTGGACATGGGCCCATTTCAGCCCGGTGTGACTTTTGGCCTGGGAATGGCCCGTGCTGCCCATGGGCCATATATGGTCCGACGGGACATCGGGCCCACTAACGGCCCATGATAAATGTGGCAATAGTTAAGCCCAACGTGACTTTGGGCCTGTTAAAGGCTTGTCGCATAATTCGTCCCATTGATGTCTATACTAAGCTTTCGGCCTCTTAAAGGCCCATGATATCAGTGGGCCAACTAAGGCCCGAGATATGTTTCGGCCTGGTAACTGTCCATGATATAACTGGGCCCAAAAAGGCCTGGTCTACATTTCAGCCTCCTGAAGGCCCGTCGACGACTAGTGAAAGTTGAGGCCTAACAAGCATTTCGGCCTGCTAAAGGCCCATAGTTTCATCTGGGTCGTAATAGGCCAGTACAATATTCAGCCTGTTAATGGCCCAATGCTACCTGGGCCAAACTAAGCGCTGGGTCCACAAAAGGCCCAACTAAAATATAGGCCGGTGTAAGTTGTGGGCCTCGCGCAAAGTGTGAAGGCCCCAATCATTCGGGCCCAAGAAAGATGCAGGCCGGCCCAATTGTGGCCCGCTAAAATAAAGAAATTACGGCATAGTAACTAAGAATAAACCTACACTATACAATAAAGGATTTATGGTATATTACATCCACTGGGCATCGAAGTTCGCCACCAGTGATCATAGAGCGCAACAAAGAAGCGGACTAAAAAAATGGGCACCATTGCAGCGTAACAAAATAATACTGAACCGAGACCACTTCCAAGACAGTTCAAGAAACGTTAGCCTTGTGCGGGAACTCCTGCGCAAGCTCTTGAGCAGGGCTGTGAGACCGGCCTAGCATGTCGGTCATAGCTTCCAGGTGTAGCTGTTTAGCGATGAGGTTCTCATTGGGTTTCTCCGCAATCTTTCTTAGAGATAGGACTTCGAGTCGAAGTTGAGTTACAGAATGCCTTTCTGCTAGAACTTGGGACTGAAGAAGTCGAACTGATTCAGACAACAAATTATGTGAGCTTGTCTGACTCCTAATCTCAAGTAACTTGAACACTGCATCAAGACAGGACTTTGGGGTTGTCTCGCTATCTTCAAGATGTTTTGACTTCTTTGCTGCAATATATGTTGGGTTTGTCTCACAGCCTTCAGCAGACTTGTGCATTCCATCAGGAATATCACCCTGAAACAAAGCAGAGAGATGACATGTTTTGCACGTGTATAAACAAAGATGATAACTGTGCTGTCAATTCCATCCAATTTCAAATTAGAAAATAAAGAGTAAGTTCAAAATATCAATAGCATAATTTGGCATTGTTCATAATGCGGGGAGCTTCACCACACTACTGGATTACCATGTCAACATAACAAGCATAGATGAAGGGCAAAGAAAATCATTGTATCTATTTTGGTTAATGTGCATGGCATGTTGTTCATATCATCAGCCACATCAGTAAGATAAAAACAGGAGATGACAAGGTGCAAACGTGGGCTGCTTCACCACACACTGGATTATATATCCTCAAAAACAAGCATACATATAGGGAGTATTTGTAAGTGCATCTAGTGCCCCTTAGTGATTTTGGTGTATTGAAGACTTATAGGTTAAGGGACTAATGTGTTTTTGAGTGTACACAGGTCTATAAGTCTATGAGGAGCTTGATATTTACAGAGAAAGTCGACCCCTAAAAATGAGGTTCTTCGACTGAAGACTTTGGATTTCTGAAGACTTTGAAAGTGAAGAAATTGGTGCAATCCTGAAGACTTGGTATTCATTCGAGGAACATGAAGCATGAAGACTTTTGTTTTCGTAGTTTTATTTTCTCTTTTTTGAGCCATAGGAAACACTGTACTATTAAAGGGGGTCGAGGAAATACTAAGGAAAAATTCCCATGTGATGCTCAACTCAAAATCCTACACCTACCAATCCCTTCGAGTGAAGCCATTGGAAATCTCATACAATTCAGTCATATTCTTCAGTAACAGAGACGAAGTTCTTCTAGTCTCTGAGGAATTTGTTCTAACTGAGGAGTTAGGAATTCGCCAGTGTGGATTGCCTACACAGTGAGGAACATGATAGCCCTGAGGATTTTGCTACTCAAAATTCCGATCGTTGCTGTGCTATGCGCCAGCTGTCCCAAAATATCTACCCACCTAACTGTCATATCATTGAAGGGCATTTATGTCTTATCATGTCGGGCTGCTCCCTAGGCTATAAATAGCCGCCCCCTACAACCACTAGCTGGTTGGCTGCTCCGAGAGAAACTGACACTTGTCATTTGAGAGCATCCCATCCTCCGAGGACTTTGAGCAAAAATCATCAAGTGAGGAAAATCCAAACCCAAACACCTACAAACCCCAAGTGATTGAGCATCACTGAAGATATTGATCATGCGTGGATCCGACGTTTGTTACCTTTGAAGACTGTGCTTCTTCCAGACGGTTAGGCGTCAAGGTCTAGAGCATCCAAGAGGAATTGTGGATCGTCGAGTGACCAAGTTTGTGAAGGTTCGGAAGTCACCTGAAGACTTACCACGAGTGATTGGGCGAGGTCTGTGTGACCTTAGCTCAAGGAGAGTACGCTGAGGACTGTGTGTCCTCAGGTTTAAATACCTGGCCGCTCCAACCAGATGTACAACTGAGACAGCAGTTGGAACTGGTCTACCAAATCATTGTCTTCACCAAGCTCACTGGTTCTATTTCCTCAACTCTTTCATTTCCTCATAACTGTGTTGAGTGCTGGTTCGTATCTGTGTTTGAAGACTTTGACTGAAGACTTTCTCAATTTCCTCAATTCAATTTCTTCAGTTTGTTTGTCTTCATCCTGTGTTATCCCGTGTTTATGCTTTCTATACTCTGTGCTTGTCTTCATTTCATCATGATGACTATGCTTGTGTTCTGTTATGTTTACTTTTGAGTACTTAGTTCGCTGCTAGTAGTTCTTCGCTAAGGAATTTTCTCACCTGCAAATTCCTCAGTGAAGAATTCATAAAAATCGCCTATTCACCCCCCTCTAGTCGATATAACGCACTTTCAATTGGTATCAGAGCAAGGTACTCCCTTGTTCTATGTGATTTTAGTTTAACCGCCTGGAGTTTTAGTTATGTCGACCACGGGAATGAAGACTGTGTCATGCCCCATCTTTGACGGTCACGAGTATCCCAAGTGGAAGGCCATGATGAAGAAGCGCCTCATGGTGATGAACAGTGAGCTGTGGACCGTCATTGAGATTGGTCTGACCGATCTGTGCATGATGGCGGAAGCAGATGGCATTCACAAGTACACTCTTCTCAACCTCGCGGCGAAGGATGTCATCTGCTCCTGTCTGTCTCAAAATCAGTTCATGAATATCATGCATCTCGATCATGCGAAGCTTATCTGGGACCGTCTCTCTGAGGTCTATGAAGGTCATCGAACCCGTCATGATCCTTGGTTTGAGGACTTCAAGGAATCTCTCAAAGTGATGACATTCGAATCAGAATCATCATCTTCTGCATCATGCCTTATGGCAAAAGATGCTAAGGTAACTGAATGCTATCTATCTGAATCCAATGATGATGAATCTGGTGATGAATTTGGACCCAGCTATGTCAAACTTGCTTCCCTTGCCACTAAACAACAAAGAGCTTTGGAAAAAGTTCGATACATGCTAAATAAGAGTGATGATATGTTGGGAGAAGAAATGGATCCGTCCAAAGCTTTGGCTGAGAGTCTTCAGAGGCTTCAGTCTAAGTTTGACACCCTTCAAGGTCATCATAACACTCTCTTATCTGATCATGAGAAGCTTTCATATGAATTTCTTCAAAGAAAGCAAGATCTTGAAAAGCTAAGAGTGAGTTATGAAGATCTTCAGAAGGAGCGTGATTCATTACTTGCTCAACAAATCAGCGCTTCTCAGGAAGAATTTGTTCCTCCATGCTTGAAGTGCATTGAACGTGAATCTGCTAATTGTTCACCTGAATGTTCAAATGCTGCTAATGTTTCAAATTCTTCACATGCCGCTGCTATCACTAATTCCTCATCTATGGACATTGCTAGTATCACTGAAGATGCAGGGCTGAAGGAATTGTACATGACAGGCATGTACAAAAGCCTCAAAGGGCATCAAACTCTTTGTGATGTGCTTAAAAAGCAGATCCTCAACAGGAACCCTAGGAAAGAGGGTATTGCCTTTGAGAGGAAACTCAATGCTGATGGTACATATTGGAAGCCTCAGCAGTACCCCAAAACCTCATGGGTTGCTGCAAAGGGACCTCCCGTTGATCCATCTAACTTATCTGACTCTGCATGTGAATCTCCTTGTTCTGATGATGAGTCATTTGACTCCAACTATAAACTGTTCAAAAATTAGAATGGTAAAATATTTGCTAGATATGTTGGCACTAACTGCAGGAACAGTCCTCCTATGAAGAAAATCTGGGTTCCCAAAAGGTGCCTTGAAAGTCTTCAGGTGAATGTCCTCAGGACACCACCTGTGAAGAATAGGAACCCTAGATCAAATTCTTCATATGGACCAAATTCCTCAAAAGGATCAAAGTCCTCATATGAATATCATCATGCTAACAACTTTCGCAGGGAAGAGCTAAGGGCTATGAATATGAGCATTATTCTTCTAATCATTATGATCATAAGTCCTCGAAGAATTTCTCTGCTTATTCATATGCTTATCCTAACCCCTCTTATGTGAAACGAAAAGGACTGGCTTCTATGCCACCTTTCTCGTATGGAGCTCGCAGAGTGATGAACTCTTTGCCACCCCTTCAGATGTGGGTGGTGAAGAAAAAGAACTAATCTCTTCTGCAGGGTCAGGTCTCCAAACGTACGTAATCGTCTGAAGAATTTGCTGGAGACCTGAATGTGCCTGAAAGGACGCAGGCTAATCATGAAGAAATGAAATTTCATTTCTCACGTCCTCATACTGCTTTATCTGTTCTCTTGCTTGACGAAATTGATATGATGAATTGATGTCATATTCTTCACTAATGAAGTATATGAGTTCGTAAGTTGCACTAATTCATCTGCAGGATGATCAACCCAAAGCCACTGAGTGGGTCATCGATAGTGGATGTACAAATCACATGACTGGTGACAAGAATATATTGATGGATGCTCCCTTATCACCATCGCATCTGAAGCATATCATCTTCGCTGACAAAGGCAAAAGTCAGGTATTGGGTCTACGTAAGGTTGCGATCACAAAGGCTTGACACATGGACAAAGTCGTGCTTGTCGAGTCCTTAGGATACAACCTCATGTCTGTCTCAATGCTTTGTGATCTTGATATGGTTGTTGTCTTTGGCAAGTACCGTTGTGTTGTGGTTATGGAAGCTGACAATTCTGAAGTCTTCGAAGGCTTTAGGAGAGGAGACCTGTATATTGTTGATTTATCTACAGGACTGCAACCAGCCGTGTGTCTACTTGCAAAAGCTTCAGAAGGCTGGCTCTGGCATCGACAACTTGGTCATGCAGGCATGAGGAATTTGCACACGCTTGCAAAGAAGAAGCATGTCATTGGCATCAAGAATGTCAAATTCCTCAAGGATCACTTATGCGGAGCCTGTGAAGCTGGGAAGATGACAAAGGCTAAGCATGCAGCGAAAACTATCATGACCACCACTCGTCCATTTGAATTGCTTCACATGGATCTTGTAACGCCCCGAGACCGATGTGCCAGTTGTCGTCCAGTTATTCACCGTCGTTGCCATGTCATTCGCGTGCGTGTTGCATCTTTTCATGTCATCATGTGCATTGCATCATCATGTTCTCAAAACTTGCATCCGTCCGGGTCTCCCCGTCCCTCCCGTTGTCCGTTCTGAGTCCAACCACACTTGCATGCGCCCGGGGCATGTCCGAAATAGTATTTTATAAGTGGCCAGAAAATGTTCTCGGAATGGGATGAAAGTTGGTGTGCGGTGTTGCTATGTTGTTAGTAGGTCGCCTGCCAAGTTTCATCACATTCGGAGCTCGTTTAATAGCCCAACCGTTAAACTATAGCGGCAATATAGCCGGTCTAACGTCTGACGTTTTCGGTCTCCGAAAACAGTCGCCGGGCCTTCCCCTCTCTTCTCTTCTCTCAGCTCGAGACCACCTACACGGCTCACTACCTACCGCCAGGCCCAACCTAACCTCTCTCGTCAGCCCGCAGCCCCCCTCGCGCGCGTCCGAAAGTTGTCCCGGACCCGACCCGGGCAGTCGTCACCGTTGTGTCCGGGTCATCTCCAAACGTCTACAAAACGTCACCGTTTTCTTATTTGGACTCCCTAGCTATTTTATTCGCGGCCGTCCGATTACGATCGTAGGGGTCCGATAGCCCCTACCCAATTCCTAGTTGCTATTTATAGCAGATGAAACCCTAGTCCTAGCCTGTCCCATCCTCCCTTCCCTCGCGCCGCCGCCACTTTGTTTTCCTCGGGATCCCTCCCGATCCAGACGAGCCGACCAACTCCCTCGTTTTCAGCTAGGGCCAACCATCTCCTTCCCTCGATCCACGAATCTAGCCACCTCCCGACCCACCAACTCATCGCCACCCTCAGCCGCCTCTGGATCGAGAGCAGGAGCTCTTCCCGAGTGAGAGTGCTCGCTCCAGCCGGCGACCACGAGCTGCAGCTCGCCGGAGCAGCACCAGGCCAGTCCTGCGCCCCTCTCCTTCATCTCACTCCTCTGCTCATCTCCCTCTCTCCCGGAGCTCTCAAATCCGCTCCTCTGCTTCTTATCGCAGGAACGAACAGCGCCGCCGCCCATGGAACTCCTCGCCGTGGCCATGGAGCCCCAAGTCCCGCCGCCCTGGATCGTGTCTCCGGCAACCACGCTCCCTCAGCCGCCTCCCTCGCTCCAGCTCCGCCACCCAAGATGCGTCGTCGCCTGCCGCAGTCTCTGTCGTCGTCGTCTTCGAGGGTTCCTGACGAGGACGGCACCCTCCTGTCCGTCTCGAGCGCAAAGTCCCTCGCCCGCACCTAGATCCGTCGTTGTTGCTCTTTCGCAAGCCGCCATCGTGCCAAGTCCCTCGCCTCGCCGCCGTTTGCCACGCTCGCCGGAGCTCTGCTCCCATCCGCCAGAGCCCCTGTTTAGTGCGAGCAGAACGAGCGCCTGCATCGATCGGTCCAGCCGCGCGTTGACTCCCGCGTGGGTCGGATTCCTCTCCGCTGCATCGTTGCTTGGACCTCCTCTGCTCCGGCCCAGCGCGCCGCTAGAGCAGGCCAAGGCCCAGCTCCCTCTTCGCCCCAGCCACGCACAGGCCTCAAGGCCCAATGTGAGCAGCACCCTGGCTTTTCCTCTATTGGGCTAGCCGGATTCGGCCCGATATCTGTTTTTTTCAGTTCTGCGATTTAGTTATTATTCCAGAGAAGACATGTTTTACAGAAAAACCCTTGCATTTCATTCATTTAATAACTCACAATTCTTGCATCGGTTTAAAATGATTTATATATGAAACTTGCTTAGAATTTTGTCTAGTTTAATAATATCCAACTTTCATCTATGTTTAAAATGCTTAAAATGTTGTTTGGTTAAATTTGCTCCTATGCCATGCTAAAATGATTTAATTCATAACTAATTAACCGTAGCTCCGAATCTAACAAACTTTATATGTAAATGGGGTAGAATTTTGCCTAGTTTAACATGGTGCACTTGTTTTGCATGTTTAATAACTCTAAAATTATGTTTAGGGCAGAACAGTACCAAACCTAAAATATGCATATGGGGATTTACCGGAAATGTTGTTCGTTGCTTCCGGCCTCATTTAAATTTGACTAGATAGGTAGTTTTACTTTGCTTCACCCTCTTTCCATGTTTAACAACATTTAATATTGTTGGGTACATAAACGAGAGAGAACTAAATAAGTCATGTGGTGTTCCGTCAATATGCAACGGAGTTGCATATTGAGCTCCACTTAATTTGTAGGATTGTTTGTGCACTTTGCCATGCCATGTATCATTAAACAGGACATGCATCATACTTGTTTGCGCATCGTGCCATGCTTATGTGGTGGTTGTTTACTATGTTGTGTGCTTCTTTCCGGTGTTGCTTCTTCGGGTTGGGTCCGATAACGTCATGATTGTGAGGACCCGTTCGACTACGTCCGTTTGTCTTCTTCATGGACTCGTTCTTCTTCCTTGCGGGATCTCAGGCAAGATGATCATACCCTCGAAATCACTACTATCTTTGCTTGCTACATGCTCGCTCTTTTGCTATGCCTATGCTGCGATACCTACCACTTGCTTATCATGCCTCCTATATTGTTGAACCAAGCCTCTAACCCACCTTGTCCTAGCAAACCATTGATTGGCTATGTTACCGCTTTGCTCAGCCCCTCTTATAGCGTTGTTAGTTGCAGGTGAAGATTGAAGTTTGTTCCTTGTTGGAACATGGAGATGTCGTTCCTTGTTGGGACATATTTACTTGTTGGGATATCACTATATATCTTATTTAATTAATGCATCTATATACTGGGTAAAGGGTGGGAGGCTCGGCCTTATGCCTGGTGTTTTGTTCCACTCTTGCCGCCCTAGTTTCCGTCATATCGGTGTTATGTTCCCAGATTTTGCGTCCCTTACGCGGTTGGGCTATAATGGGAACCCCTTGACAGTTCGCCTTAAGTAAAGCTCTTCCAGCAATGCCCAACATTGGTTTTACCATTCGCTACCTAGCCTTTTCTTTCCCTTGGGTCGGCCAGCCCAAGGGTCATTTTTTTTTTAACCCCCCCCCCCCCGGGCCAGTGCTCCTCTGAGTGTTGGTCCGAACTGAGCTGCCTGCGGGGCCACCTCGGGGAAACTTGAGGGTTGGTTTTACTCGTAGCTAGTCTCATCTGAGTGTGCCCTGAGAAAGAGATATGTGCAGCTCCTATCGGGATTTGTCGGCACATTCGGGCGGTGTTGCTGGTTTAGTTTTACCCTATCGAAATGTCTTGTTGTACCGGGATACCGAGTCTGATCGGAATGTCTCGGGTGGAGGTCTATTCCTTCGTTGACCGTGAGAGCTTGTGATGGGCTAAGTTGGGACACCCCTGCAGGGATTTGAACTTTCGAAAGCCGTGCCCGCGGTTATGGGCAGATGGGAATTTGTTAATGTCCGGTTGTAGATAACTTGAACTAAACATAATTAAAAAATGAATCAATTGAGTGTGTTACCGTGATGACCCCTTCTCGGCGGAGTCCGGGAAGTGGACACGGTGTTGGAGTTATGCTTGCGCAGGTTGTTCCTTTAGACTCTCGCTCGCGCTTTGCCTCCTCTTCTCGCTCTCTTTTGCGTATAAGTTAGCCACCATATATGCTAGTCGCTTGCTGCAGCTCCACATATATTTGCCTATCCTTCCTATAAGCTTAAATAGTTTTGATCGCGAGGGTGCGAGATTGTTGAGTCCCTGTGGCTCACAGATTCCTACTATACCAGATGCAGGTCCAAGTGATTCCGCTCCAGGTGACGCGTACGAGCTGAAGTGGGAGTACGACGAGGACTCTCAGCGTTACTATGTTTCTTTTCCCGACGATCAGTAGTGGTGCCCAGTTGGGGGTGATTGGGACCGTTGTCGCATGTTGGTTTTTCTTCTATTTTGGCGCCGTAGTCGGGCCATGAGTGTTTTGGATGATGTAATGTTATTTATGTACTTGATTGACGTGGTGAGTGTAAGCCAACTATGTTCTCCCCTTTATTATTCATATTACATGGGATGTTGTGAAGATCGCCTAACTTGCGACATATGCCTTCAATGCGATTATGTCTCTAAGTCGTGCCTCGACATGTGGGAGCTATAGTCGCATCGAGGGCGTTACAGATCTCTTCGGTCCTAACCATTATTCTGCAGTCTCAAATGATGCATCTCAATATGGCTTTGTTATTGTTGATGATTACTCTCGATACACATGGGTACACATTGTTACTTACAAACATGAAGTGCATGAAGTCTTCAAACGATTTTCCTCGAGGGCTTCGACCAACTTTGTTGTGAAGACCAAGCACATCAGATCTGACAATGGAACTGAGTTCAAGAATTTTGGTCTTGATGACTATCTTGATGAACTTGGTATTACTCATGAGTTATCTGCTCCTTATACTCCTCAGCAGAATGGCGTTGTGGAGCACAAGAACAGGACTCTTGCTGAGATGGCTTGCACTATGCTTGATGAATACAAAACGCCTCGTCGTTTCTGGATTGAGGCAATTGATACTGCGTGCCACATCATCAACAGAGTATATCTTCACAAATTCTTCAAGAAGACTGCCTATGAACTCCTCACTGATAAGAAACCCAATGTAAGTTATTTCAAAGTCTTCGGTGCTAAATGTTGGATTAGAGATCCTCATCACAACTAAAAATTTGCACCGAAAGCACATGAAGGTTTTATGCTCGGTTACGGAAAGGACTCGCACACCTACAGAGTTTTCAACAACGTTCTTCACAAGGTTGTTGAAATTGTAGATGTGCGGTTCGATGAAACTAATGGATCGCAAAGAAAGCACCTACCTTCTGTGATAGATGAACCAGCACCTGAGGAAACTATCAAGTTCAAGGATACTGAGGATGTCATTCCTACTAAAGAATCTGCTGAAGAATTCATTCCAGAACATGAAGAACGTCGAGCTAATGCACCTGAAGAAAATACTGAAGAAAATGGTGCTAAAGAAAATGCTGATCAAATTCCTTAATGACAACCAGCTCATCCTCGTGTTGCAAAAGAAGTGCAAGTTGAAAAGATCATCAATGACATTAAAGCGCCAGGTCCTCTCACATGCTCAAAAGCTTCACATTTATCTAACTTTTGTGGGCACTATGCTTTTGTCTCTATCACAGAGCCCACTAAGGTAGATGAAGCATTTCTAGAGCCTGAGTGGATTCAGGCCATGCAAGAAGAATTACATCAGTTCGAGCTCAACAACGTCTGGGAACTGGTCAAACGTCCAGATCCTCGCAAGCACAATATCATTGGCACAAAATGGATCTATCGCAACAAGCAAGACGAAATGGCCTTGTGGTAAGGAATAAGGCACGGCTTGTAGCTCAAGGCTACACACAGGTTGAAGGAATTGATTTCGATGGAACTTTTGCACCTGTTGCTAGACTTGAGGCTATTCGCTTATTACTTGCATATGCTAACCATCATGATATCACTCTATATCAAATGGATGTGAAAAGTGCATTACTCAATGGTAAGCTTGATGAAGAAGTATATGTTGCTCAACCCCAGGTTTTGAAGATCCAAAGTCTTCAAACTCAATAAGGCCCTCTATGGCCTCAAGCAGGCCCCACGGGCGTGGTATGATACTTTGAAGGAATTCCTTATGAAGAAAGGCTTCAAACCCGGTTCACTCGACCCTACTATTTTCACTAAATATTATGATGGTGAATTGTTTGTGTGCCAAATATATGTTGATGATATTATCTTTGGCTGTACTGACCAACGTTATAGTGATGAATTTGCCTATATGATGAGTGAATAATATCAAATGTCTATGATGGGAGAATTGAAATTCTTCTTAGGTCTTCAAATTCGTCAACAACGCAATGGCATATTTATATCTCAGGAGAAATACCTCAAGGATGTACTGAGGAAATTCGGCATGCAAGATTGCAAAGGCATCAAAATTCCTATGCCCACAAATGGCCATCTGTGCACTAATGAAAATGGTATCGACTTCGATCATAAGGTATACCGCTCCATGATTGGTTCTTTATTGTACTTATGTGCATCTAGGCCAGATATTATGCGTAGTGTTTGCATGTGTGCCCGATTTCAAGCTATACCAAAGGAATCACACCATAAGGCTGTGAAGCATATTCTTCGATATCTAGCTCACACACCAACACTTGGATTATGGTACCCCAAGGGCTCGGCTTTTGATCTCATTGGATATTCTGACTCTGACTATGCTGGTGATCGTGTGGACCACAAGTCAACATCTGGTACATGTCATTTCCTCAGACGATCTTTGGTCTGCAGGTCCTCGAAGAAACAGAACTGCGTATCACTATCTACTGCTGAAGCTGAGTACATTGCCGCTGGTTCTTGCTGTGCTCAATTGCTATGGATGAAGAAAACTCTCAAGGACTACGGCGTCAACATGAAGAATGTGCTTCTCTTCTGTGACAATGAGAGTGCCATCAACATTGCTCACAACCCAGTTCAGCACTCGAAGACAAAGCACATTCAGATTCGTCATCATTTTCTTCGTGATCATGTGTTGAATGGCGACATTTCTATTGAGCATGTGAAGACTGAAGAACAGCTAGCCGATATCTTCATAAAGTCCTTGGATGATAAGAGATTTAGCAAGTTGCGGTGTGAGCTAAATATCTTAGAATCTTCAAATGTTCTTTGAAAAGGACACTCATCCTAACACTCATGCAAAATTGATGACTTAGATGTGCAACACATGAAGAAACGTTTTTCTTCAATCAATGAAGAATAAAACTCTAAGTGTGAAGAAATTAACAAAGAATTTGATTCTCAGAACCCTACGACAATTGTACGCGGTGTCTGAAATCATCATTCTATACGGTGGGTCACGCCACCACCAAAAGTTGAAAATCCTCAATTTGAGTTTTTTTTGTGTTGAAATTCCTCAGTTGTTCAAATTCTTCAACTTTGCATTGTCTTCACTATTTCCGTCATTCTTCTTCATTGGCTATATATATATATATGAGTTTATGTCCTCTACAGCATTCACTTTGTTGGGGAACGTAGCAGAAATTCAAAATTTTCCTACGTGTCACCAAGATCTATCTATGGAGAGACCAGCAACGAGGGGAAGGAGAGTGCATCTACATACCCTTGTAGATCGCTAAGCGGAAGCGTTCAAGTGAACGGGGTTGATGAAGTCGTACTCGTCGTGATTCAAATCACCGATGATCAAGTGCCGAACGCACGACACCTCCGCGTTCAACACACGTACAGCCCGGAGACGTCTCCCATGCCTTGATCCAGCAAGGAGGAGGGAGAGGTTGATGGAGATCCAGCAGCACGACGGCGTGGTGGAAGTAGCGGGATTCCAACAGGGCTTCGCGAAGCGCTGCGGGAGGAGGAAGATGTGTCACGGGAGGGGAAGGGAGGCGCCAGGCCTTAGATCCGTTTGCTCCTCCTTTTTCCCCACTATATATAGGGCCAAGGGAGAGGGGGAGGCGCAGCCCTTGCCCCTTCCTCCAAGGAAGGGTGCGGCCAAGGGTGGGGAGGAGTCCATCCTCCCCAAGGCACCTCGGAGGTGCCTTCCCCTTTTAGGACTCTCCCCTTTTTCCCATCTCTTGGCGCATGGGCCTCTTGGGGCTGGTGCCCTTGGCCCATATAGGCCAAGGCACAACCCCTACAGCCCATGTGCCCCCCCGGGGCAGGTGGCCCCACCCGGTGGACCCCCGGGACCCTTCTGGTGGTCCCGGTACAATACCGATGACCCCGAAACTTGTCCCGATGGCCGAAACAGCACTTCCTATATATAATTCTTTACCTCCGGACCATTTCGGAACTCCTCGTGACGTCCGGGATCTCATCCGGGACTCCGAACAACATTCGGGTTACCGCATACTAATATCTCCATAACCCTAGCGTCACCGAACCTTAAGTGTGTAGACCCTACGGGTTCGAGAGACATGCAGACATGACCGAGACGTTCTCCGGTCAATAACCAACAGCGGGATCTGGATACCCATGATGGCTCCCACATGTTCCACGATGATCTCATCGGATGAACCACGATGTCAAGGACTTAATCAATCCCGTATTCAATTCCCTTTGTCTAGCGGTATGTTACTTGCCCGAGATTCGATCGTCGGTATCCAATACCTAGTTCAATCTCGTTACCGGCAAGTCTCTTTACTCGTTCCGTAACACATCATCCCGTGATCAACTCTTTGGTCACATTGCGCATATGATGATGTCCTACCGAGTGGGCCCAGAGATACCTCTCCGCTTACACGGAGTGAAAAATCCCAGTCTCGATTCGTGCCAACCCAACAGACACTTTCGGAGATACCTGTAATGCACCTTTATAGTCACCCAGTTACGTTGTGACGTTTGATACACCCAAAGCATTCCTACGGTATCCGGGAGTTGCACAATCTCATGGTCTAAGGAAATGATACTTGACATTAGAAAAGCTTTAGCATACGAACTACACGATCTTTGTGCTAGGCTTAGGATTGGGTCTTGTCCATCACATCATTCTCCTAATGATGTGATCCCGTTATCAACGACATCCAAATGTCCATGGTTAGGAAACCATAACCATCTATTGATCAACGAGCTAGTCAACTAGAGGCTCACTAGGGACATGGTGTTGTCTATGTATCCACACATGTATCTGAGTTTCCTATCAATACAATTATAGCATGGATAATAAACGATTATCATGAACAAGGAAATATAATAATAACTAATTTATTATTGCCTCTAGGGCATATTTCCAACAGTCTCCCACTTGCACTAGAGTCAATAATCTAGTTCACATCGCCATGATTAACACTCACAGGTCACATCGCCATGTGACTAACATCCAAAGAGTTTACTAGAGTCAGTAGTCTAGTTCACATCACTATGTGATTAACACTCAATGAGTTTTAGGTTTGATCATGTTGCTTGTGAGAGAGGTTTTAGTCAACGGGTCCGAACCTTTCAGATCCGTGTGTGCTTTACAAATCTCTATGTCATCTCCTAGATGTAGCCACCACGCTCTATTTGGAGCTATTCCAAATAACTGTTCTACTTGGAGCTATTCTAAATTGTTGCTCCATTATATGCATCCGGTATCTCTACTCAGAGCTATCCGGATAGGTGTTAAGCTTGCATCGACGTAGCCCTTTACGACGAACTCTTTTACCACCTCCATAACCGAGAAACTTCCTTAGTACACTAGTTACCAAGGATAACTTTGACCGCTGTCCCGTGATCCATTCATGGATCACTCTTGTACCCCTTGACTGACTCATGGCAAGGCACACTTCAGGTGCGGTACACAGCATAGCATACTGTAGAGCCTATGTCTTAAGCATAGGGGACGACCTTCGTCTTTTTCTCTCTATTCTGCCGTGGTCGAGCTTTAAGTCTTAACTTCATACCTTATAACTCAGGCAAGAACTCCTTCTTTGACTGATCCATCTTGAACACCTTCAAGATCATGTCAAGGTATGTGCTCATTTGAAAGTACCATTATGCGTTTTGATCTATCCTTATAGATCTTGATGCTCAATGTTCAAGTAGCTTAATCCAGGTTTTCCATTGAAAAACACTATCCAAATAACCCTATATGCTTTCCAGAAATTCTACGTCATTTCTGATCCATAATATGTCAACAACATATACTCATCAGAAATTCTATAGTGCTCCCACTCACTTCTTTGGAAATACAAGTTTCTCATAAACTTTGTATACACCCAAAATCTTTGATCATCTCATCAAAGCATACATTCCAATTCCGAGATGCTTACTCCAGTCCTCAGAAGGATTGCTGGAGCTTCGCATACTTATTAGCATATTTCAGGATTGACAAAACCTTCCGGTTGTATCACATACAACCTTTCCTCAAGAAAATCATTGAGGAAACAATGTTTTGACATCCTATCTACAAGATTTCATAAATAATGCAGTAATCGCTAATATAATTCCAACAGAATCTTAGCATCGCTACGAGTGAGAAAGTCTCATCGTAGTCAACTCCTTGAACTTGTCGGAAAACATCTTAACGACAAGTCGAGCTTTCTTAATGGTGACATTTACCATCATTGTCCGTCTTCCTTTTAAAATCCATCTGTACTCAACAGCCTTACGACCATCGAGCCGTTCCGCCAAAGTCTACACTTTGTTTTCATACATGGATCCTCTCTCGGATTTTATGGCCTCGAGCCATTTATCGGAATCCAGGCCCACCATCGCTTCTCCATAGCTCGTAGGTTCATTGTTGTCTAGCAACATGACTTCCAAGACAGGATTGCGTACCACTCTGAAGTAGTACGCATCCTTGTCATCCCACGAGGTTTGGTAGTGACTTGATCTGAAGTCTCATGATCAATATCATAAGCTTCCACTTCAATTGGTGTAGGTGCCACAGGAACAACTCTTTGTGCCCTGCTATACACTAGTTGAAGTAACGGTTCAATAACCTCACCAAGTCTCCACCATCCTCCCACTCAATTCTTTCGAGAGAAACTTTTCCTCGAGAAAGGACCCGATTCTAGAAACAATCCTTTATTGCTTTCGGATCTGAGACAGGAGGTATACCCAACTGTTTTGGGTGTCCTATGAAGATGCATTTATCCGCTTTGGGTTCGACCTTATCAGCCTAAAACTTTTCACATAAGCGTCGCAGCCCCAAACTTTTAAGAAATGACAGCTTAGGTTTCTCTAAACCATAGTTCATACGGTGTCATCTCATCGGAATTACGTGGTGCCCTATTTAAAGTGAATGTGGTTGTCTCTAATGCCTAACCCATAAACTATTGTGGTAATTTGATAAGAGACATCATGGTATGCATCATATCCAATAGGGTGCAGTTATGATGTTCGGACACACCATCACACTATGGTGTTCCAGGCTGTATCAGTTGTGAAACAATTTCCACAATGTCTTAATTCTGTGCCAAACTCGTAATTCAGATATTCATCTCTATGATCATATCATAGATATTTTTATCCTCTTATCACGACGATCTTTCAACTTCACACTGAAATTACTTGAACCTTTCAATAATTCAGACTCGTGATTCATCAAGTAAATATACTCAACGTCTATTGAAGTCATCTGTGAAGTAAGAACATAACGATATCCACTACATGCCTCAGCACTCATTCGACTGCACACATCAAAAATGTATTACTTCCAACAAGTTGCTTTCTTGTTCCATTTTACTGAAACGAGGCTTTCAGTCATCTTGCCCATGTGGTATGATTTGCATGTCTCAAGTGATTCAAAATCAAGTGAGTACAAAACGGTCCATTTGCATGGAGTTTCTTCATGCATATACACCAATAGACATGGTTCGCATGTCCCAAACTTTTCAAAAACGAGTGAGCCCAAAGATCCATCAACATGGAGCTTCTTCATGCGTTTTATACCGATATGACTTACGTGGCTGTGCCACAAGTAGGTGGTACTATCATTACTATCTTTTGGCATGAACATGTGTATCACTACGATCGAGATTCAATAAACCATTCATTTTAGGTGTAAGACCATTGAAGGTATTATTCAAATAAACAGAGTAACCATTATTCTCCTTAAATGAATAACCTTATTGCGATAGACATAATCCAATCATGTCTATTCTCAACGCAAACACCAATCTCGATGGTAGAGGGAGCGTGCGATGCTTGATCATATCAACATTGGAAACACTTCCAACACATATCGTCAGCTCACCTTTAGCTAGTCTCCGTTTATTCCGTAGCTTTTATTTCGAGTTACTAACACTTAGCAACCGAACCGGTATCTAATACCCTGGTGCTACTAGGAGTACTAGTAAAGTACACATTAACATAATGTATATCCAATATACTTCTATCGACCTTGCCAGCCTTCTAATCTACCAAGTATCTAGGGTAATTCTGCTCCAGTGGCTGTTCCCTTTATTACAGAAGCACTTAGTCTCGGGTTTGGGTTCAACCTTGGGTTTCTTCACTAGAGCAGCAGCTGAATTGCCGTTTCATGAACTATCCCTTCTTGCCCTTGCCCTTCTTGAAACTAGTGGTTTCACACACCATCAACAATTGATGCTCCTTGATTTCTACTTTGGTGTCAAACATCGCGAATATCTCAAGGATCATCATATATGTCCCTGATATATTATAGTTCATCACGAAGCTCTAGCAGCTTGGTGGTAATGACTTCGGAGAAACATCACTATCTCATTTGGAAGATTAACTCCCACTCGATTCAAGCGATTGTTGTACTCAGACAATCTGAGCACAAGCTCAACAATTGAGCTTTTCTCCCTAGTTTGCAGGTTAGAAAAATCGTCGGAGGTCTTATACCTCTTGACCTGGGCACGATCCTGAAATTCCAATTTCAGCCCTCAAAACATCTCATATGTTTCGTGACGTTTCAAAAACGTCTTTGGTGCCTCAACTCTAAACCGTTTAACTGAACTATCATGTAGTTATCAAAACGTGTATGTCAGATGTTCGCAACATCCACACACAACGTTCGAGGTTTAGCACACTGAGAGGTGCATTAAGGACATAAGCCTTCTAAGAAGCAATGAGGACAATCCTCAGTTTACGGACCTAGTCCGCATAATTTCTACTATCAACTTTCAACTAATTTTTCTCTAGGAACATATCTAAACAGTAGAACTGAAATGCGAGCTACGACATAATTTGCAAAATCCTTTTTGACTATGTTCAGGATAATTAAGTTCATCTTATGAACTCCCACTCAGATAGACATCCCTCTAGTCATCTAAGCGATTACATGATCCGAGTCAACTAGGCCGTGTCCGATCATCACGTGACACGGACTAGTCAACGTCGGTGAACATCTTCATGTTGATCGTATCTTCTATACGACTCATGCTCGACCTTTCGGTCTTCTGTGTTCCGAGGCCATGTCTATGCACATGCTAGGCTCGTCAAGTCAACCTAAGTGTATTGCGTGTGTAAATCTGTCTTACACCCGTTGTATGTGAACGTAAGGATCTATCACACCCGATCATCACGTGGTGCTTCGAAACGACGAACTGTAGCAACGGTGCATAGTTAGGGGGAACACTTTCTTGAAATTATTATGAGGGATCATCTTATTTACTACCGTCGTTCTAAGCAAATAAGATGTATAAACATGATAAACATCACATGCAATCAAATAGTGACATGATATGGCCAATATCATGTAGCTCCTTTGATCTCCATCTTGGGGCTCCATGATCATCTATTACAAGAACATGATCAATCTCATACATTACATATATCATTCATCACATCCTTTTGGCCATATCACATCACATAGCATACCCTGCAAAAACAAGTTAGACGTCCTCTAATTGTTGTTTGCATGTTTTACGTGGCTGCTATGGGTTTCTAGCAAGAACGTTTCTTACCTACGCAAAACCACAACGTGATATGCCAATTGCTATTTACCCTTCATAAGGACCCTTTTCATCGAATCCGATCCGACTAAAGTGGGAGAGACAGACACCCGCTAGCCACCTTATGCAACTAGTGCATGTTTGTCGGTGGAACCGGTCTCACGTAAGAGTACGTGTAAGGTTGGTCTGGGCCGCTTCATCCCACGATGCCGCCGAATCAAGATAAGACTAGTAACGGCAAGCATATTGAACAAAATCAACGCCCACAACTACTTTGTGTTCTACTCGTGCATAGAAACTACGCATAGACCTAGCTCTGATCCCACTGTTGGGGAACGTAGCAGAAAATCAAAATTTTCCTACGTGTCACCAAGATCTATCTATGGAGAGACCAGCAACGAGGGGAAGGAGAGTGCATCTACATACCCTTGTAGATCGCTAAGCGGAAGCGTTCAAGTGAACGGGGTTGATGAAGTCGTACTCGTCGTGATTCAAATCACCGATGATCAAGTGCCGAACGCACGGCACCTCCGCGTTCAACACACGTACAGCCCGGAGACGTCTCCCATGCCTTGATCCAGCAAGGAGGAGGGAGAGGTTGATGGAGATCCAGCAGCACGACGGCGTGGTGGAAGTAGCGGGATTCCAACAGGGCTTCGCGAAGCGCTGCGGGAGGAGGAAGATGTGTCACGGGAGGGGAAGGGAGGCGCCAGGCCTTAGATCCGTTTTCTCCTCCTTTTTCCCCACTATATATAGGGACAAGGGAGAGGGGGAGGCGCAGCCCTTGCCCCTTCCTCCAAGGAAGGGTGCGGCCAAGGGTGGGGAGGAGTCCATCCTCCCCAAGGCACCTCGGAGGTGCCTTCCCCTTTTAGGACTCTCCCCTTTTTCCCATCTCTTGGCGCATGGGCCTCTTGGGGCTGGTGCCCTTGGCCCATATAGGCCAAGGCACAACCCCTACAGCCCATGTGGCCCCCCGGGGCAGGTGGCCCCACCCGGTGGACCCCCGGGACCCTTCTGGTGGTCCCGGTACAATACCGATGACCCCGAAACTTGTCCCGATGGCCGAAACAGCACTTCCTATATATAATTCTTTACCTCCGGACCATTCCGGAACTCCTCGTGACGTCCGGGATCTCATCCGGGACTCCGAACAACATTCGGGTTACCGCATACTAATATCTCCATAACCCTAGCGTCACCGAACCTTAAGTGTGTAGACCCTACGAGTTCGAGAGACATGCAGACATGACCGAGACGTTCTCCGGTCAATAACCAACAGCGGGATCTGGATACCCATGATGGCTCCCACATGTTCCACGATGATCTCATCGGATGAACCACGATGTCAAGGACTTAATCAATCCCGTATACAATTCCCTTTGTCTAGCGGTATGTTACTTGCCCGAGATTCGATCGTCGGTATCCAATACCTAGTTCAATCTCGTTACCGGCAAGTCTCTTTACTCGTTCCGTAACACATCATCCCGTGATCAACTCTTTGGTCACATTGCGCATATGATGATGTCCTACCGAGTGGGCCCAGAGATACCTCTCCGCTTACACGGAGTGACAAATCCCAGTCTCGATTCGTGCCAACCCAACAGACACTTTCGGAGATACCTGTAATGCACCTTTATAGTCACCCAGTTACGTTGTGACGTTTGATACACCCAAAGCATTCCTACGGTATCCGGGAGTTGCACAATCTCATGGTCTAAGGAAAATGATACTTGACATTAGAAAAGCTTTAGCATACGAACTACACGATCTTTGTGCTAGGCTTAGGATTGGGTCTTGTCCATCACATCATTCTCCTAATGATGTGATCCCGTTATCAACGACATCCAAATGTCCATGGTTAGGAAACCATAACCATCTATTGATCAACGAGCTAGTCAACTAGAGGCTCACTAGGGACATGGTGTTGTCTATGTATCCACACATGTATCTGAGTTTCCTATCAATACAATTATAGCATGGATAATAAACGATTATCATGAACAAGGAAATATAATAATAACTAATTTATTATTGCCTCTAGGGCATATTTCCAACACACTTATGGGTATTTATTCAAGTTGGTTTTTCTGCTAAGTGAATGTGATCGGACCCTTCCCCCTCTATCCTATACTCAACCCAATCTGTTCACAAATTCTTCATGTGCGTTCTATTTGAAACTCGTTCAAAATCTTCACCGTGTCCTTGTCAGCTAAAGAAATTGCGAACGGAACTTTAAAACCTATCTTATCTAAATTTTCGGCTTTGCCGCTAAAACCGTTCCGCATCCCACGATATACTTATCTATTCACCCACGATTGCACACGATCTCCACTTCTCAGTACGTGGGTGACACATGTCAAGCCAATGAGAAGGTTCAGGGGCACGTTCGTCCAAATTCTTCGGGCGAACAGTTTTTCACCATGGCTATAAATACCCTCCTTCCCCTTCCTCACTTCCTTTACTCTGTTCGACCTCTCTCCAGATCGAGCTTCTCAAACCCTAGCTCCACCGCTACATCATCGTCGCCGGTGAGGAAAAGCTTCACTGCCTTGACCTCATCGCCGTCGTACTCGCGCCGGCCGCGGAAATCTTCACTCTGCCACCGCCATAGCTGTCTTCCTCCGCCAAGTTAGGGTGTGGAAGATCTGCACTGACGAACTTCACATCTCCACATACCAGTTCGTCGTGTTCTTCGTCCATGGTAATTAAAAGTTACTTTTACTGCCCTCTTTGATTCAAATGATTTCTACAAAATCCTGAAAGGTGTTTTTCTTCATATCTTCACACACTAAAACACCTCTCATGTCATATGTTCTTGATTCGTTTCTCTAAGCTATGTTTTTATTCAAGATTCCTCAAATGTGTGGATTTTTGATCTATACATCTCTGGAACCTAAGACAAAGAACGCTTAGTGAAATTCTTCAAGACTCATCTGGTCAAATTCCTCAAACTTGTTCTTTATAAAAACCTTCTGAGAACGCATATGACCTCTCCAAATTCCTCGCAACTATACTTTGTTCACAGGTACTCATGTCGGCTGCTGAATCACTAGGTTCTCATCAACTTAACTCATTTGTAGTTCCTCGAAGAAAAGTTGCATACCTCTTCAGAGAATTCAATTGTTCAATTCCTCAACTAAAGAAAATGGCTGATGGTAAGAAGCCACAGAAAGGAGGAAAGAGGCCTGAGGTCAACACTGCCTTTGAAATACCTGAGGACATCTATGCTGGGTACTGCACACCCCCTGGGGAAGATAAAAATCAGCGCAAGGTGCGCATTCAAAAGATTGAGAGGAGATGGGCAAGAGAGTGGAGGGAGTACAGATATGTCACTCCCAAATATATGAAGAAATTTGCACTAAATCCTCCATGCCCAATACCTCCGTTGGCACATGGTCAAATAGCTGATCCCACCAGCCTCAAGCATGGTGAGGATTATCCTGATGAATGGGCCAAGTGCCAGGCCAAGTTGGCCAGACAAGCAAAAGATGCAGTGAGGAAAATCAACGAAGACTCTGCTGCCGCTGCTGCTGTTGAGGCCTCTGTAAAGCCAAAGAAGGCCATGTCAAAGAAGCCTGCTCACAAGCCCAGTGCTTCACTAGCAATGCCCTCATGGCCAAGTTCCTCAGCTATGCCCTCACGGCCAGATTCCTCAAATCCCTCACGGCCAATTCCTCATGCTGCTCCTATTTCTACAAAATCCTCAGCTCCTCCGCCAAAGTCTTCGGCGGCTCCGACCAAATCCTCAGCACCTGTGCATCTCGCCACGTGCCAAAGGACCATAGGCACTATTGCCTCAGGAGCCTCTGCAAGTTCCTCAGCTGCTCCAAGTTCCTCAGCTGCTCCCACTCTTCTGAAGAAGAAGACCTCTGCTGGACGAGGTCCTCGACCAAGTCCTCACAAGAAACAAGTTGCTTTCCAAGTGCCCTCTGATGATGATGAGGCTGATGATGAAGAACTTGCTGAAATCATCACGGACAGGCAACTCAGGGCCGCTAGAGCCAAACGCAGTAATGTGTCATTAGTGTTGGATCCGAAGTTGATCCTAGACTTCATTGACTTGTGGCACAAGGACCCCAACACACCTTTGCCTGAGCTGAACCTCACTCCTGGTCAAAGGCATGTACTGACTCACTTCATTGATGAAGAGAAATGGAAATTTGAACAGGGAAGGAGGGTGAAGAAAGCGCAATACAAGAAAGAGCGCTTTCTGAAGCAAAATGTTCTGAAGCTTTCACCTGAAGAACTTGTTGCTCTTCAATCTGAAATCAAGAAACTGAGTGATGAATTTGATCGCTATTATGCTGACTGGCTAGGAGCCAAAGTCAGATTTGTAAAGATAACTGAACAGTTCACTTCCAATGTTGCAGCCCCAATGCAACAGGAAATTCCTCAAGCTGAAGCATCTGCTCAACCGACTGAAGAAAATGCCAGCACCGCTGATGACAATCAGGTTGCTGAAGAAAATGTGAGTTCCAGGGCTGATGACTGCATCCCAGCCGCTCATGAAATTGCCAGGGCATCCACTAGTGGTGCACCTAAAGAAAATGAACAAGTCAGAGCAACTGGATCAGTTGCGCCTGAAGAAATACAACTCAATTCCTCTGCTCCTGCGCCTACACCAACTCCGATCATTCCATCTGCATTAGATGTGAAGAAGACCAAGGCTGCAGAGCATGCAGCGGTGAAGAAAAGGAAGGCATCAACTGCATTAGATTCTTCAGCTCAGAAGAAGATGAAGCCATTGACTAGCTTGTTTGCAAACCCCATTGATGTTGTTCCTATCTCAACCATGCCATCAAAGGACCTTGTTCCTTTTGATAAAGAATATGTGATTTCAAGTGAATCTGATGAAGAGAATCCCTCTGCTGCTTCGTCAGAGCAGATGGATGAAGAAATTGAAGTGGATACAATTCCTTCAACACCAGTTGTCCCCTCACCTATGCCTCAATTTACTGTTGAAGAGGCTGGTGTTGAAGAAATGGGAGATGAAGATGTGGACATTGGCTGCACCACACCCGTGCTAAGTGATGAATTTTGGGAAAGTCAGCACCCCAACTCTCCACTCTTCACACCATTGCAACAAATTCCTTAGTCCCCAGTAACTACTGTACAAATGGGATCTGATGAACCACATGCCACACCGTCTGTCCATGAAGAAATTCCAGCCACTAGTGTTGAAGATCATGTAAATAAAGAATTGAAGTTCCAGGCTGCCACTGAAGCAGCACCTGAAATTCCTCAACCTGTGGAACCTGAGATCGAGATCCCGAAGGTTGTGATGCAATTGACTGACACTCCTTACCCCAAGCCAAAGGATCCATTCTCAAAGAAGCAGAAATTCAAGGCTGATGATTTCTTCGGCGAGCACGTGTTCTTCACTAACTACAATCCTTATGACTCGGCTCGTCTAAGGAGGAAGCGTTTCTGGACTGCAAGCCAGGCCAACTTCTATTCTTCACTGCTTTTCAACAAAGACAAAATCTTCTACCATGAGCATATTCCTCACGTGGACATGGAATCATTACCTTGCTTCTCTCCTGTGCTTAGTGTTCTTCATGATGTAGTGTAGGATCGAAAGTATGTCTAGAGGGGGGTGATTATACTACTTGACCAAATAAAAATCTAGCCTTTTCCCAATTTTAGTTCTTGCAGATTTTAGCAACTTTGGACAAGTCGAGCAATCTTAACACAATTCAAGCAAGCATGCATAGAGTATATGAGCAGCGTAAAGTAAAGCATGTAACTTGCAAGAATGTAAAGGGAAGGGTTTGGAGGATTCAAACGCAATTGGAGACACGGATGTTTTTGTCGTGGTTCCGATAGGTGGTGCTATCGTACATCCACGTTGATGGAGACTTCAACCCATGAAGGGTAATGGTTGCGCGAATCCACGGAGGGCTCCACCCACGAAGGGTCCACGAAGAAGCAACCTTGTCTATCCCACCATGCCATCGCCCACGAAGGACTTGCCTCACTAGCGGTAGCTCTTCATGAAGTAGGCGATCTCCTTGCCCTTACAAACTCCTTGGTTCAACTCCACAATCTTGTCGGAGGCTCCCAAGTGACACCTAGCCAATCTAGGAGACACCACTCTCCAAGAAGTAACAAATGGTGTGTTGATGATGAACTCCTTGCTCTTGTGCTTCAAATGATAGTCTTCCCAACACTCAACTCTCTCTCACGGGATTTGGATTTTGTGGAAAGAAGATTTGAGTGGAAAGAAACTTGGGAAGGCTAGAGATCAAGATTCATATGGTAGGAATGGAATATCTTGGTCTCAACACAATTGTAGGTGATTCTCTCTTAGAAAATATAGGTTGGGAGTGTAGGTTTGTTCTGATGGCTCTCTCCACGAATGAAGAGGAGGTGGAGGGGTATTTATAGCCTCCACACAAAATCTAACCGTTACACATAACTTCCCAAACTCGGTGGGACTGAATGGTTAAACTCGGTCTGATCGATTTAGCAAAGCCAGTGACCGTTAGGGTTTTTCGGTGGGACCGACATGCAACTCGGTAGGACCGATATGATCAGGGTTAGGGCATAACGTAATCTCGGTGAGACCGATTACACAAACTCGGTGAGACCGATTTTGGTAATAAGCTAACCAGAGAGTTGGTCAGGTAAACTCGGTGGGACCGATCGCTCATTTCGGTGGGACCGAAACGTTACGAGGGGAAAACAGAGAGTTTACATTGCAATCTCGGTGGGACCGATCGCTCATCTAGGTGAGACCGAAATGTTACGTAGGGAAACAGAGAGAGATTACAACCCCATCTCGGTGAGACTGAGATCCCTATCGGTGAGACCGATTTGCCTAGGATTTGTGGGAGTGGCTAAGAAATTTGAAACTCGGTGGCGCCGGATAGGAAAAATTGGTGGCGCCGAGTTTGACTTTTGGTTTAGGTCATATGTGGATGTGAGGAAGTAGTTGAGGGTTTTGGAGCATATCACTAAGCATTTTGAGCAAGAACCTCATTAAGCAACACCTCATCCCTCCTTGATAGTATTGGCTTTTCCTATAGACTCAATGTGATCTTGGATCACTAAAATGGAAAATGTAGAGTCTTGAGCTTTGAGCTTGAGCCAATCCTTTGTCCTTGGCATTTTGAGAGGTCCACTTTTCTCATCCATGCCATGCCAATCATTGAGCTTTTGTGAGATATTAATCTCGAAATAGCATTAGCTCAATGAGCTATATGTTGTTAGGAATTACCAAAACCACCTAGGGATAGTTGCACTTTCAATCTCCCCCTTTTTGGTAATTGATGACAACATATAGATCAAAGCTTCGACAAATGATAATAAGAGTGAAAAACATTGTCGCTTTGAGAAGTATGTGAAAAGCAAGAGCTCCCCCTAATTTTGTGCATAGTTTAAGATTTGGTCTGGACTGCAAATGCACAAAGAATTAGGATCATGAGTTACTCTTCCATGTCACATTCATCTTGGTGGGGCGCTCAAAATGATAATAATTAAAATACATGCACTCAGCACCAAGCAAAGTGAATGATCATATGGAATATGAAAAGGATAATGTCATCCAACAAGCATTAAGGTAGCATATGATCAAACACATGATCATCCAATCAAGCACAAAGTATAAAGTATCTCAACCAAGCAAATAAACGAAGTTTAACCACCAAACAAAAAGAGAGAATAAAAAGCAACGCTCTCTCTCTCGAAGCCTATGATCTATACATTTTCTCCCCTTTGGCAACAAGTTACCAAAAAGTTCATAAAAATGCATAGTGCTAAATCGACTATCAGGCTTGGTCTTCAGGTGGTGGTGTAGACAGAACTCCAAGAACGAAGGCATCAGTCGATGTAGATGGAGCTGGTGGAGTAGATGTTGGAGCCGGTGGCACTGAAGCTGTAGCTGGTGCAGATGAAGTAGCTCTGGTGTCTGGAATAGGCACTGCAGCAGACCTCTGACCTCTGGGCACTCTAGCAAAAGCATCAGTGGTTGTCTTGCCCTTCTTCTCCTGCACTTCATCCTGAAGTTTCTCAACGACTGACTGGATCTCAGTGACCTTCACATCTAGGTCATAGAACTTCTACTCCACGATCCTCTCCAAGCTCTCCTGGTTTTGAGTCAGGGTGGCCAGTCCCTTCTCAATACTCAGAGTGGGGGCAATCAAGTAGCCAAGCTGATCTTGCTTGCTCTTCAGAAGATAATGAGATGCTTCTTCGGTAGTTGGCATCCTTGCAGCCTTTTCAGCCTTTGCCTTCTCCTTCTTGGCTTGTGCGTGCACAAAAGATGGTTCATTTTCATCCATCACCATAGTGTTGTCCTCAAAGTCTGGGTAGATGGTCAGGTGCTCCTTGTCTAGCAGATATGTGCCAGTGCCCATCTTGGAGTTAATCAGCTCCTGGATCGGTGGGGCATACCCACAACTCCTCTTCTGATCTGCAGTTGTCCTCTTTATGGTTTCCACTATTAGGCTCATGACTTTGAACTTCTGTGGGACATCAAAGATGTGAAGCAAGTTAATTGCATGGCCTCTGATCATCTTGTTACCACCTGACTTTGGCAAGAGAGTGTGCCTGAGGATCCAGTTGATACTTGGCAAGCCTGACAGAAGGTAATGTACAGATCCAAACTTGTGTGTCTCAAGAGCAGCATCTGGGATCTCCTTGTACATGTGTGCCATGGTGTTGTGATCCTTCTTCTTCTTGGCATAGACATCCAATTCATCTTCACTCTCTTCTGGGGCATTGATCAACTTAGCCCATTCTGCAACTATGGACTGGTACCTAGTACCTTCAGACATCCAGACAATCCTTCCATCTGGGTAGAAGTGAGCTGTGGAGTAGAACTGCATGATGAGTTCATCATTCCATTTTGTGAGCTTCTGAGCCACAAACTCATCAACTCCACAAGCCTTGAAGCTGTCATATACACCAGGGAAGTGATCCTCGTTTTCCTTAATGAATGTCCAATCGACCCATCTCATGTCACACACTATGGGCTTCTTGTCAAGCAAGATGGTCTCATAGAAGTCCTGTTGTTCCTTTGTATGGAACCTGTAGTCCACAGCAGTCCTTCTCTTGGTGGCATATGGATCAGACTCTCTCCAAAGCCTTAGACCAGATTCCTTCCTGACTTTCATGTTCTCTACAACTGGATGAGCATCGTTGTGATCTAGAATTTTTGGCTTCAATTTCCTCAAGACAACAGAATCATCTTCTTCTTCCATTGCAGCTTCAGGCATTGGGGCCTTGTTCTTCTTTGCTGCTGGGAAGTTCCTGGTGCTCCTCTTAGGTGCAGTTTTGGGTTTTGGAGCAGCTGGCTTAGAAGTTCCTTTGAGCTTAGATGAAGCAGCCCCTGATCTTATGGCATCTCCCATAAGCTTCTGAGCTTTGGGTGCTGGTGCTGCATCCTCTTCCTCTTCTTCAGAGTCATTCATGATTGAAGATCTCCCAATCACTCTGGCAGTGGTCTTCTTGACCCTTTCCTTTCTTTTCTTTTCTGCCACAACCTACTCTTTGGGTGCAGATCCCAAAGTCTCTAGAGTAGATGTTCTAACTTTTGACATTGGAGCTCTCTTGGCAGGAACCTTTTGCTTCATCCCTGGCTTAGTGTCAGCAGCTGTGCCATATTCCTTTTTCAGGACTTTCCTCTTTGAGGTGGTTTCTTCTTCCTTAGCCACATAGTCCTCATCCTCTGACTCTGAGGTTCTTTTCTTGCTGGCCCTGGTGGCAGCCTTTGGCAGATTGCTGGGTGTGCTCCTACTTCCATCATCTAAGCTGCTAGAGGGACTAGTGCCCTCACTCATCTGAACCTGCTCCTCAGATTTGTTCTGATTGTCACTCTGATCTGACATGATGCAAACACTGACAGCAGACCCTGTGAATAGATCATAGATGAGGTAGAGTGGATAAGCATCACAAAGTACAAAGGTTTTTGCAAAAGAATGAATTAAAAACTTAGTTATAATTTTCCATAGAAAGCATTTCGGATCTACCGATTTGCAAACTCGGTGATACCGAAGCAGCTTTTGGAACCTAAACTAGTGAACTCGATCAGACCGAGTCATAGTTCGGTGGCACCGAGACTACTAGGGCTTCACAAAGTGCTGAAGTGGGTCACACCGATTTGCAATTCTCGGTCAGACTGAGAATCACATGTGCAATGGCCTGAGCCAAATCGGTGGAACCGATTTCATCAACTCGGTCGGTCCAAGATGGTTTCGGCGGAAACCTAACCCTAAATTTTCAATTCACGAATAAACTATGGAGTGTTTTTGATGGATAGATTGATCTCAATTGTGGAAAGATACATGGCAAAGCAATGTGCTGGGGAATCGGAGTTAGAACAGCACAAAGTTCAAGTCCATACCCTAGTTCGGCGATGAACTTGCTACGGCGGCAACGGCGGAGACGATCCCGTTGACGGCGGCGGAGACCAGCGACAGGAGGCGGCTGGCAACGAGGAGGATGATCCGGAGATCCAGGGAGGCAGAGCAGGCTAAGCGCGGGTGGGGAGGTTCGGAAAGTTTTCCAAAATTTGACCTGTGGATATATATAGCCTGACCCTGTCGGTGTGACCGAGTGGAACAACTCGGTGGCACCGAGATTCATAACTGCAAGAAGTTACTGGAACTCGGTGTGACCAAAAAGTTCAAATCGGTTGCACCGAGATTGAAAACCTAGATCGACTTAGTGATCTCGGTATGACCGAAATGGATGAATCGGTCAGACCGAAATGCACAAAGAAGTTTTGGATTTTTAAGTCTATGACGAATCGGGGACTCCGAGTGCTCCTCACACAGAGTGGTTCGAATCTGACTTGATCAAACTTTGTGATGCAGCATGAATAGAGTTTGAGACGAGAAAAGCATAGATAGCTAGAGAAAGTTCTTAGGCATTCTTGTCCATCCACTTGGCAAAAGAAAAAGAAACCAATCAATCAAAACAACAAGTGGATGTCCTCGAATGAGTAAACTATGCAACCAACATGCTCACACAATAAAATGACAAATGAAATATGTGGCAAAGCATGCACAATTAATTCTAGCATCTATCAAGCAATTGACGATGACTAGGTCATCTATATATGAGTATATTGACTTATGAGTCAAATGAGAACATTTGATCATAGGTCATACTCATCATTTAAGCACAAGTGGGGTTACCACTTTTACATAAAGCGTTGTTGTGTTCACACCATTAGAGTTGCTTTAACTCAATTGTTAGAGCAAAGCTCCCCCTAGATGTGAGATCCCCCTTAAGAGGGATGAACTAACCTTGGGTTTCGTCGATGATGACTTCATGTAGGTGTTGAAGATATGGATGCTCTAAGTTGATGTGGATCATTCGGAGCTATCCTTTGGAGTGAGTTGCACTTTCAATACCTACACGGGTTAGTCCCACAAGGAACCAACAAGGATATCCATAGACATAGAGTGATGCACACACAATATGATGTCAATGGAAGCATTAGGTTACCTTGTCCCTTGTCTTACCAACAAGAGGGTTTGTGACTCCTCGAACTAGTGCAAGATGTGGAAGTTGATTGCACTTGTTCTTGCCAAAATGATAAGAGTGAAGTATGTTGGCGGAGTCACCCTCGAGAACTCTCTAGTTCTTCTTCTTCGGGATCCACACCATCTTGATGGGAATCCTCGGAGTTGTAGTTGTACTTGATGAAGTGGAACTTGATGTAGTCTTGGGAACCCACTTGACCAAGGCCTTTGGAGCTTCTTCAAATGCATCAATTTCCTCTTGAAGCTTGTCCTTGCCTTTTTGCTTGTGGTCTTGTGGTGGAAGATCATCTTGAGCTTGTGTCCCCTTGAAAGAAGTAGGATCATACTTCTCTTGTTGAGGAACAAACTTCATCTTGGGGTATTGATCTTCTTCCCACTCAACTCCATTGGCATTGAACTTTTGTTCAAAACCAATACCTTGATTCTTCCGGTGCCTTCCTTGCTTGCGTACAATTTCCTCGAATTGCTTACTCCCGACAAGGCTCTTGTAAACACCTTTCTCTATGATTCCCTTCAATAAGCTATTTTCTTGCTCAAGTGTAACTTGGCTAATAGAATCATTAGTGGAATCAAGAGAACTACTAGAAGCAACAACATTGGATTTAGCATGATTATTTTTACTACTAGAGGAAGAATCCTTCTTGTTCTTGTTACTAGACTTGACTTGAGGCATGTATGTGGATAAGAGTAAATGCTTGGCAATGTAAGAAGAACTTTTCTTGCGAAGATCATCATTGATTTCCTTTAAGAACTCATGCTCTTGCTCAAGATTGAGCTTCTCAAAACATAATTTCTCATGAGTCCTTAAAAGTTCTCGATGATCTCCTAAGATAGTTTCATGAGCTAACTTAAGAGTGTTTAGTTCTTTAGTTAGAGACTCAATCTTCTCCTTATCATTGTCATTTGTTTCATCTTGATTAGCATGATTAATTGACATTTCATCATAGTAATCATCACTAGAGTTGTCAACAAGTAAATCATCATCACCTAACAAGTCATCTTCATCACTATTGAAATCAATATACTCGGGGTGTGATACCTTTGGACCTTTGGCCATGAAGCATCTTCCAATTACTTCATTTGGTGAATCAAATATGTTGTAGGAGTTGGTTGACACAAGTGCTCGACCGACAACACCTTCATCTTGAGTATATTCAGAGTTGGAGTGATAGCTTCTCTCGGAGTGACTGTCGGAGTCGGAGCCGGATACCCATTCACCAACATGAGCTTGATGTCTTCGTTTTGTGTAGCTCCTTGCTGACTTGTCCTTCCTTTCCGAATCCTTGCTTCTCCGGGAGGGTCTTCATTCATAACGATCATCCCTACTCCTTCTCTCCCTTGATGGTGATTCTTCTCTTCTACTTCTTCTTTTGGGAGAATCTTCTCTTCTCTTCTCTTCTAGGGAGTCGTACACTCATTTGAGTAGTGTTCGGGTCTTCCACAATTGTAGCAGTTTCGCTCTCGACTAGAAGATCTTTTGTCATTGTAGGACCTTGACTTGGAACTTCTCTCTTTTCTTCTATTCTTGTAGAACTTGTTGAAGTTCTTCACCATTAGGCTCAATTCTTCATTGAAGGTTTGTTTCTCACTTGATGATGTGGGAGCTTCACATGAGGCTTTGTAAGAACCACTTGACTTGTTATGGAGCTCCTCCTTATCCTTGAGCGGCATCTCATGAGCAACAATTCTTCCAATGACTTCCGTTGGCTTGAGATCTTTGTAATTTGGCATCATTTGGATCAATGTGCATACGGTATCGTATTTTCCATCCAAGGCTCTTAGGATCTTCTTGATGATGAATTTGTCGGTCATCTCTTCACTTCCTAAGCCGGCAATCTCATTTGTGATAAGAGCAAGCCTAGAGTACATTTCAGCAACACCTTCACCATCCTTCATTTTGAACTTGTCAAGTTGACTTTGAAGCACATCCAACTTGGATTCCTTGACGGACTCGGTACCTTTGTGCATATCAATCAAAGTATCCCAAATTTAATTTGCATTCTCAAGACGGTTGATTTTGTTGAATTCTTCGGGGCACAATCCATTGAAGAGGATATCACAAGCTTGAGCATTGTATTGTAGCATCTTTAACTCATCCGCGGTAGCTTCATGATTTGGCTCTCTCCCATCAAAGAATTCACCTTGCAAGCCAACACACACAATAGCCCAAACAGCGGGGTTATGTCCAAGAATATGCATTTTTATCTTATGCTTCCAACTAGCAAAATTAGTACCATCAAAGTAAGGACCTCTACGGTGGTAATTTCCCTTGCTAGACGCCATACTCTCCTAGGTTGTGAAACCAAGGCTATGACTTCCAAAGGCTATGAAAATCAAGGCAAATGGAGACCAAAGCTCTAATACCACTTGTAGGATCAAAAGTATGTCTAGATGGGGGGTGATTAGACTACTTGACCAAATAAAAATCTAGCCTTTTCCCAATTTTAGTTCTTGGCAGATTTTAGCAACTTTGGACAAGTCAAGCAATCTTAACACAATTCAAGCAAGCATGCATAGAGTATATGAGCACCGAAAAGTAAAGCATGTAACTTGCAAGAATGTAAAGGGAAGGGTTTGGAGGATTCAAACACAATTGGAGACACGGATGTTTTTGTCGTGGTTTCGATAGGTGGTGCTATCGTACATCCACGTTGATGGAGACTTCAACCCACGAAGGGTAACAGTTGCGCGAGTCCACGGAGGGCTCCACCCACGAAGGGTCCACGAAGAAGCAACGTTGTCTATCCCACCATGGCCATCGCCCACGAAGGACTTGCCTCACTAGCGGTAGATCTTCACAAAGTAGGCGATCTCCTTGCCCTTACAAACTCCTTGGTTCAACTCCACAATGTTGTCGAAGGCTCCCAAGTGACACCTAGCCAATCTAGGAGACACCACTCTCCAGGAAGTAACAAATGGTGTGTCTCTCGGTAAGGAACGTCCAGTTCCTCCTCAAGATAAGTGTGCGCCAGTAAGTTTGTAGGATATTCAGTTCATGCTGTGGACTTCTGTACCTCATGGTTATGTACTATCCTGGACTCGCTCTTCTTTGCTCTCTCTTTTACGGGATTCTCGAGGCAATTGTATTGACCAATACACCTCGAAATCACTTTATGCTATCTTTCGCTCCTGCTAGTTGCTCCTATGCTCCTTTGCTTATGCCCTATGCATAGCCTCCTGACCTTACTCTTAACCCAACTGCTGTAATCACTGCCTCACCATCTGTATTGTTAAGGCGCAAGAGTCCCTAACCCACGCTTAGGAATAAGATGTCCTAAGCAAAACCGTTGTCTTGGCTATTTACCGCGAGTGGTTAACTCAAGCCGGGGCCTTCTTCAAGGTACCTATTATCGGGTTGTAATAGATGTGCCAGCTTGAGTGGTGCGAACTAGACTCGGAGATTTGTTCCATGCTGGATGCAAACAATGGGGATTGTTGTTGAGGCGAAATATACACAATGAGTCTCGCTTATTTAATATATATTGCCAACTCCTATTTATACGTTGTCCTCGCGATCCAACAAAGAAGAAGTGCGAAGGTCTGCTTTGAGCGCTATGTGCCTAGTGGTTTTGGTGTTCCACTCTTCTGCCTCACGGGCCCATAGTTTACCGTATAGGCGAGTATCTCTTTGGTGTGGAAAATATATTCCCAGGGTGGTCTTTTGCGATGTTCGCTTACTCTACGGTTGTTTCGTATAATGGGAATCGGCCCTCTCCTCAACTTGAACAAGAGGGTAGTCACCTGTGAGATAGATCTAGCTGCGTAGGTCGCGATCATAATGGTTTCTCTACTAAACAGTGGTGGTCCTCCACTACTACCATTGCCACCCTAGCCTAATATTTAACAACCTGTTGGGTTCATACCTCCATGGACTTCCAAGTGACATCCATCTTTACTTATAATAAACCCCCCCGGGCACGTCGTCTTCCTCTCAGAGTTACCGGTCCCCGGAATGCTGAGCGATGTCGAGTGGCTACACTGGCAAACTACTTGGGGTCTGGTACGAACCTCTTCTACGCCGATCGTAATGCGCCTATCATAGAGAGTTGTGTCCGCCTGAAGAACAGGAGATATGGTGCAGTAGCCTATCGAGATTCCTTCGTTTAGGGGGTGGTTATCTTCATGGGTCTTGGGCGCGGACCGGATAGTTGCTGGTTAAGTCTCCTCTGACATTGTCAGGAGATATTGAAGGTAGTGCTGTGTATACCGTTAGAGTGAGCCGAGTATCTGATTCAGGAAATTGTTCTGTAGAGATCTCACCGGGCGATTATCTCGGAGACCTGGACTCAGCCCTCACAGAAACTCCGAGGGCGTTGTAGTGATGGGTTAAGTTGCCGCGAGCTCTCTCTTCTGACGATGGAATTATGATAAACAGTGTCCTAATCCGAACAAGCCAGAGTGCCGCTCGGTTTGGTATGCGGCAGAAAAGGATTTTGAGAATTTCTTAATGTCCAGTTATAACTGCCAGAACATGAGAACTGTAGACTTAAACTCCTAAATGGCCTACCAGACCTCGCCACGTTTCTCCTCGTTACCGGTGAGAGAATGGTCTCTTCCTCGGACGCCAGGAGTCCCGAGAAGTGACACGCGGCTCGCTCTCGAAAGAAATGCGTGACATAGAGAGATCTGTCTACTGTGGATTCAGTTATTTGTGTCACAAAGTAGGCGATCTCCTTGCCCTTACAAACTCCTTGGTTCAACTCCACAATGTTGTCGAAGGCTCCCAAGTGACACCTAGCCAATCTAGGAGACACCACTCTCCAGGAAGTAACAAATGGTGTGTTGATGATGAACTCCTTGCTCTTGTGCTTCAAATGATAGTCTCCCCAACACTCAACTCTCTCTCACAGGATTTGGATTTGGTGGAAAGAAGATTTGAGTGGAAAGCAACTTGGGAAGGCTAGAGATCAAGATTCATATGGTAGGAATGGAATATCTTGGTCTCAACACAAGTGTAGGTGGTTCTCTCTCAGAAAATATAGGTTGGAAGTGTAGGTTTGTTCTGATGGCTCTCTCCACGAATGAAGAGGAGGTGGAGGTCTGTTTTCCTCTCGTAACGTTTTGGTCTCACCGAAATGAGCGATCGGTCCCACCGAGTTTACCTGACCAACTCTCTGGTTAGCTTATTACCAAAATCGGTCTCACCGAGTTTGTGTAATCGGTCTCACCGAGATTACGTTATGCCCTAACCCTAATCATATCGGTCCTACCGAGTTGCATGTCGGTCCCACCGAAAAACCCTAACGGTCACTAGCTTTGCTAAATCGGTCAGACCGAGTTTAACCATTCAGTCCCACCGAGTTTGGGAAGTTATGTGTAATGGTTAGATTTTGTGTGGAGGCTATAAATACCCCTCCACCTCCTCTTCATTCGTGGAGAGAGCCATCAGAACAAACCTACACTTCCAACCTATATTTTCTGAGAGAGAACCACCTACACTTGTGTTGAGACCAAGATATTCCATTCCTACCATATGAATCTTGATCTCTAGCCTTCCCAAGTTGCTTTCCACTCAAATCTTCTTTCCACCAAATCCAAATCCTGTGAGAGAGAGTTGAGTGTTGGGGAGACTATCATTTGAAGCACAAGAGCAAGGAGTTCATCATCAACACACCATTTGTTACTTCCTGGAGAGTGGTGTCTCCTAGATTGGCTAGGTGTCACTTGGGAGCCTTCGACAACATTGTGGAGTTGAACCAAGGAGTTTGTAAGGGCAAGGAGATCGCCTACTTTGTGAAGATCTACCGCTAGTGAGGCAAGTCCTTCGTGGGCGATGGCCATGGTGGGATAGACAACGTTGCTTCTTCGTGGACCCTTCGTGGGTGGAGCCCTCCGTGGACTCGCGCAACTGTTACCCTTCGTGGGTCCACTTTTCTCATCCATGTCATGCCAATCATTGAGCTTTCCTGAGATATTAATCTTGAAATGGCATTAGCTCAAGGAGCTATATGTTGTTAGGAATTACCAAACTACCTAGGGACAGTTGCACTTTCATGCAGGCCTCCTCAACTTTTGCTCTGACATTGTTGATTGGAATGAAGAGCTTATTCTTCAGTTCTACGCTACATTGCATATCACAGGTGATCCTGAGATATCAACACCTGGGTCTTGGACTGGATGACCGAAAATACTCATTATAAGGCACCGGCCTCTGAATTGCTTCACGCCCTGCCCATCAGTCCACCCAGTGAAGGAGCTCGCTGCCTGTATCATGAACCAGAACTCATAGCTCATTACATGCAAGTGTTAATGAAGCCTTTGAAGCCCGGTCAAGCCCCAAGGACCAAATTCCTCGTGAAGGATTTACTCTATGTGCCCAGAACCGTCTATCGCATTCTGACGAGGACAATGAGTCCCATCAAAGGCCATGATTCATCTGATGAGGAAATAGTTGGCATCATGAAGAATCTGCTATTCAACATCATTCATGGCATTCCTATCAACTATCATGATTTCTTCATGAGGACTCTGGCAAATGCTGCACTTTCTCAGCTGAAACCATATGCACCTTGGATTATGAGATTCCTCAGGACAAGGTCTTCACTCAACTACAAGGCTGATTTTCAGAATCACCTTAGCTATCTGCCCCCGATTGAAGTCCTCAAGCAGGCTTTTACTTCAACTGATGAAAAGGGCAAGGCTTCTGCAGTCATTGATGAAGGCATTCGTCCATTGGATGGTCAGTTTCACAAAGCTGCATCCTATTCCACCAATGATGACTCTGCCACACATGACTCTGCTGCCAATGCACCCAAGTCTACTCCTCAAGCCACTGCTCCTCGTGTGATGACTGACCGTGAGCTTCTGCTTAGTCTTCACCAGAAGGTGGATCGAAACCATAAATGGGTTAAGCGTCTATGAAGTCTTCGGTCGCACCTGGACCATTCTATCACATCTGTATGGTGAAGAAGATCTCAAGAAAATGGGTCTCAAGGAAGATTTTGACTGGTCTGCACCTCCAACGAAGAAATTCACAAAGGTCAAGGTTCCTTCTTTGGTGTCTAGCTCATATTCTTCTTCACGCGATACCGGCGAGTACGAAGACTTGGACGACACTGCGGCAGGCCCTTCCACGACAAACGACCCCAACAACGCTGGTGCTCCTTCATCAACTTGACATTCTTCAGGGGCGTTAGTCCTCATTTTCGATCATTTTGGTCATTCGATGACAAAGGGGGAGAATTTTGACTTAGTTTTCAAGCGGGTCTGTCTATATGGGCATTTTTTGCTAAGTTACAACTCTCGTTCTTCTGAAACTTTATTGGATCGAGTTGTAAACTTAAACCCGATGGTGCTCTGATACGTTTGATGTGTTTTTCTACATGCTTATTCCTCATATATGTTAATGCACACAAGCTGAATTACATCACTCACCATATTTCATCATGCATTTCAAATTCCTCATTATGATATGTCAAATGCGTGTATGAATTACAAGATATAGGGGGAGATCTCCATGATTCTACTCTTCAAGTGTGCAATGCTTCAAAAGCAAATTCCTCATCATGCACATTTTCAAGGGGAGTTCTTCTATATCTTGCAATCAAATTTCTCAATATCAGTATCTACACTTCATATGTTTATCCCCGTTGAAAACTTAACCTATATTGTCATCAATCACCAAAAAGGGGGAGATTGTAAGTGCATCTAGTGCCCCTTAGTGATTTTGGTGTATTGAAGACTTATAGGTTAAGGGACTAATGTGTTTTTGAGTGTACACAGGTCTATAAGTCTATGAGGAGTTCGATATTTACAGAGAAAGTCGACCCCTAAAAATGAGGTTCTTCGACTGAAGACTTTGGATTTCTGAAGACTTTGAAAGTGAAGAAATTGGTGCAATCCTGAAGACTTGGTATTCATTCGAGGAACATGAAGCATGAAGACTTTTGTTTTCGTAGTTTTATTTTCTCTTTTTTGAGCCATAGGAAACACTATACTATTAAAGGGGGTCGAGGAAATACTAAGGAAAAATTCCCATGTGATGCTCAACTCAAAATCCTACACCTACCAATCCCTTCGAGTGAAGCCATTGGAAATCTCATACAATTCAGTCATATTCTTCAGTGACAGAGACGAAGTTCTTCTAGTCTCTGAGGAATTTGTTCTAACTGAGGAGTTAGGAATTCACCAGTGTGGATTGCCTACACAGTGAGGAACATGATAGCCCTGAGGATTTTTCTACTCAAAATTCCGATCGTTGTTGTGCTATGCACCAGCTACCCCAAAATATCTACCCACCTAACTGTCATATCATTGAAGGGCATTTATGTCTTATCGTGTCGGGCTGCTCCCTAGGCTATAAATAGCCGCCCCTACAACCACTAGCTGGTTGGCTGCTCTGAGAGAAACTGACACTTGTCATTTGAGAGCATCCCATCCTCCGAGGACTTTGAGCGAAAATCATCAAGTGAGGAAAACCCAAACCCAAACACCTACAAACCCCAAGTGATTGAGCATCACTGAAGAGATTGATCCTGCGTGGATCCGACGCTTGTTACCTTTGAAGAGTGTGCTTCTTCCAGACGGTTAGGCGTCAAGGTCTAGAGCATCCAAGAGGAATTGTGGATCGCCGAGTGACCAAGTTTGTGAAGGTTCGAAAGTCACCTGAAGACTTACCACGATTGATTGGGCGAGGTCTGTGTGACCTTAGCTCAAGGAGAATACGGTGAGGACTGTGTGTCCGGGACTGTGTGTCCTCAGGTTTAAATACCTAGCTGCTCCAACCAGATGTACAACTGAGACAGCAGTTGGAACTAGTCTACCAAATCATTGTCTTCACCAAGCTCACTGGTTCTATTTCCTCAACTCTTTCATTTCCTCATAACTATGTTGAGTGCTTGTTTGTATCTGTGTTTGAAGACTTTGACTGAAGACTTTCTCAATTTCCTCAGTTCAATATCTTCAGTCTGTTTGTCTTCATCATGTGTTATCATGTGTTTACGCTTTCTGTACTCTGTGCTTGTCTTCATTTCATCATGATGACTATGCTTGTGTTCTGTTATGTTTACTTTTGAGTACTTATTCCGCTACTAGTAGTTCTTCGCTAAGGAATTTCCTCACCTGCAAATTCCTCAGTGAAGAATTCATAAAAATCGCCTATTCACCCCCCCCCTCTAGTCGATATAACACACTTTCAGTATTGAGTAATGTGCATGGTATGAATAAGGAATTTGGTTTTACAAGTAAAACTTAGAACTTACGGTTCTTGAGAACATGCATTTTGGTAGAAACAGCAAACTAAATAGCAGTAAACGATAGGAGTATGACCAAATTAAACAGCAGTTGAGGATAAAGGCTTTAGAAGGACTGACTTACATTAACAGTTAACACCGGCTTTATAATGCCCTTCTCCATGTCAAGGGAAGGAGAACTCAAGAATTTCAGCACAGAATCTTCTTCATAAGCATTGCCTGTACTCTACATTTTGTAGAGAGTAATTATAGATATGATAATACTGGAAGGGATGGAGGATAATGAAGATAAGATGCAGATTGATGCTACATAATCAACTACCAATCCCTGGAAGTACAAGCATTACAGGACAAAATGTACTGACAAGAGCAATGGGCTACACTTCTGCACTGGCATTGTCTGTGTATTCTACTTTTTGGTAAGATTAAATATAGATCTGATCTTTTTAAGTAAATGGTGGGCAAGGGAGATAAGATGCAGAATGCTACACATGAACCAATCCCTCTTCCCATAATACAAGAGTGTTTTGAACACTGGTGTATTGTACAAAACGTTCTGATATTATGGGACGGAGGGAGTAGCTATTAATGTAAGTACAATGATAGACGACGTTCAGTCCTTACAAGAGGACTGTAGAGCTAAACCTCTTCAAAAGCATTGGGTTGATTCTAAATTTATGTAAGAGTCCATACGGATCTTATAATGTCCACCAAATGAACGACAACGAGGCTAACATGTGCAGTGATGCTACATAATCAAACAGCTATGAAAGTAAGTATGGTCATACAGGGCAAGAGGTACTCACAAGAGCAATGCAATGTGCAGTATAGTTGCGAGATTCTGTGGTCCCTTGAGAATGAATGTTCTTCTGCTAACCGTTTTCATACAAGTGATACGTTAAGGCAAATGCAGAAATGTAGTTCAAATTGTGATGTGATATCATAGAGAGTACCTTACGCTCCAACCGAGACCAATGTGTAACAAGATTATTCCAGTCACCGTCGGATAAATGTAGCACCGGAGACTTTACAGAAATTTCGTTTAGAGGCTTACCATCGAAGTGCGCTTGCCTCAGGTAGGAACGATACTTCATCAACGAGTTCTTGAAAAGTGCAACCAACCCTTGCTGATCTTCACAATCCAGTTTGGTCCTCGCCTATTTAAAAGAATGAAATCGTGTGTCTTCTGTCAGCAGAAACATATGCAGTAATGACCATGAATAACATTAGTACATTACTTACGCATAAGTTGCGGAGGAAGACTGGAAATTGTTCTGTGTCTGCGGTATAATATTTCCATGAAGGAAAGATGCGCACAAAGTTCCTGACAACAATATAAGCTTCATCTTCTAAACTGGGAAGAAATGGAACATGGGTCCTATTTACTGCAATTGGGGCTCTCTCTGGTTCGAAAAGGGATTTGGCAACTGGATTTGGTTTACTCTTTGCTGGAATGGGGGTTTTGCGTCGTAGAGCTGGTGCTATGTCAACTGGCATAATCATACTGTTTTCTGCAGCTGGGGTCTGCTGAGTTGGGGCATCAGAAATGACCAGTGTAGTAGGGCTAGAGTCTGCTAGAGTTGGGGTGTTCTGTGGGTCAGGTGATATTGCAACTACACCTAATGGGCTATTTGATTTATCAGATGCCACTACCTTTTTCCAAATACTTTGCTTGTGCTCCTCCACGATCAGCAATCACCCTCTTCCTTTTGAACGTCTGATACACAAGAACAACATTTGAATGGATAAATATGGTATGATGACAGATGGAATATGTACTAAAAATGGATAGGCAGGGTGTATTCACATACAAGATGTGTAAACTAAGCTAATGGCAGTTCAACAAAGTAGAAGCAATGCAAAGCATCAGTTGCAAGATATGTGCAACCAATATAACCTTGGAAAGTTAGAGCAAGCACCTTGATGGGTGAATAAGATAGGGCATCTTCTTCTGACTCCTCCACTAGGGAGCTACATTGACTTAGGTCTCCCTCTAGCTCAGAATCACTATTAGGATCATATTCTGAGCATGAATCTGTAGGTGGAGAGCGTTTTGCATTGCATCCAGACTTGATTTCAGTCCCTTAATGCCAAGTTTGACAACCATGGCATTGTTCTGCTTTATTCTTTTCATGCGTGTCGGGGGTTTGGTGCGACATATGCCAATGGATGGCTTATCATGGTGGGGGCGAGTAGAACGTCGCCGGTGCCTGGAAACGGGATGAGGCGAAGACATGCGCGCCGGCGAATCTTACCCAGCTTCGGGGCTCTCCGGGGAGATAATACCCCTACTGCTGCTCTGCGGGGTCTCCGCATGATCACTATGGTCAAGTGTTTACACGGTTGCTCCTTGAGTTATGTATGGTGGTAGGAGAGGGCAAGGCTAGCTCTTTCCCCCTATCTGGTGAGGTATAGAACTACTGGGATCCAACCCTTTGCATGGGTGCCCTGGGGGTTTATATAGGCCTACCCCCCCAGGGGTACAATGGTAATGTGACTGGGCGCGGGCCCAGTCGTCAGTGTCTCCGACCTCCGACTTCTCCGCCGACTGCTGGGGCCCGCCGACTGGTCTGGTACGGAGCCGACAGGCCGCGTCCGCCGCGGGCGGGTCTTGCCGGCTGCTGATTACTGTAGTCGTGCTCCTGATGATGCAAGCTTGGTCATGGGGTCGTGGCAACAGCCCCGCCGCCTGGCGGGCGATCACTGTGGCCACTCCCCATCTCTTCTTGATTAATGGCGCGTGGGCCCGGGGGAGGGCTCGGCCGACTCCCCCGGGCCGACTCCCGTTGGGTCCGACTAGCGATGCTCCCGCCGTCTCCCGAGGTCTCACTGGCTGGTGGGCCCTGCTGCCTCCAGGCCGTACAGACAAGCCGTCGTGGGCGCAGGACCAGGTACAGTGGTGCTGATGTCAGGGCCGGTTGGGCAACAGTGCCACGCCACGGGGAGATCTTCCCAAGTACGGCGCGCTGTAGCCATGCCTGCCCTTGGTAAGGGGCGGGGAGTGGGCTTCATTGTAGCCACGCCCCTGCCCCGTCCCCCTCGATGAGGTCACGGTTTGTTGGAGTCGCCGACCGAATCCCCAAAGCCGGCTTCTCTGGAAGTCGTCCCTGGGACTTGGCCGTGAGCAGGCAGTCGGCCGCCTTGCCGTAGACTCCCCAGGAGGTGGCTCTTCGCCCTGTGGTCTTGAGGGGCGCAGCCTGCCCCGATGTCTTGAAAGGTCGTGGGGCTCGGGTTGGCCTACCCGTGGCCCATTACTCCGATAGTAGTCCCCGAAGCTGGTGAGGCGCCGCGGACGATCGGCCGAGAAGCCTCAGCAGTTTCTCTTTCCGGGCGCAACACATGGTCTTGATTGACTTCCGCCGGGCTGACTAGAAGGAGTCGGACTCGCCCAACTCGGACTCACTCAATTCTGACTTGCTCGGTAGTTCGAACGTCGCGGCGGGATTTCAAGTGGCGTGCTAGCTAAGCTTCCAGGCCGCCGTCCGTTCCTGGCCTGTCACACGAGGGCACGTGGCCAGGCCGTTCTGCCATCCCACGCGCACGACGGGACAGGCCCATAGGCGGGGCCTGCCACTACCGCGCCTCGGCGCCCGAGCGGATCCGCTGCGGCCCTGGCGGGCGGTTGGGATTCCTGTGAAGTTACTGCGCGCAGTAACTTTACGTGGATCGTGGGGGTCGTGGGGCTGCGGGCGCAGTAAATCCCCACGTCCGCCCCCTCGGCTTCGCAGCCCATAGGACTGTAAGTAGGGGAGAAGAGGGGGGCACGCGCGCCCCTCCTTCCCACTACCCCTCGCTTCTTCCTCCTCGCAGCTCCTCGCTCTCCTGCTTCCTCTTATCTTCTTTGCCTTGCTGCACGCCCAAGCTCCGGCGAACGCCGCGGCGATAGCTTCGCGATGAGCTCTTCCTCCGTGGTCGCGCCTCCCCCAGTGCGCTCCGGCACCTGGGACGGCTCCGAGGTCCACGAAGACCATATCGAGTTCCTCCGCCGGACCCGTCGGCTTCCCGGCGAGGATCGCGTGCAGGTGCGTCTCGCGCCAGAGGGGGAGATTTCCCCCGCCCCGCGGGAGGGCGAGCGGGTCATCTTCCGCTCGCACTGCCTGCGCGGGCTGGGGCTGCCGGCGAGCAGCTTCTTCCGGTCGTTCATGGAGTTTTACGGACTCCAGCCGCACCACCTCACCCCCAACACAGTGGTGCTGTTGTCCGCCTTCGTGGCTCTTTGCGAGGGCTTCCTTGGAGTCCTCACCACCCTCGAGCTCTGGGGGGGGGTTCTTCTTCTCCAAGCTCGGCATCTAGGCCGCGGGCGTGCCGGCTCAGTGCGGCGCCTTCATCGCCGTGCGAAGGACAGGAGCTGACAACCACTTCCCCTCCATCTCGCTGCTGAAGTCGGTGAAGATGTGGCAGCGGTCCTACTTCTATGTCAGGAACGTCGCCACGAGGGGCGACTGGGTTAATCTGCCGGCTTTCGAAGCCGGCCCGCCGGCTGGCAGACTGCCCAACTGGTCGTACCGGGCCAGGTCGCTGACGCCTGCGGGAGCCGGCGCCATCACGCGACTCCGAGTGTTGATGCAGTCGAAGGGTCTGACTGGCCCGGACCTGCTGGCCGCCTTCGTCTCGCACCGAGTTCTCCCACTCCAAGGCCGCCCTCACCTGATATGCCAGATGAGCGGGGGCCGCGACCCGAGTCGGATGTGCACCAAGGACATGCCTCATGAAGAGGTGGCCCTGATGATGAACTACCTCTCGGACAGCAGGCTCCCGGAGGACTGGCGATTCAGCAAGGATCCATACTCCCACGCCAACCCCCCGCCCGTGGTGAGTCGCCTTTCTTTTCTTTAGATTGTCTTCTTCTTGCTGGGTCCTGTTCTAATCAGTCTGCTTTTTGGTTGGAATCCCCTTCTTCACCCACCAGCCGGCACCTCAGGGCCGGCTCGTGAGTTGCCGCCGATTGGGCGGAGAGCGACGTCGACTACCCCGATCTGGGGGCGGCGGCTCTGGAAGACGACGCTGAGGGAGGAGGAGGGACGATAGGCGACTTCAGGCCCTCGGCTACCTTCGCCGACTGGCCTGAAGACGACACCGAGGGAGGAGTCGCCCCTCACCATCGGCCAGGAGCCAGCCAGCCGGGTGCGGGCTCTTCTGCCGCGTCGGGCGCTCCGGGTGGTGGGAAGAAGCGCCGGGCTGCGCCGACTTTGTTTGGCAGCCGGCCGAAGAAGCCCAAGGGCTCGGCTGTGGCGACCCGGCGGGATGAGGCAGCCGCGAAGGCCATCCGCTTCCGTAAGGAAGTGAAGAAGCCGCCGTTGGTCTCTGCGTGAGTATTCTGACTTCAAAGTTTATTCTTTCTTCGTGTTTTGTCTGAGTCTCTGCTCGCCCTTCTTTCTTCAGGGCTCCCCTCTCTCTTGAGCGGGTCGCCGCCGCCTCCGTCATGGGGTCAGCGGGGACGCCCGCCACCACTCGGCGGCTAGACCCCGCTGCCGACCTCCGGGAGGCGACGAAGCGGAATGCGCAGGAGAAGCGCAATGAAGAAGAAGCCCTCCGCCTGGAGAAGGCAGAGGCCGATAGGGTGGAGGCCTCCGCCAAGAAAAAACTAGCAGAGGCCGAAGCCGCCACCGCGGCGAAGCAGCAGGCTGAGGAAGCCGCACGCCGCCAGGCGGCCTTGCTTGTTACCCCGCTGAACTCTGCGCTGCTGCCGCCGGAGTTTACGGGGCAGACTGGAGGAGCCGGCGGGGAGAACCTCGTCGAGGAGAGGGAAGGCGGCGAGCCCTCTACTCCGGGCGCGAACGTTCCGCCGCCGCCTCCGCCGCCGTCTGAAGGCGTGTGAGGCGAGCAGCCAGCGGACCCTCCGGTGCCGCCGACCGAAGAAGAGGCCGTGGTGAGGCTACTCCTCTAGGTCGGCTCGCCAGCGCGCCGTCTTCTGGAGAAGGCGACTTCGGCACCCCGCCCCTGGAGGCCGGCACCGCCAGCTCCGCGGCTCCAGACGCCGAGGCGACGAGTGCCGCACCTGATGGATGGGTGCGGGGAGGCGGCACAGGGCCGCTGAACTGGGCGCTCCTGGACGTCCAGGCGAAGCTCCGCGCTGGGGGCGACGCCCTCCAGAGCTGCACCAAGGGGTTCCTGGCGTCGTGGGCGGCCGTCCGGGTATGTCTTTTCTTTGGGCCTTTATTTTTCTTGTTCCTCTCTGTGCGGGCGCGCCAGCGCACCCACTGGGTGTAGTCCCCGAGTTTCGGGTCGGCTGCTGAGCAGGCGGTCCGAAACTCCAATTTGATGAACTTCTGGGTACTAACTTTGTCTGAAATGCTTGTTGCAGGACTACTACAACCTCCGCATCACCGCCTTCAATCGTAATGTTGAAGAGTTGGGCAAGCGGACCGCCGACTTGGCGGAGAGCCGGAGTAAGTCCTTCTCCTTTTTTTCTTCTCTGCAGGGGCGCGCTAGCGCACCCGCGGGCTGTAGTCCCCGAGATTCGGGCCGACTACTGAGCAGTCGGGCCGGATCTCCCCCGCGACCTACTTTATTGACGACTGATGTCTTTCTTTCTTTCCTTCAGGGGCCAACGCTGCTCTTCAACAGCAGCTGAGCGAAGCCAACTCCGCCCTGCTCGCCAAAGGGGAGGAGTGCAGCAAGCTCGCCATGGAGTGCGATCTGCTGACCACTCAGTTGGCAGAGCATAAGGGGCTGCTCGCGAAGTCGCAGAGGGAGGCGGAGGAGACGGAGGCTGCCCTCCTGGCCGAGTTCGCGAGCGAGCGCTCTTCCTGGTCTGACAAGGAGGCGATGTTGTCCTCCGGCTTCCACGAGATCGAAGACATCGTTGATGGTGAGTCTCTTTGTGTTTCTTTCTTTGAGCCGCCGACCTAGGTCGTGCCGACTCCTGGTTTTTGACTCGCCTTTTTGTTTCTTTGTGTCTTTTGCAGACTTCTTCCCTGGGCAGTCTCAGGCCGCTATCCAAGCCATCGAGGCCGATCGTGCAAGTCGGAGGGCGGAGGGCGCAGAGATCGCCGCCGATGCCCCCCGAACTCTTGATGAGCACATCTTGAGTATGGAGGCTTGCCTCCGGCCGGCTCACCCGATGCTGCGCCGGCTTCAGCGCGTCGGCGCCCAGGTGATCTCCGCCCTTTGGCTGGATATGCAGGCTCCGCGCACCCCCAGCCTGACGGCCAACTGGTTGGAGGTCGCGGCTGGTCGCCTCGAGGCCTAGAAGGGCTCTTCGGCCCGGGCTGGAGCGCGCCGGGCCTTGGAGTTCGTCAAGGCGTGGTACCCGGGGCTGGATCTAGACCGGTTGGCCACGCTTCAGTCGGAGGCCCAGCTGGAGCTGGCAGCTGCGGAAGACGCCCTCGTCAAGCGTGCTGCAGCGATCGCCGAGTACACCGACACGAGCATCTTCGTCCCCGAGCGGTCTGAAGACGGCAAGGAGGTCCCGCCGGAGTGGTTTGAGATGAACCCAGACTACGGCGAAGACTCGGTGGAGGTGATCGGCTCCAACGTCGAGGAGGAGGACGAGGCGGAGGATGAGGGCGAGGCGGAGGCACCAGAAGACGAAGCAGACGGCCAGCCTCAGCCCGACCGCGCCTCCAGCAATGAGCCGCGTGCGACCGATCCGACTGCTGCCGGAGGCGATCAAGCCGAGACTAGCCGGCCGACCGCCCCGATGACTGACGCTGGCACCTCCTCCGACCCCCCGACTCCGTCTGCCGCCTCCTAAGCTGCCGATGTGTCTTTTGTTTTATCTGCTTCAGTAGTCTTTTAAAGAACTTGTTAATTTGCACAATTCCACCCGCGGGGTGTATTCTGAACCTCTGCTTGACAATTCGGCCAATGGCCTGTGTTATATATATATGTCTATATTTTCTTGCTCATTGTTCTTTTGGTTGTTTTCCTTTGCCGCTTTCTCCTAGTTGCCTGCCTTGCCAATCGGACAGCCCCTCTGCAAACTGTTGCTGGATCAAGTGCTAGGCTGCTTTGGGAAAGCAAGTACTTAGCCGATTTTAAGATTGTTTGAGCAAGTTGGATAGAAAACGACAATCCGACTGTCCGAGAGTCAGTTTGCGAGAAGGGCTTGGAAGCCGTCTTGAGCTATGTTTTATGCTTTGAGTCCCTAGCCAGTTTTCGTGCGATCACCCATTCTACCTTACCTCTGCCCACCGTACAGTCGCTCTGCGAGTTGCGGCTTCTGACAGAAGACGGCTTAGATGTTACACACTACTTGTCCGGCTGCAGGAAGCATTTCATAGTGCAAGGCAGCAAGTCCCCGGGCCGACTTGTCGAGCCCGGTGCCAAGCGGCATGACAAAGAGTAACATACTTGTAGGCATAATTTTTATCATATAGACAAAAGAGGGCAGTCCCCGAGCTCGTCTCGGGGGGCCCGAAGTCTTGGTACTTTAATACAAAGGGTAGCGTGGTACATACTGCATCAACTGTAAAATCTTCGGAGAAGATTTGCATTCCATGGCCGCTCTGTCTCCTTGCCGGAGTTGTCTGCGTGCTCGGTGCTTCTGAGCGTCGATCAGGTAGTAGGAGTCGTTGCCTAGTACTTTGCTGATGATGAAAGGGCCTTCCCAAGGCGGCGACAGCTTGTGCTGGCCGGCTGTTCGCTGGGTCAGCCGGAGTACAAGGTCGCCTTCTTGGAAAGAACTTGGCCTGACCTTCCTGTTGTGGTATCGGCGCAGGCTCTGCTGGTAGATGCTGGATCGGCTGAGTGCCAACAGCCGGCCCTCTTCCAGCAGATCGACGTAGGCTTGTCGTGCTTCTTCTGCTTCCTCCTCGGTGTACATGGTGACTCATGGGGAATCGAACTCTATGTCCGTTGGGATGATGGCTTCGGCACCGTAGACGAGGAAGAAGGGCGTGAAGCCGGTTGACTTGTTTGGAGTCGTGCGCAGACTCCAGAGGACGGTTGGCAGCTCTTCAAGCCAGCAGCCAGCCGAGCGCTCCAGAGGCTCGATCAACCGAGGCTTGATGCCGGATAGGATGAGGCCGTTTGCTCGCTCCACGTGGCCGTTTGACTGCGGGTGGGCGACGGACGCTAGGTCCAGTCGGATGCCCTGTGTTGCGCAGAAATGGGCCAAGGCGCCTTTGGCAAAATTGGTGCCGTTGTCGGTGATGATGATGTGTGGTATGCTGTACCGAATTGTGATATCGGTGATGAAGGTCACGGCAGTCGGACCATTCAGTTTCTTAATTGGCTTTACTTCCACCCACTTGGTGAACTTGTCCACTGCAACAAGTAGGTGAGTCAGACCACCTCGTGCTGTTTTGAATGGTCCCACCATGTCTAGGCCCCAAACAGCGAAAGGCCAAGCAATGGGGATGGTCTTGAGCGCGGAAGCCGGCTGGTGCAGCTTGGAGCTGAACTTCTGGCACCCTTTGCATTTTTGGACCAACTCCATGGCCTCTTCCAAGGCAGTCGGCCAAAAGAAACCATGCCAAAAAGCTTTGGCGACGAGTGCTCTTGAAGCCGCATGGTGGCCACATTTGCCTTGATGGATGTCTTTGAGGATCGCCTAGCCTTGCTCTGGCTCTACGCAGCGCTAGTAGACACCAGTGACGCTGCGCCTGACCAGCTCTCTGTTGATTACTGTATAGGCTGCTGCCCGGCGTTGTACTTGCCGAGCTGAGGTCTCATCAGTTGGTAGCTCTTTGTTCACCAGAAATTTGAGGATGGGCTGGGCCCATGAGGGTGCTGCTATTTCGTCGACTATCAGAACTGCGACTTGGACGAGGGCAGCTGGGCTGGGAGGCGGCGGGCTGGAGTCAACAACCGCTTGTTGGGCTGATGAAGTCCCCAGGCCGACTGGCTCGGTCCTTGGGCCGAGTTCTGGAATCTTCAAGTCCGTCACCACAGTCCCTGGGCCGGGCTCGACTGTGGCAGCTTTGGAGTCGCCCGCCAAAGTCCCCGTTCCGACTACCGGAACTCTGGAGTTGGGTCCGCCGTCTTCGGGAGGAGCCGGCACAAAGATGGAGTCTGATCCTGGTGAAGGCTTGACAGACGGCTTGAGGAGGCGTTGAAGGGCGACGCCAAATGGTATTGCTTGGCGGGTAGAGCCGATTCGTGCCAAGGCGTCTGCTTGGTCGTTGTCGTTTCTTGGCACATGGAGGAACTCGCACCCTTTGAAATACCCGCTGAGTTGCTGCACGAGGAAACGGTAGCTCGCCATGTTTGCGTCTTTGGCGTCCCAGTCGCCAGACGACTGCTGGACCACTAAGTCCGAGTCGCCATAACGCAAGATCCGACGGATGCCAAGTTCTTTGGCAAGCCGGAGCCCGTGAATGAGCGCCTCGTACTCGGCCACGTTGTTGGAGGCGGAAAAATGGATTTGCAGTGCATATTTGAGCTTGTCGCCTTTGGGAGAGGTGAGGACGACGCCGGCTCCCAAGCCGGTGCGCATCTTGGAGCCATCGAAGTGCATCCGCCAATGGGTGGAGTCAGGTGCTGGAGGCAGGTACTGGGTCTCGGCCCAGTCGACGAGGAAGTCGGCCAGTGCGTGTGATTTGATAGCGGTGCGGGGCTGGTAGTAGATGGTGTAAGGAGCCAGCTCTATGGCCCACTTGGCCACTCGACCAGAGGCATCACGGCTGCCGATGATCTCAGCAAGTGGAGGCGTGCAGACCACCGTGATTGGATGTTCTTGAAAGTAAGGCTTCAATTTATTGGCAGCAAAGTGCATGCCATAGCACATCTTCTGGTAGTGGGGGTAGTTCTGCTTGGAGGTCGACAGTACCTCGCTCAGGTAATATACTGGCCTCTGGACAGGTAGCGCCTTGCCTTCCTCCTTGCGCTCTACTACAATGACTGTGCTGACTACTCGGCCGGTGGCGGCGATGTACAGGAGCATAGGTTCCTTGGGAGTCGGAGCCGCCAGGACGGGTGGAGTAGTCAGCATCTTCTTCAACTGGTGGAAAACTTCGTCCGCCTTATGGTTCCACTCGAAAAAAGTGGTCTTCTTCATGAGTTGGTATAAGGGGAGAGCTTTCTCGCCCAGCCGACTGATGAATCGGCTGATGGACGCCAAGCAGCCGGCGAACTTCTGCACATCCAGCAGTCGGCTAGGTACCTCCATTCTCTCGATGGCCTTGATTTTTATTGGGTTGCATTCTATGCCACGTTCAGAGACCAGGAAACCTAGCAGCTGGCCGGCTGGTACTCCGAAGACACACTTCTCGGGGTTGAGCTTGATCTGGAACCGGCGCAGGTTCTCAAAGGTCTCCTTGAGGTCTTCCAGCAATGTTCCTCGCTTTTCCGTATTCACCACCATGTCGTCCACGTAAACATGGGCGTTCCTACCGAGCTGCTTGAGGAGGCACTTCTGTATGCAACACTGAAAGGTGGTGCCGGCATTCCTCAAGCCGAACGTCATGGTGAGGTAGCAGAATGCTCCAAACGGCGTGATGAAGGCGGTCTTCAATCTATCAGCCGGGTTCAGCTTGATCTGGTGATATCCTGAGTATGCATCCAAGAAACTCAACAGCTCGCATCCGGCTATGGAGTCTATCACCTGATCAATTCTCGGCAGAGCAAACGGGTCCTTGGGGCAGGCCTTGTTGAGGCTCGTGTAGTCAATACACATTCTCCATTGCTTGTTCTTCTTTAGCACCAGGACCGGATTTGCCAGCCACTCCGGGAAGAAAACTTCCATAATGAAGCCGGCTGCTAGGAGTCGGGCTATCTCTTCTCCGACAACTCTTCTCTTCTCTTCTGATAAGCGGCCAGGGGCTGCCTGACCGGCTTTGCATCAGATCGGACGTGTAACTTGTGCTCGGCGAATTCCGTCGGCACACCTGGCATGTCTTTGGGAGACCATGCGAAGATGTCCCGATTCTCACAGAGGAAATCGACGAGCTCGCCTTCCTATTTGCTGTCGAGGTTTGCACCTACGACGGCGTACCTCTCTGGGTGTTCTGGATCTTCATCTTGAGGTAGGCGTAGTGGGGGACCGCCATGAACTTGGCCAAGGCGGGCCGGCCAAGTAGCGCATGGTATGGGCTCTCAAGGTCCACCACCTCAAACCAAATAGACTCTCTTCGGAAGTGATCTTTGTCCCCAAAGAGGACGTCAATCAGGATCTTGGCGATTGGTGAACAGGAAAGCCCAGGAACAATGTCGTGGAACACAGTCCGGCTGTTCTGAAGCTGTCTCTGCTTGATTCCTAACTTCTCCATGGTGTCCTTGTATAGGATGTTGATGTTGCTGCCCCCATCTATCAGAACTCGCGAGAAATGCGTGGCCCGTTTGTCCGTGGCAAAGGTGGCGTCCAGGACCAAGGCGTAGGAGCCCGGACTCGGCATCACTTCTGGGTGGTCAACCCTGCTCCAGCTGATGGGCCTCTCTGACCAGTGCATGAACTCTGGCATATCTGAGGCTACCGCGTTCACCTCTTGTCGCTACAGCCGCCTTCTGCGTCGATCGTCAGCCACACTGGTGAACACCACGTAGGCTCCGTGCTCTTCAGGGTACTCGTCTTGTAGTGCATCGACTGGCCTGACTGCCGGTTGCTAGGGCGGAGGCGGAGGCGGCTGCCCAGCAGGCGGGGATGGCAGGAGGCCGTCTCCCTTGGCGATCCTAGTGAGCCAGTGGCACTTCCGGGTGGTGTGATTTGATGGCTTCATGCCGCTGTGGAACTTTCAAGGTCCATCCAAGGTCTGCTCGTAGGAGAAGGCCGGCAACTAGTTCGGCTTGCCGCCTTTCTGTCGCTTGGGCGGAGGCTGCTCTTCTGGCTGCTGGGCTTCGACGGTCGCGACCTGCCGGCTGCTGGAAGCCGGCTGCGGGGCCTTGTGCTTGTGGTCGCCCTGCTGTTGTCGCCGGCCGGCGTCGGCTGCTGGAGTTCTTGGAGCCTGAGGAGCTACTTTGCCAGTCATGCCAATTTGAATTTCCGTCTTCATGGAGGAGTCGGCCGTAGCGTACTTGTCCGCTATGATCAGCAGCTCGTCGAGGGTTTCTGGCTCGTCGCAGAGGAGCTTGTGCTTGAGGAGGGTGCCTTCTTGGCACCCGGCTGTGAAGTACTCGATGGCCTGCACCTCGTGCACGCCCTCGCAGGAGTTCCGGAGCTCAGCCCAACGCGTGAGGTAGTCACGAGTCGACTCATCAGGACCTTGCACGCATAGGGAGAGCTGGCGAGGCTTGGGAGGATGCTTGTACGTGCTGGTGAAGTTGCGAACGAATGCTTCGGTGAAGTCGACCCAGCTGTTGATGCTGCGGGGCTTTAGGCTGTTCAGCCATGTCCGGGCCGTGCCCTGGAGCATGAGCGGAACGTACTTTACGGTGACACACTTGTTGCCATTTGCTATGCTGACAGCCGTGGAGTAGTCGACTAGCCAGTCTTCCGGCTTCACGGAGCCGGTATACTTGGGCGTGTCTCTTGGGAGCGTGAACCCTCTGGGAAAGGGCTCGTCCCGAATGCGGGGCCCGAAACAAGGCGGACCCAGCTCGTCTTCTTCTTCCAGCGCTAGGGACCGGTGAAGTCGGTCGATCCGGTGGCGGGCGTCATTCTCCCCAACTCCCTCTTGGCGGCCAAGGCGGTCACCGAGAGTCGGATGGTCAACAGGCGGCAGGGAGACTCGCCTCTCCTTGCGGGGAGGGGGAGGCGGACAGTCGTCCCGTCGTTCCACTACTCTTGGGCGGCCGTCTCGGTCGCGCTCTATGGTAATCCGAGTCCGACTGTGGCTGACAGCCGGCTCCTTGTCCTTCCTTCCTTGGGTACCGCCAGTTGGCGTCCGAGACGTCGCGCCTTGATCTTGGTGCGGGTCGTTGTTTGGTCGCTGCGGTGCCTTCGTGCGGCAGCCGGCCTCGTTCTGCACGGCGGCCGCGTCGAGGAGCCGTTGGACTCGCTCCATCATGAGGCGGCGCTCTTCGCCCTCGAAATTGTCCAGCTCATCTGCCGCTGCCTGGGCGGCTCGGATGTTCTCCGCTGGCGTGGCATACACGGGGCGGCTAGCCCCAAACAGGCTGGCGATGGCTACGCCGCGCTGCTGAACCGCGCCAAGGCGGCTGGGCCCTGCCGGAGCTGGCGAGCCGCCAACAGCACGATCCATCTCCCGCTGGTAAGCTTCTGACAAGTGTCTCATGCTGGCTAGCTTCTTCGCGCCTTCAACAAGTTGAAGGCGGCGCGCTTCTAACGTCTCTGCGTCAGCATCTTCTGGAATGGGCGCAGCTAGGTCTTGCAGCGCCGCGCCGAGTGAGTCAGGCGCCCTTCCACCAGGGAACTCGTCATGACTGATGACCAGCACCTCAGTGATGGTGCTCCCGTCGCTCTCCGCGTGGGGGAGAGGTTCGTCGTAGACCACCACATTGGAGGGGAAAGCGTCGACCGACGCGGTGTCGGAGTCGACCAGCATTGGGTCGGTGGAGCCTACGGACTCCAAGTCTACGGCAGGCTCACCGGAAACGTGGAGTTGATCGAGGAGGGCCGCGAGGAGGTTTTCGGGGCCGCCTACGCCTGCGTCAAACGCAGGTTCGTCGGAGAGGCGGACCTCGCCGACAAGTTCGACCAAGGAGCTGGCTGCGCAGGCGATCTGCACGCCGCGCAGCACGTCAACGCAAACTTCGTCTGGTGTGCCTGGCTGGCTGCGCTCGCCAGGGAGGAAAAGGGTTCCCGTCCAGAACAGATCTCTGGACGGCGGTGCACCATGCCCCACGGTGGGCGCCAAATGTCGGGGTTTTGGTGCGACATATGCCAACGGATGGCTTATCATGGTGGGGGCGAGTAGAACGTCGCCGGTGCCTGGAAACGGGATGAGGCGAAGACATGCATGCCGGCGAATCTTACCCAGCTTCGGGGCTCTCCGGGGAGATAATACCCCTACTGCTGCTCTGCGGGGTCTCCGCATGATCACTATGGTCAAGTGTTTACACGGTTGCTCCTTGAGCTGTGTATGGTGGTAGGAGAGGGCAAGGCTAGCTCTTTCCCCCTATCTGGTGAGGTATAGAACTACTGGGATCCAACCCTTTGCATGGGTGCCCTGGGGGGTTTATATAGGCCTACCCCCCCAGGGGTACAATGGTAATGTGACTGGGCGCGGGCCCAGCCGTCAGTGTCTCCGACCTCCGACTTCTCCGCCGACTGGTGGGCCCCGCCGACTGGTGGGCCCCGCCGACTGGTGGGCCCCGCCGACTGGTCTGGTACAGAGCCGACAGGCCGCGTCCGCCGCGGGCAGGTCTTGCCGGCTGCTGATTACTGTAGTCGTGCTCCTGATGATGCAAGCTTGGTCATGGGGTCGTGGCAACAGCCCCGCCGCCTAGCGGGCGATCACTGTGGCCACTCCCCATCTCTTCTTGATTAATGGCGCGTGGGCCCGGGGGAGGGCTCGGCCGACTCCCCCGGGCCGACTCCCATTGGGTCCGACTGGCGGTGCTCCCGTCGTCTCCCGAGGTCTCACTGGCTGGTGGGCCCTGCTGCCTCTAGGCCGTACAGACAAGCCGTCGTGGGCGCAGGACCAGGTATAGTGGTGCTGATGTCAGGGCCGGCTGGGCAACAGTGCCACGCCGCGGGGAGATCTTCCCAAGTATGGCGCGTTGTAGCCATGCCTGCCCTTGGTAAGGGGCGGGGAGTGGGCTTCATTGTAGCCACGCCCCTGCCCCGTCCCCCTCGATGAGGTCATGGTTTGTTGGAGTCGCCAGCCTACTCCCCAAAGCCGGCTTCTCTGGAAGTCGTCCCTGGGACTCGGCCGTGAGCGGGCAGTCGGCCGCCTTGCCGTAGACTCCCCAGGAGGCGGCTCTTCGCCCTGTGGTCTTGAGGGGCGCAGCCTGCCCTGATGTCTTGAAAGGTCGTGGGGCTCGGGTTGGCCTACCCGTGGCCCATTACTCCGACATTGCGCGCAAGCTCATAATCATTATGATGCTGTTCAGAATCTGAGATTCATGAAAACATAAAAAGTAGTCAGATTATCTATGGAATGCATTGCAAATTCAACTCAAAGAGTGTCTCCCTATAAACCCCTGCATATGCAAAGTTCACCCCCCCCCAACCGTGCTGACCAAACCACACACAGAAATACAAACCCCTTATGTCTCTATAATAGGCAGAGACACATTTCAAAACTGAAGTAGGAACATTAGAATCATATGAAATTCGTATGTGAACAAATAAACTAAGGAATTATGAGTGGCATGATGTTTAGCTTCAAGGGTGGAGTGTTGGTAGTGCGACACAAAGCAAGTAGGCAGATTGTATTCCATGTAAAAGATCGAAGCCTATGTAAAAGCTGGAAATGACACTTTCTTTCTTTAATATTGAAGATGTTCATATTTTTATATATAAATTTGGTCAAATTTTGTGTAGTTTGACTTTGACCAAATCTTATATGCGGAGTAAAAAGAAACGGAGGGAGTACAATGCAGTGTTCGTTGCCCACACATGATGGAAGAGATCACATAGAGAAATACTATTCACTCATGTCTACGGTTCCAGTATTTAGAAACAGGGTGGTCCACCCTAAAAGAATATTGACAACAAATATGACAAGGCAAGCATAGATGTAGTGAATCAATCATTTACTTGTGAGCTTACTAGGACAAGTATGCAGAATTGTAACTACAGTAAGAGACCGTCCAAAATCCCCCTAGAGTCATGTCGTCCGGGGACGGCAAGTCGCCGGCGAGGCAGGCGACTGGGGCGAGTAGAGATTGGAAGTGCGTAGCAGAATGGAGGGGAATCGGGGCCTGGGACGACCCAAAATCCCAGGGGGGCGGCCCACCGTGGGCACCCTGTAGAGATACACACCCGAGCAGCGACATGCATTTTCGAAACTAATTTAGGAACATGTAAGTGCATCTAGTGCCCCTTAGTGATTTTGGTGTATTGAAGACTTATAGGTTAAGGGACTAATGTGTTTTTAAGTGTACACAGGTCTATAAGTCTATGAGGAGTTTGATATTTACAGAGAAAGTCGACCCCTAAAAATGAAGTTCTTCGACTGAAGACTTTGGATTTCTGAAGACTTTGAAAGTGAAGAAATTGGCGCAATCTTGAAGACTTGGTATTCATTTGAGGAACATGAAGCGTGAAGACTTTTGTTTTTGTAGTTTCATTTTCTCTTTCTTGAGTCTTAGGAAACAACGTACTTTTAAAGGGGGTCGAGGAAATACTAAGGAAAAATTTCCATGTGATGCTCAACTCAAATCCTACACCTACCAATCCCTTCGAGTGAAGCCATTGGAAATCTCATATAGTTCAGTCATATTCTTCAGTGACAGAGACGAAGTTCTTCTGGTCTTTGAGGAATTTGCTCTGACTGAGGAGTTAGGAATTCGTCAGTGCGGATTACCTACACAGTGAGGAACATGATAGCCCTAGGGAATTTGATACTCAAATTTCCGACCATTGTTGTGCTATGCGCCAGCTGTCCCAAAATATCTACCCACCTAACGGTCATATCATTGAAGGGCATTTATGTCTTATCATGTCGGGCTGCTCCCTAGGCTATAAATAGCCACCCCCTACAAGCACTAGCTGGTTGGCTGCTCCGAGAGAAACTGACACTTGTTATTTGAGAGCATCCCATCCTCCGAGGACTTTGAGTGAAAATCATCAAGTGAGGAAACCCAAACCCAAACACCTACAAACCCCAGGTGATTGAGCATCACTAAAAAGATTGATCCTACGTGGATCCGACGCTTGTTACCTTTGAAGACTGTGCTTCTTCCAGACGGTTAGGCGTCAAGGTCTAGAGCATCCAAGAGGAATTGTGGATTGCCGAGTGACCAAGTTTGTGAAGGTTCGGAAGTCACCTGAAGACTTACCACGAGTGATTGGGCAAGGTCTGTGTGACCTTAGCTCAAGGAGAATATGGTGAGGACTGTGTGTCCTGGACTATTTGTCCTCAGGTTTAAATACCTAGCTGCTCCAACCAGACGTACAACTGAGACAGCAGTTGAAACTGGTCTACCAAATCATTGTCTTCACCAAGCTTACTGGTTCTATTTCCTCAACTCTTTCATTTCCTCGTAACTGTGTTGAGTGCTTGTTCATATCTGTGTTTGAAGACTTTGACTGAAGACTTTCTCAATTTCCTCAGTTCAATTTCTTCAGTCTGTTTGTCTTCATCCTGTGCTATCATGTGTTTACGCTTTCTGTACTCTGTGCTTGTCTTCATTTCATCATGATGATTGTGCTTGTGCTCTGTTATGTTTACTTTTGAGTACTTATTCCGCTGCTAGTAGTTCTTCGCTAAGGAATTTCCTCACCTACAAATTCCTCAGTGGAGAATTCATAAAAATCACCTATTCACCCCCCCTCTAGTCGATATAACGCACTTTCAATTGGTATCAGAGCAAGGTACTCCCTCGTTCTATGTGATTTTGGTTTAACCGCCTGGATTTTTAGTTATGTCGACCGCAGGTATGAAGAAAGTGACATGCCCCATCTCTGACGGTCACAAGTATCCCAAGTGGAAGGCCATGATGAAGAGGTGTCTCATGGTGATGAACAGCGAGCTGTGGACCGTCACTGAGATTGGTCTGACCGATCTATGCAAGATGGCGGAAGCAGATGACATTCTCAAGTACACTCTTCTCAACCTCACAGCGAAGGACATCATCTGCTCCTGTGTGTCTCAAAATCGGTTCAAGAATATCATGCATCTTGATAATGCGAAGCTTATCTGGGACCGTCTCTCTGAGGTCTATGAAGGTTTATGGCAAAAGATCTCAAAGCGATGACATTCGAGCCAGAATCATCATCTTCTGCATCATGCTTTATGGCAAAAGATCTAAGATAATTGAATGCTACCTATCCGAGTCTAGTGATGATGAATCTGGTGATGAATTTGGACCCAGCTATGTCAAACTTGCTTCCCTTGCCACTAAACAACAAAGAGCTTTGGAAAAAGTTCAATACATGCTAAATAAGAGCGATGATATGTTGGGTGAAGAAATGGATCAGTCAAAAGCTTTGGCTGAAAGTCTTCAGAGACTTCATACTAAGTATGACACCCTTCAAGATCATCATAACACTCTCTTATCTGATCATGAGAAGCTTTCATATGAACTTCTTCAGAGAAAGCAAGATCTTGAAAAGCTAAGAGTGAGTTATGAAGATCTTCAGATGGAGCGCGAATCATTACTTGCTCAACAAATCAGCACTTCTCAGGAAGAATTTGTTCCTCCATGCTTGAAGTGCATTGAATGTGAATTTGCTAATTCTTCACCTGAATGTTCAAATGCTGCTAATGTTTCAAATTCTTCACTTGCCTCTGCTATCACTTCACTAATTCCTCATCTGAGGACACTGCTAGTATCACTGACGATGCAGGGCTGAAGGAATTGTACATGACAGGCATGTACAAAAGCCTCAAAGGGCATCAGACTCTTTGTAATGTGCTTAAAAAGCAGATCCTCAACAGGAACCCTAGGAAAGAGGGTATTGCCTTTGAGAGGAAACTCAATGCTGATGGTACATATTGGAAGCCTGAGCACTACCCCAAAACCTCATGGGTTGCTGCAAAGGGACCTTCAGTTGATCCATCTAACTTATCTGGCTTTGCATGTGAATATCCTCGTTCTGATGATGAGTAATTTCACTCCAACTATAAACTGTTCAAAAATCAGAATGGTGAAGTATTTGCTAGATATGTTGGCACTAACTGCAGGAACGGTTCCCCTATTAAGAAAATCTGGGTTCCCAAAAGGTGCCTCGAAAGTATTCAGGTGAATGTCCTCAGGACACCACCTGTGAAGAATAGGAACCCCAGATCAAATTCTTCATATGGACCAATTTCCTCAAAAGGATCAAAGTCCTCATATGAATATCATCGTGCTAACAACTCTGTTTCGCAGGGAAGAGCTAAGGGCTATGAATATGAGCATTATTCTTCTAATCATTATGTTCATAAGTCCTCGAAGAATTACTCTGCTTATTCATATGCTTATCCTAACCCCTCTTATGTGAAACGAAATGGACTGGCTTCTATGCCACCTTTATCGTATGGAGCTCGCAGAGTGATGAACTCTTTGCCACCCATTCAGATGTGGGTGGTGAAGAAAAAGAACTAATTTCTTCTGTAGGGTTAGGTCTCCAGACGTACATAATCGTCTGAAGAATTTGCTGGAGACCTGAGTGTGCCTGATAGGATGCAGACTAACCATGAAGAAATGAACTCTCATTTCTCACGTCCTCATACTGCTTTATCTGTTCTATTGCTTGATGAATACAAGACACCTCGTCGTTTCTGGATTGATGCAATTGATACTACGTGCCACATGATCAACAGAGTATATCTTCACAAATTCTTCAAAAAGACTGCCTATGAACTCCTCACTGATAAGAAACCCAATGTAAGTTATTTCAAAGTCTTCGGTGCTAAATGTTGGATTAGAGATCCTCATCACAACTCAAAATTTGCAACGAGAGCACATGAAGGTTTTATGCTTGGTTACGAAAAGGACTCGCACACCTACAGAGTCTTCAACAACGTTCTTCACAAGGTTGTTGAAACTGTAGATGTGCGGTTCGATGAAACTAATGGCTCGCAAAGAGAGCACCTACCTACTGTGATAGATGAACCAGCACCTAAGGAAACTATCAAGTTCAAGGCTACTGAGGATGTCATTCCTACTGAAGAATTTGCTGAAGAATTCATTTCAGAACATGAAGAACGTTGAGCTAATGCACCTGAAGAAAATACTAAAGAAAATGGTGCTGAAGAAAATGCTGATAAAATTCATCAAAGACAACTAGCTCATCCTCGCATTACAAAAGAAGTGCAAGTTGAAAAGATCATCAATGACATTAAAGTGCCAGGTCCTCTCACACGCTCAAAAGCTTCACATTTATCTAACTTTTGTGGGCACTATGCTTTTGTCTCTATCACAGATCCCACTAAGGTAGATGAAGCATTTCTGGAGCCTGAGTGGATTCAGGCCATGCAAGAAGAATTACATCAGTTCGAGCTCAACAACGTCTGGGAACTGGTCAAACGTCCAGATCCTCGCAAGCACAATATCATTGGCACAAAATGGATCTATCGCAACAAGCAAGACGAAAATGGCCTTGTGGTAAGGAATAAGGCACGGCTTGTAGCTCAAGGCTACACACAGGTTGAAGGAATTGATTTCGATGAAACTTTTGCACCTGTTGCTAGACTTGAGGCTATTCACATATTACTTGCTTATGCTAACCATCATGATATCACTTTATATCAAATGGATGTGAAAAGTGCATTCCTAAATGGTAAGCTTGAGGAAGAAGTATATGTTGCTCAACCCCTAGGTTTTGAAGACCCAAAGAATCCTGACAAAGTCTTCAGACTCAATAAGGCCCTCTATGGCCTCAAGCAGGACCCACGGGCATGGTATGATACTTTGAAGGAATTCCTTATGAAGAAAGGCTTCAAACCCGGTTCACTCGACCCTACTCTTTTCACTAAATCTTATGATGGTGAATTGTTTGTGTGCCAAATATATGTTGATGATATTATCTTTAGCTGTACTGAGCAACGTTATAGTGATGAATTTGCCTATATGATGAGTGAATAATATCAAATGTCTATGATGGGAGAATTGGAATTCTTCTTAGGTCTTCAAATTCGTCAACAACGCAATGGCATATTCATATCTCAGGAGAAATACCTCAAGGATGTATTGAGGAAATTCAGCATGCAAGATTGCAAAGGTGTCAAAATTCCCATGCCCACAAATGGCCATCTGTGCACTGATGAAAATGGTATTGACTTCGATCATAAGGTATACCGCTCCATGATTGGTTCTTTATTGTACTTATGTGCATCTAGGCCAGATATAATGCTTAGTGTTTGCATGTGTGCCCGATTTCAAGCTACACCGAAGGAATCACAGCATAAGGCTGTGAAGCATATTCTTCGATATCTAGCTCACACACCAACACTTGGATTATGGTACCCCAAGGGCTCGGCTTTTGATCTCATTGGATATTCTGACTTTGACTATGCTGGTGATCATATGGACCGCAAGTCAACATCCGGTACATGTCATTTCCTCGAACGATCTTTGGTCTGTTGGTCCTCAAAGAAACAGAACTGCGTATCACAATCTACTATTGAAGCTGAGTACATTTTCGCTGGTTCTTGCTGTGCTCAATTGCTATGGATGAAGCAAACTCTCAAGGACTACGGCGTCAACATGAAGAATGTGCCTCTCTTCTATGACAATGAGAGTGCCATCAAGATTGCTCACAACCCAGTTCAGCACTCGAAGACAAAGCACATTCAGATTCGTCATCATTTTCTTCATGATCATGTGTTGAAGGGCGACATTTCTATTGAGCATGTCAAGACTGAAGAACAGCTAGCCGATATCTTCACAAAGCCCTTGGATGAGAAGAGATTTAGCAAGTTGCAGTGTGAGCTAAATATCCTAGAATCTCCGAATGTTCTTTGAAAAAGGACACTCATCCTAACACTTATGCAAAATTGATGACTTAGATGTGCAACACATGAAGAAACTTTTTCTTCAATCTATGAAGAATAACACTCTAAGTGTGAAGAAATTAATGAAGAATTTGATTCTCAGAACCCTACGACAATTGTATGCGGTGTCTGAAATCATCATTCTTATACGGTGGGTCATGCCACCACCAAAAATTGAAATTCCTCAGTTGTTCAAATTCTTCAACTTTGCATTGTCTTCACTGTTTCCGTCGTTTTTCTTCATTGGCTATATATATGTGAGTTTATGTCCTCTACAGCATTCACTTATGGTTATTTCTTCAAGTTGGTTGTTCTGCTAAGTGAATGTGATCAGACCCTTCCCCCTCTATGCTAAACTCAACCCAATCTATTCACAAATTCTTCATGTGTGTTCTATTTGAAACTCGTTCAAAATCTTCACTATGTCCTTGTCAGCTGAAGAATTCGCGAACGGAAAGTTAAAACTTATCTTATCCAAATTTTCGGCTTTTCTGCTCAAACCGTTCTGCATCCCATGTTATACTTATCTATTCACCCACGATCTAACACGATCTCCACTTCTCAGTACGTGGGTGACACATGTCAAGCGAATGAGAAGGGTCATGGGCACGTTCGTCCAAATTCTTCGGGCGAGCAGTTTTTCACCGTGGCTATAAATACCCCTCTTCCCCTTCCTCACTTCCTTTACTCCGCTCGACCTCTTTCCAGCTCAAGCTTATCAAACCCTAGCACTGCCGCTACTTCATCGTCGCCGGTGAGGAAGAGCTTCACTTCCTCGACCTCGTCGCTGCCGTACTCGCGTCGGCTGTGGAAATCTTCACTCTGGCGCCGCCGTAGCCGTCTTCCTCCACCGAGTTAGGGCGTGGAAGATCTGCACAGACGAACTTCACTTCTCCCCCTCATAGTTCGTCGTGTTCTTGGTTCAAGGTAATTAAAAGTTACTTTTACTGCCCTTTGTGATTCAAATGATCATCTATAAAATCTTCAAAGGTGTTTTTCTTCAAATCTTCACACACTAAAACACCTCACATGTCATCTATTCTTGATTCATTTCTCTAAGCTGCAAATTTCTCTTCAAGATTCCTCAATTGTGCAGATCTCTGATCTGTATAACTCTGGAACCTAAGACTAAGAACGCTTAGTGAAATTCTTCAAGACTCGTCTGGTCAAATTCCTCAAACTTGTTCTTTTTTACAAAACCTTCTGAGAACGCATATGACCTCTCCAAATTCCTTGCAACTATACTCTGTTCACAGGTACTCATGTCCGCTGCTGAATCACTAGGTTCTCATCAACTTAACCCATTTGCAGCGTTCCTCGAAGAAAAGTTGCATACTTCTTCAGAGAATTCAATTGTTTAAATTCCTCAACTGAAGAAAATGGCTGACGGTAAGAAGCCATAGAAAGGAGGAAAGAGGCCTGAGGTCAACACTGCCTTTGAAATCCCTTATGACATATACAAAGATTACTGCACTCCTGATGAGGCCAAGTTTGGAAAAGAGGACAAAAATCGGCGCAAGGTGCGCATACAGAGGATAGAGAGAAGATGGGCAAGAGAGTGGAGGGAATACAGGTATGTTACTCCCAAGTACATGAAGAAATTCGCACTCAATCCTCCATGCCCAAGACCTCCATTGGCACCTGGCCAAATAGCTGATCCCACCAGCCTCAAGCGTGGTGAGGATTATCCTGATGAATGGGCCAAGCGCCAGGCCAAGTTGGCTAAACAAGCAAAAGAAGCAGTGAGGAAATTCAACGAAGACTCTGCTGCTGCTGCCGCTGAGGCCTCTATCAAGCCTAAGAAGGCCATGTCAAAGAAGCATGCGCACAAGCCAAGTGCTTCACCTTCAGTGCCCTCAGGACCAAGTTCCTCAGCAATGCCCTCACGGCTAGAATCTTCAAAGCCCTCAAAGCCAATTCCTCATGCTGCTCCTGCTCCTCCAAAATCCTCAGCTCCTCCACAGTCCTCACCTGCTCCGACAAAGTCCTCTGCACATGTGCATCTTGCCACGTGCCAAAGGACTACAGGCATCTCTATTGCCTCAGGAGCTTCAGCTAGTTCCTCAGCTGCACCCAATTCTTCAACGGGACCCTCTCTGCTGAAAACAAAGGCCACTGCTGGACGAGGTCCTCGCCCTGGTCATTAGAAGAAGCAGGTCGCCTTCCAAGTGTCGTCTGAAGATGACGAAGCTGATGATGAAGAACTTGCTGAGATCATCAGAGATAGGCAAGTCAGGGCCGCTAGAGCCAAAGGCACTAATGTGCCACTGCTTTTGGATCCAAGGTTGATCCTCGACTATATTGATCTCTGGCACAAGGACCCAAACACTCCTATGCCTGATTTCAAGTTGTCTCCTAGCCAAAGTCACATGCTAACCCATTTCATCCAAGAAGAAAAATAGAAATATGAGAAGGCCGGGCAGATCAAGAAAGTGCAATATAAGAAGGAGAAATTTCTGAAGAAAAACGTTGTCACTATGACAACTGATGAACTTGTAAAAATCCAGTCTGAAATCAAAACCCTCAGCGATGACTTCAAAGCCTACTATGCTGATTGGCAAGGAGCCAAGGTCAGGTTTGTTAAACTGACTAAAGTTCACCTCAAATGTTGCAGCTCCATCGCAACAGGAAATTCCTCAGGCTGAAGCATCTGCTCAGCCAACTGAAGAACATGCCAGCACCGCTGATGACTTTCAGGCTGCTGAAGAAAATGTGAGTTCCAGGGCTGATGAGTGCATTCCAGCCGCTGAAGAAATTGCCTGGGCATCCACTAGTGGTGCGCCTGAAGAAAATCAACCAGATTCCTCTACTCCTCCTGCGCCCACACCAACTCCGATCCTTCCATCTGCATCAGATGTGAAGAAGACCAAGGCTGTAGAGCATGCAGCTGTGAAGAAAAGGATAGCATCAGCTACTTCAAATTCTTCAGCTCCGAAGAAAATGAAGTCTATGACAAGTTCATTCTCATATCCCATTGATGTTATTCCGATCTCAATCATGCCATCAAAGGACCTTGTTCCTTTTGATGAAGAATATGTGATCCCTAGCGGATCTGATGAAGAAAATCCTTCTGCTGCTTCGTCAGAGCAGATGGATGAAGAAATTGAAGTGGATCAAATCCCTTCAACACCAGTTGTTTCCTCGCCTATGCCTCAGTTCACAGTTGAAGAGGCTGGCATTGAAGAAATGGAAGATGAGGATGTGGACATTGGCTGCACCACACCTGTGCTAAGTGATGAATTTTGGGAAAGTCGGCATCCAAACTCTCCACTGTTCACACCTTTACAGCAAATACCTCAGTCCCCTGCACAAACTGTTCAAATGGGATCTGAAGAAACTCACCCCACTTCGTCTGTATGTGAAGAAATTCCAACCACTAATGCTGAAAAACTGCTGCTGCTGAACATCTGAAGACGCAGACTGCCACTGAAGAGGAACCCAAAATTCCTTAGCTTGAAGAACCTGAGATTGCGATTCCTGAGGTTGTGATGCAACTGACTGACACTCCTCACCCCAATCCAAAGGATCCATTCTCAAAGAAGCAGAAATTCAAGGCTGATGATTTCTTCGGCGAGCACATATTCTTCACAGACTACAACCCCTATGACTCTACTCGCATTAGGAAAAGGCATTTCTGGACTGCCAGCCAGGCTACGTTCTATTCCTCAGTGTTGTTTAAAAAAGACAAAATCTTCTACCATGAGCACATTCCTCACGTGGATATGGAATCTCTGCCGTGCTTCGAGCCAGTCCTTAGTGTTCTTCACGATGCTGGACTGTTAAATTTCTGCACTGACATCTGTGATTGGAATGAAGAACTCATTCTTCAATTTTATGCGAAGCTGCACATCACAGGAGATTCTGAAGATGTGAATTCATGGGTGCTGGACTGGATGTCTGAAAACACTCACTACACGGCACCAGCTACTGAATTGCTTTGTGCTTTACCACTCAGTCCTCCCTTTGAAGCTGCTCGTTGCATCTATAGTGAACCTGAGCTTACAAATCACTACATGCAAATTCTGATGAAGCCTTTGAAGCCAGGTCAGGCCCCACGAACCAAATTCCTCATGAAGGAATTACTATATGTGCCTCGGACTGTCTATCGCATTCTGAAGAGGACAATGAGTCCCATCAAAGGCCACGACTCATCTGATGAGGAAATAGTTGGCATCATGAAGAATCTGCTATTCAACATCATACATAGCATTCCTATCAACTATCACGATTTCTTCATGAGGACTCTGGCAAATGCTGCACTTTCTCCGTTTGAGCTGAAACCTTATGCACCTTGGATTATGAGATTCCTCAAGACAAGGTCTTCACTCAACTACAAGGCTGATTTTCAGAATCACCTTAGCTATTTGCCCCCGATTGAAGTCCTCAAGCAGGCTTTTGCTTCAACTGATGAAAAGGGCAAGGCCCATGCAGTCATTGATGAAGGCATTCGTCCATTGGATGGTCAGTTTCGCAAAGCTGCATCTTATTCCACCAATGATGACTCTGCCACACATGACTCTGCTGCCAATGCACCCAAGTCTACTCCTCAAGCCACTGCTCCTCGTGTGATCACTGACCATGAGCTTCTGCTTAGTCTTCATCAGAAGGTGGATCGAAACCATAAATGGGTTAAGCGTCAGTTTGGTTCATTTCTTCACAACATGACTGCTACACACAATGCAGTGAAGAAAAACCATTACTACCTCCATGAAGTCTTCGGTCGCACCTGGGCCATTCTGTCACATCTGTATGGTGAAGAAGATCTCAAGGCAATGGGTCTCAAGGAAGACTTTGACTGGTCTGCACCTCCACCAGAGAAATACAAGAAGGTCAAGGTTCCTCCTTTGGTGTCCAGCTCCTATTCTTCATCGCGCGACACCGACGAGCATGAAGACTTGGACGACACTGCAGCAGGCCCTTCCACGACAAACGACCCCAACAACGCTGGCGCTCCTTCATCAACTTGATATTCTTCAGGGGCGTTAGTCCTCATTTTCGACCCTTTTGGTCATTCGATGACAAAGGGGGAGAATTTTGAGTGAGTCTTCAAGCGGGTCTATCTATATGGGCGTTTTGTTTTTGCTAAGTTACAACTCTCGTTCTTCTGAAACTTTATTAGATCGGGTTGTAAACTTAAAACCGATGGTGCTCTGATACTTTTGATGTTCTTTTTCTGCATGCTTATTCCTCATATATGTTAATGCACGCATGCTGAATTACATCTGTCACCATATTTCATCACGCATTTCAAATTCTTCATTATGATATGTCAAATGCGTGTATAAATTACAAGATATAGGGGGAGATCTCCATGATTCTACTCTTCAAGTGTGCAATGCTTCAAAAGCAAATTCCTCATCATGCACATCTTCAGGGGGAGTTCTTCTATATCTTGCAATCAAATTCCGCAATATCAGTATTTACAATGCATATGTTTATCCCCGTTGAAAACTTAACCTATATTGTCATCAATCACCAAAAAGGGGGAGATTGTAAGTGCATCTAGTGCCCCTTAGTGATTTTGGTGTATTGAAGACTTATAGGTTAAGGGACTAATGTGTTTTTAAGTGTACACAGGTCTATAAGTCTATGAGGAGTTTGATATTTACAGAGAAAGTCGACCCCTAAAAATGAAGTTCTTCGACTGAAGACTTTGGATTTCTAAAGACTTTCTGAAGACTTTGAAAGTGAAGAAATTGGTGCAATCCTAAAGACTTGGTATTCATTTGAGGAACATGAAGCTTGAAGACTTTTGTTTTTGTAGTTTCATTTTCTCTTTCTTGAGTCTTAGGAAACATCGTACTGTTAAAGGGGGTCGAGGAAATACTAAGGAAAAATTTCCATGTGATGCTCATGAGTTTAATATAGACTACAATAAAGATATTGTTTCTGTTGGTTTAGGGGATATGTCTCATGAGTTTAATTTTGCTAAATTTCGTAGACAACCCCATGATAAAGAATTGCCTAGCAAGGATGAAATTATTGATCTTGCTTCTATTGTCGTGCCTCCTACTGATCCTTTAGAACAATATTTGCGAAACCATGAAAATGATGTGTTCATGAATGAAAGAAGGGAAATAGATGAAGTATTCTTTAAATAGGGACCTATTCTGAAACACAACTTGCCTATTGAAATCCTAGGGGATCCTCCTCCACCCAAGGGTGATCCCGTGTTTGAGCTTAAACCATTGCCTCATACTCTTAAATATGCTTATCTTGATGAAAATAAGATATATCCTATTATTATTAGTGCTAACCTTTCAGAGCATGAAGAAGAAAGATTATTGAAAACTCTGAAGAAGCACCGTGCTGCTATTGGATATACTCTTGATGATCTTAAGGGCTTTAGTCCCACTCTATGTGAACACAGAATAAACTTGGAGAAAGACGCCAAACCAGTTATTGATCACCAATGATAGCTAAATCCTAAGATGAAAGAAGTGGTAAGAAAGGAAATATTAAAGCTCCTTGAAGCAGGTATAATTTATCCCGTTGCTGATAGTCAGTGAGTAAGCCCTATCCATTGTGTCCCTAAGAAGGGAGGTATTACTGTCGTTCCTAATGATAAAGATGAATTTATTCCGAAAAGAATTATTATAGGTTATAGGATGGTAACTGATTTCCGCAAATTAAATAAAGCTACTAAAGATCATTACCCTTTGCCTTTCATTGATCAAATGCTAGAAATATTATCCAAACATACACATTTTTGCTTTCTAGATGGTTACTCTGGTTTCTCTCAAATACCTGTGTCAGCTGATGATCAAGAAAAGACTACTTTTACTTGTCCTTTCGGTACCTTTGCTTAGAGACGTATGCCTTTTGGTTTATGTAATGCACCTGCTACCTTTCAATGATGCATGATGGCTATATTCTCTGACTTTTGTGAAAAGATTTGTGAAGTTTTCATGGATGATTTCTCTGTTTATGGATCCTCTTTTGATGATTACTTGAGCAACCTTGATCGATTTTTGCAGAGATGTGAAGAAACTAACCTTGTCTTGAATTGGGAGAAGTGCCACTTTATGGTTAATGAAGGTATTGTCTTGGGGCATAAAATTTCTGAAAGAGGTATTGAAGTTGACAAAGCTAAGGTTGATGCTATTGAAAAGATGCCATGTCCCAAGGACATCAAAGGTATAAGAAGTTTCCTTGGTCATGCCGGTTTTTATAGGAGGTTCATTAAGGACTTCTCAAAAATTTCCCGACCTCTGACTAACCTATTACAAAAAGATATTCCTTTTGACTTTGATGATGATTGTGTAGAAGCATTTGAAATACTTAAGAAAGCCTTGATTTCTGCACCTATTGTTCGGCCACCTGATTGGAATTTACCATTTGAAATTATGTGTGATGCTAGTGATTATGTTGTAGGGGCTGTTCTAGGACAAAGAGTTGATAATAAATTAAATGTTATTCAATATGCTAGCAAAACTCTAGACAGTGCTCAAAGAAATTATTCTACTACTGAAAAGGAATTCTTAATAGTTGTATTTGCTTGTGATAAGTTCAAACCTTATATTGTTGATTCTAAAGTAACTATTCATATTGATCATGCTGCTATTAAATATCTTATGGAAAAGAAAGATGCTAAACCTAGACTTATTAGATGGGTTCTCCTGCTACAAGAATTTGATTTGCATATTATTGATAGAAAGGGAGCTGAGAATCCCGTTGCAGACAACTTGTCTAGGTTAGAGAATGTTCTTGATGACCCACTACCTATTGATGATAGCTTTCCTGATGAACAATTAGCTGTCATAAATGCTTCTCGTACTGCTCCGTGGTATGCTGATTATGCTAATTACATTGTTGCTAAATTTATACCACCTAGTTTCACATACCAGCAAAAGAAAAAGTTCTTCTATGATTTAAGACATTACTTCTGGGATGACCCACATCTTTATAAAGAAAGAGTAGATGGTGCTATTAGACGTTGTATACCTGAGCATGAACAGGAACATATCCTACGCAAGTGCCACTCCGAGGCTTATGGAGGACACCATGCTGGAGATAGAACTGCGCATAAGGTATTGCAATCCGGTTTTTATTGGCCTACTCTCTTCAAAGATGCCCGTAAGTTTGTCTTGTCTTGTGATGAATGTCAAAGAATTGGTAATATTAGTAGACGTCAAGAAATGCCTATGAACTATTCACTTGTTATTGAACCATTTGATGTTTGGGGCTTTGATTATATGGAACCTTTTCCTTCCTCTAATGGGTATACTCATATTTTAGTTGCTGTTGATTACGTTACTAAGTGGGTAGAAGCTATTCCAACTAGTAGTGATGATCATAACACCTCTATTAAGATGCTTCAAGAAGTTATTTTCTGAGGTTTGGAGTCCCTAGATACTTAATGACTGATGGTGGTTCACATTTTATTCATGGTGCCTTTCGTAAAATGCTTGCTAAGTATGATGTTAATCATAGAATTGCATCTCCATATCACCCGCAGTCTAGTTGTCAAGTAGAACTTAGCAATAGAGAGCTCAAATTAATTTTGCAAAAGACTGTTAACAGATCTAGAAAGAATTGGTCCAAGAAACTTGATGATGCATTATGGGCTTATAGAACTGCATATAAAAATCCTATGGGTATGTCTCCATATAAAATGGTTTATGGTAAAGCATGCCACTTACCTCTTGAATTAGAACATAAGGCATATTGGGCTATTAAAGAGCTCAACTATGACGTCAAACTTGTCGGTGAGAAGATGCTTTTTGACATTAGCTCACTTAATGAATGGAGAACCCAGGCTTATGAAAATGCCAAGCCGTTTAAGGAAAAAGTTAAAAGATGGCATGATAAAAGGATACAAAAACGTGAGTTTAATGTAGGTGATTATATAGTGGTATACAACTCTCGTTTAAGATTTTTTGCAGGCAAACATCTCTCTAAATGGGAAGATCCTTACTTTATCGAGGAGGTCTATTGTTCCGGTGCCATAAAAATCAACAACTTCTAAGGCACAAATCCGAAGGTGGTGAACGGTCAAAGAATCAAACATTATATCTCAGGTAATCCTATAAATGTTGAAACTAATATTATTGAAACCGTAACCCCGGAGGAATACATAAGGGACACTTTCCAGAATGTTTCAGACTCCAAAAAGGAATAGGTACGTGGTACGGTAAGTAAATCGACTCCAAAACAGTTCTAATGGCAATATTTTTCCGTTTTGGAATATATAAAAAAATAGGAAAATAAGAAGCTGACCGAAAAGGACACGGGGCTTCCACGAGGGTGGAGGGTGCACCCTACCCCCCTGGGTGCGCCCCCTGCCTCATGGGCACCCCATGTGCTCTTCGGGCTCCGTTTTCTTGCACGATACTTCTTTCGGTCGGTAAAAATTCATTATATAAACTCCCGAAGGTTTTGACCACCGTATCACGCAAATATCTCTTGTCTTTGTTTTGAGCTGTTTTTCTAACAGATCTAGGTCGCCATGTCATCTTCAAGTGCCCCCAAGGACAAGTTCTTCGAGAAGGTCATCAACCCCTACCTCACGGAGGTGCTGCAACACCCTCAAACCATTGAGATGCGTGAGGGGTTGTTGCACATCCGCGATGTGGAGGGGCCAAGGAGGATCGGAAGTGTGGAGACAAGGCTTGAGGCAATGGAGCAACAAGTTTTCAAGTGTCAGGAGATGGTGGAGCGTGGACTCGACTCCAATCACATAATGATCACGGAGTTCACCAACAACCACAAGCTGGACGCCAAGGACATTGGGGAGGCCATCTTCAAGCTTCATGAGAAAATCAAGCACCTCCAAGCCCAGATCTATGACCTGCAAAATCAAAACTGTGAGTATGAATATAGATTCAAGAGGATGAGTTTGGATGCAGATTTGAGGATTTCGGAGACTCGATCATCCTTCTATGATGGTGAGCCTATGCCTTGGAAGAGGGATGACAAGCCTACATCATCAACAACTCCATCTCCTTCACCAGCAAAAGAGATATAATCACATGGGTGTGGGAACTTCCCTTGGCAACTGTGAAGCTTGGGGGAGTGCCCCGGTATCGTATCACCATCACTTTTATCTTTACTGTTTTTCTTAGTTCGATCCTTTTGATAATATCTTGATCTAGTAGAATAAAGTTTTAGTATGATCTAGTTGTGAGTTTTGCTTTATGATCTTCTTACGTAATTGAGTCCGTGAGCTATATATAATAAAGATTAGTGTTGAGTCAAGGACTTGATTATTTTGCTATGATCTTGAGGGAATAAAATAAAAGAGAAGAAATAAAAATAAATAAATAGATCATATGGATCTTATGGAGAGTAATGAGCTCACATATAAAGAGTATGATGAATAAAAGTTGTTGAGAGTTGACAAACATAATTTTGGTCATGGTTGCAATTAATAGGAAGTAATAAAGAAAGAGAGGTTCACGTATAAATGTACCATCTTGGACATCTTTTATGATTGTGAGCACTCATTAAAGTATGACATGCTAAAGAGTTGACGTTGAACAAGGAAGACAACGTAATGGGTTATGTTCTCTTGCATCTAAGATAAATTATATTGTCATGGATCATCCAACATGTTGAGCTTGCCTTTCCCTCTCTTGCTAGCCAATTTCTTTGCACCAAGTAGAGATACTACTTGTGTTTCCAAATATCCCTAAACCCGTTATTGCCATGAGAGTCCACCATATCTACCTATGGATTGAGTAAGATCCATCAAGTAAGTTGTCATCGGTGCAAGCAATAAAAATTGCTCTCTAAATATGTATGACTTATTAATGTGGAGAAAATAAGCTTTATACGATCTTGTGATATGGAAGAAATAAAAGCGATGGATTGCATAATAAAGGTCCATATCACAAGTGGCAATATAAAGTGACGTTCTTTTGCATTAAGATTTCGTGCATCCAACTATAAAAGCGCATGACAACCTCTACTTCCCTCTGCGAAGGGCCTATCTTTTATTCTTGTCTTATACTTCATGCAAAGAGTCATGGTGATATTCACCTTTCCTTTTTACATTTTATCCTTTGGCAAGCACAATGTGTTGGAAAGATCCAGATATATATAGCTAATTGGATGTGAGTTTTCATGAACTATTATTTTGACATTACCCTTGAGGTAAAACGTTGGGAGGCAAAACCATAGGCCCCTATCTTTCTCTGTGTCAGATTAAAACTTCATAACCATAAATATCGCATGAGTGTTAGCAATTATGAAAGACTAAAAGATGGTTGACTATGTGGACTTGCTGAAAAGCTCTTATATTGACTCTTTCCTATGTTATGATAAATTGCAATTGCCTCAATGACTGAGATTAGAGTTTGTTGGTTCTCAATAAAGTTTATGATTCATACTTGAAATTGTGATTGAATTGTTACTTTAGCATAAGAGATCATATGACAATATATACATATATGTTGTTGTTCTAAGAATGATCATGATGCCCTCATGTCCATATTTTATTTTTATCGACACCTCTATCTCCAAACATGTGGACATATTCTTAGATTTCGGCTTTTGCTTGAGAACAAGCGAGGTCTAAGCTTGGGGGAGTTGATACGTCCATTTTGCATCATGCTTTTATATCGATATTTATTGCATTATGGGTTGTTATTACACGTTATGTCACAATACTTATGCCTATTTTCTCTTATTTTACAAGGTTTACATGAAGAGGGAGAATGCCGACAGCTGGGATTCTGGGCTGGAAAAGGAGCAAATATTAGAGACCTATTCTGCACAGCTCCAAAATTCCTAAAACTTCACGGGAGCACGTTTCAGAATATATATATATATATATATATATATATATATATATAATATTGGGCAAAAGAAGTACCTGAGGGGGCCCACACGCTGTCCACGAGGGTGGGGGTGAGCCCCCCTGCCTCGTGGGCTCCCTGGTGGCCCTCCGATGCCCATCTTCTGCTATATGAGGTCTTTCGTTCGAGAAAAAATCATAAGCAAGCTTTGGGGAAGAAACTCCGCCGCCACGAGGCAGAACCTTGGCGGAACCAATCTAGGGCTCCGGCGGAGCTGTTCTGCTGGGGAAACTTCCCTTCGGGAGGGGGAAATAATCACCATCATCATCACCAACAATCCTCTCGTCGGGAGGGGGTCAATCTCCATCAACATCTTCACCAGCACCATCTCATCTCAAACCCTAGTTCATCTCTTGTATCGAATCTTTGTATCCAAACCTCATATTGGTACCTGTGGGTTGCTAGTAGAGTTGATTACTCCTTGTAGTTGATGCTAGTTGGTTTACTTGGTGGAAGATCATATGTTTAGATCCATTATGCATATTAATACCCCTCTGATTATGAACATGAATATGCTTTATGAGTAGTTACGTTTGTTCCTGAGGACATGGGATAAGTCTTGCTATAAGTAGTCATGTGAATTTGGTATTCACTCGATATTTTGATGAGATGTATGTTGTCATCCCTCTAGTGGTGTCATGTGAACGTCGACTACATGACACTTCACCATTGTTTGGGCCTAGAGGGAGGCATTGGGAAGTAATAAGTAGATGATGGGTTGCTAGATTGACAGAAGCTTAACCCCTAGTTTATGCATTGCTTCGTAAGGGGTTGATTTGGATCCATATGTTTCATGCTATGGTTACGTTTACCTTAATACTTATGTTTTAGTTGCGGATGCTTGCAATGGGGGTTAATCATAAGTGGGATGCTTGTCCAAGTAAGGACAGTACCCAAGCACCGGTCCACCCACATGTCAAATTATCAAAGTACCGAACGTGAATTATATGAACATGATGAAAACTAGCTTGACAATAATTCCCATGTGTCCTCGGGAGCGCTTTCCTTCATATAAGAGTTTGTCCAGGCTTGTCCTTTGCTACAAAAAGGATTGGGCCATATTTCTGCACCTTATTTACTTTTATTACTTGCTACTCGTTACAAATTACCTTATCAAAAAACTATATGTTACCGATAATTTCAGTGCTTGCAGAGAATACCTTACTGAAAACTGCTTATCATTTCCTTCTACTCCTCGTTGGGTTCGACACTCTTACTTATCGAAAATCTATGATAGATCCCCTACACTTGTGGGTCATCATGCATCAGGGGATAAGTCCCGTTGCGGTGGAAGAGAAGGTGGTGTGAGTGGCCCCGGCAAAGAGGACGACGGCGCCGATGAAGCGAGAGGACGTGATGCAAGGCTCTTGGCCCGTCGCCATGGATGAGAAATGTCCATCTCTAGCAGTGGACGACGCGGTCTTGGTAGGCGCTCCGGCATGGTGGAGGACGATGGCAATGGATGTGGTGGAGGACGGTGGCGATGGATTGGGTGGAGGACGGTGGCAATGGATGGGGTGGCGGACGGAGGCTGGTGTGGGGATGGTGTTCTAGCGCGGATGGTGTATGCATGGGAAAATGGAGGGAGAGGTATGGGGAACCATGTTTTTGGGACGCGCCTGTCTGAAGTATGGGAAAGTTACGAACTTAGCCCCCGTTTAAATGGGGATACGACGGTAATCTCGCATCTTGCCAATATTTGCCCAGAGCAATTTCGGGCGAGGAGAGGGTGGTTGGCGCCCATGGTTGGCGCCCACGGTGTCTAAACGGGGCTAACAGGTAGGGTGGTTGTGTCATGTCTGAGTGAAGTTACAAACCTGCCCCTGTTGAAAATATTTGCCTACATCGATTTCGGCCAAGTCGAGTTTGTTTTGCCGCCCACCGTGTATGAATGGGGAAATGGAGGGAGAAACAAAGGTCTTTCGGACGAGCTTGAATCAAATGTGTTTTCCCGCCCATGTTTGGTGCCCACCGTGTCGGAATGGGCTCAGAGGCGGTCGTGTCACGTCTAATTGAAGTTACTAACCTACCCCTATTTAGAGCAGTGGAAATCGGGTCGATGGATTGTCCGTGTAATGGGTAGATAGTAATTTCCATCTCCCAAACACTTGGCTTCGGGCAGCCGACGTGGGAGTGGACATTTTGCCGCTTCTTTCGAATTTTGGGACAATAAGCATCCATGTTTACCCTGGCAACTAAATTTGAATCCATTTTGTATTCTTATACGAATCTTTATAAATCATTGTATGTGTTTTTATATATCTTCAAAAGGTCGACAAAGATGTATTCCACTGTCATATATGAATATGGTTTACAAATGCCGATACTCAAGAAGCTAGAATCTAGTTTAAGGTGAATTCGAATATTTGGAACACTTCATGTCCAACTCAAATGTCACACGCAGCATAATGTGTACTCTCATTTAGATATGTACACAAGTGATGTGTCAAGATTCAAATACCAAGTCAATCAACCAAGAATGTACAAAACTAACAGACATATAAACACTTATAGAGTATATGGATCAATAATATCAGCTAACATACATAAGCCAGGCCGATGTACTTTTTTTTGCTACAACAGCATCCTTTTTTAGCCAAGCTACTACAGCATCTTGGCCCTTTCCGATGCGTGCCACTTATGGTCCATCTATACTACTATTATTGCGGAATGCACTTTCATACCGATTGGCATATTTGTAGGTCTGGCACAACAATCAAAATGAAATGTCTCCAAGTCTTATCAATTAATACAAACTTGTGCTCAAATAAATTACAAACCAAAAAACAAAAAACAATTATTACATGATCTCTAAAACAAATGGTTTGATTGATTACATGAACAAACAACACAAAGGTTATTCAACGATGGAAAAACATTTCACCTATGATTTACCAAGTGGGAATTTAATTTCCTTTTTTTTGTTTAGGACCTTAACAATGTGGTCAGTCTCAGCTTGCTTCATTTTGAAATCCACCAAATATTTAATGGTTGTCTTGAGTGCTGCTTGTGATTGTGTTGTTTGCTTCCTCAACATGTCAACTTCATCTCTAAGTGCAGAAGCAGAATCTCTTTCTACCACTAGTTTAGCCTCTAGAGCATTAGCAGTTGGCAATTTATAATGCACGATTGGGCCGGTGCCACTGCTGTGGGATGATACAACGTCCATGGGGACCTCGCTCTTTGATCTTGGGCTAACCTGTTTTGCCATTAAAGTTCCGATTGGATTCAGAAAAGTTGAAGTTAGCAAAACATCTCAACTGGGAGTTATAATAGCAAACCAGTTAAACAAACAAGGAATTAAAGAGTTTCAATTGGATGCTAAAAAGTAGTTATTAACATCATTGTAACCCGTTGTTGCAGCAGCAAAGCAGTTAAACAAACAAGTAGCTATTTAAGTTCAGGCAAACAGGTAATTCTTAACAGTAAGTATCAAACACATAGATAGGCGCAGTCTATAATAGGATTAACAAGTTGTGGCATTATGTAATAGGTAGCAAACTAAATTAAGCCAAGCAACGTAATTGAACAATTTTTCAATAAGTGGCTAACTAAAATTCCGAGAAGCAGGTACCTGAACTTACGCTAGTTCTTTGTACAGGCACACTGCAACTTCTTTTTTGCTTGCAAGGTTATACGAAGGAGTCCATGGCATCAATTGCTTGGATACGCAGTCTCAATACTTCTTTCTTCCCACACTACATTGGTAAGTCAAATGGTTAATCTGGTAAGATGGTGCGTCCTTGATTTGTTATATGAGGACGTGTAGTCAGACTAGTTGTAGCCACACACATCACACTGGCTTTTACTGTATATTTCATGCGATTACTTTTGGCATATCGAGATCTAAGCAATCTACAATAGGATGAAAAGACAGAGATCTTTCACATTATTGGCGAACTCAGTTCATAGAAACAAGCAATTCAACCATTCTGTGGGTAAATCAAAAGCGCCACTGGAATATTTTTCACTACCCCAATCATACGCGCAAAAAGGGGTGACGCCACCATAGGGGCTGGTATGGGCGTCCACCTCGGGTGGCTGGAAAGTGTGCACCTAGTTTGAGTCGTCCAGGTTGGCCCAGGCTAGTTTTGTTCGTCCCAACGCACGAGCAGGCAATGTAAAAAATGAAGAAAAATGTTTCAATTTGGATTGGCCAATAACATAAGTGCAAGGCAGGCCCTATAGCAGGATCGCGGCCCAAATGAGTGCCTCACATATCGATCGACAGTAGGGAAAATCCCAATTCATTCGCTCCAGACTCGAGTCTGGTTCACTCCTAACCTAGCCGCCGTTGGACAGACCGACACAGCACTTCCTCGCGCCCTTGTTGGAGGGCGGTCGCCGGGCTTGAATCGAACGGAAGGACAAGAAGATGAAGATCCAACCCTGGGTGTAGCCTGCGTGGGAGGCAGCGACGGTGGCACGGGCATGGCATCGAGCTTGCGCAAACGGACAGTCACAGCTTGCAAGAGTAGCATGCGCAACGAGCAGGTACATCACATCCCTAATTATATCTAATTCAACTCTTCAATTTCTGGCTAATAGTTAAACCTGACGGTGTTGTAAAACTGTTTGTATGTAGGGAATCTATGAGAAAATGAAACCAATTTCTACTTATTTTATAACTCCCCCAATCAATACTGAACTGACTGAATCTGATGTATCTAATCAAGTTTCCGGTGCAAACATCCAAGCTCATGTTGTTCTTGAGCCTGAAGTGTCTAATGAACAGACTGCTAATGAAGGATTTGATGCAAACATTTTACATGCTCCTGGTGATGAACATATAGTGTCTAATGAGGGATCTAATGCAAGCATTTTGCAAGCTCCCATTGAAGGATTTAGTGTCTAATGATGATCTGCTATGTTGAGAGAGACATAGAGATTTACAAGCATTGATGACAAGAAAATTATAGTGCATTTTCATGGCTTGAGAAAACGTCGAGGCCATCTACTAGAAAGTCCCCGTATCATGACAACATAGCATAAATACTTTTCTAATCTATTGTTTGAAACTATTGGCATACTTGTGCAGGATAGATATATTGATATGTAGTTTGCGCACTAGTTATAGGTCCAATTACACTTCGATATTTTCAGCCAGAGAATGAATAATTCAAGCAGGTACAGACCATGTTTGTAGTCCTTGTACACCATGTTGCATTTTATGTTTTTTGGTGCTTGCATCATTTAGTGTTTATAATCTGAACTACTTTGGATCATTAGCTGGTTTTCAAAGTGCATGTAGCTTCACATTTCTCAAGTTATGTTGATTTCCGGAGAGCAAGTGCCTTCGTATTTTTTAAGTTAAATGTTCGCCCCTGGTAACTTGAATTCGTGGATCCGCCACTGCACACAAATCATACACGAATGCCGGTATGAATTAAATGAAATGCAGGGACTTACGCTAGCTCATTGTACAGGCTCACTGCAGCTCTACTTGCGCTTGGGATGTTCCATGTACAAGTCCATATTACCACTTGCTTGGATGTGTAGGCCTTGTGCTCCTTGCATCCCCCTCTGCATTTTTGACACGGCGAATGGTTGATCAAATAAGAGGAATCGACCTTGCTGTTGTACCAGAGGACAGATACATACAAGGTTATGCGGGTGTGCAGGATGTGTACCAGATCCCGTAGCGCCGTCATGCTTCGCTAAAAATGGATTTGCTTGTTTCAGATGATATCTCCAGAAGAAATAAGAGTTAAAGTCAAAGTTGCATATGCGTGTAAGCTAAGAGAGCAGTGAAAGGATATCCAAACATCGTCGGAACAATGCACAAGGGAGTGATGTGTGGATACCTAGTTCGGGCCAGCGTTAGGGCATGCTCGCCTAGCTAGAGTGTGGGTCACTTCAGAGCCGTTGAGGGTGATGCGCTGGCTGGCCGCACATGGATGCAGATCTTGAGTGCCAGTGGAGTGCTACGATGCGGTGGACAAGACCGTTGGTGAAGCCCCAGCGGCCTCGGCGGGCGGAGGTGCGACAATGTGCTCGGTGAAGTAGCCCCGGTGAGCTGGGAGACGGTGTCGGTGAAGCGCACCCGTTGCGGTGGAAGTCGGTGTCTGTGAGGCACGTTGATTTCGGTGGCCGACATTGTCCGTGGACCACCCAGTGCGGTGGACGAGGGCATAGATGAGGTAGCTCTGGTGCGGTGGTGAAGCGCGACCGTCGTCTTCGTCTTCGTCGTCCGGCACAAAGGTGGGGAAAGAGATGAGACGAGGGGCGATTCGAATTTTGCTTGGGTTGGCGGTGAATTAGGGATTTGAGCAATCTGGGTGCAGAAGGGGATGGTGGAGAAGGGAGATTTTGCAGGGCTGGAATTGGGGCCGCTAGATGCCGCTAGATATTTCAATCCGAAACATGGAAGCACGAACTTATTTTGTCGTCGTCCTTTTGGGGGGGGGCAGGGGGGGGGGGGGGGGGGGGGGGTGAGACGCAGCTTCGGTGCCTTAAAGGCACCTGCCTTTGGGTCACTAACATGTGGGTGGCCCACATGTCAGTGACCCAAAGGCAGGTGCCTTTAAGGCACCGAAGCATCCGTCCGGGTGGGTGGCTGGGTGCTAAGCCACCGTACGACACACGCGACCACCACGACACGACCCTGGTCTGCCTGGTGCGCCTACATTTGAGAGGAGATTTAAGAATGCAAAGGCATCTTCTTTCATTTGCAAATAAATCTGTATGTATTACCACGCCCGTGTTTTCCTTGCAAATAATTAGTCATTCCAAACAAGATACTATAAATTAATTAATGAGGAGTTATTTGAAAAAAAATGAAATGGTATCCATGGTATCCACGCTGACGTGGATTAGAGTGTGTGTCACATAATTAGTTATTTGAATTAGAGTGTATGTCACATAGCGATCTCCAATTCTAACGTGGATTTCGCATTTCATTGTATCCATGCTACTTTTTTAATACAAATTTATATGTATATGGTGAACACCATGGTAGTGAGAAAACGTTTGGATGGATTCAAACATATAACCTACAAAATAGCACAACAAATCGAGTCAATGTCAACTTTTCGAAACCTAGTATGGCACGAATTCAAAATAATTACCCATAGTCATGGTCCTCGGTTCAAATCTTACAATGTACACCGAATTGAAACATCGATATTAAGTCTCATACTATCTACATTCAAATGTTGTTTTTAGCCCCCCCCCACACACACACACACACGCTACATACTTCCTGTATTGGTCAATCTTCCTTTCCTAACCACCTTAGGAAGCTATCGGTTTCCAACACACATTCATTATTTCTCTCCATGTTTCGATCTCTAACTCTCTCAACTACACAACCCCCTTTTTCCACTCTGTTACCAACTGTATTTACCTCACACACCCTCCATTGCACCCCATGCCGAGCTCTCTCTCTCTCCCTCCCTCTCCCTCTCACCATCTCACGCTAAATACATGCATTGCCTATCTAGCCCCCCAACCTCTCGTGCGCACGCACGTTGTCTATCTAGGTCACTCCCTCGAGACTATCTCACTCTTTCTTCCGCACGGTGGGCCACACTCACTCAATCTCGCTCTCTTTATCTGAATCTTGTTTAACCTCGTTTTCTTTCACATACAAATGATATATCTCCCTGTTCGGGCCTCGATCGACACACTCTATACTCTCTCACGCAGATTGTCTATCTAGGTCAGTCCATCCAAGCCGCCCCCACTCTTTCGACCTCATGGCGGGCCACGCTCGCTCAACCTCTCTCTCTCCCTCTCCCTCTCTCTCTCTCTCTCTCTCGCTCTCTCTCTCTCTCTGTATGTCTCGATTGACCTCGCTCTTTCTCGGACAAAAACGATATATCACCATGTTTGAGCCCAATTCGACCTATTCACATTGTATACTCTCTCACGCACATTGTCTATCTAGGTCACTCTCTCCAACCCGTCTCACTCTTTCGATCGCACGACGACCCTATGTGATCGATTGACCTTGCTTCCTCCCAGGCACAAAATATATCTACACGTCTGTGACTGGATCATCTCTCAAGCTCTATCTTACAGCCCTCACCCTTGCCAAAAGCTCAATCAGACAATATCTCTCCAGAGCATATATATCTGTTCAATGAATGTCGGACCACACTCACTTTGTCTCTCTATCAATATGTCTCTCGATTGACCTCGCTTTCTCACGCCGTATCTAAAGGAAATATGCCCTAGAGGCAATAATAAAGTTATTATTTATTTCCTTATATCATGATAAATGTTTATTATTCATGCTAGAATTGTATTAACCTGAAACATAATACATGTGTGAATACATAGACAAACAGAGTGTCACTAGTATGCCTCTACTAGACTAGCTCGTTAATCAAAGATGGTTATGTTCCCTAACCATGGACAAAGAGTTGTTATTTGATTAACAGGATCACATCATTAGGTGAATGATCTGATTGACATGACCCATTCCATTAGCTTAGCACCCGATCGTTTAGTATGTTGCTATTGCTTTCTTCATGACTTATACATGTTCCTATGACTATGAGATTATGCAACTCCCGTTTGCCGGAGGAACACTTTGTGTGCTACCAAACGTCACAACGTAACTGGGTGATTATAAAGGAGCTCTACAGGTGTCTCCAAAGGTAGATGTTGGATTGGCATATTTCGAGATTAGGATTTGTCACTCCGATTGTCGGAGAGGTATCTCTGGGCCCTCTCGGTAATGCACATCACATAAGCCTTGCAAGCATTACAACTAATGAGTTAGTTGCAAGATGATGTATTACGAAACGAGTAAAGAGACTTGCCGGTAACGAGATTGAACTAGGTATTTGAGATACCGACGATCGAATCTTGTGCAAGTAACATACCGATGACAAAGGGAACAACGTATGTTGTTATGCGGTCTGACCGATAAAAGATCTTCGTAGAATATGTAGGAGCCAATATGAGCATCCAGGTTCCGCTATTGGTTATTGACCGGAGACGTGTCTCGGTCATGTCTACATTGTTCTCGAACCCGTAGGGTCCGCACGCTTAAGGTTTCGATGACAGTTATATTATGAGTTTATGAGTTTTGATGTACCGAAGTTAGTTCGGAGTCCCAGATGTGATCACGGACATGACGAGGAGTCTTGAAATGGTCGAGACATAAAGATTGATATATTGGACGGCTATATTCGGACACCGGAAGTGTTCCGGGTGATTTCAGAGAAAACCGGAGAGCCGGAGGGTTACCGGAACCCCCCGGGGAGAAGTAATGGGCCATATGGGCCTTAGTGGAGAGAGAGAGGGGCAGCCAGGGTGGGCCGCGCGCCTCCTCCCCCCTGGTCCGAATTGGACTAGGAGAGGGGGGGCGGCGCCCCCCTTTCCTTCTCCCTCCCCACTTCTTTCCCCCTCCTAGTAGGAGTCCTACTCCTACTAGGAGGAGGACTCCTCCTTGGCGCGCCATAGGGGCCGGCCGGCCTCCTCCCCTTGATCCTTTATATACGGGGGCAAGGGGGCACCCCATAGACACACAAGTTGATCCACGTGATCATATTCTTAGCCGTGTGTAGTGCCCCCTTCCACCATAGTCCTCGATAATATTATAGCGGTGCTTAGGCGAAGCCCTGCGACGGTAGTACATCAAGATCGTCACCACGCCGTCGTGCTGACGGAACTCTTCCCTGACACTTTGCTGGATCGGAGTCCGGGGATCATCATCGAGCTGAACGTGTGCTAGAACTCGGAGGTGTCGTAGTTTCGGTGCTTGATCGGTCGGGCCGTGAAGACGTACGACTACATCAACCACGTTGTGCTAACGCTTCCGTTGTCGATCTACAAGGGTACGTAGATCACACTCTCCCCTCTCGTTGCTATGCATCACCATGATCTTGCGTGTGCGTAGGACTTTTTTTGAAATTACTACGAAACCCATCAGTTGCATCCGAGCCTAGGTTTTATGTGTTGATGTTATATGCACGAGTAGAACACAAGTGAGTTGTGGGCGATATAAGTCATACTGCTTACCAGCATGTCATACTTTGGTTCGGCGGTATTGTTGGACGAAGCGGCCCGGACCGACATTACGCGTACGCTTACGCGAGACTAGTTCTCCCGACGTGCTTTGCACAAAGGTGGCTAGCGGGTGACAGTTTCTCCAAATTTAGTTGAACCGAGTGTGGCTACGCCCGGTCCTTGCAAAGGTTAAAACAGCACCAACTTGACAAACTATCGTTGTGGTTTTGATGCGTAGGTAAGATTGGTTCTTGCTTAAGCCCATAGCAGCCACGTAAAAACTTGCAACAACAAAGTAGAGGATGTCTAACTTGTTTTTGCAGGGAATGTTGTGATGTGATATGGTCAAGACATGATGCTAAATTTTATTGTATGAGATGATCATGTTTTGTAACCGAGTTATCGGCAACTGGCAGGAGCCATATGGTTGTCGCTTTATTGTATGCAATGCAATCGCGCTGTAATGCTTTACTTTATCACTAAGCGGTAGCGATAGTCGTGGAAGCATAAGATTGGCGAGACGACAACGATGCTACGATGGAGATCAAGGTGTCGCGCCGGTGACGATGGTGATCACGACGGTGCTTCGAAGATGGAGATCACAAGCACAAGATGATGATGGCCATATCATATCACTTATATTGATTGCAAGTGATGTTTATCTTTTATGCATCTTATCTTGCTTTGATTGACGGTAGCATTATAAGATGATCTCTCACTAATTATCAAGAAGTGTTCTCCCTGAGTATGCACCGTTGCGAAAGTTCTTCGTGCTGAGACACCACGTGATGATCGGGTGTGATAGGCTCTACGTTCAAATACAACGGGTGCAAAACAGTTGCACACGCGGAATACTCAGGTTATACTTGACGAGCCAAGCATATGCAGATATGGCCTCGGAACACAGAGACCGAAAGGTCGAGCGTGAATCATATAGCAGATATGATCAACATAGCGATGTTCACCAATGAAACTACTCCATCTCACGTGATGAACGGACATGGTTTAGTTGATTTGGATCACATAATCACTTAGAGGATTAGAGGGATGTCTATCTAAGTGGGAGTTCTTAAGTAATATGATTAATTGAACCTAAATTTATCATGAACTTAGTACCTGATAGTATCTTGCTTGCCTATGTTTGATTGTAGATAGATGGCCCGTGCTGTTGTTCCGTTGAATTTTAATGCGTTCCTTGAGAAAGCAAAGTTGAAAGATGATGGTAGCAATTACACGGACTGGGTCCGTAACTTGAGGATTATCCTCATTGCTGCACAGAAGAATTACGTCCTGGAAGCACCGCTGGGTGCCAGGCCTGCTGCTGGAGCAACACCAGATGTTATGAACGTCTGGTAGAGCAAAGCTGATGACTACTCGATAGTTTAGTGTGCCATGCTTTACGGCTTAGAATCGGGACTTCAACGACGTTTTGAACGTCATGGAGCATATGAGATGTTCCAGGAGTTGAAGTTAATATTTCAAGCAAATGCCCCGATTGAGAGATATGAAGTCTCCAATAAGTTCTATAGCTGCAAGATGGAGGAGAACAGTTCTGTCAGTGAGCATATACTCAAAATGTCTGGGTATAATAATCACTTGATTCAATTGGGAGTTAATCTTCCAGATGATTGCGTCATTGACAGAATTCTCCAATCACTGCCACCAAGCTACAAGAGCTTCGTGATGAACTATAATATGCAAGGGATGAATAAGACTATTCCCGAGCTCTTCACAATGCTGAAAGCTGCGGAGGTAGAAATCAAGAAGGAGCATCAAGTGTTGATGGTCAACAAGACCACTAGTTTCAAGAAAAAGGGCAAAGGGAAGAAGAAGGGGAACTTCAAAAAGAACAGCAAGCAAGTTGCTGCTCAAGAGAAGAAACCCAAACCTGGACCTAAGCCTGAAACTGAGTGCTTCTACTACAAGCAGACTGGTCACTGGAAGCGGAACTGCCTCAAGTATTTGGCGGATAAGAAGGATGGCAAGGTGAACAAAGGTATATGTGATATACATGTTATTGATGTGTACCTTACTAATGCTCGCAGTAGCACCTGGGTATTTGATACTGGTTCTGTTGCTAATATTTGCAACTCGAAACAGGGACTACAGATTAAGCGAAGAATGGCTAAGGACGAGGTGACGATGCGCGTGGGAAACGGTTCCAAAGTCGATGTGATCACAGTCGGCGCGCTACCTCTACATCTACCTTCGGGATTAATATTAGACCTAAATAATTGTTATTTGGTGCCAGCGTTAAGCATGAACATTATATCTGGATCTTGTTTGATGCGAGACGGTTATTCATTTAAATCAGAGAATAATAGTTGTTCTATTTACATGAGTAATATCTTTTATGGTCATGCACCCTTAAAGAGTGGTCTATTCTTATTAAATCTCGATAGTAGTGACACACATATTCATAGTGTTGAAACCAAAAGATGCAGAGTTGATAATGATAGTGCAACATATTTGTGGCACTGCCGTTTAGGTCATATCGGTATAAAGCGCATGAAGAAACTCCATACTGATGGGCTTTTGGAACCACTTGATTATGAATCACTTGGTACTTGCGAACCGTGCCTTCTGGGTAAGATGACAAAAACACCGTTCTCCGGTACTATGGAGAGAGCAACAGATTTGTTAGAAATCATACATACAGATGTATGTGGTCCGATGAATGTTGAGGCTCATGGCGGATATCGTTATTTTCTCACCTTCACAGATGACTTAAGCAGATATGGGTATATCTACATAATGAAACACAAGTCTGAAATGTTTGAAAAGTTCAAAGAATTTCAGAGTGAAGTTGAAAATCATCGTAACAAGAAAATAAAATTCCTACGATCTGATCGTGGAGGAGAATATTTGAGTTACGAGTTTGGTGTACATTTGAAACAATGTGGAATAGTTTCGCAACTCACGCCACCCGGAACACCACAGCCTAATGGTGTGTCCGAACGTCGTAATCGTACTTTACTAGATATGGTACGATCTATGATGTCTCTTACTGATTTACCGCTATCATTTTGGGGATACGCTCTAGAGACGGCCGCATTCACGTTAAATAGGGCACCATCAAAATCCGTTGAGACGACGCCTTATGAACTGTGGTTTGGCAAGAAACCAAAGTTGTCGTTTCTGAAAGTTTGGGGCTGTGATGCTTATGTGAAAAAGCTTCAACCTGATAAGCTCGAACCCAAATCGGAGAAATGTGTCTTCATAGGATATCCAAAGGAAACTATTGGATACACCTTCTATCACAGATCCGAAGGCAAGACTTTTGTTGCTAAATTCGGAAACTTTCTGGAGAAGGAGTTTCTCTCGAAAGAAGTGAGTGGGAGGAAAGTAGAACTTGACGAGGTAACTGTACCTACTCCCTTATTGGAAAGTAGTACATCACAGAAACCTGTTTCTGTGACACCTACACCAGTTAGTGAGGAAGCTAATGATAATGATCATGAAACTTCAGTACAAGATACTACTGAACCTCGTAGATCAACCAGAGTGAGATCCGCGCCAGAGTGGTATGGTAATCCTGTTCTGGAAGTCATGCTACTTGATCATGATAAACCTACGAACTATGAAGAAGCGATGGTGAGCCCAGATTCCGCAAAATGGCTTGAAGCCATGAAATCTGAGATGGGATCCATGTATGAGAACAAAGTATGGACTTTGGTTGACTTGCCCAATGATCGGCAAGCAATTGAGAATAAATGGATCTTCAAGAAGAAGACTGACGCTGACGGTAATATTACTGTCTACAAAGCTCGACTTGTCGCAAAAGGTTTTCGGCAAGTTCAAGGGATTGACTAAGATGAGACCTTCTCACCCGTAGCGATGCTTAAGTCTGCCCGAATCATGTTAGCAATTGCCGCATTTTATGATTATGAAATTTGGCAGATGGATGTCAAAACTGCATTCCTGAATGGATTTCTGGAAGAAGAGTTGTATATGATACAACCAGAAGGTTTTGTCGATCCAAAGGGAGCTAACAAAGTGTGCAAGCTCCAGCGATCCATATATGGACTGGTGCAAGCTTCTCGGAGTTGGAATAAATGCTTTGATAGTGTGATCAAAGCATTTGGTTTTATACAGACTTTTGGAGAAGCCTGTATTTACAAGAAAGTGAGTGGGAGCTCCGTAGCATTTCTGATATTATTTGTGGATGACATATTACTGATTGGAAATGATATAGAATTTCTGGTTAGCATAAAGGGATACTTGAATAAGAGTTTTTCAATGAAAGACCTCGGTGAAGCTGCTTACATATTAGGCATAAAGATCTATAGAGATAGATCAAGACGCTTAATTGGACTTTCACAAAGCACATACCTTGACAAAGTTTTGAAGAAGTTCAAAATGGATCAAGCAAAGAAAGGGTTCTTGCCTGTGTTACAAGGTGTGAAGTTGAGTCAGACTCAATGCCCGACCACTGCAGAAGATAGAGAGAAAATGAAAGATGTTCCCTATGCTTCAGCCATAGGCTCTATCATGTATGCAATGCTGTGTACCAGACCTGATGTGTGCCTTGCTATAAGTCTAGCAGGGAGGTACCAAAGTAATCCAGGAGTGGATCACTGGACAGCGGTCAAGAACATCCTGAAGTACCTGAAAAGGACTAAGGATATGTTTCTCGTATATGGAGGTGACAAAGAGCTCATCGTAAACGGTTACGTTGATGCAAGCTTTGACACTGATCCGGACGATTCTAAATCGCAAACCGGATACGTGTTTACATTAAACGGTGGAGCTGTCAGTTGGTGCAGTTCTAAACAAAGCGTCGTGGCGGGATCTACATGTGAAGCGGAGTACATAGCTGCTTCGGAAGCAGCAAATGAAGGAGTCTGGATGAAGGAGTTCATATCCGATCTAGGTGTCATACCTAGTGCATCGGGTCCAATGAAAATCTTTTGTGACAATACTGGTGCAATTGCCTTGGCAAAGGAATCCAGATTTCACAAGAGAACTAAGCACATCAAGAGACGCTTCAATTCCATCCGGGATCTAGTCCAGGTGGGAGACATAGAGATTTGCAAGATACATACGGATCTGAATGTTGCAGACCCGTTGACTAAGCCTCTTCCACGAGCAAAACATGATCAGCACCAAGGCTCCATGGGTGTTAGAATCATTACTGTGTAATCTAGATTATTGACTCTAGTGCAAGTGGGAGACTGAAGGAAATATGCCCTAGAGGCAATAATAAAGTTATTATTTATTTCCTTATATCATGATAAATGTTTATTATTCATGCTAGAATTGTATTAACCGGAAACATAATACATGGTGAATACATAGACAAACAGAGTGTCACTAGTATGCCTCTACTTGACTAGCTCATTGATCAAAGATGGTCAAGTTTCCTAACCATTGACATCAGTTGTCATTTGATTAACGGGATCACATCATTAGGAGAATGATGTGATTGACCTGACCCATTCCGTTAGCTTAGCACCCGATCGTTTAGTATGTTGCTATTGCTTTCTTCATGACTTATACATGTTCCTATGACTATGAGATTATGCAACTCCCTTTTATCGGAGGAACACTTTGTGTGCTACCAAACATCACAACGTAACTGGGTGATTATAAAGGTGCTCTATAGGTGTCTCCGAAGGTACTTGTTGGTTGGCGTATTTCAAGATTAGGATTTGTCACTCCGATTGTCGGAGAGGTATCTCTGGGCCCTCTCGGTAATGCAACATCACCTAAGCCTTGCAAGCATTGCAACTAATGAGTTAGTTGCGGGATGATGTATTACAGAACGAGTAAAGAGACTTGCCGGTAACGAGATTGAACTAGGTATTGAGATACGATGATCGAATCTCGGGCAAGTAACATACCGATGACAAAGGGAACAACGTATGTTGTTATGTGGTCTGACCGATAAAGATCTTCGTAGAATATATGGGAGCCAATATGAGCATCCAGGTTCCGCTATTGGTTATTGACCGGAGACGTGTATCGGTCATGTCTACATAGTTCTCGAACCCGTAGGGTCCGCACGCTTAACGTTTCGATGATAGTTATATTATGAGTTTATATGTTTTGATGTACCGAAGGTTGTTTGGATTCCCGAATGTGATCACGGACATGACGAGGAGTCTCAAAATGGTCGATACATGAATATTGATATATTGGAAGCCTATATTTGGATATCGGAAGTGTTCTGGGTGAAATCGGTATTTTGCCGGAGTACCGGGAGGTTACCGGAACCCCCCGGGAGCTTAATGGGCCATTAGTGGGCCTTAGTGGAGAAGAGAAGAGGCAGCCAGGGCTGGGGCCGCCGCGCCCCTCCCCCATAGTCCGAATAGGACAAGGAGAGAGGGGGTCGGCGCCCCCTCCTTCTCTCTCTTTTCCCACCTCACGAATCCTATTCCAACTAGGAAAGGGGGGAGTCCTACTCCCAGGTGGGAGTAGGACTCCTCCTGGCGCGCCTCCTCCCTGGCCGGCCGCACCCCCTTGCTCCTTTATATACGAGGCGGGCACCCCTAGAGACACAAGTTGATCCACGTGATCATATTCTTAGCCGTGTGCGGTGCCCCCTTCCACCATAGTCCTCGATAATATTGTAGCGGTGCTTAGGCGAAGCCCTGCGGTAGTAGTACATCAAGATCGTCACCACGCCGTCGTGCTGACGGAACTCTTCCCCGACACTTTGCTGGATCGGAGTCCGGGGATCGTCATCGAGCTGAACGTGTGCTAGAACTCGGAGGTGCCGTAGTTTCGGTGCTTGATCGGTCGGGCCGTGGAGACGTACGACTACATCAACCAAACGCTTCCGTTGTCGATCTACAAGGGTACGTAGATCACACTCTCCCCCTCTCGTTGCTATGCATCACCATGATCTTGCGTGGTGCGTAGGAATTTTTTTGAAATTACTACGAAACCCAACACTACTTTCCACACATTGAAGCTACCTCTCCATCCCTCGCAAAGCCAGAGCTATTTACATTGCGAGGGGCACTCCAACCTTGGATTAATTTGTGTAGGCATTTATCCCGGTCAGTTTAGATTATATTTTTGTAGCATTCGGCCCACAACTACTCCAAACACTGTTGCAACCCCCGCAACTCCCCTAGTTGATTTCCCTCTGGCTCGGTCATCGCTCTCTCGCACGTCCTTTCTCGCCTTCAACGTCGCACCATGGTATTATTGCAAAAAACTCTGTTGTTCTCTTTAATTATTATAAATAAGCTACAAAACTACACACCGATTGTCCACTTGAAATGGAACAAATTTCAACCCACAAATTAAAGTGCTACAAGCTACACACCGAGGGGGGCACATGTCATGAAATTAATTTGGACCCATATACAAATTAAAAAATAAAGGACGAGGATCGAACATGCGAGCAGGGCCTTCAAGCCGCACGTCAATAGGCAACATACGTAGAACATCAATGTTTGTTGTACCTCCCTTTGTTCACATAATGTTTTTATATTACCACAGCCTATTTAATGGATAACATGTAATATTATTTTTAGTACTATTCGCCTTCACTTACTGGTGGGTTCCATGTGTGCTCTCTCTCTCTCTCATCCCCTTCTGCATTTAGATGCATGGGCAAACACGAAGAACTCGTGGGCGATGTTGCCGTTCATCATATCTAGACGCGTTCACAAGTTACGGCACCAGTTTCAAGTACTAGCAGCACTAGTTAGTGTGTACGTGCAATGCATGTTAATTTGGAAATATATTAAGTGCATGTGGATATTAAGTAGGATACTATTTGCGTGTTATTATGTGATTAGCACTATTTTTGGCATGAAATTAATTGCACGCTAAATGTGTTGAGCGCTGGACATTGAAGCAGTCTAGGTTGTTGGATGACAAGGAATACATGTGGCTTGATGACGTTTTATATTTAATTTGATACGGCTCTAGCAGAACATTCAATCGATCAAACCGTAGATTTCGCTCAGTCTGACTCCGACTTTAAATTATATGATGATTGATCTAAAATAAATGGAAATGATAAACGTTCCAATTTTAAGCATGGCAATCCGAACGTTTTTCATGGCAAATTTAGATTACGCAGCGGCGGGGGCGTCTTGCGATGGGAAGTGGCTCCTCTGTCGTGCTCTGTGTGTCGTCGGGCCACTGACCGACGGCGACGGCGGCGCCTTGCGCCGTTGTTGGCGTACTCCTGGACGTTGGCCTAGCTTCAAGGAAGGCCAAAATGTTCTGGACTTCGGAGCGAGTCAACTGGCGGGAGGAGGCGACTGGCGTTGGTGCAAGGAAGTGGTCGACGGCAGCCATCCATGCCGCTGAGGGGGGCACTGGCACCTGCGCGGGGACAGGCGCTGTCAATGGCGCGGCAGAGACATTCGTGTGCACAGGCACCGGCACGGGCGCGCACGTCAGTGCACGCGCAAGTGCATGCGCTAGTAGGTGCACGGGCACCGGCACGGGCGTGCGCGTCAGTGCACACGCAGGCGCATGCGCTGGCAGGTGCACGAGCGCGTGAAAGTCGGCGGGGACCTCGTGGAACCCCATGGCATCAAGCTCGGCGACAATGTGCGGCTCCCAACCCATCAATGCCATGGGGATTGGCGCCGGTGCAATCGGGGCGACGGGAGCCTGAACGGGAGCAGGGACAGGCGCGGCGTCTTCTTGCAAGGCCAGTTCAAGCTCATCCCAAAGCGTCTTATGTTCTTGAGACTCCGGCTGGGTGTCTTCCTCAGGAAACTGGAAGAATAAGGGCAGACCATTGTGATGCGGCATGGCGTACGTTTAGGTCAGGCTGGTTGGAGGTAGACGACAGGAGAATCGGAGAGGAAGAGAGAAGATTATAGCGATACCGGGTAGTGCGGGTTGATTTTAAACTGCGGCGCCGGCGACATTAAAAGAGGGAGCAGTTGGGACGAAGGTGGGCGGCGGAGCCTGGTCAAAGGGCTCGCCTCCCGGTGAGCATGCACACCGGTCTGCTCGCACACCTCCCTGTCAGCCGGCGCAGTGGTCTGCTTGCACGCCTCCCGTCGACTCACACGCTTGCATGGACGGCACCCGCCGATGAGAAGCGGGACTCGTGGCGGCACGTAAACGCCCACGGTTTCAATAGTGAAAGCGTTCGCCTTAACGTGACAGGTCTCTGTTCCAAAATACCTTGGCTCTTCATTTGTGCAACTTGTCATAAGCAGCTTGTCTCAAATTGAAGAAAAAAATTACAAAGTAATATTTGTGCCATATCACGTGACCATGCTCAGATTCAAGAATTTATGGTCACTTTTGGATTTTCTGAAATTTAAGATCCAGGATTCGAAACAATATCATAACCTGCATCATGCAATAAATTTTAAAGCCATACATGTGTCCTGTTGTATTTCTTAAGAAAGGACTTGGTCAAACATTTTGCTTAGTTAGACTTCAGACAAGTTATATATGCAGAGTAAAAGGATAATCCCTATGTACCAGTGCATTGCCTGATATATTAACTCAAGTACTAGGCACGAGCAAATGGGCTCAATTCTGTGCTCATCCTACTGTAGTAGTAGTAGGAGTACTAGGCAATGCAGTTGACCGGTGACCTTGGCGACCAGCGATCGAGGGAATTGAACCGTGCTCGGCACGGTAGGTAACGTTGTCTAGTTACTAAAGCATTCCTCCGTTGTTCATCAGTAGTCATTATGGACTGGGGACGGGAATTTCCTAGGGCTGGAATTCTGGCTGCCAGATATTTCGACTCGAAACGCGGAGGCTCGACTGGTTGGGGTTGCCTAATGTGTGTACCACGCACGCCACCAGAAGGACACGAGCCCGGTTTTTATTTATTTATTTAGGATCAACACGAGCCAATGTCTGGCTGGTACGCCGTTGGGTCCTACCATTCGATAATACGAAAGGAACCTTTTAAATTGCCAAACGAATCTATGTGTATTACAATGCCCGTATTTTCCTTGCAAATACTAATGGTAATTGATTTATGACGAGTTGTTGAATTAGAGTGAGTTTGTGATATAGTGATCTTAACGTGGATTTCACATTTCATGGTATCCCTAGTAAGTTTTTCAATGCAAATTCAAATTTAAAAGATGAACAATATGGAGGTGAGAAAACTTTGTATGTATCAAGCATATGACCACACACACACATACACACGAACACAACAACAATCCAATAAGTATAGTGCATCTATTTTTTCAAACCATGCATGTATGACACGAATTCAAAAATACTCCTTATATTCCTAAATATTAGTCTTTTAGAGATTTCAACAAGTGACTACATACGGAGCAAAATGGGTGAATCTACACTCTAAAATATGTCTATATACATCCGTATGTGCCAGTCCATTTGAAATCTCTAAAAAGACTAATATTTAGGAACGAAGGGAGTAAAACATAAGACATGCATGGTCCTCAATTCAATATTTAAAATGAACATGAAACTGAAACATGAATATTAAGTCTAGTACTACAGTACATGCAAATGTTGTGTTTAATTAGGCGAAGCTATGATTGTCGGGGGTCAACCCCTCGACCTTAGATAAAATTGTGAAGCTCTGTTTAGGGTTGTTTACATTATATTTGTCCCCACCCTCCCAACCACCGATTGGTTGTGCACCCCCACCCCTCCTCCCTGGGAGAATATCATGTGCCCCCATACCTTAGATGTTATATGCCGATACGAGTTGCTTGGAGCTTGTAGATCTGAGATATAGCAGCTCACATGATGTCTTAATATTTTTACAGGAAACCTTGATGAGTTTGAGAATTGCACACAATTTGTACAAAAACTACTCAGATGCCCTTGGATCCCATATCCAACGACCTCGAAGCTCGTATCACCGTAGCATCTAAGATGAAGGAGGACATCATATTCTCCTGTATGTAAGAATATCATGTGCTACCACACCTTAGATGCTTTGGTGATACAAGCTCTTCGGAGCCGTTGGATTTGTGACCCAACACCTCCTCGGTGGTTCGAATGGTTTTTGCAGAAAAGCCCCCAAAGAGTTCGGCCACTGCTTACAAGCACAAAGACTGCTCAGATGCCATTGGATCTCAGATCAAACGATCTCGAAGCTCGTATCACCGTAGCATCCAAGCTGCGAGAGCACCTTATGTTTTCTCGCATGGGAGAATATGAGGTGCTCCCGCACCGTAGATTCTATGGTGATACGAGTTCATGGAGATCTAACGGCCCATAGTAGGAGGTTTGAATGTTTTTGCAATATACGACTGAGAGAGTTTGGGAATTGCGCAGAAAGTACAAGTAATACGCATGTGCCATCTGATCACTGATCATACGACCTAGATGCTCATATCATCATAGCGGGTAATTAAGCTACGGGGAGCACCTAATATGAGCAACGGGGAGCCGTTGGATCCAAGATGTAGCGGCACACACGAAGCCTGAATATTTTTTTTGCAAAAAACCTTTGGAGAGTTTGTAAATTGCGCATAATTACAAAGACTACTCTCAAGCCATTGGATCTCACTTCCAACGGTGTAAAAACTCGTATCACCATAACAACTAAGCTGCGGGGTGGATGTGATATTCTATGCCGCTGTCATTTTTGTTCGTAAACTTGCAAAATATGTGTAACTCGTGCCGTCACTTGTCTAACTGCGCAAAGTGTTTGTTCAAAAAAACCATCCTACACTGAAATATCGGAACAACACACGAGGGTCCCACTTGTCATTAATCAAATTTGAACCTAAAACTAACAAATCTGAAAGACGAGATTTGAACTGGCAACCTGGACTACAAAGTGTAAGTCGATAGCCTGAAACAACAACAGTTGTTGGCTTTGTCATAACTTGATTTTATACAGTATTACGTTGAGTAGAGTAGAGGGAGTGCCTCGTCAACACGTGCATGACCGTTGACTCACTTACTGGTGGGTCCCAGGTCTGTGATCTCTCTCTTCTCTCCATCGTCTAACCTTTGCATGGGCACACACGAAGAGCGGCGCTAGCTTGCCGTGGTGTTATTACAACAAAAAAAGCTTGGAAAATAGAAGAATCGCCTGGAACAAGAGACGTTGTGGCTGGCCGAGACGGAGCTAACCACACCTATCCTCTGTGCCACATTAGCATGATGAAGCTGTGTGGCTAGTGGGGTGTTTTCGACCGACTGGCTGGGTCCTGAGGTCGAACCATTGGTACTACATCTGATACAGTATATTTTTACACGCACATTTTTCCTCCGTGCCGAGACATGGCACACCCTACTGCGCGGTTTCGGGGTCCTCCCGGGTGGTGCACGCATATATTCTTCCTGACATGGGACGCCCTACCGCGCGTTTTCACCGAAGCAAGTAAATGAGTCGTCAAATCACGAAAGACTACCTTTCCCGCCGAGTACATCAGTCAAGCACGGTGGCTAGCTAGTTGGGCTAGTTCGACCGATTAGCTAGGCCGCTGCCACATTTGTTTTTTCATCCCCTTTTTATCTAGTTGCTGGCAGGTAAATTTAAATATCCACCGCAGCATTGCTCTGGTGTTTGGGTGCGGCAGGATTTTTAATTTTTTTGATTGACGGGAGCAGGCGCGGCAGGATTTTTAATTTTTTGATTGACGGGAGCAGGCACGGCAACAATTAGTCACGATGACTCCGCCTGTAAAACCCACTGCTCCCTGATGTGAGAAGTCGTCGACTGGTGTTTTACCATGGTGAAAACCAAAAGATTCCCCGCTCCTCGGCTGGCTCCCTCCGCCTTCCCATGGATTGCATTGCCTTTCAGCCGTTTTGCCCCCTGCATCACCAACGCCGTGCGCCTAGAGAACCAGAGGGACTTCGGTGGTGTTTAGGCGCCCTCTGCACGGGCATGTCCATGTCTCGGCACAACATGACCATTGGATCAAACTCAGACGGTGCAGATCAGTCACTGTAGCACAAAGCATGTGGGTGTGTTTGGTTGCATTCTCATCTCAATATAGTTGTTTCCTCTTCGTGTATTTGTGTTAACCTACTAGTGTGGACTCATGCACCCTTCATGCACTCTGCCAAACACCCAAAAGTGGGTCGAGAAGGGAACTTTTGCTCCCATCCCGTGCACCCTTCATACACCCTGCCTAACACTATTCGTGCTTCATATGGTTCATGTTTCATGGAGTACTGTAGCACCGTACTCTCCGTGCGCTGCAGACCTAGTTCTATTAACATTGATCTCACCGTTCATTCTCAACCGAACAGTTGAAAAAGCGGTACTATGTTACTACATTACTGTTCATATAGTTGACATGCGAATATGTTGTCGTCATATCTTACTACACTAGCAACAAGATTATGTAGTACTAATGTATGAACCACTACACATGTCTAGTAGTAGGAGCACTGTGTATGTTCAAGTGGCTGCCGTGTTTCGCACTCCTCCGTCATAAGAGTGGAAACGCTTGCTGTAATCATTTTTTCTTCAGAAAAATAGTGGACACGCTCTACCATGCGGATCCTCCTCCAACCATGCACTAAATTACTCACTTTCGCCGACGTGTGGGACAGCCAGCATCGAGGTCCACCAGCCATGCACTAAATTACTCCATAGTAGAGTGACGGTAGACTACCCCGACCGAAGCACCGCAGTAATGCCCAATGAGCCGTCAAATCACAAAAAACCCTCCTTTCTAGCAGTAAGTTGGACGGACGAAGCAACCATCATTTCACTCTTCTCTCTCAGCTTCCTCTCTACCCAACTCGCTTCTCCCTCATCTTGTTCCTCATTTCTTCAAGAAAACCCCGACCTGCTTCTGCCATTGTTCTTCTCTCCCAAAGAAGGAAAGGTGAGCGCATCAATGGTGTTGATTCTGGCCAAGGCCCGGTCTTGCAACCCCAAGACTGATCCTATAACTCCCTCTCTATTCTTATTTTGGGTTTGTGATTATGGTTTCTTTTCTTTTATTTCTATTTGATAGTTTCTTGATGGACGCTGGAGCACCGACCGAAGTGATGTCTATGGCTCCGGCCAAAACCGTCGAGGCTCATGGTACGAAGAAGCGCAAGCACCCCACCGAGACTACCGCAGACAAGCTCAAAGCCATCGCCCTGTCCAAGCCCCCCTCTCCGGGATCCCTCATTAAGCAAGTCCAGGTAATATCTCTTCTTGACGATCTTTCTCTCGATCTTGATCGTGTTTTTTCATCTAACACACAATACTAGTAGTACAACTTTCTGGGTGATCTTGCATGTGATTTTTGTGTGCCAAATGACGGTTCTAAATTCCTCTTTTGACCAAAACATGCGAGAGGTTGACACTGATTTCTTATAGATTACTTTCAACTAGAGTACTTTATGAACATCAATGCTACCTTTGAAGAGGGTATATTTGCCTCAGTAACTTGTGTTATGGATATTGCAAGTAATCCCTCTGCTCTCATGCCTTTGAAGACATGTTCTAGTGTCTTCATTCACTCATTTCTGTGCGTATATGTAGTCATATATGGAGTATAATATCGAAAATCATCTTATATTTCTGAACGGAGGTAGTAATAAAATATGGTTTTTGTTTGAATTAGAACCAGGTCCGCGGTGGAGATGAAGTTCTCAAAGTCATGCCATGTGAACTGGAAGACCTGAGGATGAGTTCTACTGCTAAACTATCCAACTGTTGTGTCCTTGTCGCCACGTGTCCTGAACTAGTGTTTTCCTGTAGCATTGTTGTCAGGCATGTTCTCGAGGCTGTACTTGACCACAACAATTTCCTGGTTGTGCCTTCGATTACGAAGGGTGTGGTTCTTGTAAAGCTTCCCAACAAATCTGATGCGGCCTGTCTTCATCGTCATGTTTATGAGTGGAAAGACCACTCTGTTAGGTTCTCCAAGGTTGACGAGATGGTGCTGGTGCATGTAGACATCTCTCACGAAGTCCATGGCCTAGTCAGTTATGTAGGGTTCATCCCGTAGGTCGATGGCAAGAAATAGTCTGCAGAGTTTAATTAGTGCAACTTTGCTTGTCTGTAGTAAGTACTATTGTTCAGTACTTGATTTGTGTTTGTGAACCCTGTATTGTTTATTAGTACTGCCGCTTTTGGTGTGTGGTCAGTCCTGAGAACGGTCTATGTTATGTCTGTCCACTCAATTCCGTCTGTATATTTTGAAGTATCCAGATCATCTTTTTTGTGAGGACGGTTTATCAATTATGGTTACACTCCAATATCTGTATGCATTGCAGGGTTTATCGCACCCACCAGGATTTCCAGTCCCATGGATGTTCGGTCCATACGATTTGTCACGACCTTTGGACTGTCCTGCTTGTGGGAGTAGGCGGGGCCCCTGCATGCCACCCGTAGTTGGACGATCAATCTTCTGTTTAGTACTTCAACATAGTGATTTCCTGATAAGGATTCACTCGTGTCACATCAAGTAAATCTTATTGATTTACTGTCTAAATCTTATTGATTTAATGTCATGTTTTATTTCTTTTCCTGCAATTTTACAATGCAGGTTTTGCCATGTGACATTCATCACAGAATAAACCGTTTGGTTTGCTCTACGATGGCTATTTTTGGAGGTTTCACTTCTTATGTCGTGTCAGTAACGAAGGCACTGTCCATCACTTATATTACTGGAAAAAATTGGATCAGTCTGTTGTCTGAGTACAAGTTGAATCCCTATAATGAACTGCAGTTTGGTTTAACAAAATGCCACAATTAGTCCTTCTCGTGTTTAAAAGAAATGAACAAAAAAACTGGATCACGGTCACGGAGCCTAGTCAAGTTAGAAAGCTAATCATAGCAGACCAGACACGATCGACGCTGTCTCGCACATCGGTACCACCTTCAGCAATGGATCGAGCACTGGCAGTTGCTCTAGCACTGACAGTGGCAGCAGCTCGGTCTGATCCAGCTGAGGATTGGGCATCAACCGCGTCAGCGGATCAGGCTGATCTACCGGAGGATCGGGCATCGACATCGGCACCAGCTCTACAAGGAGCACCATCTCCGACAGCAGCATCGGCTTTGGCACCTGCACCAACACTTGCACTTGCATCTGCTCCGGCCTGTGCAGCGGCAACTAAACGAGCAGTTGCACCGGCAACAGACTGGGCTGTAGTTCGCACTTCATATACCAAAGTCCTTACAAAAACCGACATGTCCACCTTCTTGGTAAGCATTGGCCACCCAAGTGCTTCGTTCGTTGTTTCGCATAATTCACTGTGTTGATCTAACTGTTTGGGTATGTCTTCTTGTTTGCAAACAGAGAATTCCTAGAGCAACGAGGGAGTTGTTCAACAATCCGGGCGACAGCAGCCAAGTTTCTCTTACCATGCGCAGCCTTGGTGTGAATGAACCTGCTCAATATACCATAAGTACAAAGGATGGTCGCATGAGGATTGATGCTAAAGGATGGTCAAGGTTCAAATCTAAATCATATCTTGCAGTAGGGGATGATCTCAAAATCGAACTTTCTCGGCAAGGAGAGCTGGTCCAAATCAACTTTGAAATTCTTCAGTAGCAGCACGCAACTGCCCAACTGATCTATCCTTCGAGAGATTTTGATGTAATAATCTGGCATGGTGAAATAGGTGTCCCTATGTGTATAAGTAATACGACAGTATTATTTATCACATGGTATATTGTTGATAGAATTGCAACTCTCATTGCTGGTTAGGAAGTGTCGTTCGATTTCATTCCAACAGCTGTTGTGCTTTATTCAATTTTGTGTATTCGCCTTGCGACAGCATCTAAAACCAGCGCCATACCAATCGCTTGCAATATGAAAAGCGCTGAGGTAGAACACATGGGCCCCCAAACATGCAGGGTGGGCCTACGGCCCAAAGTCCAGAACCATGAGCCTGTCTAAGTATTATATTCTCAGTTGAACCCCCATAATGCCCGTGCGTTGCACGTAACATCAAGATGCATTTGTATGAGTATTTTATCTTGTGAGAGAAAAGGATGAACGAGGGAAGGCCTTATTTGCAAATGTGGAGAGGTGGGTGGGTACCTTTTTACAAAATTGCCATAGTTTCCTTCCTGTCTGTCAGATATAAATTGGACGGCCTATATTGTAGGATGGCAGGCACACCATCATCACCAACTCGTCTATACTGTGTTAAAAACAACTCTGTTTTTTATAATTATATATGTTATATATATATTCCCCTTGATTTTTCTTATGTATAAAGTTGTGATATAAAAGATTTGTATATTTCTTTACAGAGGGAGTATCTCTTTGTCAAAAATATATTTATGTGTAACTAGTTACTCCTGTCTTTCTACTTCCTTTCGCTGATATGTGGGGCATCCGGCAACGGGGTCCACGTGCCATATGCACTAATTAGAGTGCACAACTGCACGGTAGACACACCCCGGTCATAGCGCCGCAGTAATGCCCAATGAGCCGTCAAATCACAACCCCCCCCTTTCCAGCTTTAGCAGTAAGCTAGACGGACAAAGCGGCAATATTTCACTGGGCTTGAATCCCCTTCTCCCTCGTCTGCTTGTTCAGAGAAAAACCCCTCCCGACAATTGCATAGGGTTTTCTCATGGAGAACCAGGTACGAATTCTCCATCCATCCCTGATAAATCCAAGTCCCTTGGTCACGGGTAATCCTAGGATGGCAGCCGCCACCGTTGATGCATTTTCTTCCTATTGAATCTAGTGTGTTTCATTTGCAGTGCCCAAAGTGCGAGGACCCTATAGGTTTTTAGGACCTCAGCGAGATGCCACACTTGTTCCTTCTCATCCTAACACAGGATTTTAAAACGCGCACAGTATGTTCCTAGAATCATCTTTTCTATCCGGGAGGGTGGGGGTTTTGAACATGCTATCGACTAATTTGGAAATTTGGATTGCTATATTTGGATAAAAGGTACTACCAGTACGATGGTCAACACTGACGTGAAGGAGGAAGTTATTTCTAGATTTGGATATGGAATACATTGTGTTCTCATATTATTTTTCCTGCAGTGCATTATTTGCTCTGCCAGAACACATGTACTCAAGATGCTCGGCCTTGCCATAATTGAATACACTAGTTTAATGGTCACAGTGAAGACAAACCATGGATATAAGTTCCGAGTTGGGTTCATGAACCAAGAAGATCGCTGCTTTTTTATGGCCGAACTTGGATAAACTTTCTCAAGTGTTACGGACTGAAAGTTGGCGCACGAATGTTGATGGAAATAGCAGAACCTGGTCTCATCTTCACTGTGATCTTCCACCCCGACGTTGTTCCAATTGTTCATCCATGTTAGTTTTGTATCTGGTTCTTGCTTGTTGCCTCGATTACTTCTTAATCCACCTATTCTGTCTAACTAACCGCAATTTAATTTTAGAAGTAGCAACGAATCTCTCACGAAGATGCTACTTCTAACTAATATTTTCTTATAACTGGTGGCACGTGTAGGTTTTTCAGAGTTAAGCAGGTTGCTCGTTTGCTATTCTGTAACAACTCGGCTGTTACTGATGGCACTAAAGTTGACTGGGACGACATCCACAAGTTCCTACACTTTATTGATCGTCTTGAGGTCCTTGTGGGGCGTTTCAATGGTGGAAGGCCACGTGGGATATGCGTGCCACTGCTGCACCCATTGAACAGGTCCAACTGTGTCGAGAAACTTATGGTACGAGCTGTTTTTTGTTATATATGTTGTTCATAAACTATTGCTTATACACATTTTTGCAGTTGTGATCTTCTTGAAACAGAAACTGCCCAATTCTATTGTTCCTATACAGATGCTTGACCATGGTCAGGTCAGACTTACACTTGGTCACAACATGATGTTTATGTCGACCTACTCCATTCCCCTTGGAGGTGAAAAGATACTTATTCATGGGTGGTCTCACATAATGAAGGCCCGTCCATCTTGGAGAATAGGACAGAAGATTATGTTCCTGCTTTTCCATGGCTCTAAAGCGAATATCCTGTTTATTGACCACATTGCGAGATGAAGCCGCTTTCAGAAGGTTGTCGATGCGCGGGGTGGCGCCTAGGCCTTGTCTTGGGGCTTGGCGGCCTCACCCTTGGTTAACTGTAGGCAAAGTAGCACCGTTCGAGGCGTGCTTTGTATGGTTGAACCGGTATAAGTACTCATACTGCTTTCAGCTATGGTTGTTAAGTGCCCCTGCTGGTTTCAGTTAAGGTTGTTAAGTACTCCTGCTGCTTTTACAGTATGTCGTGTTTCTTCAGTCCTGTCTTCCTCCAGCCGCCAAAACCAAACCAGCGCCGGCGGGGCCGCCTGCTTCCGCCTCCCACGGCTGGCTGTGCCTCAGTGCACGCATCGCCGCCCCACCGTCTCCTAAATCGTTAACGCGGACGTCCGAGGCCTCACCGTCATCCTCCGCGCGCTTTGGTGCACTCGCCGCAGCGCCACCCTCTCGTGTTGTCAATATGGTCAACGAACAATAGGAATCGGCAGAAGTACGTGGAGAGGATGACAGTAGGGGCCCACCATGTCAGCGTATGAAAAAATAAAATGCTTCCTCCTAGTGTTTTCCTGACATCTGGGACCCACGACATTGTGAGCATATATAGTCAATAGACAAGAGAACAGCACAAGATCGGCTGACACCTGGGACGTAGCTGCTCGAGCAGTATTTTTTTGTTATTGTTGAGATGGAGCAGGGTTTGAATTGGGTTGTGGCCCGTCTAGCCCGGGCTTATATTTTATATTCACCATGTGACCAGCCCAGCTATTTTTTCTTTGTCAAAATGAGCCAAGTTTATTTTTTCTGAAGAATACCCAATTCAGGCCTACTTATTTTTCTACGCCCTGATGGGCTGCAACTCTTTCAAGACGCCTGCAAATCTTGAAAGTAATATGAAATGGGTTGTAAATATAAAAACAGATGACAAATTGGCAATTACTTTATAATTTCTGATTTTTTCACATTTTTAGATTCCTATTTCACTGGGAATTAACCTAATTTAAATATATCTTCAAAGTACTTTAAATCTGGCTTGACATTCCGGTATTAAAAATAGTTTGGAACCCATAGAAATATGCGAAATTGGCCCTGGACAACCAAAAAACGGACTGCAATAAATTGCATAAGAAGTCGCAATGAGCTATATATAAATTATTAAAAAAAAGAGGGAATGGTTTGACTTGTGGGCCTATTAAGTTGACGCGTATGCAAGATTTTTTTAGTTATTATATACGTCAACAAATGATTCTAGCAGACGTAACCATTGGATGTCAATTCAACGGCCGTCGTGTTTCGTCAATCTCTGATCTTCTTCCTCCAGCCGCCAAATTTAGCGCCGGCAGGACCGCTTGCTCCCACCTCCTATGGCCGGTTGTGCTGCCGGGCAGACCTCACGGCCCCATCATATACTCGCATCCCTGGCCTATCTATCCCTCTACTCACCCACACCTCCTATTATTTTTCTGCGACGGCAGCCGAACCAGTCAACCCTCGTACTCTCCACCGTGTGGGCAGCCACTGTCGTGTCTTCCCCGGCTCCGTGTCGTTCCCTTCGTAGGCCTCGCCGTCGTCCACCAGCCTGGTGCTCTCGGCGCGGCGTGGTCAACATGGTCAACGAACGACATCCATTAGAAGTGGACTGCACGTGGAGAGGCTGACAGCTCGGTCCACGGGCGCACACAAGGAAATGCCTCCTTATTACGCGCAAAATAATGATTCCTCCACCTGACATCTGGGACCCGCCGGAAGGGCCTCTGTATTTCATGAAAAAATGTTCCCTCCGCTGACAGGTCGGACCCACCAACTATATCTTCGCACGCAAGGAAGTGCCTCCTTATTGCGCACACAAAAATGAATACCCCCTGCCAGCTGGGACCCACCACAGTGGAAGGCTGACTTGTGGGCCTACTAAGTTGACGGGGACGGAGGGCTTTGTGACCTTAGTCAATATATGAACGATTCTAGCTCCAGTGACCGTACGATGTCCATCCAACGGCCGTAGTGCTTCTTCAACCTCTGGTCTTCTTGCTCCAGCCGCCCAAACCAGCGTCGGTCGTGTCGCGTGCTCCTGCCTCCCGTGGCCGGCTGTGATGCCGCGGAGGCCTCACCGCCCCTACTACTCCCACCGCTGGCCAGGCCATCCCTCTACACACCCACACCCCCTGTTATTCTGCGGCAATGGCAACCTCACACCGCAACCGAACAAGTGAACCCACGTACTCCTCTCCGCGTGGGCATCCACTACCGCGTCTTCCTGGCTCCGCATCGTCCCCTTCCTAGGCCTCGCCGTCGTCCACCGCCTTGGTGCTCTCAGCGCGGCGTGGTCAATATGGTCAACGACCGACTTCCATTGGAGGAGTACTGTATGTGGAGAGGCTGACAGCTAGGTCCACGGCAGCCGCAAGGAAGTGCCTCCTTATTACGCGCAAAATAATTATTCCTGCACCTGACAGCGGGGACCCACCGGACGGGCCACCGTATTTCGCAAAAAAAGACGTTTCCCCTGACTGCTGGAACCCATAAGCTACATCTTCGCATGCAAGGAAGTGCGTCCGGGCAAAAAAAACGATTCACCCCCCTGGCTGTTGGGACCCACTAGCTATATCTTCACACGCAAGGAAGTGCCTGACAGTCAGGACCCACCTGGTCGAAGCGTACGTAGCATTGTCATTCTGGTCGTGAACGTGTACGTACATACTGGTCGATGTAGAGCGTGCACGTGTCGTAGTAGAGGCGCGCATGTAGCATGTACACGTACGTATAGCGGCCAGTGTGCAAGAAAGAAAATACGGCCACGTACGTACATACAGGCAGGGTCTCAAACGCCTACTCGCGCATATGTACGGCCAGGGCTCGTGTACATGGCTGGGTCGGAACGGAGAAACTGCGTCGTCGTCGTGTTCATGGGGAGCCAACCGGCTGGGTCGGAACGGAATGCGTTGTCGTGTTCATCGGGAGGGCTTGGATGGAATAGCCGATGGAAACGAGGCCTAGCATACCGCAGAACGGAGGAAACGGCCTTGTGTTCGACCGGCCACGGTAGAAACAGGATCCTGTTCCTCGGGAGGGGTCTGGCGTACTGCAAAACGGAGGAAACGGACCTCCTACGGTCGAAACGGGGGTCCTGTTTATTGGGAGGGGTGTGGCGTACCGCAAAACGGAGGAAACAGACTTGTGTTGGAGCGCTACGGTCGAAACGGGGGTCCTGTTCATCAGGAGGGGTGTGGTGTACCACAAAACGGGACTCCACGGGATACTGTTCATCTCCACCGTCGACCCCCTCCATCCTCCACGGGCTATTGTTCATCCACCGTTGACCTCCTCCAGCCTCCACCTGCGACTGTTCATCCACGACCTCCTGTTCATCCAGCCTCCACCGTGCACTACTCCATCGACTACTGTTCAACCAGCCCTCTCCACGGGCTCCTGTTCAACCACCCCTCCACGGGCTAATGTTCATCCAACCCTCCATCGTCTACTGTTCATCCAGCCCTCCACAGGGTACTGTTCATCCAGCCCCAACCGTCTCGACCGATCGGGGTCCTGTTCATCCACCCCCATCGGGAACTGTTCATCCAACCCCCCAGCAACGCTCATTGTTCATCCAGAGGCAGCATCGATCGGCTTCAGTTAGCAGCAGTAGTGAAGGAATCGCTCGATCGGGTTCGGTTAACAGCCATCGATCGATCGCTCGGGTTCAGTAACACGTAGCCTGCACTGCAATCGCTCGGGTTCAGTTAGAGCCGAACGCCTCGCACCCACGTGCGTGTGTGTACGAGAGAAACACGCATTGCTCGGCCCCGACCACCCACCGTAACCGGGAACACCCCGATATTTTCCTCGCCCTCGCTTCTACCACGGTTTTTTCCATCATGCATGGCCCAAAGAATGTCATGCGGCTGCGTCTCCGGCCCGCCCAGGACGAAAAGCCCATTTTCTGCCATGAACTTTTGTCATAGAAGTAGGAGCCCACCACATCTATGATGATACCGGGTTTTGTCACAATTATCGTCATAGAAGTGTCATAAGTATGACAGAAAAAAATTCGCCCGGCCCAAAATGTCACAGATGTGTCTTTTTTTTGTAGTGTCACCCGTCATCAGCAATGTCCAAGTCACCAAGACCCTCATCGACGGCGGCGCAGGACTCAGTGTCCTGTCTGTCGAGACCTTTGACAGCCTTCAAGTGCCATACGATCAGCTCCAGTCCATCAAGCCTTTCTCAGGAGTGACAGACGGCTCCACCACCCCGATAGGGCAAGTTCGCCTCCCTGTCACCTTCGGTCAGCGCGAAAACTACCACACCGAGCTCATCGACTTCGATGTCGCCCACATCCGCCTGTCGTACAATGCCATCCTCGGGTACCCAGCACTGGCCAAATTCATGGCAGTCACCCACCATGGCTACAATGTCCTCAAGATGCCGGGAAGCGGCGGAATCATCACGGTCCCTTGCTAAGAAAGAGACGCGGTGTGCTCCCTCGAGCGCACCTTCCAGGTTGCGTCAATCAAAGACCCTGACAGCACGGGTGCGCAGTACCCTCCTGAGGCCAACCGCAAGAAGAAGAAGCAGCTACTCCGCACTGTCCCTCAGGGGAGCGGCACCTCCAGCGGCGCCACTTCTGGATCCGCGCGAGCGCCTGGGGCGCCTCCCTCCCTCGCATAGGGAGGTGTGCCCGGCGCCCTCCTCGGGCAGGGCTCGGGGGCTCTCTTCTGGAGGGCCTCGGACCTGGCCAACATCACGAGGGAGGCGCTCGGGCACCACGTGAAGGCATGCTTCACGACACATTTCCCTCAGGAGGACACCGGGCGAGGAGCGCCCAGCGCTCAGGAGTTCATCACCAAGGCATCTCAGGAGCTTCAGGAAGCAAGATCAAAACGCGGCGACTGCCGCCCACCTGGCATTGCTCCCCACCCAGGCGAGGGTGGTGAGCTGCGCCTCTGCATCGACATTCCAGGGCTTAACAGGGCCGCATCTCAGGAACGCTTCTGGCCTTCGCATGTTGGCCGATGTGAGGGCCCGTCCCACAGCTATGTTCGCATGCCATTCGACCTGCTGAGCATGGCTGCCGCCTTCCAGTGCAACCTGCGGAGCATCCTGCTAGGTCAGGAGGCTAGGCACCATGCGGTCCTGGCGGAGATGGAGACAGTCCTCCGGAGGCCACCTGATCCTCCAGAGCCTCCCAAGGCTCAGGGTCTCGACGGCTCATGAGAAGCGACTTCTTCACCACGTGTCTTCAGCTACCCCAACACTCTTTCGGCAACCAGACCAGGTGACATTTTTCCAAGTTTCTTCAGCTGGGAGCGCCCCTGGGCTGCATCATTCCTAGGCTGCATGGGTCCGTCCCTGCGGCATGTATCCGCTTGCATCTTTAGTTCACCCTGCTCGGGGTGCCCCTCGGGCTGCATCATCCCCAGGCCGCTCAGGTCCGACCCAGTGGCATGTATCATTCTCGCATTTACCTAAGCTAGTTGCTTTTCATGCACAATCTATTCTATGGTTATCACCTGCTTGATTGTCACCCACCATGGGAGCCGCGCGCCGATCGTCTTTCTTCAGGATCCTTCGCATAAGAAGGCTAGGCACGGCGTCTGTGCTCGGGCCCGTCCCTGCAGCGTCGATAAATCCAACGGCTGAGCTCTGTCTGGCGGGCCGGCCCCATTCACGTCACCTCCTGGGGTAATTGGTGCTTGGCCTTCTCGTGCGATAGCCTCGGGAAATCCATTCGGTGCAGGTTGTCTAACCATCTCGCACCCAAGACCAGGCGCAACCCGCCTTGAGGTAGGGCCTCATGAGTCCTGCGCTGGCTCACGAGTGCCCAGATACACCTCGTCTAGCCCTGCCGTGCAAGCCACGTGTCAGGGCGGGGCTGTACACGGCCTGGGGACTCTCCGCAGTAGGGAGTCCCCTCCCACGTGCCAACGACGGGCCAACAATCACCATGGCGATTTGTGCCCCTCCTCGCGCTAACCTGCAAGAACTTCCAGAGGACTACAGCGTGCGGGACTGCGGACTCTCTCTCTCTTCTCCCACGCAATTTGCTTGCGCGTTAAAAGGGGAGTGAGGGAGTCCTGGATTAGGGGGTGGCCGGATGGCCAGACTATACCTTCAGCCGGACTCCTGGACTATGAAGATACAAGATTGAAGACTTCGTCCCGTGTCCGGAAGGGACTTTCCTTGGCGTGGAAGGCAAGCTTGGCGATACGGATATGCAGATCTCCTACCATTGTAACCGACTTTGTGTAACCCTAACCCTCTCCGGTGTCTATATAAACCGGAGGGTTTTAGTCCGTAGGACAACATACACAACAACAATCATACCATAGGCTAGCTTCTAGGGTTTAGCCTTTCCGATCTCGTGGTAGATCTACTCTTGTACTACCCATATCATCAATATTAATCAAGCAAGACGTAGGGTTTTACCTCCATCGAGAGGGCCCGAATCTGGGTAAAACTTCGTGTCCCTTGCCTCCTGTTACCATCCGGCCTAGATGCACAGTTCGGGACCCCCTACCCGAGATCCGCCGGTTTTGACACCGACATTGGTGCTTTCATTGAGAGTTCCTCTGTGTCGTCGCCGTTAGGCTTGATGGCTCCTACGATCATTAATGGCGATGCAGTCCAGGGTGAGACCTTCCTCCCCGGACAGATCTTCGTCTTCGGCGGCTTCGCACTGCGGGCCAATTCACTTGGCCATCTGGAGCAGATCGAAAGCTATGCCCCTGGCCGTCAGGTCAGATTTGGAAGTTTAAACTACACGGCTGACATTCGCGGGGACTTGATCTTCGACGGATTCGAGCCACTGCCGAGTGCGCCGCACTGTCACGACGAGCATGATCTAGCTCTGTCGCCGAACAGTGCCCTGGAGGCCGCACCCGCATCGGCTTCGACCCTTAATTCGGAGCCAACTGCGCCGATCGAGGATGGGTGGTTGGACGCCGCCTCAGGGGTTGCGATCCCAGCGGTGATTGAGCCGAACACCAGCCCACACTCTGTGAGACTCGTGACTCCAAGGAGCCGGACTCCTCTCCGGACTCCGAACCCTCCGCGCCCCTGCCGATCGAATCTGATAGGGCGCCGATTATGGAGTTTACTGCCATGGACATCTTTCAGCACTCGCCTTTCGGTGATATTCTGAAGACACTGAAGTCTCTCTCTTTATCAGGAGAGCCCTGGCCGGACTACGGTCAGCAAGGTTGGGATTCAGACGATGAATAAATTCAAAGCCCACCCACCACCCACTTTGTAGCCACGGTCGACGACTTAACCGACATGCTCGACTTCGACTCCGAAGACATCGACGGTATGGACGCCGATGAAGGAGACGATGAAGAACCAGCGCCTATCAGGCCCTGGAAAGCCACCTCATCATATGACATATACATGGTGGACACCCCAAAAGAAGGAGATGGCGATGGAACAGCGGAGGATGACCCCTCCAAGAAACAGCCTAAGCGTCGGCGTCAGCGGCGCCGCTCAAAATCCCGCCAAAACAAATACGGTGATTCCAGCACGGGAGATAATAATACTCCGGAAAGCGCCGAAGAAAACCCCCTCTAGCAAGATTTAGCACAGGAGGATGGAGAAACCAGCCCTCATGAGAGAGCGGCAGACAGAGAGGTCGAGGACGATAATTATATGCCTCCCTCCGAAGACGAGGCAAGCCTCGACGACGACGAATTCGTCGTGCCAGAGGATCCCGTCGAGCAAGAGCGTTTTCAACGTAGGCTTATGGCCACGGCAAAAAGCCTCAAGAAAAAATAGCAACAGCTTAGAGCTGATCAAGATTTGCTAGTCGACAGATGGACTGAAGTCATTGTGGCCGAAGAGCATAAACTCGAACGCCCCTCCAAGAGGTACCCAAAGCGCAGGTTGCTACCCCGATTAGAGGAGGAAGCACTTGATGCGGCCGACCGGCCACCTCGTGGCCGCAACAGAGAGGCCTCTCGGACCTCCACTCAAGCCGCACCCCATACCAAGGCATGGGAATATGTGCCGGACTTACGAGATATGTTGGAGGACAAGGCAAGGCAAACAAGATCGATCTACGGATCACGTGGGTGCCCCACGGCTCGAGACGGTAACCGTCACGCCGGCCACAAATTCGGTAGGGCCGAACACAGTAGCCCAGTACAGAGGCGCCGCACACCCACTATGCTTCACAGACGAAATAATGGATCATCAAATCCCCGAGGGTTTCAAACCCATAAATATCGAATCATATGATGGCACAACAGATCCTGTGGTATGGATCGAGGATTATCTCCTTCATATCCACATGGCCCGCGGCGATGATTTCCACGCCATCAAATACCTCCCACTCAAGCTTAAAGGACCAGCTCGGCATTGGCTTAACAGCTTGCCAACAGGATCAATCAGTTGTTGGGAGGACCTGGAAGCCGCATTCCTCGACAATTTCCAAGGCACTTATGTGCGACCCCCAGACGCCAATGACCTAAGTCACGTAATTCAGCAGCCAGAGGAATCGGCCAGGCAATTCTGGACACGGTTCCTAACAAAGAAAAATCAAATAGTCGATTGTCCGGACGCTAAGGCCCTAGCAGCCTTTAAGCACAATATCCGTGACGAGTGGCTTGCCCGGCACCTTGGACAGGAAAAGCCGAAGTCTATGGCAGCACTCACAACACTCATGACCCGCTTTTGCACGGGAGAAGACAGCTGGCTTGCTCGTAGCAACAATATGACCAAGAACCCTGGTAATTCGGATACCAGGGACATTAGTGGCAGGTCGCGTCGCAACAAGCAGAAGCGCCGCATTAACGGCGACAACGCTGAGGATACTGCAGTTAATGCCGGATTCAGAGGCTCTAAATCCGGTCAGCGGAAAAAGCCATTCAAAAGGAATCCTAGGGGCCCGTCCAGTTTGGACTGAATACTCGACCGCTTGTGCCAGATACATGGCACCCTCGAAAAGCCAGCCAATCACACCAACAGGGATTGTTGGGTGTTCAAGCAGGCAGGCAAGATAAACGCCGAAAATGAAGACAAGGGGCTGCATAGCGATGACGACGAGGAGCCTCGGCCGCCGAACAACAGTGGATAGAAGGGTTTTCCCCCACAAGTGCGAACGGTGAACATGATATACGCAACCCACGTCCCCAAAAGGGAGCGGAAGCGCGCGTTAAGGGACGTATACGCGGTAGAGCCAGTCGCCCCAAAGTTCAACCCATGGTCCTCCTGCCCGATCACCTTTGATCGAAGGGACCATCCCACTAGCATCCGTCATGGCGGATTCGCCGCATTGGTTCTAGACCCAATTATTGACGGATTTCATCTCACTAGAGTCCTTATGGACGGCGGCAGCAGCCTGAACCTACTTTACCAGGATACAGTGCGGAAAATGGGCATAGATCCCTCGAGGATTAAGCCCACCAAAACGACCTTTAAAGGCGTAATACCAGGTGTAGAGCCCAATTGTACAGGCTCAGTCACACTTGAAGTGGTCTTCGGATCTTCGGATAATTTCCGAAGCGAGGAGTTAATCTTCGACATAGTCCCATTCCGCAGTGGCTATCACGCACTGCTCGGGCGAACTGCATTCACCAAGTTCAATGCGGTACCGCACTACGCATACCTTAAGCTCAAAATGCCAGGCCCTCGAGGAGTAATTACGGTCAATGGAAACACCGAACGCTCCCTCCGAACGGAGGAGCACACGGCAGCCCTTGCAGCAGAAGTACAAAGCAGCCTCTCCAGGCAGTTCTCCAGTCTGGCCATTAAACGACCGGACACCGTCAAGCGCGCCCGGAGTAACCTACAACAAGACCGCCTGGCACGACCCGAGCAGGCGTAGCAATGCGGCCCCAACCCCATCCCTCGCAAAAATGCGATACCAGTACTTCACGTACATAACTACGCTCTAGAAATACCATAGGTACAGGGGGAGGGGCACCATCACGGCACGCCCGAAACACGGCTTAAACCGCACCAGGGGCTGCTGATTTTTTAATTTTCTCTTACTTTCAGGACTCCACTCTTCGGAAGGCCCGTTCGGCAGTTCAATTGCCGAACAAACGATGCAAGAACCAGGGAAGCAGACAAGCCACGCCGCATTACGGAACTCCCGGGTGGTCTCTATCACGAGCAATATTCCTGTTTCGCATACTATTCCGCAGCTTGCCCCTGGAACGGACACGTTAAATAGTCCAACCTTTTGCTTATCGCATTATTTGTATCGTTTTGCTTTGATCGCAGCCCTCTTTAATAAACAATGCATAGCTTTTGTCTATTTTTGCATTACTCTTTTTTAATATATGTTCCTTAACGACATGTTGCATCCGTACACTTTGGTACGACCAAAATACGCCCGGAGCTTTAGTACCCCTCAATATGGTGTGAGAAGTCCGAACACTTTAACAAGTGCGGCACCCCGAACTTATAGCATTATATGCATCGGCTCCGAATCATGTCTTGGGTCAATAGTTGGGTTTGCCCGGCTCCTATGTTTTGGTGACTTACGTTCTGCTATATCGGCTAAGGTAGCACTAGGAGAACCACTGCGATTGTGCCCCAGTTGAGCTGGGTCGAGCACCTCAGTGGAGAAAGCTAAAACTGACTGTCATGATGAAGCGAGAGTTGGTCGCTGTTCGAGAGGTTTTTCGAGTCCCTAAAGACTTATGCCGCTTAGGGCGAGGAGCCGGCTCTGTCCGGCCAAGGTGTGGATAGCGCCCCGAACTCGGTCTTCCGAATACCAGGGGCTTCGCCGAAATTTAAAATTATAGAATTCTATGGCTAAGTGAGAGTGTTCACGCATTATAGTCCGATTGCCTTGTTCGTTGGGCTGAGCGCCTCCCTCGAAGGACCCAAACATGGGAAAAAGAGCGCTCAGGTTTATCCCCGAACACCCCAGCACTAGTGGCACGGGGGCAGAACCCGACGACTTGCCATCTCTCAGAATTGATAAACAGCCGCACAGAAGGTAATATTTTAAATTCCAACAGCATTGCTTAGCGCATATGAACAAGTTTTCAGCGCACAGGACAAAACGAGCAAGTTTCACTCAAAAATTACATCCCTAGAACATTCATCCGCCACAAGGCAGGCACCCTTCAGAACATCCTTATAATAATTCTCGGGCTTGCGATGCTCTTTCCCCGGCGGTGGCCCGTCCTTCACAAGTTTCTCAGCATCCAGCTTGCCCCAGTGCACCTTAGCACGGGCAAGGGCCCTACGGGCACCTTCAATGCAGACGGAGCGCTTGATGACTTCGAGCCTTGGACAAGCCTCCACCAGCCGCCGCACCAGCCCAAAATAGCTCCCAGGCAAAGCCCCTCCAGGCCACAGCCGAACTATGAGGCCCTTCATGGCCTGTTCGGCCGCCTTGTGGAGCTCGACCAGTTGCTTCAGCTGGTCGCTCAGGGGCATGGGGTGTCCGGCCTCAGCATACTGAGACCAGAACACCTTCTCTGTTGAGCTGCCCTCCTCGGCTCGATAGAATGCGACGGCATCGGACACACTCCGGGGAAGATCTGCGAACGCTCCTGGAGAGCTCTGGATTCGGGTAAGTAACAAGTAACTCACGTTTATGTGTTTGCTTTGCATAAAGAATGCCTTACCCGCCGCTATCTTCTTCACCTCATCCAACTCCTGGAGGGTCTTCTGGGATTCGGCCTTGGCAGACTTGGCATTTTCAATAGCCACCGCGAGCTCGGACGCTCGCGTCTTTGAGTCAAGCTCCAAACTCTCATGTTTTTCCATGAGAGCCTGGAGCTCTTGCCGTACCTTGCCAACCTCGGCCTCATACTTCTCCCGCTCGGTGCGCTCCGTGGCCGCCCTCTTCTCGGCCTCGACCAGCGCTCGCTTAAGGGTCGCCACCTCAGACGTGGCCCCTACAATAGCCACGATAATCCTGTCATTTTTTGCAATTGCACCTTTTTATATATATTTAAACAAGGTATTTCTTACCTTCATTGTCCTCGAGCTGCTTCTTGGCACGCCCGAGCTCTTGCTCGGACCGCTCGAGGTTCTGCTTTAGCATGTCCACTTCCGCAGTCAGTGCGGCGGACGCAAGCAGAGAAGCCTGCATACGCATATTGACTCCTTTTTGTTAGACTCCTGCGAATTTTATTTGATCCTCTATTCGGCTTTTCTTCCCGAACGCCAAACAGAGCATCAGGGGCTACTGTCTATGCGGTAATATTATTTACACATTCTTTACTTACCTCAAAGCCTGTTAAAAGGCTAGTACAAGCTTCGGTCAATCCGCTCTTGGCGGACTGAACCTTCTGGACCACCGCACTCATAATGGTGCGGTGCTCCTCGTCGATGGAGGCGCCTTGGAGCGCCTCCAACAAATTGTCCGGCGCCTCCGGTTGGACGGGGGTCACCGGCACGGTGGGCTTGCTCCTCTTGGAAGGAGGTCCCCCGCCGGACTCTGGAACCTTTGAAGGTTCCGGAGCGGTGTCTGGCCTAGAGCCGGACTTGGAGCCCTGGGGGGTTTCATCCCCTTTACTCCTAGAGTCCGGGAGGTCGCCTTGGGCGCCTCCAGGACCACCTCCTCCCGGCTTGGAACCTGTTGGGACAACACTTCGGTGTCGTCCGTAGGGTGGGGGGAGGAAGCCGTCGGAAGCGAGTTCACATCCGACGAGTCCAGTGAGCCGCTCGACGACGTGTCGAGCCGGTCTTTGGGTGGGCTGCATAAACATATTCGACATAAGGGAAAGCTGTGCAATAAACGAATACTATGAATTACTCTGGTATCCGGATACTTACGATTTTGCCAGGGGCTTGGCCCTGGGCGGCCACTCCTCTCCGCCGTCGTCGGCGTCGGTGGAGTAGTCTGGAGGAAGGGTTTTCCCCTTCTTGGACCCTCCAGCCTCCCCAGAGAGGGCGGCCTTCCTTTTCTTCTCTCCTCCCGCTGGAGGGGGAGAGGTCTCTTCTTCTTCCTCCTCGTCTTCACGGGAGGAATGCGCCTCGGAACCGTCGGATGATGGATCCGACACCTCCTGGCGCCGGGCACTCTTTCGAGTCCCCGGGGCCTTTTTCGCGGCCTTCTTCTCCAGCACCACATAGGGTGCCGGAACCAGCAGCTTCGCCAAGCGAGCGTTCGGTTGGCCTTCGGGCAAAGGAGTCGGACAGTGGATCTGTCCGGACGTCACCTGCCAATCCTGTCAAAGGTAAGGGAGCTTAGATCCCGCATGGAGTCAAACTATGAAAAACTGATACCCTGTAAAAGGAAAAAACAGCTTACCGCATGAGCGTGACGCTGCGTACTGAATCCGCGATCCTCGGTAGCGGATGCGGGGGCCTCGGCGCCCTTGAAAAGCACCTTCCAGGCATCTTCATACGTCGTGTCGAAGAGCCTGCTCAGAGTTTGGTGCCGCGCCGGGTCGAACTCCCACAGGTTGAAAGCCCGTTGTTGACACGGGAGGATCAGGCGGATGAGCATAACCTGGACTACGTTGACAAGTTTGAGCTTCTTGTCCACCAGGGTTTGGACGCATGTTTGGAGTCCGGTCAGCTCTCCTTTTTTACCCCACGACAGGCCCGTCTCCTTCCAGGAGGTGAGCCGCGTAGGGGGTCCGGATCGAAACTCGGGGGCTGCGACCCATTCAGGGTCGCGCGGCTCGGTGATGTAAAACCACCCCGATTGCCACCCCTTCAGGGTCTCCACAAAGGAGCCCTCGAGCCATAAGACGTTGGCCATCTTGCCCACCATGGCGCCTCCGCACTCCGCCTGGTGGCCGCGCACCACCTTCGGCTTGACATTGAAAGTCTTGAGCCATAGGCCGAAATGGGGGCGGACGCGGAGGAAAGCCTCGCACACGACGATAAACGACGAGATGTTGAGGAAAAAGTTCGGGGCTAGATCGTGGAAATCCAGGCCATAGTAGAACATGAGCCCCCGGACAAATGGGTGAAGAGGGAAGCCCAGTCCGCGGAGGAAATGGGGGAGGAACACCACCCTCTCATGGGGCCTAGGGGTGGGGATGAGCTGCCCCTTTTCAGGAAGCCGATACGCAATGTCGTTACACAAGTATCCGGCCTTCCTCAGTTTTTTGATGTGTCCCTCCGTGACGGAGGAGACCATCCACTTGCCTCCCGCTCCGGACATGGCTGGAGAAGGTTGAGGTGGGGAGTGCGGACTTGGGTGCTGGAGCTCGAGTGCGCGAGAATGGATAAGCAAGGGAGGAAGAAGGCGTAGGTGAAAAGGTGGATCCTTATCCCCTTATATGGGTGTACGCAACTACGTGTCCCCACCAGCCTGGTAAAACTCACTTATCTCCAAGCGCTGTAATCAATGGCGCGGTTGGGTTACCCACGCCCGTATTGATGAGAATCCTGGAATAAGGGGACACGATCTCTGCTCTAACAAGACGTGCCAAGGAAACCGCCTCGCATGACGCGCTGAGGTGGGATAATGAAACAACTCGGATAAAGGCTTGGCCATGGTGTGCCACACTACGGAATACGTCAGCAGGTTAGATTTGTGTAAATATTATTCTCTCTATGGCAATATGTGGAAACTTATTTTGCAGAGCTGGACACTATCTTTGTGTTCAAACTCTTCTATGAAATACTTGGAGGAGGAACCCGCCTTGCAATGCCGAAGACAATCTGCGCGCCGGACTCGTCGTCATTGAAGCCTGGTTCAGGGGCTACTAAGGGAGTCCTGGATTAGGGGGTGTCCGGATGGCCGGACTATACCTTCAGCCGGACTCCTGGACTATGAAGATACAAGATTGAAGACTTCGTCCCGTGTCCGGAAGGGACTTTCCTTGGCGTGGAAGGCAAGCTTGGCGATACGGATATGCAGATCTCCTACCATTGTAACCGACTTTGTGTAACCCTAACCCTCTCCGGTGTCTATATAAACCGGAGGGCTTTAGTCCGCAGGACAACATACACAACAACAATCATACCATAGGCTAGCTTCTAGGGTTTAGCCTCTCCGATCTCGTGGTAGATCTACTCTTGTACTACCCATATCATCAATATTAATCAAGTAGGACGTAGGGTTTTACCTCCATCGAGAGGGCCCGAACCTGGGTAAAACTTCGTGTCCCTTGCCTCCTGTTACCATCTGGCCTAGACGCATAGTTCGGGACCCCCTACCCGAGATCCGCCGGTTTTGACACTGACAGGGAGCTCCTGAGCATTGCGACTCAGGAACTCTTACCGACTCTCCAGCCCTCACCCCCTGGCCTTGACCATGACATCGCGACCTGGAATACCAGCGGCGGCTGAGCTCGCTCGAGGGCCGGGATCCAAGGACGTAGAGCACCAGGAAGAGCATGGAGAAGAGGGGGAGGCCTGCGCGGGCCTAACCTAGCTACCCAGCAGCGGCCGACGCTCAAGTCCGGTGTGACACGAGAAACCGGCTCTAGAACGCCAAGATAAGTCTTGTACCTAGACCGACCCAGCGCGACAGCATAAGATTCTTGCCTTTTCGCTGCCCCACTGTGGCAACGTCGCCTCCCTCTCCTATCCTCAGGTAGCTACTTGCACGCTAAAGGGGACCTCTTGAGCATCGCGCCTCGGGAGCTCTTACTGGACCTCGGGCCACTCACCTCCTGGCCTTGACCACGGCATCGCGACCTGGCATACCAGCGACGGCTGCAGCCTCCCTGGGGACCGGGACCTGTCAGCTTAGAGCACCAAGATGCCGCGGGATTGGAAAGGGGAGACCGAGCCTCAGCAGGACATGCACTCGCAACTTTTCACAATAAGGATAATATCGACAAAAGACATTATAGACGCTTTATTCCTCGCAGGGAACAAAAGGAAGGGAATTCCTAGGAGCTCTATCTACACGCGTCGGACGACGCCGACGCCATCATCAATAGTGGGCCACGGGAGGCCGGCGGCAACCCCATCCAGATCAGCGACGGCGGCGGTCGGACACGGCGACCTTACTCCGGGCCCGGTGAGAGCTTGGGGGCATGTAGCTGTCGTCGCTCGTCTCCGGAGACTCGGCGAGCTCGGGAGAGTCGCTGGACCACCAGTAGTCACCCCTGTCGCTGGAGGAGCTGCGGGCGAGGCCAGCGGTAGGCCCGATGCCAGCCGCTGCGCCGTCCTGGCGACCCACTTCAGGGCAGCACTCCAAGCGATGGCCTTCCTCGTCGAAGACCTTGAAGAACAGCGTGGAGGCACCATCAAACTTGAAGTGGATGGCGAGGGCGCCCTCCGCGCGACAGACTCGGGCGACCTCGCCCCAGACTCGAGTCATGAAGATCCTCCCGGAGGCGACGGCTTCAACCTCCGCTCCAGTCGCCGGGGCGTCCCAGTCGGCGTGCTGCAGCCAAAGCTCGAGAGGGCCCCTCGGCGGCATCTCGGCGGTGAAGAACTGCGGGAAGCGAATCCAAGTGCTCGGAGGCATCGCCGCCCACAGCACGAACTCACGTGAGGAAGTCCGCAGCATGGACCCCTGGGGCGACAGCGTGCGTCTCCGCGGAACGACGACCACGGCCCTGGCGCGGGCGGCGGTGCTCATCGCTCCTCCCTCCAGAACCCTCGGCGTGAGCGTACAAGGGCAATGGATACCCAAGAGGTGGCCTCTCGTACCACGGCCGCGACACTACTGGCCTCACGACCATCTCACGACGATGGGACCTCCTCTTCTTCGGCGGGAGTAGCTCGGGCTCGTTGAGGGGAGTCTTGCCTTTCTCCGTGGCCGAGAACCTCCGTATCGGCGCCATGACTGCACCAGCGAGCAGTAGATCAAGGAAGAAGAAGAAGCGGGAGGAGCGAGGAAGAGACGGGTGACGGGGGCTCCGCCCCCCAATTCCCGTTTATAGCCAAGGGGAGGCCAACCGCCGGCCTCTGTGATCTAAGGTAATAATGATATTTTTTCTACATGTAGCAAGGACCCGTCAAGTCGGGCAGTTGCCGAGGACCCGCGGCGCTCCGCGCTTGCCCTTTGGCTTCGCCTCGAAGCCAAGCCCGAGCGTGCCTTGGGCTCGGGGCTACTGTCGGCGTTCTGGGAACGGGGGTCCCCAGACTTGCCTGCCTGCGGCCCGCAGCGTGGCTCCACCAGCGGCCCTGTACGGCCCATCTTCACCAGCAAACATTCAAGACCCTCACAAGGGGCCAAGCCTCGCGAGGCGGACGACGCAAGACCTCCTCAGGGGCGGCTTCACTAGGCTGGCTCGCGAGGGGCGGAGAGATCAAGGCGAGGGGCACCTCACGATGTTTCTGTGACGCAAGCCATGACGACTGGAGCCAGGCGGGCGCCAGCGCGCAGTGTCCTCGTTTCCTCTTTGGTGCTAAAGGGGCAAGCGCAGACGAGGAGTCCCAAGGCATCAGGCAAAGGTTTCCATATCGGTGCAACAAGACCAAGACCAGCAGGACGGCAGGACGAAGGTCACTGTGGAGCCCAAGACGGCGTCACCACCAGAGCCTTTGGCAGGCGAAGACTACTTTTGTCAAGATAGCTTTTACTAGTTGTCTCCCTTCGAATTTGGCCGTTGTGGGATCCCTTCCCGCTCAATATTTGGGAAGAGGACCAGGGCCTCTATAAATAGGACTAGCCACCACCATAGGAGGCAATCTTATTGAGGGGCATCTGATTCGGACCTAGACTGGTTCCATATCACTCCAACCACTCAAGTTCACCAAGCACAAGAACACCTCTCCTCGCGAGGCTGTTCTTCCCTTGTAACTGTTCATCCATAGCCCAAGAGGCAATCCACCACACCACACTGGAGTAGGGTATTACACCACAACGGTGGCCCGAACCAGTATAAATCTTGTGCCTCATGTTCTTTGGTTCGTCGAGCTAGGCCGCGAGATCGTAGAGTGTGCGAGCTAGGGAGGGGGAGAGATCTTTGTGCGCACCCCAGTGTTCGAACCTCAAGGGTTTTGCCGGAACCCGAAATTCGACACATGCCACCGTCAGTTTGGCCACTGGCGTTTAAATGCCGGCGCACATGATGTGGCGTCATTTAACTTAACCCCCCCTGAGACATTGACACGCGGGTCCCGCACCCTAATTAACCTCGGGTTTTGTTAGATCCTAAATAGCTAACCTATGTGTCACTGACATGTGGGTCCACCCCCATTAATTAACCCCTAGATAATATAAACTCTCATATCCCCCCTACTCCATGACAAGTGGGCCACTCCACTGTTCCGGTAGATAAGGTCCGGCCCAGTCAACAGTTGACTGCTGACCTCGGCCCCACTATTGGCCTCTACTGCAAATAACTAGGTATGCTTCTGTGTACCCCTAGCATTTAGTATTTAACTGAATTTTGAATTAAATTAAATCCAGAAATTCAATTAAACTTTAGAAAATCATATAAACTACCATAAGTCAGATGAAAATAATTTATATATGGAAGTTGCTTGTTTAAATATAACGAATGCGATTATGCCATCCACATACCTACCACACCCCTCTAACATAGTGAACATCGACATTTTCCCCCTGGATCGATATACAGAGAAATACCTGGAGCTGGGAAAATATTAACAGATATTTTCCCTCTTCTTTTAAAATGCTCAGTGATGCATTAGTGCATACCATCATCACATATTGACATGACATGCCTTGTGTTGCATTTTGTTTGATCCGTTATTTATCCGTTTCCCCCTATCCTTTATTCTTTCGGTAGACCCCGAGACTGCCGCTGACACCTAGTATGACTACGTCGACAACGACCCGTCCTTCTCCGGAGAGTTCCAGGCAAGCAAAACCCCCTTGATCATTCTGATATCGCCTATTATTTCCCTCTACTTCTTGCATCAGAATAGTGTTACAGTTACTGCCTTATCGGTTGAGGCTATACTGCTGCATAGCCTGTTGATGTCTACTACATATTTTATTCTTGTAGACTCGTGTTGGGCCTCCAAGCGCAGAGTTTTGAAGGACAGTAGCAATTTTCCCTCAAGTGGATGACCTAAGGTTATCAATCTGTGGGAGGCGTAGGATGAAGGTGGTATCTCTCAAACAACCCTCCAATCAAATACAAGAAATCTCTTGTGTCCCCAACACACCCAATACAATGGTAAATTGTATATGTGCACTAGTTCGATGAAGAGATGGTGATACATGTGTAGTATGAATAGTATATGTTTTTGTAATCTGAAAATAAAAAACAGCAAGGTAGCAAGTAGCAAATGTGAGCACAAATGGTATTGCAATGCTTGAAAACAAGGCCTAGGGTTCATACTTTCACTAGTGCAATCTCTCAACAATGCTAGCATAATTGAATCATATAACAGTCCCTCAACGTGTGACAAATAATCACTCCAAAGTTCTTATCTAGTAGAGAACATAAGATGAAATTCTTGTAGGATACAAAACCACCTCAAAGTTATCTTTTTCGATCAATCTATTGAGCCATCCCTATAAGTGTCACAAACAACCCTAGAGTTCGTACTAAAATAACACCATATGATACGCATCAACCAACTCTAATGTCACCTAGATACTCCAATGCCACCACAAGTGTCCGTGAGTTAATTATTGGATATGCATCAAACAACTTCAGATTCATAATATTCAATCTAACACAAAGAACTTCAAAGAGTACCCCAAGATTTCTACCAAAGAAAGTAGGATGAAAACGTGCATCAACCCCTATGCATAGATTATCCCAATGTCACCTCAGGGACCCGCAACTTGAGTGCCAAAACATACAACAAGTGGATCAATATAATACCCCATTGTCACCACGGGTATTCATATGCAAGACATACATCAAGTGTTCTCAAATTCATAAAAGTATTCAATCCAATAATAGTGAAACCTCAAAAGTAAAAACTCAATTCATCACAACAAGATAGAGAGCAGAAACAACATATGAGCCAACTATATTAACAAAGCTCGCGGTACATCAAGATCGTGCCAAAAAAGAACACAAGAGAGAGAGAGAGATCAAACACATAGCTACTAGGATATACCCTCAGCCCTGAGGGTGAACTACTCACTCCTCGTCATGGAGACTGCCAATATGATGAACTAGAGGAGGCTCCAAAACTTGTGTATTAAAAGAGCACAAATCCTCAAGTATATATAAGTTAGAGGGGAGAGGGAGGGCTGCCACCAAGTGGGAAGGAGTCCCCCTTAGTGCGTCGGCCAGAGGAGGGGAGGACGAATCCTCTCCCCTCTCCAATTCGGCCTCCTTCCTTAGGGAAGGGGCGCCTTCCCCACTTGGGCCCTTGTGGCCCAAGTTGTTTACCTCCTCTTGGCCTTTTAAGGTCCATTGATATTAAATTAAATATAAAATTGTTCTATATACTTTTAAGGCCCGTTGATATATGTATTTTAACATCCCTGGAACATTTTCGACCTATATATTATTTATCTGTAATACCCGGTATTACCGATACTCTCCGAAACCCCTGCGGTGACTCCGAAACGCTTCCAGATCCTCTCAGAACTATTTTCAATATTAATGAAACAATTCCACAAATATGTTCTCATCACTCCTGTCCTAATAGCACTCAGCAGATCGTGATTGCCTAAAGCTTGTGACCACGTAGGTTCGATAACTCATAGACATTAACGAAACCGTTCGTTCAATGACCGATAGCGGGACCGTGGACGTCCATATCGATCACCATGAGCATGCGAATGATATTCGAGTGAACCTTTGGTTATCATGGGATGTTCCCTTTGCTTCACGATACTTCACAAAACTCGGGATGCATCAGTATCCTTCTGAGTCATCACCATGCTCACTATACCGTTATCCTCGTTACCAGTTTTGTTCTTCTTTCTCGTTATTGTGTTCCGGCATCCATGTGATGTGGTCACATGTATCTTCCAAACGATGATGCATGTCGTCACACCGAGAGGGTCTTAAGAATATCTCTCCATCGTTGGAGGAGCAAATCCCACTCTCGGGCTATCTACTCCCTTGTCAAACTTTTCGATGAACCTGCAAGTTGTCTTTATGATCACCATGTTACAAGTGACGTTTGAGCAACCCCAAAGCCCATCGTATGGTAAGAAGTGATTGCGCTACTCTCGGGGTCTAAGGAGAAAATTCACACGTTAACATTCCATGTTTTTACAATTGATTGCAGACGATATTAACTCAATTCATAATAGACAAGATTGGGTCAATTCAATATGATCGTTCTTCCAACATCATAATCTCAATGTTGTTTTAGGACTATCATTACACTTAATGATATCCTAAGATCCGGAAAACGTGGTCACTAACAACACTTGAGCTAGTCCTTGAGGCAAGACTAGGAACCTTTCATTTAACCGTTTATCATTCCACACATGCATACGAATTTTCCATTGAATTGCATATTTCAGGATCATAGCAGTTATAACATAGAACATAAACTCTGTAATTATGAATATGAAAATATAATAATACAAACATTATTGCCTCTAGGGCATATTTCCAACACACATGACTCTGAAAAATAAGGTGTTGGAATGGTTGAGCTGCCCGAACACTGTCCGTTGCTGTTTCTAATCGACTGTTCTATGATGGGACATGGTTGTTGAGTTGCTTTGGTTGTCAAAAGAAGGAGATGGGCTTCTGTCGCTGGTAAATATACAGGGTACACACAAATGCAATACATACATTATCATTTGTAGACCGCTCATGAGAAACGCCTTTTTGCCAATGGGTGTAGTTGATCTCTTTAAATAGTTCACATAACTTCATGTCATAAAAAAATCATCATAAAGAGCTACTTGTAATGATTATAGTCAATGCAAATAAAAATGCAGCATGGACAAAATCATTTGTCAATAGTGGGGGGGGGGGGGCGTTCAAATAGTTCGCTTAACTTCTGGCTTGAAGCAAACTATATGTCTCAAATAGTTCATTTTACTTCCGAGTCGTAGTTGATTAGTTTTTCTCTTTAAATAGTCTCTACGCCAATTGTGCAACAGTTCATCCAGTTAGACTAAAATTTAGAGAGCTTTCCTCATCCATCCCTCCATTGAAGATCAAGACCTCTTCGGAGTAGATTCTCCATTGCATTCAAGGCCCCTTAAAGGGAAGACCCCCCCATAGATGCAAGGCCCCATCGACCATAGAGATTTGGGAAGACTATCTACCTTCAAGACCTCATCTCCTCTAGGATTTGAGATGAACTTTACCTTATTTTTGTTTGATTGTTCATGTATGTCGCGGGTCTTACATGCAGGGCCGGCCCTGGGCCATGGCGGCGAGTGCGACGGCCTAGGGCCCAGCACGAGCAGGGGCCCATATCCTATGCGTGCATACAATACACAGTATATTCATAGAAAGAAAAATTGTACGCAAGACAAACAGCCCAGCCCATGAAGAAGCGAGCAGCAATGCACGAACGAAGCCAACAATCCCGTTCGCTCCCAGTCCCAGAAACACGCCGCCAGCCGCCAACTCATCGTCTCCCTCTCGTTCTTATCCTCTTCCCCAAATCCAATTGATTGCCCCGAGTTCCTATGAGGCCAGAACCCCAACTCCCCAAGCCAATCAATGAATTGTCCATTAGTATCACACTTCAGTGTATTTCTTTGCATCCTACAAATACCCCAAGGGCCCCGGCGAACGAATCCAGAGAGGCGAGCCGGCCAGCGACGACACACCCTGTGCCCAGGCAGGAACACGGAGACTAGCAGCCGGCAGACGGCCATCGATAGTTGGGGCTGCAATGGAGAGCGGAGACGTGGAGTCCAGGCAACTCCTCGTAATTTTTTGCATCTCAATTTTTTCCCTTGTCTATTTTCTGCTTATGATGAGTTGATGCGAGCAGTGTGGAGCAGCGTTGGATTTCTTCTATTTGCTCCAAGAGACCAAGAACAGGATTCGTGAAGACAAGAATTCAGGTGTTCTCTCTCCTTTTAACTGTTTCTTTTTCAAAACTTAAATCACTAAAGAACTATTTGAGATCAACCATGTCACAGGAGAGATTGAATGGCTTGGCCATGGTGCTTTATTGAGAAAGATATGTCGGATAACATTGATCTTGACACTATTATTAGTGATTTTCCATCCAGAAATGCTCGAAGGTGTCGTTTTTCTTGAGTATGCCATTCACTTCTTTTTTGTGTATTTGTTAGGTGGCTCCTGATATTTGCTGATGCACGTTTGTGGTTGGACTGGTAGAGTTGGAATTGTAGCTTCTGTCGAATTGGATCAAGAATTTGAGAACAATGTCACATATATATTTAGTTAAGAATTAAGACAAGACTTCTAGGTTGTTGGAGCGTGTATCCTAATAATCCTATAATCATCTGATATATCCATGGACCGTGGTGTATTAAGACCACATTTGCTAATGAATTTTACTTTTATATGAATTTTCGTTGTACATGATAGATAGGCTTGGAAGTTTTTTTTTGTCTATTAGATAGTAGTGTTAAGGGCCCATTTTCTCAGTTCGCACAAGGCCATGTCAGGGCCGGCCCTGCTTACATGTGTATGTGATGAGAGTAGATGTGTGATTAGACTTGTCTTGAGTGTTTCCTCTTTGGTTTTTGAGTGTTTCTGTTGATTCCCTTCAAATTGTGAAAAATCGAACAACTTAGGTGCCCTACCCTACATCAATTTTGCTTTGGCGCACCCCTAGAAAAGTTTCTAGACTTTGATGCAGATTAAAGATGGGAATTAGAAGATACCCATGCAATAAAAAAATGTTAGACTGTTCTGATCTCTTATTTAATGCATTGGGAGATTATAAATTTAAATTAGTTTATCGTGGATGTATGAGAATACCTTTCAAAATTAATTTTAAGATTCATGTAAACTTTAGAAGGGTGTATAGAAGCAAAACTCGTCATAAATACCTTTATTCAACCTACTTATGTATGCCATGTCCTATTTCAATACGCATGCAATTGTGAAATTGAAAGAGAAAAAGGGCAAAAAAATAATTCAAGGCATCAGTTCACATTATCTGTTATAACAAAAAGTATTTTGGTGCCAAAAACTTTCTCTCTTACTCAGTAAAACTGTTTTTTAACACGGTATAGACGCAAGCGCTCATATATATGCGCATAAACTCATCCCTATAAACGCATACATGCATAAGCCAACCTTATAAGCGCCACAGAGAAACTTAGTCAGCATATTATCTTAACATTGACGAAGTCACCATAAGCACCTTGTAGTTGACGGGAATGTCGCCTTCCCTAAACGCGCGTCGTCGAAAATCCTGTAATAATTACAGAAAAATGCGAGTATCATAATTTGAACTTTAAAGAATATATCAGTGTCCTCCTAACTATCACGAGTTTGCCTCGGTAAAAACTGTTTTTGGATATCCGTTGAAGGGATGCTCTGAGAAAAGACGCAATAATTCATGAATCGTTTGGGCCCTCGCGAACATCGTATGGGGGAGGCTTCGATCGCTTTCTAGCCTGTTCCCCGATTCACCTCCCTCTCCCGCTCGTCCCTATTTTTCTCTCCTCTATTTCTGTTTTTTGTGCGCGTGACCTACCCTTCTGGCTCCCACACACAAACCCGCAAAAACAATCCATCCCCCAAAACCCCACCGCCCCGCGGCGGCGGCGGCGTCGCGATGGACCCTTCCTCGGCCGGCGCCGGCGGCAACTCGCTGCCGTCGGTCGGCCCCGACGGGCAGAAGCGGCGCGTGTGCTACTTCTACGACTCGGAGGTGGGCAACTACTACTACGGGCAGGGCCACCCGATGAAGCCGCACCGCATCCGCATGACCCACTCGCTGCTGGCGCAGTACGGCCTCCTCGACCAGATGCAGGTGCTGCGCCCCAACCCCGCCCGCGACCGCGACCTCTGCCGCTTCCACGCCGACGACTACATCTCCTTCCTCCGCTCCGTCACGCCCGAGACGCAGCAGGACCAGATCCGGGCCCTCAAGCGCTTCAACGTCGGCGAGGACTGCCCCGTCTTCGACGGCCTCTACAGCTTCTGCCAGACCTACGCGGGGGCCTCCGTCGGCGGCGCCGTCAAGCTCAACCACGGCCTTGACATCGCCATCAACTGGTCCGGGGGCCTGCACCACGCTAAGAAGTGCGAGGCCTCGGGGTTCTGCTACGTCAACGACATCGTACTCGCCATCCTCGAGCTCCTCAAGCACCACCAGGTGACCTTGCCCCGCCTTGCTCATGTCATTAGGTTTAATATTTTTAAATGGTTCGATTACATCCTCTCGTCTGTAATTGTTTCATCAAGTTAACTAGTGGTTTTTTGTTAACTTTCATCTACATTAGTTATGGAATTAACGATATTGGTTGAACAGATGATAAGGGGAAAGGGGTAAACTACCGGAATACCTCATATATGTTGATGCAATAAACTGTTTTTGCTACCTTTTATCCCAAGAGGCCCCAAATGAGACCATGTCATGTCATATGTCTGTATACTGTTAAATGGTACTCCCTCCGTTCCTAAATATAAGTCTTTTTAGACATTTTAAATGGAATACAACATACGGATGTATATAGACATATTTTAGAGTATAGATTCACTCATCTTGCTCTGTATGTAGTCACTTGTTGAAATCTCTAAAAAGACTTATATTTAGGAACGGAGGGAGTATATAGTTATTTTGAATGTAAATAGTGAGAGTGATTCGGTGGACCACCAAACCCTGATCCTACAATCATGGCACATGGCACCATATCATATTAGAGTATGCCTGTATACTCCAGGCAGAGAGAATATCAGTGGAAACCAAGTTACAAGGAAACCATGTTTGAAAGTTCTCAAATTCTCAAAACAATACATTATGTTAAGAGGCTATTGTTCTATTAGCATGTGAAATTCCAAGTTCAGACACAAATTCAGTACGAGGTATGAAAAAAAATCCAGCAATGAATCACTGTTCGGTGCTATTCATTGATGAATTATTATTTTCATGCCCTGTAAATGAATGTGTTTGAACTTGGAATTTTACAATCCGAAGAAGGTGCTCCGAATGCGGTGAAGGGGTGCTCCTTGCAGGCGCCGCAGCTCGTGATGCAGAGCATGTTGGGCGGGATGGATGGCTGCAACCATGGCTGGCGGGGCTGGGGGCAGGGCTAGGGCGTCACTGTTTTGGGCGGAGGGATCTGAGGCTGAGGAGATTGGGGGAGGAAGACAGAGGAGTTCCACGAAGGGTATGTCGAGGTGGTAACGTGAATCGTTACTGGTGGGTTGTGGGCGGAATGGGCCTTGTGCTGCGGGAACCAGACGTGTTTATTGGTATTAGATCGTGCTGTAATCTGATAGCGGACAAATAAACGCCAACCAAACACCTCCTCAGTGTCCTTGTTTCCTGACTTTTCCTCTTGCTACTAGAAATTTGGAAACCAGCCTGATGTTTCGTCCTTTTAGGTCAAGTTTTTTTTTATTGTGCTATAATATAGTCTGTCTTATATTTGCAGCGAGTTCTATATGTCGATATTGATATCCACCATGGTGATGGAGTTGAGGAGGCATTCTACACGACAGACAGGGTTATGACAGTCTCTTTTCACAAGTTTGGGGATTATTTCCCAGGCACAGGGGATGTCCGTGATATTGGGCATTCAAAAGGAAAGTATTACTCCCTTAATGTCCCTCTGGATGATGGGATTGATGACGAAAGCTACCAGTCCCTGTTTAAGCCTATAATGGCCAAAGTTATGGAGGTTTTCCAGCCTGGTGCAGTTGTTCTTCAATGTGGCGCCGATTCATTATCTGGGGATAGGTTGGGCTGCTTCAATCTTTCGATCAGAGGTCATGCAGAATGCGTGAAGTACATGAGGTCTTTCAATGTTCCATTGTTGCTTCTTGGCGGTGGTGGCTATACCATAAGAAATGTTGCACGATGTTGGTGTTATGAGGTATGGTAAAAAAAAGCTTACTATCTTCTTTCCTTGGCCTCTTCTGCCACGCTTATGTTTGTAATTGTACCTATTGGAACTACATGTGTTTTTATTGCTTTGCATTTTGATGCCATCCTGTTTGTTTCATCTGGCACTTCTAAACTTTGTGCAGACAGGAGTTGCACTTGGCCAAGAGCTCGAGGATAAGATGCCTGTCAATGAGTACTATGAATACTTCGGTCCAGATTACACTCTTCATGTAGCACCAAGTAACATGGAGAACAAAAATACACGCTGCGAACTGGATAATATAAGAACCAAACTTCTTGACAATCTTTCAAAACTTCGACATGCCCCTAGCGTTCAGTTTCAAGAGCGACCTCCTGATACTGAGTTCCCTGAGGTGAGCAAGTGTTCTTGCATTATAAGAAGGAATTCAACTTCTGTACCCTTTTTTCTTTGCTCCAACAAAACATGATAAGAGGATGAGAAGTTTCTGATGTAGTCTTTGAAAATCTCCCTTCATTGCTAAAAAAAAACCTCCCTTCATGAGCACCATTTTATTCTCTGTTAAGCAGCAAGGAGGGATGGTGCCTACTAGTAGACACAAATTCCTGTAAATAGTATAATATTAGAATAAGAAACAGTTGCTAGCATTCTGTGGTACTATCTTCATATTAGTTTCAAGTTGATAAAATCTGGAAGACTGGAAAGATAATGGGATCAGGATGCCTTTTGTTTTTTTACAACTGATGAATTAGCACTTAATTTCCTATTTGTTGCTAAACTGCTCATACTCATGCTTTTTGTAACAAGGCAGATTACTTGATACAAGGGGTGTTTTCTATAATGCCATGATCTCTTATTTTCTTGATTCCATATGCTTGCTATGCTAGTCAATTGAGGTAGCCTGCCGGGATGGTACATGTCTGCTGTTGTCTTTGTTTTTTAGAAGCGCGTTGTTGTGATTTTTTTTCTTTCCTGTTTTATCTGTTCAAAATTTTCCAACTTCCATGTGCAGTTCATTTGATATGTTTGCATTTCCTGGTCTGTATTATTTGGTTAAAGGCATGGTTTTTGTTACAGCCTGTTTTCTCGTTTATTTCTACTACTACCTCTGTAAACAAATATAAGAGGTAAGTTTCTAAAACGCCTTATATTTGATTACAGAGGGGGTATATTTTATGCCACCACTACCTCAGCATTGAACCGTTTGTGCATACTTTGATCTTATTAGGTTATATTAAATAATGTTTGAACTTTGAGCTAACTTCTATATAGTGATGATGATTCGTGCCTTCGTGGTATGGCAGCCCGACTGTTTTATTCAGTGAAGTTTTGAATATGCCCAATTGAACACGTCCCCTTGTGCTAATTTCAAAGAAAGTCTAGACAGTGGACAGTAATAGTACTTCTGTTCGTAAATACGTGACTTCAGTGGCGGAGCTATACACGAACAAAACAGTGGCGTGGCCTGTCCAGCATAAGCCCAAAACAGCATAAGGGTAAAAGTTTTGGGCTCTCTTTGGCCTGGCCCGCCCAACATAATCCTTGTAGCCCTGCTGCTGCATGACTTAATAGAAAGCGCGCAGTCGAACTTTTCTAACTCTAACCACTAATATATAAACAACTACTCCCTCCGTCCCATAATATAAGAGCATTCAAAAACGCGCTTATATTATGGGACGGAGGGAGTATTTAGATGTGTAAGGCCAAAACAGTATGATTTGCTTTGTCATGAATAATAGATTCATCAGTATACTTGATAATTTTTACTAACATACAAACAAAAAGTTAACAGCCAAAGATGCGCGTTGGAGGCTGTGCAAATTTCTAAATTGTAATCCATTTCCAAGCAGATAAAGTGAACTATTTAGTTGGTTTGACCTTTTTTGTGCCCTTGTTACATCTAGATGAATATTGTTACCACTCTTTCTTAATGTGAGTGGCATCGGATATTCACCTACACAGTTGGATTATATTCCCTATCACCTATATTCCTGGTCATGCCTTGAAAGTGTATGGCAAGAACTGATTGCAATTTGGGTACTTTGCATGTGTTTATATTATGCAGCCGGATGAAGATGAAGAGGATCAGGATGAAAGGCATGATGACCCTGATTCTGATATGGAATTGGAGTATCACACACCTTTGGAAGACTCGGCGAGGTATTTATTTATTTTGTTGTGAGAGATGGAGAGATGGTATTTATTCCTGTGTCATTGTTCCATTAGTTCTGATGGCTATCCTGTGTGCGCCTCGTGAAATTTTTGTTATAGGAGAATCACTATTCAAGGTACAAGAGTTAAGAGAGAATCAGCTGGAGCTGAGACAAAAGACCAGGTACTTGACCACATCATTTTAGTCTTCATACAGACGAGTGATTTGTTCTTTTTCATGATCCACCATTTTGTTCACAGAAGGGTGGCAAAGAGTGCCTTGTAATGTTGTTAAACTTGCATGATTGCATGCAACTTGTTCGGATTCCTTGGTGCTATGCATTATGCTAAATGTGCTCTTCTTTACCTTGTGCAGGATGGTAGCAGAGTAACAGGTGAACATAGAGGATCAGAACCTATGGCGGAAGACATCGGCCCCTCCAAGCAAGCTCATGTAAGTCGGCCTCCCTTTCTATTTGTGAACTGTGGTATAAGATCTCTAGTGTACACTCACTGCCCATGGCCAGGCTTATCTAACCAAATATTCCTTTTCTTGTTGTCCATGGTGCTCGTCGCCTGCAGCAGGTCGACGCCAATGCCATGGCCGTCGATGAGCCCGGAAATGTCAAGACCGAATCAGGAAGCTCTACCAAGTTGCCTGACCCACCAGCCATCTACCAGAAGCCATGATTGTAAGCATTCGGACCGTGCGGCTTCTTGCATGTGTTTTTGGCAGTAAAAAGACGAAGTGACGAGTGGTAGTCTCGAGTGTCTGACCCATGTATACATGTAGCATGGATTATTAAGCTGTAATATGTATAGTCGATTAAATGAGCCGCGAGGCAGAATTTTCTTGGCTACGTGTAACTTTTGTCTCCCAGCTTTCTACTTTGGTAATCTTTTCCCGGTAGGTTCCTGATATTTGGCTTGTTGCATTTTCCGTCCGTACCCTGGAGTAGTCACAAGGCAATGTTTTTCTCTAGCTCACCTTCTCTTGTCCTAATCTTCAAAGGAATAGTATGTGCTAGTGCATTTTTATATGTTTGGCACATAGAAAAATAAAATAAGAATCTGCATTTTGCATGCTTGCACGAACCAAAATAGCAATAACCTAGCTACATAAATAGCTGCTGTTGTGTGTTAGCTCTTCGCCCCCCCTTTTTTTGTGATTGCCTAATTCTTAGTTGACCTAGATTTATGCTTAATCTAAGCCGGCGAGTGAAGCGCTCGCCGGAGATTAGCATGTCACGATGAGCGAGCGCTAAGGAGAAGACGGCGATAGGATAGCGGTTGTGGGCAGGGTCAGTGTGAAAGGAAACATCGTCAAAAAGCGGCCACCAGCTTTTCATATCACTGACCTCGACTACTCATGGCTCATTGGCCCAGAGTCCTCAGAGAGACGAAACAAGCCACGGATCGCATCACGCTGCCGGTGGCCCCCGTACCAGAAAAATTCAACCCGCCGTTGCCAAACGACGACGACGCGTCGCCACCGGTGGCTACAGTTTGTTTATACGCAACACTCACCCGAGCCAAATCTCTCTCTCTCTCTCTATCTACCTCTCTGTCTCGCACGTATGCTCTCCGCCGCGTCCAGTCCACACTCCACAATCACTTTGCTTGCCACAGCACCGTCGGCCGGGGCGGCAACGGCAATGGCAATGGCAGCACTGTCCCTCCTCCTCGTCGCCGTCTTCTTCCTCGCGTGCTCCGTCGCCACTCACGCGCTGCCCGGCGCACCGGAGCCCGATGCCGCCAGCGCCGCGGATTACAACGCGCTGCTCTCCTTCAGGTCGCTCGTGAGGGGCGACCCGACACGGGCCCTGGCGTCATGGATGAGCAGCAGCGCCCACGACGGGCCCGCGCCGCCGCCGTGCCAGTGGCGCGGTGTGTCCTGCGGCATGAGGGGCCGCCGCCGCGGCCGCGTCGTCGCGCTGGACCTCCCCGGGCTCGGCCTTCTCGGCACGCTCACCCCGGCGCTGGCCAACCTCACGCACCTGAGGCGGCTCCACCTCCCCGGCAACCGCCTCCAGGGCGCGCTGCCGCCGGAGCTCGGCCGCCTGCGCGAGCTCAGCCACCTCAACCTCAGCGGCAACGCCATCGGGGGCCTCCTCCCGCCGTCGCTCTCCCTGTGCAGGCGGCTCAGGACCGTCCTGCTCCACACCAACAAGCTTCAGGGGCACATCCCGCCGGAGCTGTTGGGCTCGCTTCGGAGCCTCGAGGTGCTCAACCTCGGCCAGAACAGGCTCACAGGAAGCATCCCTTCCGGCGTCGGCGGCCTCGTCAACCTCAAGCTGCTGGTCCTGGAGTTCAACAACCTGACAGGAGAGATCCCATGGCAGGTCGGCAGCCTCGCCAGCCTCGTCGGCCTCGGCCTCGCGTCCAACCAGCTGTCAGGCTCCATCCCGGCCTCGCTGGGGAACCTGTCGGCGCTAACCGCCCTCACCGCCTTCTCGAACCGGCTGTCAGGGAGCATACCCTCCTCATTACAGGGCCTGTCATCCCTCAGCACGCTCCATTTGGAAGACAACCACCTCGGCGGAACCATACCTTCTTGGCTAGGCAACCTCTCGTCACTGGCATCCTTAAACCTCCAGAGCAATGGCTTTGTGGGGCGCATCCCGGAGTCTATAGGGAACCTTGGGTTGCTTGAAGCCGTTTCGTTCGCGGAGAACAAGCTTGTCGGCAAGATACCGGACGCCATTGGGAACCTCCATGCCCTCGCTGAGCTTTACCTGGACAACAATGAGCTACAAGGCCCTCTGCCACTCTCATTGTTCAACCTCTCCTCTCTTGAGATGTTCAACGTCCAGCACAACAACCTCACCGGGGGCTTTCCGCTCGACATGGGCGACACGATGACGAGTCTCCAGTCCTTTCTTGTGTCTGATAACCAGTTTCATGGCGTGATCCCGCCGTCCTTGTTCAATGCTTCCATGCTACAGATGGTTCAGACAGTAAACAACTTCCTGTCGGGAACGATCCCTCGGTGCCTGGGGGCTCGCCAGGAGATGCTCTCTGTGGTGAACTTTGCGGGGAATCAGCTTGAAGCAACCAACGATGCTGAATGGGGCTTCCTTACTAGTCTGACCAACTGCAGCAATATGATATTAGTGGATGTTAGCGAAAACAAGCTCCAAGGTGTGCTACCGAAATCAATCGGCAATTTGTCGACACAGATGGAGTTTCTTGGCATTGCATCCAACAGCATAGCAGGGACGATAACCGAAACAATAGGGAACTTCATCAACTTGGATGAACTTGACATGGAAAATAATCTTCTCCAGGGCACCATCCTAGCATCTCTCGGCAAGCTTAAGAAGTTGAATCGGTTATCTCTGTCAAATAACAACTTGTCAGGATCTATCCCAGTGGCTCTTGGAAATCTTACAAAGCTTACAACCCTTCTGCTTAATACTAATGCGCTCAGTGGAGCCATCCCTTCTGCTCTCAGCAACTGTCCTTTAGAGGAGCTGGATCTTTCTTACAACGATCTTTCCGGCCCAACACCTAAGGAACTCTTCCTCATCTCAAGCTTGTCGAGTTCCATGTATCTTGCACATAATTCACTGACTGGGACTTTGCCTTCAGAAGTGGGAAATCTCAGGAATCTAGGTGAACTTGATCTCTCTGACAATATGATTTCAGGAAAGATTCCTACCAATATTGGGGAGTGTCGAAGCTTACAGTACCTCAATTTATCTGGGAACCATCTCGACGCGACGATTCCGCTGTCACTAGGACAGTTACGGGGCCTCGTAGTGCTTGATCTTTCTCGGAATAATTTATCTGGGAGCATTCCTGAGTTCCTCGGTACCATGAAAGGTCTTGCTAGTTTAAATCTCTCTTCCAATGATTTTGAAGGTGAAGTTCCGAAAGACGGAATATTCCTCAATTCAGCTGCAACCTCGGTCATGGGAAACAGTGCTCTGTGTGGTGGGATCCCTCAACTCAAGTTGAAAATGTGCTCCAGTCCCACTAAAAGGAGAATATCTTCAAAGCTTCTCATGATTATCGCAGCAGGCGCCGGAATTCTGTTGGTCATACTATCCGCAATGTTCGTGTTATGTAAAAGAAGCAAGCTTAGAAGAGCAAAGCCACAGATAACTCTCCCCAATGACAAATACATAAGAGTTTCTTATGCTGAATTGGTCAAGGCAACAGATGGTTTCACATCCGAAAACCTCATTGGGGTGGGCAGCTTTGGTGCAGTGTACAAGGGAAGAATGGAAATCTCTGGCCAACAAGTGATGGTGGCAGTGAAGGTACTCAACCTGCAACATGCTGGCGCATCCCGAAGTTTCGATGCGGAATGTGAGGCTTTGAGATGTATCCGCCATCGGAACCTTGTGAAGGTTATAACAGTGTGCTCAAGTATTGACACTCGAGGTGGCGACTTCAAGGCTCTTGTGTTTGAGTTTCTGCCAAATGGAAATCTAGACCAGTGGCTACACAAGCATCTCGAGGAAGATAACGAACCCAAGATGCTAGATCTCATTCAGAGACTCCAGATTGCCATGCACGTGGCTTCTGCGCTTGACTATTTGCATCATCAGAAGCCGTTTCCAATTGTTCACTGTGACCTCAAGCCAAGCAATATTCTCCTCGACAACAACATGGTTGCCCATGTCGGTGATTTTGGGCTTGCAAGGTTCCTACATGACGAACATAATGACAAGTCAGAGACACCAACTAGTAGTCAAACCGCAATAAGAGGAACAATTGGTTATGTGGCTCCAGGTGAGCATAGTTCTACTCTCAACTATTGTAGTATTGTTGCATTTGATTTTTCACATTTTACCCTCCATCCAAGGAAGCACTTAGTATCAAATTTGCCACGTTTGTTAATTTCAGAATATGGACTTGGCAATGAAGCTTCAATCCATGGTGATGTGTACAGCTACGGTATACTGCTGCTCGAGATGTTCACCGGTAAAAGACCCACAAGTTCTGAATTCGGAGAAGTGCTTAGCCTTCATAAGCACGTACAAATGGCACTGCCAGACCAAGCGGCTACTGTCATCGACCAAGACCTATTAAAAGCAGAAAGTAATGGCAAAGGGACAGAAGGGGGGTATCAGAGCAGTGAAGACATGAGAATTAGTTGCATCGTCTCGATTCTGCAGGTTGGAATTTCATGCTCCAAGGAGACGCCAACTGAACGCATTCAAATTGGAGATGCATTGAGAGAGTTGCAGATAATCAGAGATAAGTTTTACGCGCATTAGTGATCTCCTTGGTGAATTGGCAAAATATAGCCAAGGCATACTGAAGCATGCTTGTGAGGATCATGCATGTTTTCTGCTTTAAGCAATGGTTTTAGAATCCGATTCGATAGAAATTGAGAAAATATGTTTCCTTTTATTCTAACTCGAAAAAGCTAGTCGTTTTAACTCTGTACTAAGACGCTGAAAGCTGAAGAGCCTCCACCAGAGGCATTTTAAGGAGTCAACAACAATTCTCTTGATTTTTTAGTGTTGACAGGAAAGTAAAGAAATTTCAGATAAGGAACTGAAGAAACTTAACTTACAATTAAGCAGCGCGCACTTGGGTGCGGTGTCAATCTCACTGTCTCAGGATGAGGTGGATCTGGTGGATGCGGATGGACCCACTTTTTTTTAACTTTTATTAGAATATTGTTGCAGATTTTATCCCAACCAGTACAAATACCGTTTTACATATGAGGAATACGCATGAAAAAACACATGAGGCTTATCGCAAGCTGAAAGTAAATGCCTCTAATGAAGCTAGGCTGACTAAGCAGTAAGTCTAACCATACTTTCCACGTAAGGTATTACGTTGAAGAAGAAGATATCCTGGCCATGAGGCTCGAAGGTGCCAGCTCTACGACGCTGGTATCTCAGAGCTCCCAACTCGCACACCTCCGTCAGCTCAGCCGTGCGCAGCCCGTAGCGGTAGATGCTACCCTCGGGTAGAACTCCCTAGCCATGGCCGGGGTGTGGAATCGTCGAATTCAGAGAAGGAGACGTGGACAGGAAGGAAGAACCCAAGAAGGAGGTTCGATTACAGGAGGAAGAAGATAAGGTTTGCTCAATACATTCTTTTCTCCTCACACACGACTGCCTCACGACTACTTGTACTGTAGCCACCACACGGCACACACGCCTACAGTCGCCTACAGTCGGCCTACAGCATACCCGGCCCACTTACACTCAGCCCATACACAGGGAATGTAGCATGCCCCTCCTCTTGAAAACAGCGTGCCCTCACGCTGATGCCAGCTCCGGCAGAGCACTCGACCACTCCCAGGTAGCCATGGTTAATGGAAGACCACTCCAAGCAATTTTGTACTGGCGCCGTGTTCCCCCACCAAATCGGACGAGCCTTGACTGGAGTACCTGCACCGGTCTGGATGCTTGAGTCGCCACCGCCGCATACTGCAGACTGTCGCCAGTGTCGGTACCTGCAACTGGTGGATCAGCTGGTTTAAGCAATGACACATGCACGACGGGATGAATCTTGCTTGATGGTGGGAGCGCCAGGAGGTAGGACACTGCGCCCACTCTAGCAAGCACCTGATACGGTCCAAAGAACTTGAATCCAAGCTTATGATTGGAGCGCCGCGATACCGATTGCTGCATGTAAGGCTGAAGTTTCAGGAAAACCCAATCACCGGGGTGAAACACTCTGTCTGAGCGATGCTTATCCTCCTGCATCTTCATCCTGGACTGCGCTCGCAGCAAGTGATCCCGAATCAACGCTGTCATAGAGCTACGCTCCGCTAACCAGCTCGAGAGATCACTAGAAGTAGAACTCTGCAGATTGGAAATACCCAGATGACGCGGAAGATAGCCATACAGTACCTGAAAGGGAGTAGCACCCAACGCCGAATGATAGTTGGTGTTATACCAATACTCTGCCTGAGGGAGCCAGTGTGCCCACTTCTTAGGTGCCGACTGAACCATACACCGCAGGAACGTTTTCAAACACTGATTGAGCTTCTTGGTTTGGCCGTCAGTCTCAGGATGATTGGCAGTGCTCATATTCATTTTAGTGTCTGACAACCTACACAACTCTTGCCAAACTGTGCTGGTGAAGAGAGGGTCTTGATCAGTGATCAGTACCTGAGGTAACCCATGGAGTTTATACACATTGTCTAGATACAATTGAGCAACTGTTAGGGCCGTGAAGGGATGGGCCAGAGGAATAAAGTGACCATATTTGCTGAATTTGTCAATTACCACCAAAATAGTGTCATAAGACTTGCTTTTGGGAAGTCCAGAGATGAAATCCATACTCACCATGTTCCAGGCTTCCTTAGGCACCGGTAAGGGACTAAGCAACCCAGGTTTCTTGATATATTCAGACTTGGCTTGCTGACAAATGGTGCATCTTTTGACATAGTCCTGAATATGTTGCTTCATGGCAGGCCAGGAAAACAAAGCCTTAATTCTGTGATATGTGGCCTGAAAACCTGAATGCCCACCCACTCCACTGGCATGTAAAGAGAGCATAATAGCCTGATGGGCCTCCTTGTTATTGCCCAACCATACTCTATCATGATGTCTGATGATACCATGCACCAATGTAAACCCCTTGTCATTAGATCCTTTGAGGCTCAACTCAGACAGTAACTCCTTGGCCTGCTGATCTTGCAAATATCCTTCGGCTACAGTGTCCAACCATTGAGGGGTACCAAAAGTCATGGAATGAAGTGTAGCAGACTCAGGCACTCTGGACAAGGAATCTGCTGCAGTATTTTCCTTTTCCTTTGTAACACCCACGGTGCGGCTATATCTCCCACGTGTCGGAGCACGACTTAGAGGCATAACCACATTGTAGGCATGTCACAAGAGGGGTAACCTTTACACATCCCATGTACTGAATAAGGAAAAGGTACAGAGTTGGCTTACAATCGCCACTTCACACAATACATAAATATAACATTACATCAACCAGATACAATCAAGGTCCGACTACGGAACCAAAATAAAAGAAGACTACCCCTAATGCAAAAGATCCCCGATCGCCCCAACTAGGCTCCACTACCGATCAACGGGAAACGGAACAACATAACGAACACGATCTTCATTGAGCTCCTCCTTGAGCTTGATTGCGTCACCTGCACGGTATCATCGGCACCTGCAAACTGGTTTTGGAAGTAATATGTGAGTCACGGGGACTCAGCAATCTCACACCCTTGCGATCAAGACTATTTAAGCTTATGGGTAGGTAAAAGGTATGTGAGGTGGAGTTGCAGCAAGCACTAGCATATATGGTGGCTAACTTACGCAAATGAGAGCGAGAAGAGGAGCAAAGGACGGTCGTGAACTAGAAGTGATCAAGAAGTGATCCTGAAACGACTTACGCTCAAGCATAACTCCAACGCTGTGTCCACTTCCCGGACTCCGTCGGAGAGAGACCATCACGGCTACACACGCGGTTGATGCATTTTAATAAGTTAAGTTTCAGGTTTTCTACAACCGGACATTAACAAATTCCCATCTGCCCATAACCGTGGGCACGGCTTTCGAAAGTTCAAAACCCTGCAGGGGTGTCCCAACTTACCCCATCACAAGCTCTCACGGTCAACGGAGGATATTCCTTCTTGCAGGAAGACCCGATCAGTCTCGGAATCCCAGTTACAAGACATTTCGACAATGGTAAGACAAGACCAGCAAGAGCGCCCGATGCGCCGACATCCCGATAGGAACTGCACATATCTCGTTCTCAGGGCAACACCGGATGAGCACTCCGTACAACTAAAACCAGCCCTCAAGTTTCCCCGAGGTGGCGCCGCAAAGGACTCTAGTTCGGACCAACACTTAGACAAGCACTGGCCTGAGGGTGGGGGGGGGGGCTTAAAATAAAGATGACCCTCGAGAGAGCAACCCCCAAGGGAAAAGTAGGTGGTGGTGAGGCAAATGGTAAAACCAAGGCTGGGCCTTGCTGGAGGAGTTTTATTCAAAGCGAACTGTCAAGGGGTCCCCATAACACCCAACCGTGTAAGGAACGCAAAATCAAGGAACATAACACTGGTATGACGGAAACTAGGGCGGCAAGAGTGAAACAAAACACCAGGCATAAGGCCGAGCCTTCCACCCTTTACCAAGTATATAGATGCATTAATTAAATAAGAGATATCGTGATATCCCAACATATCCATGTTCCAACATGGAACAAACTTCATCTTCACCTACAACTAACGATGCTATAAGAGGGGCTGAGCAAAAGCGGTAACATAGCCAAACAACGGTTTGCTAGGAAAGGTGGGTTAGAGGCTTGACATGGCAATATGGGAGGCATGATATAGCAAGTGGTGGGTATCGCGGCATAGCAATAGAGCGAGCAACTAGCAAGCAAAGATAGAAGTGATTTCGAGGGTATGGTCATCTTGCCTGAGATCCCGCAAGGAAGAAGAACGAGTCCATGAAGAAGACAAATGGACGTAGTCGAACGGATCCTCACAAACGCGACGTTTCTCGGAACCAACCCGAAGAAGCAACACCGAAAAGAAGCAAACAACATAGTAAAACAACCATCACATAAACATGGCATGATGCGCAACCAAGTATGATGCATGTCCGGATTAATGAAGCATGGCATGGCAAAGTGCACAAGCAATCCTACAAATTAAGTGGAGCTCAATATGCAACTCCGTTGCATATTGACGAAATACCACGTGACTTATTTAGTTCTCTCTCGTTTATGTACCCAACAAGATTAAATGTTGATTAACATGGCAAGAAGTGAAGCATATGAAAAACTACCTATCTAGGCAAGTTTGAATGAGGCCGGAACAACAAACAACAAGTCCAGAAAAATCCTCATATGCAAATTTTAAGGTTTGGTACTGTTCCGCCCTAAACCATATTATAGAGTTTTTAAACATGCAAAGTAAAGCCACCATGTTAAACTAGGCATTTTTCTACCCCATTTACATATAAAGTTTATTAAAATTTGGGGTTACGGTTATTAAGTTATGAATTAAAACATTTTAATAAGTTATTTAAGCAAATTTAAACAAACGTCATTTTAAACATTTTTAACATAGATGAAAGTTGCAAATTATTAATCTACACAAGATTCTAAGCATTTTACATATATAATTTGTTTTAATCCGATGCATGGTTCTGAAGTTATTATATGGATGAACAAGGAGGGTTTTTTTGTAAATCTGCAAACTCCTGGATAAATAGATAAATTCGCAGAACTTAAAAAAAACGTTATCGGGCTGAAACTGGGCGGACTGGGTGCTCACTATGGGCCAGACCCAGTCGGTGGAGCTGGCTGCAGGCTTAGCGGTTCGGGCTGACGAAGTGGGCGGCTGGGGCCTTGGAGCCTTGGACTTGGAGACCGGCCACGCTGGCGCTGGACCAAGTCAATGAAGGGGCAGCGCTGGCTGTCTCGTTCGTGAAGCAGGGGACAGCGGCTGGCTATGCGGGATGCAGGGCATGGTGGCGACCTCCTGTGACGAGTGGATGGACGAGGGGGGACGGATCCGGTGCGAAGGAGGTCGAGGAGGGCCGAGGTGAGGCTGGAGCTACTGTCGTTCCTCCTGTTGCTCGACAGGAGGACGCATGCGAGGAACTTGGCACTGCGGAGCTTGCTGCCGGCGAGGCACGAGGAGGGGAAGCAGAGAAGGCCGCGGGCTCCTGGAAGTCTTGGGCGCTGGCTTGGCGACGCAGGGTGGTAGAGTGCGAGGCCATGGCGGCGAGAGGAACTTGGCAAGGGGCTCAGCCATCCATGGCGGCTCCTGGTTGTCTCCTGCTGGGTTGATGACGACGGCGGGTCCAGCAGGGTTGGGGCCTCGAGGTGGAGCCGCACGAGGTGGCTCGGGAGGCCGGAGTGGCACCGGGGCTGGTCCTGGTGGTGCTCAACGACGCAAGGGTCCCGGTGGTGCTGCTGCTTGCGGTGGCGCGGGGAAGCTGGTGCTGCGGGCTCGATGCAGAGGAGGCGCAGGGGACTTGGTGGCCGGCAGCGGGGCTTGCGCGGCGCACGATCCTGCCGGTGCTTGCCGTATCCAGCGTGGAGGAGGACGGGAATGGATTCCCGGTGGACCGAGGCAGGTCGGGGACGGGAACAGAGGAGGCGACCTCTTGTGATTGCTAACAGAGGCGTGTTCGAAGTAGAGACGATGCAGCGGTCACAGGGTTTAGAGAGGTAGCGAGGTTCAGGCACGGATGGACGCCGGTGACACAGACGAGGTGGAGGCCTCCGGTGGGGAAGCTCCAGGCGATGGCGCAACAAGATTAGGGACGCGAGCGTCCCTGGCGTCGGGTCCCTGCTAGAGAAGGGAGAGGCGAGAGATTAGAGAGGTTGAGAGGGAGAGAAGCAGGGGGAGTAAATGAAGAGAAGGCAGGGCGTGGCGACCAGGTGGTTGCCGGCTGCTGCTACTCCGGCGAGGAGGCTCCGGGAGGGTCGGAGACGCGCGGGAGCAGAGGTCTCCGGCACCAGAGGCGAGCGAGGCAAGGGGAGCTCGGTGCCAACGACTTCGGGAACGAAGCAGGGAAGGATGGGCTGTAGGTGGAGCTCGAGGGGAGCTGCTGGTTGGATCGATGGAGGGATTGGGTGGATCTATAAACGAGGAAGGGATTTTGGATCGTGGAGGATCCCGATGAGGAAGAGACAGGAAGAGTGGCGGCGCTCGGGAGGATCCCTAAAAATTAGGTGGTGTGTCTAGATTAGGTTAGGGGTGGTCTATATATAGTGAAAATGAGGGGAATTTTGGGACAGCCAATTTAAATCGGACGGACGGGAAAAACAGACGAGGGGAGTTCAAAAAATAAACCGAATATATTTTAGAGATGATTGGGGATGATCTGGACTCATCGGTCACGATAGCCCGATTCGGGTTCGGAGCAGTTTTCGGGCGCGCGCAAGAGGGAGGCCGGTGCACTGTGCAAAGAGGGGTTTTCGGACCGTGCGATCGCATCGGACGGCTCCGGACGCGAAGAGGGGTAGGTGGATGGACTAGGTGGGCTGTGGCGAGGCTGAGAGGAGATAAGAGAGAGAGAGAGGGCCCGGCAGCAGTTTTCGGAGACCGAAAATGTCCGACGTTAGACCGGCAGCGGTACCGCTATGGTTATACGTTGGGGCATCAGACGATCTCTGAATGCGATGAAATTTGACAGACGGTCTATCTACACTATAATAAGACCACCCGCCTACTTTCATCCCATTCCGAGAACATTTTTCGGCCACTTATAAATAATATTTCGGACATGCCGCGGGCGCGTGCAAGTGTGTCTGGGCTCAGAACGGACAACGGACGGAACTGGGAGACCCGGACTAATGCAAGTTTTGAAAACATGATGATGCAATGCACATGATGACATGGCAAGATGCAACACGCAAGCAAATTACATGGCAACAACAGTGAATAACTGGAAGACACCTGGCGCAACGGTCTCGGGGCGTTACACCCTTCTTGTACACCACAGTGTAGTTAAATCCCATAAGCTTGAGAAGTGCCTTCTGCTGCATGGATTTGCTCACTTTTTGTTCTGTTAAGTTGAGCAAACTCTTATGATCAGTACTTATAATGAAAGGAGCATGATGCAAATAAGATTGCCATTTGTCCACTGCCAGAATAACAGCCAGACATTCTTTTTCATAAGTGGACAAGGCCTAAGCCTGTGGACCCAAGGCTTTGCTAAGATATGCAATAGGGTGGCCTGCTTGCATGAGCACTGCTCCTATTCCCATGTTGCTAGCATCAGTTTCAATTGTAAAAGCCTTAGTGAAATCAGGCAGGGCTAGAACAGGTGCCTGCAGTAATGAGACTGTAATGCTGGATGAATTTCCGGTAATATCCAGTAAGGCCCAAAAATCCCCTAACCTGTTTGACATTCACTGGGGTTGGCCACTCTTGAACAACCTGAATTTTAGCAGGGTCAGTCCTCACGCCTTCCGCACTGATGATGTGGCCCAAGTACTCCAGCTCTTGCTGAGCAAATGTACACTTGGAAAATTTGACATGCAGGTTGTTTTCATTAAGAATCGCAAACACTTGTGCTAGATGTTCCAAATGTTCTTCTAGAGTGTCACTGTAGACAATAATATCATCAACAAAAACTAACACACACTTCCTCAGCAGAACAACAAAGAGGGCATTCATAGCTGCTTGAAAGGTGGCCGGAGCATTAGTCAACCCAAAGGGCATCACTCGGAATTCATACAGCCCATGATGAGCTTTGAAGGCAGTTTTGTGCTCTTCACCAGACACCAATCTTATTTGATGATAGCCAGATTTAAGGTCCAACTTGGTAAACCACTTAGCCCCTGCTAGTTCATCCAGCAATTCTTCAACAATAGGCATAAGATATTTGTGTTTTATTGTTATAGCATTGAGATGCCTGTAATCCACACAAAAACGCCAAGTGCCATCTTTTTTATTTACCAACAACATTGGAGAGGCAAAGGAACTAGTGCTCAGCTGAATAAGTCCTTCTTGTAACATAGTGGTGATTTGCCTTTCTATTTCAGTTTTCTGCATAGGATTATACCTGTAGGGTTTAACGTTAACTGGAGTAGCCCCTGGTGTAAGGGCATATTTATCCCTAAGGTGTTTTGGTGATTGATGACAATGCTTTTGCGGACTAATCGTGTGCCTTGAGTTTCCCAGACGTTTCATCGCTAGGCACAAGACGGTTTGGTGCCCCTCGAAGACTGTTGAAGACAGCGTCTTTTCTACGTTTCTTTTTGGTGGATTTGAGTCGTAGGAAAGCCATACTATTAAGAGGGGGTCCGCATCGGAAAGGTTTGGGTGGAATCATCACGTACATGTTTTCTTCCTTGTCCCCTCCTTTCCCCTGTTCTTTGGAGCATCCTCCGTTGATCCTCCTTTCCCTTGTCCTGACTGCTGTTGGTGGGCTTGCGGTAGTACTGCTCCCTGTTGAGCAGTAGTACCGCAGGCACCCGCGGTAGTACCGCACTTCGGCGCAGTAGTACCGCACTTCAGCGCGGTAGTACCGCAGGTGCCCACGGTAGTACCGCTCCTCTAGAGCTGCAGTACCTTTGCGGTAGTAGGGGCGGATGTAATTTTTTACATCTGCACCACTGCGGTAGTACCGCATCCGTTGCGCGGTAGTACCATGCTCGGCTTGGCTCAGCTGCCAGGCGGTAGTACCGCTCCTCTGCGGTAGTACTGTGTCGGATTTTTGCTTCTTCCATTTACCAGCGGAAGTAGGCACGGATGTATCTTTATCCGCGCTCTTCCCAGGCTAGGGGTTTCCTGCCTTGCGGTAGTACCGCAAGGGGGAGCGGTAGTACCGCGCCCGCGGCAGTACCGCCCTCAGCTCTTGTGCTACAGGTCTGCCCTAGCTGCTGCGACTGCTGCAGTAGTACCGTGGGTCCGCACGGTAGTACCGTGTGGCCTTGCGGTAGTACTGCTTGTCAGCAAGCGGAAGTACCGTGTGGCCCTGCGGTAGTACCGCTGGTCTGGGGCGGTAGTACTGCTGGTCGCGGGCTGGTAGGTGGATAACATTTAGATTTTCTTCCTTATCTATATAAGGGGTGTCTTCTTCCTTGTGTTGACTACCTCTTTCAACCCTAAGCTCCATTGTTGCTCTAAGCTCCATTTTTTCCCGATCTCACTCCCTAGCCAATCAAACTTGCTGATTTGCTCGGGAGTGGTTGAGAAGGCCCCGATCTACACTTCCACCAAGAGAAATTTGATTCCCCCCACTAATCCCTTGCGGATCTTATTACTCTTGGGTGTTTGAGCACCCTAGACGGTTGAGGTCACCGCGGAGCCATAGTCCATTGTGGTGAAGCTTCGTGGTGTCGTTGGGAGCCTCCAATTGAGTTGTGGAGATTGCCCCAACCTTCTTTGTAAAGGTTCGGTCGTCGCCTCCAAGGGCACCAATAGTGGAATCACGGCATCTCGCATTGTGTGAGGGCGTGAGGAGAATACGGTGGCCCTAGTGGCTTATTGGGGAGCATTGTGCCTCCACACCGCTCCAACGGAGACGTACTTCCCCTCAAAGGGAAGGAACTTCGGTAACACATCCTCGTCTCCACTGGCTCCACTCTTGGTTATCTCGTGCCTTTACTTGTGCAAGCTTATTTGTGATATATCTCTTGCTTTCTTGTGTTCCTATCTTTGTTGCATCATATAGGTTTCTCACCTAGTTGCATATCTAGACAACCTACTTTGATGCAAAGTTTAAATTGTTAAAGAAAAGCTAAAAAAATTTAGTTGCCTATTCACCCCCCCTCTAGTCAACATATCGATCCTTTCAATTGGTATCAGAGCCTCGTCTCTTTACTAAGGACTTTGCCGTCCGAAGAGTATGGTTGACACCATGGATGGTGTGGAGGAGCACTCTGGTGTAAATCCGATCTCGTCTACGGGTGATGGGGGAACCTCGGTCTCCCATGAGGAATTCAATGTAGCCTTGGAGACATTGAAAACCTCAATGATGATCGAGGTTGAAAGCATGTTTACTAAATTCATTGAAGGGCTTAAACTATCCACCGCACCGTTGAAAGTGGGTGATCCCACCGACAAGGTGACGGATGCTATCTCCGATAAGGGGGAAGCTAGTAGTGAAAAGGCCCCTTCTTCTAGTGGTAAAATTGGCACCGACATCTTTGCCCATGTGGAACCACCACTTGTTTATGGTGGACCGATCCCTTCCACTCATTTGAATCATGCCGTTCCTCCCCCTAAGATTGTGAAAAATGAGGACTTTGATTCTTGGGTTTATCGCTTTAAGCATCATTTAAATCATGTGAACACTAATCTTTGGAGAATCATTGAAGAAGGTTTTCATCCGCACGATCCAAGCAACTTCACTCCTCGAGAAGCCGCGGATAGTCAATTCAATGAGAATGCTCTGTTCATCATACAAGATGCAATTCCACCCGAAGATCTTCCTCATCTTCGGCCCTTCGCCTTGGCCAAAGATGCATGGCTTTGTGTTGTCTCTCTCTACCGAGGAAGCGCGAGCTTTCAACGCTCCAACTATGAAGTAGTGCAAGATGAAGCCGATGAGTTTGCTATGAAAGAAGATGAAGAATCCCGTGAGCTTTATCGGAGAGTAACCAAACTCGCGGTCTCACTCCAAGATCACGGGAGCAAGGACACGGATGGCAATTGGATCAAGCGCAAGTTCCTCAAGGCAATGATGCCTTACCACAAGGCCATGTCCTCCGTCATTCGTCAAAGGCCGGACTTCCACACTTTGACCTCAAGTGAAGTGTTGGATGAGTTTGTGGCTATGAACATCTTGGACAAGACCGCCGACAATGTGGTGCTTCGCTCTCAAAGGGCAAAGAAGCCCAACCTTGCATTAAAGGCCAAGATTTGCGGTGAAGAGGAAGAAGAAGAGGAAGAAGAGGAAAGCAACCCCGAAGATACAAAGTATGCCTATCATGACCACATGGCACTTGCTTCAAGGCAATTTTGGAGTAAGAAAAACTCAAGGCCAAACTTCAACAAGAACAACTCAAGTGGCAGAAGAGCAAGCAACGTGTAAGGACTTGCTACAATTGTGGCAATGTGAGTCACTTTGTTGCGGAGTGCCGGTATGAGAAGAGGGAAGACAATGGTGGCAAGCTCATTCGAAAGGACAAAGCCAAGTCTTTCCCCAACAAGAACAACTTCACCAAGAAAATCCCTCACAAGGCGTTGGTGGTTCAAGAAGAGTACCATGATGATGATGATGGTGAGTCAGTGGCCATGGCATCTGTTGCCATTGCAAAAACTCCACGAGTATCTCTCTTTGACTCACCCAATGAGAACATCACCGCCAAGTGTCTCATGGCTAAAGCCACCAACAAGGTAACTCCCAACATCGAAACTACCATCATTAATAATCCTTCCTTGACAGATTGCATTGATGAATGTGGGGGATCTAATGTGGAGGAAAATGAGCTTGAGTCCTTTATGGGTAAACTCAAGGGTAAATCCAAGAAGCATTTTATTGCTCTCTTGGAACAACTCGGTGAAGCCAATGACATGATCGAGTCTCATGAAGATACTATCTCCAAGATGGAGGGGCATAGTCGTGACTATGCCGATGAGATCTCGGATCTTTCCAATGCTCTTGAGGAAGAGTGTGGTCTTCGTTTGGCTCTTGAGGAGTCACACAACGTTGATCATGCTAAGTTAAAGAAAGATTTTGATCATGCTCTCATTGTTTCTCGTGTGCTAAACTCCGAGAAGGCCGAACTTGAGGTTGATCTTGCTAGACTCAAAGAGGAGTTTGATCTACTTGACAAGGCTCACAAGGTCTTGAAGGGTGCTCATGCTAGCCTCAAAGAGTCTCATGATCAACTTCAAGTAAAGCTAACCAAGGAAAAAGCCACTTTTCCTCGTATGATGTTAATTGATAATGCAAATGCTACTAACCCGTGTTGTGAGCATGTGCATCTTGTTGAGGAGAATGCTAAGCTAAAGGTGCAACTTGAGAAAGGTCTTGCATCTTGCATACAAGGCGAGAAGAACCTCAACGACCTCTTGACCAACCAAAAGGAAGTTGTGGCCAAGGAAGGGATTGGGTACGTGCCCAAGTCCAAGAACACACTACAAAAAAATACACTTCCGTGATGATACATGTTTGTCACAGTAGGTCGCTTTTTTTGTCATGCATGTACATCCGTGACAAATTTATGACAGAATCAAGATAGTCATACCTGTGCTGTCGTAGAAGTGTTCCATGACATTACCAAAATTATCATCACGGAAGTGTCCACTTCCATGATGATAAATCGCGCGTCATAGAAGTGCTTTCGTCAAGGGTGACCGACACATGGCATCCACCATAACGGAACACCGTTAAGCTATCGGGTCGGGTTTTGGATCCGATAACCCGTTAACAACCCCGACCAATGGGGATTTTCCACGTGTAAAATCATCATTGGCTAGAGGAAACACGTGTCGGCTCATCGTCGGGACAGATGTCATCCACTCACTGGACAGAAGGCGCCTATGATACGTCGACACATGGCACGGCCCAACAAGTTTAAATGGGTCGGCCCAACTAAAGGCCCACAATATTTTGCGGACCATAATGGGCCGGCCCAGCTAAAGGCCCACGAGATTTTGCGGACCATAATGGGCTGGCCCAGGTAAAGGCCCACAAGATTTATGTGTGCCATAATGGGCCGGCCCAGGTAAAGGCCCACAAAATTCTTGCGGATCATAATGGGCTGGCCCAGCTAAAGGCCCATGAGATTTCGCCGACATTAATGGGCCGGCCCAGCTGTAGGCCCACAAGATTTTGAGGACCCTAGTAGGCCGGCCCATTAACTGGCTGCCATGTTTTGGGCCAAATGCCGGCCCATATTTGATACGGTCTATTAATGGCCTGCCACGCTCCAGGCCTAATAGTGGCCCATATGAGATCCGGCCCGTTAAAAGCCTACCACGTTCTAGGCCAAATTACGGCCTAGATCAGGTCCGACCCTTTAAGAGGTTTTGGGCCTAATTATGGCCCATATTAGATTCGGCCCGTTAACTGGACACTATGCTTTTGGGCCCACTTGCTAAAGGCCCACTTAGTAATTCGGCCTGATATTAGTTTTGGCCTGTTAAGGGCCTGTTTAACATTTCGGCCCTATATTAATTTCATCCTGTTAAAAGCCCGTCATATAGTTGGGCCTAACTACGGCCCGGTTTGCATCCGGCCTGCTCGCAGCCGATATCTGATTGGGCCAAACAAGGACCGAGACAATTTTTCGGCCTGTTAAAAGCCCGTGATTTGATTCGCACAATCATGGGCCGGGGTTCATTTCGGGCTGCTGCCGGCCCGTGAGCTGATCGGCACGTTTCAGGCCCAACCTACATCGTGATTGCATGACGGCCCGATTATGTACCGTAATTTTACGGTTTGGCCGGTTTACTGCGAAGACAGGATATATATACAGTTAAATAACTGCAACATCGTGAATAAGAAAAAACCTATACTATACAATAAAGAAATTACGGCATATTACATCCACTGGGCATCAAAGTTCGCCACTATGATAATAAAGCACAAGCAGACAACAGATTACATACACGGGCATCAAAGATCGCCACCAGTGCAAATAAACACGCCGACAAAATAATATACAAAACCGACAGCACTTCAATAGAGTTCAAGAAAGGTTAGCCCTGCTGGGGAGCTGCAGCGCAAGCAGCTGAGCAAGATGATGAGACTGCGCTTGTTCAACACTTATATCTTCCTCACTCTGAAAGATAAACAAGCAGACAGATGACAGGTTTTGCACATAAAAGTATCAGTGCTGACAATTCATCACATTTCTTACTGATGAATAAAGTGACATAGTTTAAATTTGCATTAACACAATATGGTATTGTTCAGGTCAAGACATGGCAGGAAATGACATTGTGAAGGAGTTGGCAGCTTCACGACACCACTCGATTACAGATCAAAAACTCATAAGTATCAATGGTTAGTGTGCTGTCAATTTATACCATTTCAGATTGGCAAATAAAGAGACGGTTTAAATAATAGTGGGATGATATGACATTTTTCATAGTTAAGACATTGCAGAATATGACATTGTGCTGTAGTGGGTAGGTTCACCACACCACTGGATTACAGATGAAAAACAGAAGCATACATGCAGTGCAAAAGAAGATCACTTGCTCTGTATAGTTTAATTTACATGGTATGAAGAAGGAACTTGGTTGTACAACTGAAAACTTAAATTGATAAAGGACGAACTTTTGTTTATGAACTACATATAATAAACTTTAAAGAAGAAATTTGATGCAAACACCAAAAATAAACAGCTGTTGCAGTCATGCCTAACCAAATATATACAACAAAGTTTGAAGGCTTGAGATGGACAAACTTACATTATTGGTGAATACATGCTCTATAAGGCCTTGTCCATGCTGATGGGGGGGGGGCAATTCAAGAAGTTTACCATAGAATCTTCTTCAAAAGCATTGCCTTTATTCTACATTTTGTTAAGAGTAAATATAGATGTGATAATATACGAAAAAATGGAGAATATTTAAGATAAGATGAAGAGTGATGCTACATAACCAAGTAGCTATAAATGTAAGTGCAGCGATACAGGCAAAAGGTATAGCCAAGAGTAATGCACAGCTAAACTTCTTCAGTACCAACCTTGTGGTAAGAGTAAATATAGATCTGATGTGTAGAAAATGGAGGGCAAAGGAAAATAAGCCGCAGAGTGATGGTACATGAACAACTACCTGTCGTTATAAGTACATTGATAAAGGACAGCATGTACTTACAAGAACAATGCAGAGCTAAAAAACATTGGCATTGGATATATTCTACACTAATGTAACCATTCATACAGATCAGATAATTTGGAGCGAACAATTCATAAGCAAGCTATCATGCATACTGCTGTCACATAATGAACCAGGTATGTATGCAAGTAGTGATACAGGACAACAAGTACTAACAAGAGCAAAGCAGCAGGCAGCATATTTGCGATATCCCGTCATTCTTATCAAACCGGAATTCTTCTTCGAGCAGATTTCCTGCAAAAAAGATTCGTAAGGCACATGCGGAAAAGTAGAAGTTCAAATTGTCATGTGATTTCATAGACAGTACCTCATCCTGGGAACGAGACCAGTGCATAACAAGGTTTTTCCATTCAATGTCTTCTAAATTTAGCACAGGAGACTTCACCGGAAATTTGTTTATAGACTTGCCATCAAAGTGTGATTTCCTCAGCTAACACCGATACTGCTGCAATGCTTCCTTAAAAAGCACAAGCAAGCTTTGCTCGTCATGACTGTCCAGATTGACCCTCGCCTAGTTACAACAATGTAATGTAAATCATTGATGTGTTCAATCAGCAGAAAATAGGAAATAATAGCCATGAATAATAGCACTTACACGTAAGTTGGACAGGAAGATGTGAAAATGGTGTTTGTCTTCACAATAATCTTCCCATGATGGGAATATATGCACGTAGTCCCTAACAACATTGAAAGCATTGTCTTTTAAACTGGGAATAAATGGAATGGGGTTCCAATCTGCAGGAATTGGCCGTCTCTGCAGTTGGGATAGGTCTTCGGCCGGTGGACTTGCTATACTTTTTGCTGGAGTGGGATTTTTCTGTGGTACAGCTGGTGCTATGGCAAATGAAATCGGTATACCTTTTGCTGGAGTGTAGGTCCTGTGTGGCGGGGCTAGTGGTGTGGCCAGTGAAGTATGGGTACAGTCTGCTGGAGTTGGTCCTATGTTTTGTGTCACTGGTTGTACAGCCAATATAAGTGGGGTGCTGTCTGATTTCTCCGGCACCACCATGTTTTTCAAGGACTTTGCTGGTGCTCCTTCAGGTTCGGCAATCACCCTCTTCCTTTTTGATGTCTGATGCACAAGAACCGCATTTGAGTGGAAAAACATGGTATGATGACAGATGGAATATGTATTGATAATGGATGGGCATGGCATCTCGACATATATGATGAGTAAACTAAGCAGATGGCGGTGCAACAGAGTAGAAGAAATGCAAGACAACATATGCAAGATACCCGCAATCAATAAAACACTGCCAAATTAGAACAAGCACCTTGATGGGTGAACAGGACAGGCCATCTGCCTTCGACTCCTCGAGGTTAGAATAGTCATTAGGATCATATTCTGAACAAGAATCAACAGGTGGGGAGCGTATGAGTTTCATTGCATCCAGAATGGCACTCAATGCCTTGGTGCCATTTTTGTAAGTCATTGCAGTGTTTAGCTTCAAGAGTGGACTGCTGCTAGTGCGACACAAAGCAGCTACACAGATCATAGTGTAGATATAATGGGAAAACCGTAAGCAGAGTAAAATCAGCAAAGTGGAACTTGCTGGAATATATGTGCTAGTATTGCCGGTATGGCTAGAAAGGCTTCGGATACCATATCTCTTCAAGTGAAGGTGCGGTACTGTTAATATCAATGTAACTCTCAAAGGCGACACAGCTCCCCGCATTTCCTTGCTATTCTTATAGGATTCAAGTGGGTAGGCCACTACAAATCCTATTCCTATGTTTACAAGATCCTACAAATCAAAGAGGCTCAAAGTGTCCATCACAACCGACCGTATAGACCTCTACACTGCAAATGTCCCTGCTCATCTTCAGTACAAGGAACATACGGTACTACTATCATACTCCCTCCATTCCAAAATATAAGTCTTGGTAGAGATTTCCACTATGGATCACATACAAATGTATCCATGTACATTTTAGAGTGTAGATTCACTCATTTTGCTCCATATGTAGTCCATGGTGGAATCTATACAAAGACTTGTATTTAGGAACGGAGAGAGTACATATTAAAGAAGAACGGAAGAGGAACATGGTAAAGAAGAGCAAGCAGATTTTGGATAATAAAATGTTGGCTGCGCAGTGCCCACACATGATGAACCAGAGCGCATTAAGAATGCAACTCCTAGCTGTCTCTCAACCATTTCAGGCGGTTTGATGAAGATCATACGTCTCCTAACCCTTCTTCTTCCTCGTCTCTGATTCTTCCCATATAGAACACCGCACGGGCCGCCGGCCGGACCACCGGCCCCCACCGTCTGTGTTCCTCCGCCACCCCCACCCCCACCCAACCCCCACCCGCGTAGAGTTTTCTTCGTTTGGCGAGGCCCCACAACCACCCGATCCCCTTCGATCGCACCAGCGAACTCCGGCGAGCTCTGAAAAATCGACTGACCCAATTTTGAAATTTAGTCTACTGTGATTTAACTAGTGTGGAATATAAAAGGGGAAAACCATAAGTATTGCGAGTATGGTGTTGAGCGTGCCATGGCAGATCTGAAGGTGCAAACCGGACAAAGGCAACTTCGCAACCAAGACAAGAAATTAGAGTAAAGCAATGGCGATCTATTTTCTTGCTGCGATAAATAAGTTGAGCAGATACGAAAGAGTACCGCCTCTGGTGCGGTGCCGTGTAAGCATCTGCTGAGAATTTGACGGTGCTACGGTAGCGATGGCTGTCGGCGGCGTGGAAGAAGATGTAGGAGGGTAGACGGTGGCGATGGGGCGCGGTGAACGAGACGGTTATAGGAGCGGCGCCGGCAAGGTGGACGACGGCGGGGATGAAGCGAGAGGACGAGATGCAAGGATCCCGGTCCGAAGCCGTGGATGAGAGAGGTCGATATCTTGTAATGGACGGCGGCATCGGGGTATCAGCTCCGGCATGGTGGAGGAGGACGGCGGTGGATGGGGTGGCGGACGGTGGCGGACGGAGGAGGGTGGGGTGGAGAGGGTGTTTTGGCGCCCACGGAGTATGAATGGGGAAAAGGAAGGTAGAGAGGAAGGGGGGAACCATGTATTCAGGGCGCGCTTGTCTCAAATGTGAGGAAATTTACAAACTTAGCCCCCGTTTCAAATTTCTACTACATCACGGCAACACTAGTCGGTTGGGGATAGGACGGTAATCTCGCATACACCGAATATTTGCCGACGAGAGTTTGTTTTTGGCGCCCACCGTGTATGAATATGAATCGGGGAGGGAGTCGATTTCGGCCGAGGACACACTGTGTTTTGGCGCCCACCGTGTATGAATCCGGGTGAGAGGCGGTTACGTCATGTTTGGGTGAAATTACAAACCTACCCCTATCGAAACCTATAGAAATCCAGCATATAGGCTTTGTGTGGCAGGGATAGGCAGTAGTGATTTCCATCTCGCAGATTTTGGTTTCGGGCGGTTACTGCGACTTTCCCCGCTTCGTTCAAATTTTGCAGAGTGCATGTTTACCGTGCCAACTCAATTCGAATCCCGTTTGTATTCTATTTTTTTTCCGGGCGGGATCCATTTTCAATTGGAATTACATTATATATACATCATTTTTTTATATATACTTTCAAAAGAACAACAAAGAATTATTCTCCTTTATATCTATAATATGATTTACAAATACAACGATCTCAAAATCTTAAGGTTGAATTCGAAAAAATTTAACCAAATTATGTTCTACTAAAATGTATGGATCAGTAATATCTACATATTAAATAACATAGATGTGCATGAATTCATATGAGTATGCATGTTTGATAGATCAATTTTGGTTCGAGTATGGATTACATGTATCATCATCTCGAATTAAAATATTTGAATCCCTTTTTTGTTCACTCCTTTCACGCCCATCTCTCTCGCATGCATGCTCCTTCAGGTAGCTATCACTCTCTTTTCTCCAGCTCACCCGCACGCTCACTTCATGTTGCTCGTATCCTCGCAAACATGGTCTCTCAATGTCTCCCTTGAGAAGTGTCACACTCTCCCTATCATTATAAATTACACGGTTGTCATTATCTCTCACGTCTCTACTGTTCTCTGGTATCACTCGGTACCTAAGCTTTCTTTTTCACCGCCAAACACACAGTCTCCACTCGTCTTTCACTTTGTCTTTCTCTCTATGGGATTCACTCACACACCCTATAAGTCTCTACATATGACTCATACCACTAAAATTACTCTCTCTATCTCTCCTGTAGACACAACATTTGTTGTGGTCTCCTTTTCGTCTCCATCCCAGTCTGACATTATTCATTTGTTTACCGATCAGACAACCCCGACTACCATCTCCTCTCTCTCTCACACAGACACACACGCACAACTCCTACCACTAAAATGTGAATGGAAAACGAGATTTTGTTATACCCAAACAAAGAAGGACTGCAGGGAGTGATTGCTCTGACACGGACGCGATCTCTCATAGCGCAGGCATTGAACCGGCGCGCCGGCCAAGAGGGCCGCACTCGCTGCAGGCCCGGCTGAGCACGCCTCCTCGCCGCGTGCAACCAGCTTAAGACTGCCCCGCCTGCCTTCATTGAATCCGCGCGTGTGCCAGCAACACGTCCTTCCGCGAGCCAGCAGGCATTTTAGAACACAAAAAATGACTAAAATATAATTAATTTACGCATGGTCTTGACTTGTTGTGCTCGCACTGGTAGCAGGAACTAGTAGAGGATTTTCTTTATTTATAACTCTCCTCAAATTTTTTTGGCTTTGAAGTGAATCATGGTTGTGGACATTATGTATGAATGTGCAGATATCTGTGAACATGAGTTTGATGTGGAAGTTGAACTTGGAATGTCAGGCTTGCGCGTGAACTATACCATGTCCAATGCTTCGTTTGTTATTGTTTGGAAAGTAATTGTTGTTATTACATGACCTGAGAAAAAACATTTTGTGCCACATTAGTAGATGCACGGACATCACAACAAGCATGCTGACTGGATAAACATTTGAACCTAGCTATTATGAAGGAAATTTTGTATTGACAACAGTTTTAGATAGCAGGAGACGCCTAGCCTGCTCTGCCTCTGCTAGCTTATTTCTGGCTTCTTCCATCTCTTCTTTGGCTTGGGTGAAGAGAGCATCTGATTGCTCTTTTCGCTTCTTCAGGAACTCAGCTACATTCTCAAGGGATGCTGCACGCTTTCTTTCAGCCTTTACTAATGCCACGAGGACACGAACAACTGACGACTCCACCTGGCTTGTGTGTAATCCAGCATCATCTGGGAATTTGCACCTTGTGTCTAATCCAACATCATTAGGGAACTGGCACCTTGTGTGTAATCCAGCCTCATTTTGGAAACATAATCTCGAGGTTGACCATACTTCCCTCTTCGCAGGAACTGCATCCTGACATGAAGTTACTTCTTTTTTAGATCAATACTCAGAGCAACCTAGATCCATTTAGTAGAAGCCAGATAAACAGAACTCGGAGAAGTGAATTCAAAAGGAAAAAAATAAATAAAAACATACTACAAGGTGAGAACACCCACTTCCTACATCAAGCTAAAAACGAAAGCATTAGGACGATTAAGACTCTTCTTATTACACATCGAAGAACACCACGCTTAAGAGAAATAGAAACTACAACATATACACATCGAAGAACACGAGGCTACACGAAAGTAATTGAAAGGGTGTTACTTACCAAAGATCGTTTTACAGGTTTGGTGCAGCTCCTCTTTAACTTGCCACGCTCCTTGAAGATGTCCCGAATATCCCGCGTTTGGTCTTCATTGCTCCTCTGCATGTTCGCACTCGTGGTTTTAAAATCTCAACATGGCAAGAAAAATATACTACTAGTAATACTCGTGCATCTTGTGGGCAACATTAAAGCACTTGTCTGCCATGTTAGAGCATCTCCAACAAGATAAACTACTCATACAAATGCATCTTGATGCGTGCAACGCATGGGCATTTTGCTAGTTCTAAAAACCTTTCCATCATTTGCCACACTACTGGTTGCAGATGAAAAACCTACCCAAGCACAGCGCGATACAGGAGTGACGCACAATTACAAGCTGATATTCTGTTGGACAATGGAGGCTATAACCAATTACTTTTACGGGAACAATAGCACCCAGAAAATTTGAAGGGTAGGTATGAACAAAATTGGAACTGCACATGTACTGCTAAGTGATTCAATACACACATTACCAACCGAGGAGGAGAACGATGGTCGCGGCGGCCTCTCTGAGTCATGGTCGGCAACGGGAGTCAGTTCATTGTCCACAATGGTGCTACTTCTGCGCTTGGCGTCGGCTTCCGAGAAGCAGATCCGAGACCGTGGAAGACGATGCCGGGGAAGAGGCTCCGTGTACGACGATGATGGTGGACCGGCTCCAGTGCGGCGTAGGAGGTCATCGATGAGGCAGATGCGCTACGGTGGACGAGTGCGCCGATGTAAAGGGGAGGAGCACGAAGGCTCCGGTGCCGTGGAGAAGTCTATTTTGCGGTGGGGATAGAAATTGGGTAGTATTCAGGTGTACTACTCTGGGTGCCGGGGTGGGGTTGGCTGGGTAGGGTGAACCTGAAGTTACGAAAACAGCCCCCTACCAAGCATCATCCATAGGACTGTTCCGAATGCTATGATGGTAACTTCCCACTGCTCGAATCAGGGTCGCGGGAGATTTTCCCGCCGACCTCAAAATTTTGTGACACTGGACTCCCCGTGTGGCGTGTTGAGTGATTCGGCTAAGCAACTAGCAAGTAGTAGAAGTAAACTCTGCATATTAGGTTTGACCGTAGTCAAACTTCCTAAAGTTTGACCAAGTTTATAGAAAAATATAAACATTTACCATAACAAATATGTATGATGTGAAAGTACATTCAATAATGAATCTAATGGTATTTATTTGTTATTGTATATGTTAATATTTTTTGTTATAAGCTTTCTGAGAGTTTACAAAACTTGACTTTGACCAATGCTAATACGCGGACTTAAATAAAAACGGAGGGAGTACACATTTGTTTTCTTAGTTTGTAGTGAACTAATCATTTGTTCAAATTGTGAAATAAATATATTAGGCTATTGACTTCGAATGTAATGGTCTATACAATTCAATAGTTAAAATCATTGTCGAATCCCAAGATGTATACAAGGTCTATAGTACTTCACAACATGCTCAAACTCACATGATCCCAGTCAAATGAGAATCTAAATGCATTTCATAGTTATTACTTTGTAGGATGCAACAAGAACAACCATAACTCTACACCATCCATTATAGAAGCAACATTTTGACATATCCCAATGTGTGAATGAAACATGCAGAGAGAGCTTTTGAAGATGGAGCAGATAGGGCGGGAAAGATTGTATGTATGTGGACGAGAGAGTAGGAGACAAACCTAATGAGACAGAGAGAGAGATAGAGAGAGAAAGAGAGAGGAAGAAGTTAGGTCTGTGAGAAAGATGCATACATGTAATATACATGAGATGCGTGTGCATCTGGATTCCGTATACGTGGAAGGAGAAGAGACAACATGTTTGATGAGAGAGCAGGAAAAACATGGACGAGAGGGGAAGGATCTCGTGGGTTGAGGGATTGAAAATTTTGTGCGGGGGAGAGAGGGATTGGTGATTTTGTGCAAGAGAGAGAGAGAGAGAGGGTGGGGGGAGGAGTCAGTCAGCCATCGTCACATCACCCTACTTCCAAATGACCCCGCATTCTCTAGCGCGGTGTGGTCGCCGTCTTCGATCTACTCGTTTCCCTCTTTGAAGATTGAGGTGTTGTGCATGTTGGGGTGCAAAGAAGCACAAGCGAGAGTGGTCGCCGTATAACCTTGGATGGGGATGAATTGTGTGCTCGGGGGAGTGTGTGTGCGTGTGTTGTGCTGCGGGTGTCTCTCTCTCTCTCTACGTGTGTGTGTGTCAGATATTGAGAGAAAACAAACCTAAGGAGAGAAATGGGTATTCACGAAGAGATTGTGCGAGCCTTGAGGTGGGCAGGGGCCGGGTGAGGGTGTCAGAATGTGCGCGTTGATGCATGTGTTGCATGCGACCGTGCGAGGGACGGACGAATCCAGAGAGATGGTTGTTGTGTTACGGATGCTCCTCTCTCTGTCTCTCTCTCTCTCTCACACACACACACAAGTAAACTAGAAGACCGTTCTCTCATGTATACACAACGTACCGGCATTTGTCTATGTCTCACTCATGCACGATCATTTGCACATTCACACCTCTCTATGTCTGTATCACACGCACACCGTCTCCACATTGCCCTTCCGCCACAACACACATATGGACACATACACACATTCTCTCTCAGTCACACACACACAAAATCAGTATTAAAAAAACTAGGGCGCACCTAAAACGTCCAAATCCAAATAAACACGAATTGGAGCTAAATTCAAATATATGGAAATATTGCAGCGTCAAGAACTTTCACAGGAAAAAAAAGTTGAGTAATATTCGAGGATTGTTTTCACACACACAAAAAGGTTCGGTGGATGTCCTTCGAGCGCGACACGGTGACGCACCGTTCGATCGACCGCGCGGCCACGGTTCACGCGCTTGCACAGGATTCCGTATCATGGCCGTGGTACAAAGGCTGGTCACAATGGGCAAGAACATAAGCTAGTAACTAATAAAAGCGCTGCCTAAGTCTAATGTTTACATGTACTAGTACGGTTTTCTTTTAAGTTTGACCAACCTTATATATAAAACTAAAGTAAGCTCCCACACGCGCACTCATCAATATGCCGCCGCCGCCATTGTGCATGCCGGAGCCCGCCTGCTCCGACCAACAATTTCTCGTCGATCACCGCCATGTCGCCGCCATCCCTGTGCCATGAAGCCGAAGGCTCGCCCGCTCACCTCGTCTGCAGTTCCTCCTCGCGATGCTGCCGCGCTGCCAAGCACGCGAGCAGCTGGTGGAGCCGCATCTATGCACGCAGCGTACAAAGAGGAGGACGAGCGCGTTCTCCAGCACGCCGGCGAGGAGGAACTAGCGTGTCATTGTCGTCTCCACCCGCGTGGAGGAGGCGCGCATGGTGGCTGTCGCGGCGGAAGTCGGTCGCGTGTGCGTCGAGCCCGCAAACCGGGTGCGGACGCGGAATCTACCTTCGAGACCTTGAATGCCATGTGGATCCTGCAATCTGAAGGAGCAATTTGGGTCAGTCGACTCATGTGAGCCGTTTGATGCAACATGGATGGCTAGAAGGGCTTCTTCCACCTCTTCTGCCATCTTCTTCCTTCGCTCTGTCGAACTTCTTTCACAAATCGACTGACCCAAATCATACTACTAGTACGAACGTATTAAGTATAGTAGGAACACGAAGATACGAGCAGTAGTACCAACTGCAAGAAGAACAGTAGTAAGACATAGTACTAGTACTACTATACGTACTAAAGAGTTCAAATAACGAGAAAGAACATAAACATAGTTCTGATGGGGCCTCAGCACAACACACCCTTGAAAATAAACTAATAAGCAACTAGTCCGCTTGACACTGCAGTAGAACCAGCATGAGCGACGGCACTGCCACCTACTTGGAGTCCGAGTCCACGTCCTCGACTTCATCCTCGTCCCTCTTCCTCTTCCTCTTTGCCGACGCTTCTTTGCTTGAACCGGACACCGGGCTCTGCTTCTTCATCCAACCCTTGTAGATATTTAAACAAAGGTAGGCATCCATTGCTACGTACAGGATGTGATCTTCATCTAATGTCTTCGACTCCCATGCATGATGAAACTCGTGATGAGGTTTCTTCAGTTTAGCGTACGAAGGATCAATCATGGCTGTTGCTAGGGTCAGCATTGAAGGTTGAGAGGAGGACAACAGGCTTGCCTTCTGGAGATCGAAGGGCTGGCCTACAACGAGACCTATCCGACGCAGGACGTCACTGTCGTTCTGAAAGCCTATAATAACGAATTTCACTCTTTTGTCCTTGAGGAAGTTCTTAAAATCCTGGCACTCAACGTCGGCATGGCATATGTGGTAGACCAAGCAAACGTTATGTACGCAAACCTGGATCACGGCGGGTGTCTTCCTCTCTTCGTCCTTTAGATCCTTTGCTCGTCCCAGGACTGTGGTGTACTCAACATCTAGCCCAGCGACCCACTCATCCGTTAAACTGTTGAACATGCGTAGGAAGCGAGCAAGCCATGCTTTCACCGTCTCAGATCCACGTGTGTAGATGACGATGAACTGATCGCCGGTGATGGCTCTAACCTGGTACTCAGCGGTGACCATGGAGATTTGGGAGGACATGGATTTTGGAGGAGGGTTAGGAGAAGTTGAACTATTGTACCCCGCAAAAAAAACTGGGAGCGAACTAATGTGAAAGGATGGGATGACTGGGAGCGAACTGTTGTAAGGTAGAAGACGGGGACGAGTAGGGCGTGCGAACGGCGTGGGGTTGCTGGCTTGCCCGGTGGATAAACGGCTACAAGCCCCCCAAAGAGTTCTCGAGAACTATGCGGGACCCACTAGATGTCATGTCTACTAGACCCATATCGTAGGCCTGACGGTATAGCTTCTGCCTGTTCGCACGCCATGCCGGCGCGTGGATGTAACTTCACTTAATTCCGTCAAACGTCGCGCCTCCCACGACCTTCGCCTCCCTCGCGCGGTCGCGCCCTTTGAGACTTCGACCGGCTATAAATGAGCAATTTTTTTGCCTTTTTTAGACAAGCAATTTTTTTGCCTACTCCGCATGCATGATACTCCCTCTGGTCCTTTTTACTCCCGTCAACCGTTTGCAAAGTGTTTGACCAAATTTATACTTTTTTTGAACACCACCTTATATTAATTAACCACCCACACCAGTACACTCATTCGATACAATATTCACCACACAGGGCGGTACGTTATTTACAAGAATACCATCTAATCTATTGTCAAAGCTATACTTAGCGATTAAGTGTGCCACCTTATTGGCCGAACGGCTAATCTTTGACAATTGAAGATTGTTGATCAACTTTGAGATGCTCAACGCTTTCATCTTCAGGTCACGCATAGCAGACCTTTCAACGCTTTGACAGGCATCAATGAAATCCCATGACCAAATTTATACTAAAAATATCAATATCTACAATACTCCCAAAACACTGAGGCGCGGTGCATTAACTTCTACCTCGTTTCTTGTTTCTTGACATATCAACCAATAGGGGATGTGGGTGTGCATGCTTTTAATGACTTGAGACTACCAAACACGACATGCAGTGGTTAGTTCATTGCATGCAATGCTATTAATTAGCAAATAAACATTAAGATCTCTCGTTTTCCCCTCCTCCTTGGTCACAGTGCACAATCTAAGATGACTTGCTCACCTAGACGGAGGGAGTACTGATTATAATGAGTACTCCCTCCTTCCATCTATATAGGGCCTAATGCGTTTTTCAAGGCCGCCTTTGACTATTGATAAAATTAATACTACATGACATGCATAATGTAAAAATTATATCATTCAAAACTCCTTTCACATACGAATTTGATGATGTGCTTTGTGTAAGTTGCATGTCATATATTATTGCTCTAACATTTGGTCAAAGTTAGCCTCGAAAAACACATTAGGCCCTATATAGATGGAAGGAGGGAGTATAAGAACTACGTTTTATAATGAGTGTAAAAATATTGATTTGACATTGTGAATGTTGACACATTGTGGAATAGTTTTTGAGGTCTGCAAAAGTACTCAACTAGTGCTGTCGTTCTCCACAAAAAATGTGTTTACCAATGCATGCATGAACTCTAGTTACTCTAACCCCCCTCTCTTCTTTAATTCTTTGCCACATCAGCATGTTTGCTATTGCCGTGTGCATGATACCAGCTAAGATACCACCATTATGGCCAGCCTTAATCATTGCATGCAATAATTTAGTGCACCTTGAAATATGAACATGTGTGGGGCGTGTTTGTTTTTAGTGACTTAAGACTATACCTAGCCCGGCATGCAGGATGACTTATTATGCACCGTTCCCCATACGTGCAGGAAGCCCGTTCGTCTCCAAATTTTTTCCTCTCCATGTGTGGAAACAATATGCCTGCCAAACTCTCCTTCTCCCTCTGGCGGTCCCACCACTCCACCCCGTGTGAAAAAATCCACATGCATGACTCTCCTCCCCCCATGCTCGTCCAATCCGTTATGACCAGCAATATTTCCACCCCTTCGCTCCCCCGTAATTTACTCCAACAAATATGCCCACGTAGTTGTTACTTAACTGCAGGTGCATTCGGTCATTGACATATGGGCCCAATAGGGGTCTGACCCACATGTCAGTGACGCAACTGGACCAACAGTTAAGTTAGTGCAGCTTAGTCCATTTCTTACGTAGGTGTGCCATTGCTCGCTATAAATACTGCACCTCCCACGACATCGCTATCTCCTCCCCCTCACGTTCACGTTCATCACTATATCCTCCCCCTCCCTCTCACGTCGACCACCATGGCATCGCCCCTCCCAAGCCCTAGGAGCCCCTCGCTGCACCGCGCGGACGGTCACGCGTCGCCGTTCCGTTCCTCGCCGCCACTAGTCGAGGAGGACGCGTCAGTGTTCCGGTCCTCGCCACTACGCGACGTGTTGCCATTCCGTTCCTCGCCGCCACTAGTCGAGGAGGACGCGCCGGCGTTCCGCTCCTCGCCGCGACGCGTCGAGGTGGACGCGTCGGCGTTCCCAATCTCGCCAGCACGCGCACCGGAGGATGCGTCGGCTCTCCGCTACGAGGAGAACGTCGCGCCGCCCGCCGAGCCCCCCAGCCTTGTGGAGCTTTGGAAAGAAATGGATGTCGCCTTGTGGGAGGCTTTGCCTCCAGCAGAGCGCGCCAAAATAGAGGCGGAGAAGAAGGCCGAGGAAGAGAAGCGCACCGCGGAACAAGCTGCCTGGGAGGCCTATGTCGCGTCCGAGAGAGTCAGGCAAATGGCTCTTTGGCAGAAGGCTCGTGCGAGGGCTGTGAGGGTGGCGGAGGACGCCCGTGCCGACGCCCCGAGTGCAGTCGGGCCCAAGCACCTCATCTACGCTTGGCGGTACGTGGACTGGGTGCACGCTTCCAGCGAGGAGGAGTACCTGTTGGCGCCGGATCACCACACCGGTGAGATTGCGCTCGCTCGCCGGCAAGCCGCCAATCAACACCTCGCGAGTTGCGAGGCTGAGGAAGAGGCGTTGTGTCCGTGTGCTGGGAAACGGCCACGCACCAGGGCACTCGTGGCGCACCGCAAGCGCTCCTGCGAGCGCCGTGGCTTTTAGGAGGAGTATAATTTTAGTTTCGTAAGGCGATCTCATTAGTTTTAGCGTCCTTAATTAAGTATGTAAAAGGGAAAGTCTGGAAACCTTGTGCATTCGTACGCATTTTGCAAGTACGTGCATATAGCACAAACTTTACTATATACTATCGCACTACACGTCTCTCTTGATATATGCTTGCAGACTGTGCTACTCCCTCTGTCCAGGTCAATAAGTCATCTTCGGTTGTGCACCGTGACCAAGAAGGAGGGAAGACTTATACACCTAGAAGGATGGAGTACTACTATTACTTATGTACGTGCACATGCACGTTTTAACATTATGATGCGGTTTTTGTAAAAGTAGAAAAACATCACTAGTCAAGCTTGTGAAACGATTCAATGCAAAACAAATGCAAAAATGCTCGTTTGATTGTTTACTTTTAGCTTCCTTCTCTGTGGTTATTTCTCTGTCGTACTTTGTACGGAGTATCTCACTGGTTGGAAAGGCATGCAAATTCCCAAACCGCTTCCTACACCCTATATCTCACTGGTTGCTGGCGTTGACGTTGTCGCCCATGTTGTCAAGGATGAGGTTGCCGAGGTCGGGGAAGAAGTCGTCGTTCGCAACTAATCATGTGGACTAGCATAGTAGGATATAGAGTAGAAACATGAATTCTACCACGATTTCAAACAGGAAGGACAGAAACACATACGGTGCAACGGGAGCAGCACCGTTGGCGTTGAGGTTGTCGCCCATGTCCAAACACCATGTAGACACGGTCTTTGAGCACGGTTCGTAGTCGTTCCATGCTCGGGCATTGAAGTTTGTAACTATTTTAGATTAGAATATACTACTCCTCCGGTGCTAGTAGTAGAGCAGAGTCCTACTCTACTACTCTACTCAAGCAAGTTAGGGCATAGCATTGTAGGGAGTAGCAGTACTGTGATCACTCAAGCAAGTTGTCTGGCATCGACATGACCCTACGCTGCTGGTAGGTGTCTCGTAAGTCAAGCGGCGTGCTATAGTCATCATCACATGTCCACTTCCCGCAGCACATATTCGCTTCTCCATCTTTGTCCGCACATAATCTCGTCCAATCTTCCATCCCCGCTAAGGCGCCCCCCCCCCTCGTCCGAAACCCAAGCACTAACAATGGCAAAACCGAGCAGCGTCCGCTGAAAGAGTGGCTGGAATTCGCTCCACACAGAGGTAATCAAGCTCATTGTTTCGCGTGTGGACAATCTCAGTACCATGCTGCTCGCTGCATGCTCGTCGGGGCTGTACCGTTTACTCAAAGCCCTCAGGCCGGAGCTTTTTAAGCCAGCTCCTTGCTTGCTGATGCCGCCTAATCTTTAGAAACGGCGTGTCACGCAGCATAACGATCGTAGGGTGGCAAGCATCAACCCCCTTGACTGCGATCCGATCCCCGTCAGCCTCAACTACATTAACGGTATGTACTAGGTCGGCATGAACACGTCTTGGATGGTGCTCGTCGATGGTCGCGGTAGCTGGATGCTCGTGGAGGTCTACACCCGGCGATTGATCCCCCTTCCTTCGATTAACACTGCACTGCTTTGGCACCGCGGCCCAGAATACTCGGGATCTTACAGTAGCCAACATGATACCAAGTTTGATTTGCTCAAGGTTGTAATCTGCCAAGTGCCCACAAGATCTGCGAATTATAAAGACTTCAGGCTAATCGCGTTCTTCAACCGCGGTCTCGCCTATCTGACAGGTCACCACGGTAAGTGGATAAATCTGCACGTCCATCGCAGGATCATACATCCTCCATGGTTCTCTGATGCCATTGAACACAAGGTCTTCATTTACGCTGTCGACTCCTATGGCTGGACGTATTGCTGGCCTACTCCAGTCATCGCTACAAACGGCTGTTACAGCAGTATGTTACTTTCCTATGATATCATGATGGCTTGCTTATATTACTGTCAACATTTGCTGAAAAAATATTCATGCTCAGAACATGCTGTTCTTAAGATTGACTAAACCAAGAGCCCTTTTTTATTTGACTCCAACTTGATATGATGTTGTAGGCCGCCTGGTGTCCCTACCCTTCCTAATCCCAGAACCTTTCAAAGAAAAGCGGCATGTCAGTTGCAGGTGGTTCCTAGCTCGATCAGACGATGGCGAAAGATTGATGATCGTTCGCACGTATCGGACGTGTTGTTTCACGGAATACAATCACAGTCACTGCAAGGTCTTTGAGCAGGATCCCAGCTTCTCTGGGCCTTCAGGAATTTTTGACTGGAGGCTGGTAAGTAGCCTTGGTACACGCTCTCTGTTTTTCGGACTGAATTATCCAATTAACCAGGAGATAACCGACGGCAAGGATCATGATTGCAGCGTGGTTTCATTCATCAGGAAAAACTGTGTGTACACAGCGTACCATGCGTCTCTGCATGCACCATACCCTGATATGTGCCGCCACGCTCTGCAGCCCAAAGTAGGAGAGAGGGTCGCAAGTATCAGACTTCGACCTGCTGGCTGGAGTTTCCCCCGTCAGGCACCCATCTGGTTCAAGCCGTCAGCCAATCTCCACAGCTTATTAAATAGTAATGTCTAACTGAGCCAGTTAGTTAGATGCATACACTTGGTGTAGTAGGATCTTTATTTAGTTTGATGCATACACTTGTTCTTTTTTGGTAGCCCTTTTGTAATGATGGCTGATGTTTGGTTTGGAAGAGAGAGCTGCGTCTTCACTCTTCTGGCCTGCTTACTGCTTCTATTGCACCCCCAGCCCTGGTTGTTGCTGCTGTTTTCAATGTACAATCAGTAGTATATTTCATCTGTTGGTTGAATAAATGTGTTGTTAGAATGACAAACACAATGTTTTGGAAGTCGTTGCACGGTTCGATCCTTTAGTGCCCCGTACCGTACGTAGCGCATACTATTTATCGTATGGAACACATTTTTTTTGAAACTCGGAACACATTTTCCACTTGTTGATAACATGCAGCCCACTGATGAAGGCCCAATAGAGAAGCCCATAATTAACTGGAAGGGAGGCTCTCACATGAATCCGGCCCAGGTACATGCTCATGGTCCCCTAAACATAAATAAGTAAATAAATAAATAAAGCTAAATGCTCATGCACCAGTTCTTTGGGAAAATAGGTAGCCCAGTATTTTTTTTGAAGAATACCCAAGCTAGGCCTATTTGTTTTCTCAGAATTACTGGGCTGCAAATCTTTCAAGACGAGGAGGGATGCATTCCGGCCTGGCTTAAGAGTATGGTCAATGTCTGTTAAAAGTAATATCAAAAGGGGTTGAAAATTCCAAAAAATTTATAGCAAATGGGATATAAGTTTCTTTTTTTGTTTTTGTTCTTCACTGATATCTTATACGTATTTCATTGGATTTAACATGACATAGTACTAATTTATTTTTAAATTTGTTTTAGTATGGCTATTAATTTTTGGATTAAGAATATTTCGTTCCCCAGCAAAAATTTGCGAATTTTCAAAATTTCCCACATATTTAGTTAATTTTTTGACCCTCGTACTGACCAGAAAATGGCCAGCAATTCTAAAAATGGAAAACGGGCTGCAATAAATTCCATATGAATTAGAAAATGAGTAAAAATTATAAAAATAATAGCAAATGGGCTGTACACGCCACCGATTTCGAGGCTAGCTTGTTTACGCAAGGCTTTGTTAGTGAACACACGATTCTAGCAGCAGTTAGTGTTGGATGTCCATCCAACGGCCGACGTGCTTCTTCAATCTCTGATCTTCCTGCTCCAGCCGCCTAAACTAGCGCCGGCGGGACTGCCTACTCCCTCCTCTTGTGGCCCGCTATGATGCCGCGCAGGCTTCCCCAGCCCACCCTACTCCCTCCGCTGGCCTGGTCGCACGCAATCAACTGCCTCCTTATTACGCGAAAAAAATGATTCCTCCCACTGACATCTAGGGCGCACCGGTTGGGAGGCTGACCTGTGGGCCTACTAAGTTGACGCGTACGTAGGGCTTGTCAACTTAGTCAACAAACGATACTAGCAGCAGTAATCGTTGGATTTGAATCGAACGGTCCTGCCGCTTCTTCAATCGCTGCTCTTCTTGCACCAGCCGCCCAAACCAGCGCCGGGGAGACCGCCTGCTCCTGCCTCCAGTGGCCGGCTGTGCTACCGATGAGGCCTCATCGCCCCCTACTACTCCCACCGCTAGCCAGGCCCTACGGCGACGGCAGCCTCACACCGCAGCCGAACCAGTGAACCCTCGTACTCCTCTCCGCGTGGGCATCCATTGCCACGTCTTCCCTAGCTCCGCGTCGTCCCCTTCCTAGGCCTCACCATCGTCCATCGCCTTGGTGCTCTCGGTGCGGCGTGGTCAACGTGGTCAACGACATTCCATCGGAAGAGTACTGTACGTGGAGAGGCTGACAGCTGGGTCCACAGCCACAACCCAGTTTTTTTGTGATTTGCCAAGTAAGTCGCTTTGTCAGGCCTGTTGGGCTGCCAATCTTTCAAGACGAGGAGAGCTTTTATTCGGCTGGCCGAGAAAATGGCCCATCAGTAATGAGAAATGGGCTGTACATTTTTAAAACATATCACACCGACAATTAGTTTCAAATATCTTTTTTTCATTTCGAGATTTGAAATTACATTAATTTTTATGCATGGAGAATTTGTTGGATTTTATATTGATATACATTTATTTTTAAAATCAATTTGAATGTGAGTCGAAATTTCGGGATTAAAAACAGTTCGGACCGCACCGAAATATGCAAAATTTCATATAATTTTTTAACCGTGGCCACAATATGGGCTGTAATGCTAACAAAAAGAATATGGGCTCCAAAAAAACCTTAATAATTAGCAAATGGGCTGTAAATTATTAGAAATAATGGCAGATGGGCTGTATGCTGTTTTCCATAGATTTGAGGCTTTCCTAAAAAAAGGTTGATGCACAAGCAGTGACTGTTGGACGGCCATCCAACGGCCGTCATGCTTCTTCAATCTCTGCTCTTCCTGCTCCAGCCGCTCAAACAGGCGCCGGCGGGATTGCCTGCTCCCTCCTCCCCGCGGTCGGCTCTGCTGCCGCGCAGGCCTCACTGCCCCACCGTACTCCCATCGCTGGCCTAGCCATCCCTCTACTCACCCACACCTGCTGTTATTCTCCGGCGATGGCAGACGAACCAGTAAACCCTCATACAGTCGTACTCCCCTCCGCGTGGGAAACAACCGCCGAGTCTTCCCTGCCTTCGTGTCGTTCCCTTCCTAGGCCTCGCCGTCATCCACCGCCCTGGTGCTCTCGGCGCGGCCTGGTCAACGTGGTCAACGACCGACATGCATCTGAAGTGGACTTTACGTGGAGAGAACGGCAGCTGGGTTCACGGCCGCACGCAAGGAAATGCCTCCTTATTACGCGCAAAATAATGATTCCTCCACCTGACATCAGGGACCCACTGAAAGGGCCTCTGTATTTCGCGAAAAAAACATTACCGCCGCTGACAGCTCGGACCCACCAGCTATATCTTCGCACGCAAGGAAGTGCCTCCTTATTACGCACAAAAAAATGAATACTCCCCTGTTAGCTGGGACCTAGTATAGTGGCAGGCTGACTTGTGGGCCTACTAAGTTGACGAGGACGGAGGGCTTTGTCAACTTAGTCAATATGCACGATTCTAGCTCTAGTGACCGTACGATGTCCATCCAACGGCCGTAGTGCTTCTTCAACCTCTGGTCTTCTTGCTCCAGCCGCCCAAACCAGCGCCGGTCGTGCCTCATGCTCCTACCTCCCGTGGCCGGCTGTGATGCGGCGGAGGCCTCACGGCCCCCTACTACTCCCACCGCTGTCCAGACCATCCCTCTACTCACCCACACCCCCTGTTATTCCGCGGCGACGACAGCCTCACACCGCAGCAAACCAGTGAACCCTCTGTCACACCCTGATTTTCATGCCACTACACTAAAGCTAACAATCATGATGAAATATGGTTTGACAAAAACTTTTGAGTGTTTTGGACCTTGCCTTGATTGGCTTTTGTCTGCTGTTTGCAAGTGCTCTAAAAATCAAATAAATCCTCCAACTCTTATACTCCTTCTCCTTGATCCAAAACCTTGCCCAATGATCATGCCATGTGTGTAGGACATAAAAACAATTTCTTGCAAAAATATTTTGGCCAAAAAGTATTTTCAAAAATTAGTTTTCCAAAAACCCCTGAATTAAGATTTGTACTGCAAGTACTTAATTCAGGGCAGTAAAAATCTTTCCAAAAATATGTTTGACTCCTATTAGATATAGGATACCCAGAAACCACAAAAATAATAATCCTCCATCAACTCCTATACTTCATCTCTTTGATTGCCAAAACCGCCCTTGCCCCAATGTCCATCTGAAATTCAGTCCTGAGTAAATAACCGATAATTGCTTTGAATAGGACATAGGGTTTTGGAAACTACATTTTGAAAATATACAAATATTGGAACAATTCCAAAAATTCTTGCAGAGAAAAAGTAAAAATTGCAAGACATATTGTTTAAATTTGTTTACAAATATTAGATGGCATGATTCCATTCTCAACAACGCCTTGAGAGTTATATAGTACGTGAGGCAAATAGCGTATAGATTACCGGGAGCAGTAAAGAGATAAGCTTTTTCCATATAGGAAGTGAATTGTTATTTTGAATTTTAGACTACGCTCACTTGAATTCAGAACTTATAGGACACCACAAAAACCAGCAACAAATTATAAAATGAAACACTAAATTTTAACTATTAAATTTGACTGTAAAAGAGAAATTTTTCTTATAGGGCTAGAAATGAGTCTACTGCTAATATGGAGATATAAATAATATCCTAATTTGTGTATTTGTTTCGCATATCATAAGTATTTGAGCAAAATCATGACTCAAAAGAATGCGAGACGAGAGTGATGTGTTCATATAATAAATAGCTGCAAAGCTACATGTTCACTATTCAAGAGATATTGGTCCAAGCTTATCACCGAAAAACCAGTTTCGTGCCCATTTCAAGGATTTCGAGAACTATTTCTACAGGAATGTTCCCACCCAATGTTCTCACAAGAATATCCAAAGCATGTCCACATATGAACTGTTTGACGGATGATATGAGCCAAGTATCGATGTCATGGTAGAAGTAGTATAGTGAAGTAACCCCATTAAGGAGGAATTCGCCTCGTAAAACCATTTAACTGCTCAATTGTCGGTGAGTGTATGCGCAAACTTTTAAATGGTGCCGAGAGGACATCCTCCGTAAAGTAAGCTCAACCTTCGTTAACGATTCGCCAAATGGGCTCAGATCTATTAACATGCCGCCCTAGACGAAATGGTAAGAGCAAAACCTATTGGAAAAGAGACAATCGTCTCCCGCTGCCAAAGTGCCCAAAACGCGCTGTTCTTTGGGCGCACGGACCCTAGGAGTGGAAAGCACAGACTCCTAAGCATGTGTGCAACTGAGAAGTATCTAATCCGCCGTTTGATCTCACTGTTTGGAGGTGGATAGCAGTGCCATACGAGCTCTCAAATGATGACACTACCCGCTATACGTAGCGTGCATCTAAAGAGCATTATGATGATACATGACTAAATCTGCGTAACGGCCATGCGTCTGTTGAATTACTGAGTTTGATTTCTTTATCATGTTTTTTGTACCAAAAAAATGCTACATCCGCGCCGAGTACTCTCGCCCAAATCACTCTAGAGTACTGGTGAACATCTTACTTTCTACTCCCTAGCAAGATTCCAACGTGTTAACTCTCACTTGGCGAAGCATCGTGATTTCTAAAGTTTCTCCTAGCAAAACCGGAGATGCATTCAAATCCTTCTGCATTTTTGTTGCCCAGAAAAACAGAAACAGCAAGATATACTGACCCTTCTCTACTCCAATCGCCTTGAGCGCCACAAGCTATATATTACCACTAGGTCTCCTGCCGAGTCTTCCCAGCCATCCATGCAGTAAACTCCCCGCCTGGGTATGTGAGAGCTCAATTATGTTTTGAGGGGTTAAATACTCCCATTTCGTCTCAGAGCAGGCACAACTATTTACCCCTCATCGATGCTCTCAACCGCTCCTCTCCCTCTTTCCGCTAGAGAGCGGCTGTCCCCAGCGGGCAATCCAAGGCCTGTGCCCCGATTTGTTTAACTCATCCCTAAATCACACCTAGACAAATGTTGAGAGCCACGCCCTACAAGCCTAATAGCATGGCCGCGACAAGTTAGGCGTGCTACATCAGGAGGCGCTAACAGTCGTCTTTCCGTCACTGCCGGCAGCTGTGGATGCCGCCCCTTCAAGCCTCGAACCGAGACCTCAGGCCTACTCCGAGCGCGCTCTAGCATCGTCTGCAACTCGTAAGTCGCGTCCTCAAACTATCGACTGAATCCAGGCATGTCTGCCGCCCGTCTCCGTTCCGTACCCCCTCCAGCCCCTGCTCGCACGTGGCTCAGCGGCCCGACAGGTGCAGCTAGTCCGAGAGAAGCAAAGAGCCTCCCGCGGCGGTCGCGGTGGCCTCGGCGGATGCCCACCCGGCTCTGTCGTCTTCTCTCCCAGTAGCTCTGACCAAAAGAGGTACCAAGGAAGCCGCGCACCAGCCACACCGGGACGAGCCAATCCTGCACCAAGCTGGGATAAGGACAAGCATCCAGGAGCTCCGCCGGCGCAACGGTATGTTCTAGTCCTCGTCACTGGAGCCGCGCCCGCCTATTGATGGGGGAACTACGACCGAGCCCTCCTTCTCCTCACCAACTCGCCCCTCTCGGCCCTCACTCTCCAGCCCAGTACCCACGGGGAACTGAACGTCCGACAACCTTCGCCCCGCGCGCTCCATCGACTCCAAGGCCACCGGTGAGTGGTCCAGAAACCGAACCGCCTCCAGCATAAAGTCTCATAGCCGGACGGCGCGATCTCACTGTCGCCTCAATCGCTTCTCTACCGATCCGAGCAGCTTCGCCCTAGAGCAGCGAAAGCTCCCCACGCTCGCTTGTCGCCACGTCCCGACCGCCGGACAGCGTCACCGTAGCGCCGTGCCCAATCTAGCCCGAAGCCGAGAGAAGAGCAGAGCAGCAAATCCGTCCGCCCTCGCCGGGCCCAAGCCCATATCTGCCGTGTAGCCCTAGGAGCCATCGCCCGGCAAAACGGCCGGGAATAAACGAACGGATAGATATTGTCAGCGACTGCGAAAGCGCCAAAGAAGGACTCACTCCATATGCCGAGAGCGAGTCTGCCGAAGGTGTCTCCACCGCTATGCACACGACTCAGCGCCTTTCGTCGGGCGACTCTGCTACCCTCTCGCCATGGTCTGAGTCTGCGAGGGAGAAAACGGACGCTACAACGCACAGGCTCGAAGGCCGCACAGCAGAGCTACAATCGGCATTCCACCAGCAAACGTCTGCCACCTCTGGCAAATGAACCCGCGATTCCACCATGCCCGAAGGTTGCCTCTCATGTAGTTAGGTGAATAGCGGCGGTTATGAAACGGCCCATAACCCGGTAATATTGCTAGCTATTCACTCAGCCGCAAGTTTATGTTCGTCTACGGTCTAAAATAGTCCATAGCGCGTCGTGAAATTGGCATCCGATGCAGCTCGGTGGGCTCGGGGCTAACCCATGGTTATCTCTGACCGGTGCTCAGGAATTATACCGCGCTCTAAAAATGCTCTTCGACAATCTACCTTTTTTATATTCATATTTTGCCAGATTATATATACTTAAAATACATAGTTCATAATTTCATATTTAACTAATAGACACCAAATCCTCCAGATACGATATCAAATTTCTACTAGCCTTATGAGTAACAATAAACCATTCTACATCTACAAGGTCTCCAAATATCTCTGGACACGTTATTTAGTCAGAACATATATACTTCACAAGTATGGTTTCTGTAAGTAGACTTATCTTTTTAATTTAAATGGTACATAAAACCTTAGAAAACTTCCACAGAGAACTACTCCGATAATTGTGAATCGAAATTCCCAATGATCTCACGAGACTATGCCCTCGAAGAATATTACTAAGCGATACTACGAAATAGTATAAGTATTGAAGCCACTAGTTGCTCCACTAAATACTCTAGCTGGTATCACACAATGCGCAGAAATCAATTGGATCATTTTTCGCTCAATATAATATATGCCAAGAAACTATATAAAAACTGCGGAGTTATTGTGGCTGTGGAACTCAGCTGTCAGCCTTCCGACGTTACATAACCTTCGATGAATGTCGTGACCAACTGGACCTACGCAGCCCGAGAGCACCAAGGCGGAGGACGATGTGAGGCCTAGGAGGGGACGGACGCGGAGCTAAGGGAAGACGTGGCAAGAGAAATTCATCCTGAACTCACACGGATAGCAGAGTGAAACCGGACAAGGCGTCTAGCCGTCGAGGTAAAATCAGAGGCTGCTGATAATGAGTGCCTCTGCGCCAGCCTGTATGGTCAAAGAAGTATGTTGCTCTACACGTAGTCTAAGGCAAACGCAGAGAGCCGCTTGATTACTCCAGTCAGTAGCCAAAAATGTTCGAAAATTCCATGTGAGTCAATTCCACAATGAACACGTGTTGTCATTCACATCGATGCAGACGCAGGACGTTATCCGCCCCGAGAAAACGCTTCGAGATCTATATTAGGCTGTTGGACTTGCAGCTTGCTAAAGTTAAGCAGTCGCGCGACTTGTAGATGCTGTGCGTATTAGGGACTGGCTTTTCCATACGCATAATAAATTCTGACGACAAGCAGACTGATAAATGGCTGGAGTTGGACAACGCTATTGAAGGCATCACCGTCAGAAGACTTGTTATAAGTATCATGCAAAGCAGCCTATTGTGCTGACAAGTCTCACCGAACCCCTTTATGCATTGAACATACTATGAACGTATATTTTGTCGGTGGTTGCAACTACGGAATCAGTTGATGGACACCGATTGAGGTACAGCCCACTTTCCGACTGGTTGCGTCACCATCCCGGACTGTGCCTCCGGCTTCGCAAAGAGTGCATCTATGGTGCAGCGGAACCCTACCAGCTCCCTTATTTCAGGCTGATACACGGTGAGGAGTAGAACAGATATGGCTGCTGAAACGAGTAGTTGGCATGCTGCAGAATAGACGAGGACGGAATCACATGCATGGCTGATCGGAGACAAAGTAATTAGCTCAAGAGAGGCTGATCGAGAGAAAGCCCCGGGATATCGGGTCACTGCGTCATGCCTTGAGGAGATAATGAGATGGGCCATACAAGCTATGACGAGCCGCATAGCGAAGGAGTAACCGAGCGATGTGAGTGGTTGCTTTCATGAAAATGATTGGTGTACGAAACTGACCCGGTTACCTGGCGCTACATACCTTATCATAGTGCGCACACGGCCCTGGAACGTCACGATACGCACTTTCCATAATGGGAAGAGATGGTGAAAGTCATAGTATCGACCCGTAGGTCCGAGAGCATAGGCATCAGAGCCGCCATATCACCACTAGCTGAACTGGGCTAGAAGCTTGGTGTCGTTCACTCACATCAAGCCCGTGGCACAGAGGCGAATTCGTCTACAGCGCGCTAAGCGCGGGCGACACACTAAGGCATGCGATTTGTGTTACAAGGGCGGCAAATCTTGACACCTATACCGTTAATTTGTTTATACTACAATTTTTCTCCATTTCTAAATTCATATGAATTTATATGCAGCCGCGTTTTGCCATTTTAGAATTGCGTGGCCATTTTCCTGTGTCATATGGGGCGAAAGGGTCAAAATTAACTAAGAGTTGGGAACACTTGTGCGCAAGTGAAATTGATAATCATTGGCGACACAGGAGATGCTTCAACAATGTTCTGGCAAGTAGATCGATAAATTATTGGGTCTGTAATCCACAACTAATTGGGGTAAATACTACTAGCCATACTAAAATACAAGTGACCTAAACCTATTGTGTGTACCAGTACTAGGGCACACATATAGTTGTAATCGAGTTGAGGTGTCTTACTCACTCGCGGATATCTTGAGGTACACAAGTGCGCCAGTGATTAGACAAGAGAATACTGTTCTCACAGGAAATTCTTAGTGCATGATAGAAGTGGATAGAAAACAAAACCTACAACAGAAGAAAGCTAGTAAATCCACTCAACTTCGAATGATCATATACCAATGTGTTTTTCCGACGATGAATCAATTTCAACCGCCTGATATATGTTGGGTATGATATACCGCTCATATCGGGCTATCCCATCTTGATATTCACAAGCACCTTTTTGTGGGGAGAGACACCTATACTGACGTCAAGCTCAAAGGATATCTTGACCATAAAGATGAGTTTGGTTCGCGGAGGCCCACTCCCGGATGTGTATGTAGAGCAATCCTTACCGTTGAAAAGGGGGATTTTGTGTAGAACCTATGGCCTCATTGTATATTGATCATTGACTCAAATGACACTAAGCTATTAACGAGTGACTGATACAGATCTTGGGTGATACTTCTAATATATCCAAAATAACTTATTACCTATAAAGAGAATGCTATTTACCTATACCCATATACAGTTGTTTCTCCATCTATAGAGAACACCATAACGAGTGGTGCTATGCTTGGCAGGCAGTATATTGACAATGTTACTTCAAACGCTTGTCAACTGTATTTATTTTATCTATTGAAGTTCCAAGGCATTGATAAGAACAGATTAATGAAGAAGAGGGTAACCTATTCGGTGATAGAACACGAGCGAGCTTAGGACGCCTTTCCCAGTCAGAATGGCCGCGATGTAGGTTCATTAAGTGCAGATTGGCCGAGGAGCCACTAAGTCCACTTCGATCCGAAAGGATTTTTCAGGTCTGACGGGATCCTTTTATTCTCAAGATCTCTGATCATATGAAGCGCCCTATCTCTGGAGAATATCGCGACTAGTGTATGGACGTATAGACCTTGCCTATTGTTTCAGCTCACTGTGTGTTCACGATGAACCACTAGAAGTCTCTGAGAATCACTGTAACACGTGCATGTCGTGATTCAACGACTATTTGAAGTCGCTGGCTCCACAGATGCAATAGAAGAATATGTGTTAACGCACATATCCGAGCATTAAGGAGCCTTAGTATATGACGATGGATGCTCGGCTTAGCTGTATAGCCGGTGTAAAACTCTGATGGGCACAAATAAAACGCACGATCACGAGAATCTCGAAGAACACTATCTACGACTTCCTCATCAAATCATCCTCCGCTTTCGTTCCTAGGTTTTTTCGCAAAACTTATATGGATACCTTAATACCATTACTAGCAATGCTCTAACCTTCCTTCAAAAACCTCTTGGCCGCTACAGAATGACATACCACTTATTATTACCACCGACATCGTGGATACCTCTGTTTGTAACTCCTACCTTGTGGCATAATCTAGAAACAAGAGCTGGCAACCTTGTCAGACACATCTCACAACACCCACGTCATGAACACGAAAGCGTCTTGGGCGGACATGCACACACATATGACAGGATAAAGCCAGATACGAGAACAAACTCCGCGGCGGCGACAGAAAGAACTGGATAAAGAGATCCACGAATGTTGACCACTTTGCACACTCGCCTCTTCCAATACCACAAGAAATCACATTGAGCACCCATAGCATCTTACCAGAACAGGGATCATGGAGCCATCAGGATAAAGAAGAAGTAACACATGATGAGTACATCGCTATATGCAGAGGTAACCCTTGCTCACTAACCACCAAATAGTATAGTTGATATCGTACTACACCAAGTGTAGCATCTGAACTAACGGGCCAGTTTAGACATTACTATTTAATCTAGCGAACCGACCGGTCGAGAATTGATGGCATAGCCGCATTTTGGGTACCGATCCAACGTATGAGGGTGCAGCACGTGAAGACGAGCGGGTACCTATCACTTCCCCCAGCCCAGCTCCTACGGGTGCAGACGAATAGTGCGTTCAATCAAATCTTGTGCCGACGGATTGCGCACCGACCTATCATGCCCTCTGTAATACTCGTCATCTGCCTAACTTAGAGGGCGTGACAGATGGCCCGTAGGGCCATGACAACCTATCAGCCGGACGAGCCTATGTGTTGCAAATAGCAAGACGAGACGAGACACGAGATCGTATACTCACTTGATTCGAATACACAGAGGACAGAAGACAAATCAAGTTTTTCCACATGCACTGCGAAAGACTTGAAAACGCCAAAGGCTGAGCGCGCAATCCAATGTTCCTTGCACCGCGATCTCAGCGTTACATCACGCTAGCAAGTTGTTGAAAAGTATGTGTCACTATACCAGTCTACAGAAACACCAAGATCACCATGAAGTCGAACAGAACCAACTAGTTCAAAAGACTAGGCGACACACCTATAGCAAGGGAAACTATAACCAGAGACCTTCAGAGCACGAATGTAACAACGAGCAACACGACTACTTTTAGCTCCCGAGAACCACCTAGGTAGCAGGATCGTGGACGCGCATATTGCGGAACTTCGGAGCTCCGTACCGCAAGGTTCGAATAGAGAGCCCGATCGTGTGTTTTGGCCTATGTGTGTAACTTTATTGATTGTAGATTGTTGGCTCGTGTAACATATAAATCCCGCGCATCTCGTTGCTATAGGCAATGCGAAAGTAAGATCTATCTAATTCAGCCCTAACCATTGCTATTTTTTCCCGCCTATGTCGTCCCGTTAATTCGACGCACCACACCCTGTCTAACTTGAGCGATGTTGTCTTGCTTACTTGTCTCATCGAAAAGTAATCCCTCGGATTATGAGAACGGATGGCAGGCACTCCTTAATGCTCCATGTCGTCCTAACGCATCTATCATTCAAAATCACATCTCGAAAGAGAGGATGATACAACAATGTACAAAATAAAGACACGGCCAATTGGATTAGTCTACATTCACCTAAGTACGAGCCAACCCAGTTACTGAGGCACGAATTGAAGTACTTTTTCAGCAAACCTGTTGAACAGTGAGATACTAGCCACCTCACGCAAATATAGTAGAGAAAAGCCCGTTACGAGTATAACTGACTTGTATAACCTATCGCAGCAGTTTCGATAGGACACCGCTAGTACCTGAGTTAGAAGCTCGACAGCCACACTACCGAAGCCTACCACGCATACTCAGAAGAAGTCACTCATGCTAACCGAATAAGTAGCTACCACCAGAATTTCCAAAAGCAAGCACACATACACATTGCACGTATGTGATACTCTTATCCGCCCATTGATACACTTGGGCTCAATGAGTGGAGAACGTATGGCACGTTACGAGACCATTATAACACATCTCGTCACCTAAGATAGCGATAAGAACGACGATTGGACATACTATGTCAGATAAGGGGAAGGAATATCCGCGGTAATTTGAGAAGAGCAAAATCGGCAAAGATTTTACAGATCTAGGTATGGTCTATCAAATATGAACCTGAGGAGAAGATGAGACTTTGGGAACTCATGATGAACTGATTGGTGGATCTAGATGTTGCTATACCGAAAAGATCGACTTGCTTTATCGAGATGTATATTATCGAGGAATCATTTTGGTATTTCGAGGATCTTACATAGGATCTATTTGGCATCTACCTAGAGAGACCGTGACTATACGCAAGAAACAAGTAATAATCTAGGTCCACTAAGGCCACGATGCCAACAAAGCAGGGTCGTGCATCCCTGACCTTTGTGGAACTTTCTGATGAGAGACTCTGGGAGTCAATATCAAGCCGCCTGTGCCTATTGCTTCAATCATGGATACATCCGACCAACGCCCGAGCTTACTAGCCACTTGCGTCACCACATAGACCTTCAGAGCACGGCGCCTATGGATAACGTTAATCTGGATGCCACGATCATTCCTAATGACGTGATGACATCAATCGGGTCTACACCGATAGTAATACCGAGAATCGGACAGAAGTAATCGTTGAGCTCTAGTGTCAATGGAACAGTCAGTGAGAGATCGCTTGCACATGTCTGGAGGAGAAGTAGATAATCTACACATAACGACATCTTCAAGAATATAAACACAGCCTGTATCAAAGCACCAGGCAGTAGTCTGCCATAGGAACCACGTTGCTCTCAGCTTGAGGCAAACCAAGCATTCCATGATCCAAGGAGATCCTCGATCACCTATTATGCCGGCTCGCCGCTTCCAGAATCACCGAACGAGACACGATAGAATAGTTCTAAGACAGGCATGACCATGCGGTAAGGTGTATCACATACAAGTCGACAACACTGTGCACAGAGAGCTTTTCGCCCACTCACGTAAACACACCCACGCGGAAACACGCTTGCGCAAGCATGGTCCTAACGATGCTTCGACGCGTACAAGTACATACAGCAGTACCCGCCCGACGCCACATGCGAGCCTATCAGCCATATCTAACCTCAGCGAGCATACGCCACTGAGACCAGCCACACACTGATCATAGAAGATTGACCATATGAGCGAAGCACATCTCGTAATCCAAGCACTGCTCGAAGATCAAATGGAGAACACCTACCACAGGTAGGGCGCCAGCAACACTGACCGACTTGAAAGCATCTACCTGAGCGACACAACATTCCAGGCCCTTACTTTCTGATGCACCCTTCGCGGCGTAACTTGCGGTGCGTAGGTATTCTTGCCGAAAGTGGACGCGAGGGCTTAGGGTTTCTGGGATCGAAGAGGGAGGGGGGGCGTACGGTTTAGCCGGGGATCTGACAGCGCACATATATTGGACTTGAGCATTAGTGCCTGACGGACAAACATCAAAGATAACATATGCAGGAAAAGCAGATAGTAGGTTTGACTCAGAAGAGCTGTATTAGTAAGTGGAGTTTCGAACTGTGACCTTGTAATTGGGATCTATAAGGCGTGCTGATGCGCTTGCTCGACTGCGAGCCATCTAAAATAACTCCACAAAAATGACAAGCCTCCGAGTTCAGTGTACTAACTGCCTCTCCGGAGATCAAAACCTGACCAATGACTAACAACTTTGCATCTGTGTAGGAAACAATAAACAACAGATTTTCTCAAGAGAGACTATCTTTTGCCAAAAGTAGTTTTCCAAACCACTTATATAGAATCCTATCTCACCATAGAACCTTGAACTGAAAAGTAAAGATAATGTGATGACACGGCAAGTCATCTCCTATACACCTTCAGCAAGTCCAGAGAGAGTCATGAAATCGCAAGATAAAATATGTTTCCTTAACCTCATATAAATTGATGATATCTAAGATAAATACTCACAGAAAAATATGCTAACGTTATCAAAGGAGTATATTTTGAGACTCTTTATAACATAAAGCTTCGTTGCTTCCAAATCTGACACGGGGTCGATGAATTACTGGTCATTCTAAATCAGGAAGAATGATTGGTTATCATGACAGAAACTAAACGTTCAAACGAAACAATCACGGTAAGAGCGCCATATGGACACTCATGATTTGCCAACCATACACTACTAGATACGCTGTTCTATCACATTCGTCATTGTACCGTTCAAAATCTTTGGCAATATCCTAAAACCACTACCATTTCGTAATAGTCCCAGCGAGAGATTGGAATAATGATATTCTACCCAGTGAATTTTATTCCCAGCAACTTCTCAACGAATAAATCTAGCCACCTGATCAAATGTATGACAGTGTTTGATCGACTCGCAAAATGACATCATTTCTAAAGTGGTAGAGCACGAAATACTGAACCGCGCAATGATGATCTCCTCAATATACCCATTCCTGACTCGTCCCAGTCTGAGAGACCGTTCATGACCGCACACTTATCAACATAGCAGGCGAGCCAAACACTGACACGTCAAACATGTGCTCAAACTGCTAACCAAATTGTGCATCACAATATGAGTTATAATGTGAGCATTTTTAGAAGGACAAACAGGGGCACAATGTGGAGAACAAGAATCTTTCTGCATTCAGATAACGCTGCCCAAAAACCGTACCGTGAGCCGTCACACCAAACCGTTGAACACTACATACCCTGGGCATACACGTCCCTTTTGATTACTTTAGATGTGAACATAGTATCATCAACCTACAAGAGATGATGACGAACGCTCAAACGCTAAGATAGTCACTCAAGGAAATAGATTCGCATAACGACGAAAGTTGGTCAAAGCCATTTTCGTCAGTTATTGTCTAGTTGCACTTCGAAGTTCAGTATTCCACATATGGCTCACCTTTTGACCCATAAGATGAGCGATGATAATACTGTGTGCGTACCATTCTTACTACATTTGAATTAAACATCCGCTGTTATCATTCTACATTGCAAATGTGAAGCACGATTGAATGGTGCTCACTTCAGCCTCTAACCATCCATCAAGATACACCTTCATCCATGTAATATCCTTAATACACATCTTGCACCTTCCACTATATCCCAGTTGATCATCATCAACTTGTTTTATCCTACTTCCACGCGCTCGCCTCCTTCAGTCCTTTTGCCCCTACAGCGCAGTAGACTCTACCGACACGATAGACAGTAGCTTGATGTGCGCACACTGTGACTAGAGGGAGTGATCACCATCAGCAACCCCCATTTATATCTTAAGATTAGATTCGAGTCCCGATGTACGTATACAGCGACTCATGTTACTCTACTCGCCCTACAAACCGGCGCTCCGTCTCCACTACTGGCTGTCCAGGGCATCCAAGGCCCTCTCCCCTTTGTTTACTCCTCCCTAAACAACCTAGACACAAGTGGCCACGCCCTACAAGCCAAAGGCATGCCCTGGCATGCAATTGGCGTGCTCCAGAGGGCGCTACAGTGCGCTCCCGCACTGTAGCCGCCCCCTGCCAAGCACCTCCGGCCACCTCGTGCCTCCCCAGCGCGCCCGACGATGCTCCTCGGCGTCCTCAACACGACAGCCGGTCGGCCCCTCCTCCTTCTCCCTCCTCCTGCCCCTGCTCGCACGTGCGCCAGCCGCCCGAGTGCACTAGTGAGCAAGCTCACACGCGCGGTGCCCCTGGCCCCCCCTGCTCTCTCTCTTCTCTCCCCTAGCTCTGGACCAAATCCAGGAACGCCCCAGACACACCGCGACGAGCTCCTGTGACCCGTGGTGACGGCAACGAGCTCGCCGGCGCACGAGTCCTCGGTGGACCGTCGCCCGCCTATTTATGGGCCTCCCCGAGCCCTCCTCTCCTCACCACTCGCCCTCTCTCCCTCCCAGAGACCCACGGGACGAAGCCAAACCTCTCCCCGAGCCCTCCATCGCTCCCCATGGCCGGAGCCGAGCCGCCGGCCTCCACCTAAATTTAGCCGAGCCCGAGCTCTTCTCCCTCTCCTCTCTCCACCAGCAGGCTCCCCTGAGCAAGGCGGAGCTCCCACGCTCTTTCCCTCGTCCGAGGACGCACCGTAGCGCCGTGCCCAATCTCGCCCGACGCCACCGTCCGCCGGCATCCAAGCCGCCGTCGCCTAGACCATCCCCGGCAGCCGTGGCATACATGAATGGATGCGGCGCTCGACGCCGAGCTCATCCATAGCCAGAGCGTCGCCAGAGGTGCTCCGTAGCACCGGCAGTCGTCGTCGGGGCTCTCTGCTCCCTCGGCCAGGCGAGCGCACGGGAGGAAGACGAAGACGATGACCTGCGGGCAGGCCCCGCTCGTCAGTGGCTCCACCCACCGGGCCACGCTGGCAAGTGGACACGGGTCCAGCTCGGGGTTGCCTCCCGTGCGGGAAGGCGTATTACCCCGGTACGCCTTCGACGTTGCCCCTGTCGCCGCGCGGCCGAGCAGCTGGGCCAGCCCACGGCTATCTCTCACCGGTGCGCAGGATAAGGGTAATGCCTTATATTTCTTTTTATTCTTTTCCAGTGAGTTTCTAAAATCCATAGTTCATTCATTTCATGCCCAAATTCGATGATTCAAATTTCTACTAGTTCATAAATTCATTCTCTATCACAGGGTGCAATTTGCACATTTTTTCAGAAACATTTCCTTCACAAATGTTTATGAAATCTTACTTTTCCATTTCTGTCATAAACTTTAGAAAATCACAGAGAGCCCATTTTTGATCGAAATTCCATGATTCAAAATCCTAGATGTCTATAAGTTCAAAACTTAGTTTTTGAACATTTTTACTAATACTTTCTGTATCACCTCAAATAATGGTCTATTTCTTCATATATAGCCAACTTTGTAAATTCATAGGAAAATCATTTGAACTCCAAATCCAGTGAAACCAACTCCTAGATGCTTCTAAAATCATGGTTTATTAAATGAGTGCCTTTGCTCATTTTTCAAAAATATGTTTCTCTACACTTCTTGCAAATCCATAAACCCCTTGATTCCATCATATCAAAATGTTCAGAAATATCCATTGATCCAATTCCAATGAAATCACTTTGGTCATTCCTCACATGACCAGAGGTATCCTAGAAAAGTCAAATCAATATTTTTGGAGCACTTTTATTTCTGCCTTGTTGTGTTGCTTATTATGGTTGCTTTCAACGATAGTTGACGAAGTAGACGAAATGCTTGGAGTTGGACCAGAGCTATTTGAAGACCTCGAAGACTTTGTTAAAACAGGCAAGCAGCCCTTTGACCATGTCTATGAAACCCTTTTTATGCATGACATATAGCCTCATATTGTTGTTGCAACGGAATCATGATGAGGTGGAACCACTTTGATGGTTTGCCTCCGTTACTTCCTCGTTGATACTTGTATTGTGCATGACCCTACCTCCTTATGAGGGTTATGCCGGTGGGAGTAGATAGGATGCTAAAGTAGTTGCTATGCAAAAAGGGACGGGAATATGCATGGTGATGGAGACATAGTATTTTCAAAGGACTTTTCGAAAACCCCGTCGGGTGCCACTTATGCCTGAGGGAGATAATGAGATGGGTAACTGCTTGATGACGAAGTGGTGTACCGAGGCAAGTGTGTGTGTGTTGCTTTCAAAAATGGATTGGTTTAAGTTGCGACCGTTATTCCAACCTTACATGCGCAACCACTCTATCCTTATATGGGACAGGGCATTATTGATTACCTAGGCCGATACTAGCTTGGAGCCCGCATTACTAGTGATGGGGGAGAGTTGGTGCTCTCTCTCGGGACGGGGTCGTGCCAGGTAGGGCGGCCAAGAACATTTTTATGGGGCACCGGACACACCGTTGGTACCCCGTGCCAGTGGTATGTGATGAATATGGGAGCAAGGCTCCACAATTTTTAAGTTGTGAAATGTTGGGCACGGGGGTTACTACCAATCGAGTGGACTCCATGTTAGTGTCGTCTAGGGAAAGAGAGTGATCGGGTGCTTACCCCGGGTACTTGAGGTACCGCGGGTCGTGGATGACACGGAAGTTCCCCGGATCTTGTGGGTAAAGTGTGCAACCTCTGCAGAGTGTAAAACTATTCAAATAGCCGTGTCCACGGTCAAGGACAGTTGGGTAACCGCTCTTGGGCTACGTCCACTTGTTTACAAACCAGTGTGTGTGGGAAGAACTACTTGGGTCAAGTCAAAGGACTTGACATGGATGAGTTGGGTTGGAGCCCACTCCCTTTGTGTTGATATCTGTAACCTGTCCTCTTGGTTACTTGAATTCTCCTGATGCATGTCTTACGAGTTATTGAACATGTCATTGCACTCAAAAACTAGCTTTCCTCAAAAAAAAATTTACCTATATCATGCATTGTTGTATCTTGAACCAAAACATGGGTTGCTTGCGAGTACATTCAAAGTACTCATTGTCTTGCCACTGGTTATTTTATTGGCCAGGCATGAAAGAACATGATATGAAGAAGAGTACCTCGGTGACGAACATGCGAGCTAGGACGCTTCCTAGTTAGAATGCCTGTAGGGTTAAGGCAGATGGCATGGGTCCAAGTTATCGACGAAGATTTCCGCTGCGATGTTATACTCAAGACTTGACCATAATGGTCCTACTTGTGTAATACAGTATGTATGGATGTAAGACTCTTGTTATTCAGCTTCTGTGTGTTCAGTGAGCATTGATCTCTGGGATCACTGTACACGTGCATTCGGTGATCACGACTTATGAGTCGGGGTCCCCACACCCTCATACTCCTCTACGCGTGGGCATCCACTGCCGCGTCTTCCCCGGCTCCGCGTCATCCCCTTCCTAGGCCTCGCCGTCGTCCACCGCCCTGGTGGTCTCGGCGCGGCGTGGTCAACGTGCTCAAGGAACGGCTTCCATCGGACGTGGACTGTACGTGGAGAGGCTGACAGCTGGGTCCACGGCCGCAGCAAGGAAGTGCCTCCTTATTACGTGCAAAATAATTATTCCTCCACCTGACAGCGGGACCCACCGGACGGGCCACCGTATTCGCGAAAAAAACGTTTCCCCCTGACTGCTGGGACCCACCAGCTACATCTTCGCACGCAAGGAAGTGCATTTGGGAAAAAAAACGATTCGCCCCCTGACTGCTGGGACCCACCAGCTACATCTTCGTAGGCAAGGAAGTGCCTGACAGTCGGGACCCACCTGGTCGAAGCGTACGTAGCGTTGTCATTCTGGTCGCGAACGTGTACGTACATACTGGTCGATGTAGAGGCACGCACGTGTCATAGTAGAGGCGTGCACGTGTCGTAGTAGAGGCGCGCACGTAGCATTTACACGTACTACAGCGGCCATGGTGCAAGAAAGAAAATACGGCCACGTATGTGTACATACGGGCGGGGTCTCGAACGCCTACTCGCGCATACGTACGGCCAGGGCTCGTGTACGTGGCTGGGTCGAAACGGAGAAACAACGTCGTCGTCGTGTTCATGGGGAGGCAACGGAATGCGTCGTGTTCATGGGGAGGCAACGGAATGTGTCGTGTTCATGGGGAGGCAATGGAACGTGTGGGAGCCAACTGGCTGGGTCGGAACGGAATGCGTGGTCGTGTTCATCGGGAGGGCTTGGACGGAACAGGCGATGGAAACGAGGCCTGGCGTACTGCAAAACGGAGGAAACGGCCTTGTGTTCGACCGGCCACATTCGAAACGGGATCTTGTTCATCGGGAGGGGTCTGGCGTACCGCAAAACGGAGGAAACGGACCTCCTATGGTCGAAACAGGGGTCCTGTTGATCGGGAGGGGTGTGGCGTACCGCAAAATGGACGAAACGGACTTGTGTTGGAGCGCTACGGTCGAAATGGGGGTCCTGTTCATCGGGAGGGGTGTGGCATACCGCAAAACGGGACTCCACGGGATACTGTTCATCTCCACCATCGACCCCCTCTAGCCTCCACGAGCTACTGTTCATCCACCGTCGACCTCCTCCAGCCTCCACCTGTGACTGTTCATCCACGGGCTCCTGTTCATCCAGCCTCCACCGCGCGCTACTCCACCGGCTACTGTTCAACCAGCCCTCTCCACGGGCTCCTGTTCAACCACCCCTCCACGGGCTACTGTTCATCCTGCCCTCCACCGTCTACTGTTCATCCTGCCCTCCACGGGGTGGTCCTGTTCATCCAGCCCTCCACGGGGTCCTGTTCATCCAGCCCCAACCGGCTCGATCGATCGGGGTCCTGTTCATCCAGAGGCAACACCACGGGGTCCTGTTCATCCACCCCCACCGGGAACTGTTCATCCAAACCCCCCCGCAACACTCACTGTTCATCCAGAGGCAGCATCGATCGGCTTCAGTTAGCAGCAGTAGCGAAGGAATCGCTCGATCGGTTCAGTTAACAGCCATCGATTGATCGCTCGGGTTCAGTAACGCGTAGCCTGCAGTGTAATTGCTCGGGTTCAGTTAGAGCCCAACGCCTCGCTCGGGTTCAGTTAGAGCCAACGCCTTGCACACACGCGCGTACGTGTACGAGAGAAGCGCGCATCGCTCAGCCCCCGACCTCGCACTGTAACCGGGAACTCCCCGAAATTTTCCTCCCCCTTGCTTCTACCACAGTTTTTTCTGTCATGGATGGCCCAAAGAATGTGATGCAGCTGCGTCTCCGGCCCGCCCAGGACGAAAAGCCCATTTTCTGTCATGATTTTTTGTCATAGAAGTAGGAGCCCACCACATCTATGATGATACCGGGTTTTGTCACAATTATAATCATAGAAGTGTCATATGTATGACATAATTTTTTTTCGTTCGGCCCAAAATGCCGGATGTGTCTTTTTTTGTAGTGACAAGAAGAAGAATGACAAGGCCAAACGACCTCCTCCTCTCATGCAAACCTTTGTGAAGGAGGGTGAGGGTGCTACTAAGGAGAAGGAGAAAAACTCCATGAGGGGTATTGGTGCCAAGAAGAGAAACGCTCCCCTTCCCGACAAAGCCGGGGACTTTAACCCTTCTTACGTGTTGTGCTGCGCTAGTGATGGGCATGCTTATGCCAAATTTGTTGGTTCTCCTTATGGGTACATTGAATGGTCTATTTGGGTTCCTAAGACCCTTGTTACTAACATCAAAGGACCCATTACAAAATGGGTACCTAAAACCAAGCATTGATCTCTTGTAGGTGTTTGCTTCCGGTGGGGGATCACGGTTGCTCGATAGTGGAGCTACTAATCATACGACCAGAAGCAAGGACTTGGTGGTGGACATGCAAAAGATTCCATCCATGCCCATCAATGTTGAGTGGGGTGATGCCTCGTCTTCTAAGGTATTGGGACTCAGCAAAGTTGTCATTTCTCATGATATTACGATCGAGAAGGTCATGCTTGTTGAGTCCCTTGCATACAATTTACTTTTTGTTCGTCAACTAGCACTCATGGGCTTTGCCACTTTCTTTGATATTGATTCTGTGGCCCTCTTGTGGAGCAAGACTCTTAAAGTAGTCTTTGTTGGGCATGTCGAGAATGGTCTCTATGTGATTAACTTTTTGGAGCGTCCCACTAAGACCGCGACATGCCTAATGGCTAAAGTTGACGTGGGATGGTTTTGGCATCACCGTTTAGCCCACGTAAATATGAGATCTTTGCAAAGTCTTCTCAAGGGGGACCATGTCTGTGGACTAACAAATGTTAGTTTTGCCAAAGATCGTGCTTGCAGTGCTTGCATCGAAGGAAAGCTACATGAGAAGGCTCACCCTCCCACGACTATCATCTATTCGAAGAGGCCCTTGGAGCTCCTTCACTTGGATCTCTTTGGACCTCCATCCTTTGATAGTCTTGGGGGTAGAAAGTATTGCTTGGTGATTGTAGATGACTATTCAAGATACACTTGGGTATATTTCTTCAAGAGGAAGAGTGAGACCCAACAAACCGTCATTGACTTTGCAAATGAAGCTCAACGACAGCATAATACAAAGATCTTAACAATAAGAAGCGACAACGGCTCCAAGTTCAAGAACTACACCTTGGATGAGTTTTTGAGTGATGAGGGAATCAAGCATCAATATTCCGCACCTTATACCCCTCAACAAAATGGTGTAGCAGAGAGGAAGAACCGGACGTTGATGGATGCGGCAAGGACCATGATGGCGGAGTTCAAGTCTCCCTACAACTTTTGGGCCGAAGCCATCAACACCGCGTGCCATGCATCTAATCGGCTCTACCTCCGCAAAGGCTTGAACAAGACTCCATATGAGATACTCACCGGTAACAAGCCCAACCTCAAGTAGTTCCGGGTGTTCGGGTGTAAGTGTTTCATTCTCAAGAAAGGTGTCAGTTTGTCTAAATTTGAGGCTAGAGCTCATGAGGGCATATTTGTTGGTTATGCTACAAACTCTCTTGCTTACCGTGTTCTCAATAATTCCACGGGACTTATTGAGGAAACATGTAACGTGGAGTTTGATGAGAATAACAGCTCCCAAGTGGAGCAAAGTGGTACTTGTGATGTAGGTGATGAAATTCCTCCTCAAGCCATAAGAAGAATGGGTGTTGGTCTTATCCTATCCATTGAGGAACCCCTTGTGGCCGAAGGAGAAGGACAATGTTCTACTCAAGTGGAACCTTCACCAACCCAAGACCCACACGCTTCCGAAGAACAAAGTGAGGGCCCTCAACCTCATGAACAAGACCAAGGGCAAGATCAATCTCAAGATGGTGTTGTAACATCAAGTGATGCCCAAGGTCAAGTTCCCTCCTCCGAGCAAGTTCAAGATCAAGAGCTTCCACGAGAACGAGAACAAGCTCAAGACGACGCTCAAGATGATCAAGTGACCACTCCTCGTCTCACCCCCGAGGAGGAATTGGAGCGTCGTGCCGCCAAGGTTGCTTCCAAGCTCTCCACCAAGGATCATCTCATGACAAATGTGCTTGGAAGCTTAAGAAAGGAGGTAAGCACTCGTAGACAATTAGCAAACTATTGTGAACATCACGCGTTTGTCTCTTGTGTTGAGCCCCAAAAGGTCTATGAGGCGCTCGAAGATCCGGATTGGCTCAATGCCATGCACGAAGAACTCAAACAACTTCGAGCGCAACAGCGTGTGGAGATTGGTGCCAAGGCCAACGGTGAACCACAATGTCATTGGAACCAAGTGGATATTTAAGAACAAGCAAGATGCTCATGGGATTATCATTCGCAACAAGGCTCGCTTGGTAGCACAAGGCTACTCTCAAGTCGAGGGTATCGACTACGGTGAAACCTTTGCTCCTGTTGCTCATCTTAAATCCATTCGCATGTTGATTGCATATGCTTCTCATCATAACTTTAAGTTACAACAAATGGATGTGAAGAGTGCTTTTCTTAATGGTCCTATTAATGAATTGGTTTATGTCAAGCAACCCCCTGGGTTCGAGGATCCCTACTTTCCCGATCATGTGTATCAACTCAATAAGGCACTCCATGGCCTTAAACAAGCCCCACGTGCGTGGTATGACCACCTTACTGAGTTGTTACAAGACCGTGGTTTTCAAGTTGGGCTAATCGACCCCACTCTTTTTACTAAGAAGGTCAAAGGGGAGTTGTTTGTGTGCCAATCATATGTTGATCATATTATCTTTGGTTACCCTAACAAAGCTTACAATGAGGAATTTGCCGCTCTCATGACCTCAAAGTTCGAGATGTCTTCCATGGGAGAGTTGAAGTTCTTTCTCGGGTTCCAAGTGAAGCAAAGGAGAGAAGGAACCTTCATCAACCAAGCCAAATACACTCAAGACATGCTTAAGAGATTCAAGCTAAGTGATGTCAAGCCGGCGTCCACTCCCATGCCCACCAAATGTCAACTTGACATTGATACCAATGGTAAAGCGGTGGATCAAAAGGTATATCGCTCCATGATTGGCTCCATGCTTTACCTTTGTGCATCTAGACCAGATATCATGTTGAGTGTGGGAATTTGTGCACGGTTTCAAGCCGCACCTAAGGAAAGTCACTATGTGGCGGTCAAACGAATCTTTCGATATTTGGCTCATACCCCAAACTTTGGCTTATGGTACCCAAGAGGAGCAAACTTCAAGATTGTAGGTTACTCGGACTCGGATTTGGCGGGAGACAAAGTGGATAGGAAGTCCACTTCCGGAGGGTGCCAATTCCTTGGTTGCTCTTTGGTAAGTTGGTCTTCCAAAAAGCAAAGTTGTGTGTCTCTCTCGTCCACCGAAGCGGAGTATGTAGCGGCCGGTAGTTGTTGTGCACAACTCTTATGGATGAGGCAAACTTTAAAGGATTACGGTGTCATTTGTGACAAAGTGCCTCTTTGGTGTGACAATGAAAGTGCCATCAAGATTTCTCTCAACCCGGTGCAACACTTCAAGACGAAGCATATTGAGATTCGATATTACTTCATCCGGGATCACATTAGGCGAGGGGAGATCGAGCTCAACTATGTCAACACTCATGATAACCTTGCAGATATTTTCACGAAGCCATTGGATGAAGCAAGATTTCACGAGTTAAGGCATGAGCTAAGTATCATTGATTCGAGCAATATTGCTTGAACCCTTGCACACCCCACCATACTCAACTTGTTGTCTTGTTTAGATGTAGGCATGGACATAGGGGGAGTGTTGTTCTCTCAATGAACTCTCCCTCCCCCCATTATGCATAAATTGATCAAGTCTTTCACATTAGCCATGTTTGATGGTACTTGTGCTTCAAAGACGAGTTTTTGTCATGGGCCCAAGGATAATTCTTCGTGGTGCCATACCAATTGACTCAAAACATAGGTGGCTCCGGCCACCGCCCTCTCGTTGGAGAGGTTGTGTCTCGTGGTCGTTTCTTGTTGTCTTTTTGCCCCTTCTTCTCCTCGTGTTTGAGCTTGTTGGGTGGTGTGGTGTTCGTTTGAAGTTTTTGTGCGAAGACCACTCGTTCTCTTGTGTTGGAAATGTGCTTCTTCTTGAGCTCACGGTACTAACGCGGCCTGCCACAGTACTACCGTGCGTGGAGTGTACGGTACTACCGGCCCAGCGCGGTACTACCGCCTGGGGGAGTGGTACTACCGCTTGGTGCGGTCCTTCCGCCCAAGCGGTACTACCGCGATGATACACGGTACTACCACGCTATCGGAGGCGCGTGGGGATAAGGACGGAACGGGGGGTTCTAACTTCCCCATACCCATTCGTCAGTTTCCCCCACTTCGTATCTCTCTCTCTCGCTCAAGAACGGGGCCGGAGTCCCTCGCCGGATCTCCGTCTCCGGCTGCTCTCTTTGGATTCCGATTGGTGGGATCGTTCCCCACCACTTCCTCTTGCCATGGACCAAGGTTTTCCCCAAATCCCTCTCTTTTTTGTTGGTTCTCTTGTCTCTAGGTTTTTGGGGAGATGCTTGTGTTCTTGAGATTTTAGGCCAAATCTTTGCAAGAGAAGGTTGTAGGAGAGTAGTGTTGCGTAGACATTTTACTTGATATATTTTCCCGTGGTAGATGTGATCAACCGTAGTTCCGCCGTGGTTTCGTGCGTCTTCTCAGATTCAAAGTAGGCTCGGATCTGGCGCGGTGCGGTACTACCGTGCCTCTGATGCGGTACTACCGCTCGTCCGGTACTACCGCTCGTTCGGTGCGGTACTACCACATGTTCTGTGGCACTAAGGTCTTACTACCGCTCCAAGCCACGGTACTACCGTATCCTCACACGGTACTACCGCGACTAGGAGCGGTACTAAAATTTTAGTACCGCATGACCAGGTAGCACTACCATTGTTGTCCCATCTTCCTTGTGGCATTTATCCCATATGATTTCTACCTGTTTCCTTTGCTTTGTCGTGGTCTTTGCATTGATTCTTCTCGCTCTTTGTGTGTGCTTTCTCTTGTGTCTTAGGTGGTGGCTCTCGCCGTTCCAATCCCAGTCGTGACACTGGCTCCAAGCGACTGCGCAATCCTCAAGATGAAGCACCAGAGGGCTCCAGTGCCCCCAAGCGCAATGTCAAGACCACTGCCAGCAAGCAAAAGGAACCTGCTAAGGGCATGGACGAGATTCCCCTCAATGAGTAAGTCAAACGTCGGAAGATCAACCCTTATGTGAAGGCTCGTGCTATCCTCAGAGGCACTGAGTTGTTTTGGACCAAGCAGCAGGCTCTCATTTATCTGGATGTAATCAAGAACAAGCAAAACACCTACGTGGATGTCAAGTGGATAGACATGAATCACATGAGGAAGGACAAGTTTCGTGACTACTTTGGAGAAGCTCTGGATTTGGTGGAGCAGTTCGGTATTGAACATGTGATCTCTTTCCACCTTGACTATGATCCTGAGCTTATCTGTCAGTTCTTTGCCTCAGTTCACTTTCACCCCGGGGATGAGCGGAGGATGACCTGGATGACCAATGGCCGTCAGTTGTCTGCTACCTGGAAGGAGTTCATGGGTCTGCTCCACGTTCCTGATGACGGGCTTCACACACCGTTTGGTGTTCACCCCCACGCCAATTCTGAGTCTGCTAACAAGAACAAGCTTCAGCCGTACTATGTTGATAAGGTGCTTCCCAGTGGCAAGTCGACTTGGGTGCTGAACTCTTTTCTGGATATCATGCATCGCATCTTCTGCAACACTCTATTCCCTCGCATTGGCGACAAGGACAAGGTTCATTCCTACCTGGTGGACATGATGCTCCTGTGCACGGAGGCACGTACATCTCAGACTCAGCCACTTGATGTCTCACACATTATGTGGTGTGAGCTTCGGTTTGCGGTGTACACCCGCAAGGTACCTATCTATGGACCATACCTGTTTCTGTTGATCTCCACGACTTGGGAGAAGATGTACCCTGGTGATGAGTTCCTTGCTCCAGACTGGATTCAGCATGAGTCCATCAGTCTCCGCGTCAAGCCCAACTGGGCCAACACTACTACTCGTGCTGAGGCATCGGCTGCTAGGAGGGCTGTTGGTGAGGAGGAGGCTGGTGTAGAGGATGTTGCTGAGGACCGTGCTGCTAGGTCTTCCCCACCTTCCTCTGAGCCATCGTGGGCCAAGAAGTTGAAGGACAAGATGAAGACTCTCTTCTGCATGCAGGCGAAGGGGTAGTACAGGACTCACGTGGCATCCAAGGAGAGTCGCCACCGCGACAAGAAGGTCATGAGGCTCTTTGGAGAGGATATCTCTGGCGGTTCTGAGGATGCCATCACGCCAGAGGCTGCATGGATGGCGAAGCAAGGTTTCAAGTGGACTAGTTCTGAGGAGGACATCGAGTAGACCGTCCCCGCCGCCGAGTCTGACGAGGAGCACGAGGGAGCATTGGGATGATTTCTCTGCCTGAGCCACCCCTTGTGTGTAGGTGTCCTCTCTGCCTTTTTGGCATCTCGATGCCAAAGGGGGAGAGTGTGTAGGGATTTGCGTGTTTGCGAGTCGTGTGTCGTGTTTGGTGTGTTTGCTTTGTCGTTTGGACCTCGTTTTCCTTTGTTTGGTTTGTGCCTTTGAGACTTATCCTTCATATGGTGTAAGACATATGCACTCTATTCTATCTTAGTGAGCTTATGTTTGTGCTATCTTGTCTAGTGTTAGCCTTACTATTGCAAGATATGCCTTGTCTCTATAATATAGGGGGAGCTTTGATCCTAGTATGTGGGTCGTGCAGTCCAAAGCACCCATCTAGTTGGCACACATCTAGGGGGAGCCCGTCTATATTCTAGAGAGGAGGGGTTTGCGTTTGCTTAATATTATGTTCCTTGTGCAAATCCCATATTGTCATCAATCGGGAGATTGTAAGGGCATATTTATCCCTAAGGTGTTTTGGTGATTGATGACAATGCTTTTGCGGACTAATCGTGTGCCTTGAGTTTCCCAGACGTTTCATCGCTAGGCACGAGACGGTTTGGTGCCGCTCGAAGACTGTTGAAGACGGCGTCTTTTCTACGTTTCTTTTTGGTGGATTTGAGTCGTAGGAAAGCCGTACTATTAAGAGGGGGTCCGCGTCGAAAAGGTTTGGGTAGAATCATCACGTACACATTTTCTTCCTTGTCCCCTCCTTTCCCCTGCTCTTTGGAGCATCCTCCATTGATCCTCCTTTCCCTTGTCCTGACTGCTGTTGGTGGGCTTGCAGTAGTACTACTCCCTGTTAAGCGGTAGTACCGCACACACCCGCGGTAGTACCGCACTTCGGCACAGTAGTACCGCAGGTGCCCACGGTAGTACCGCTCCTCTAGAGCCGCAGTACCATGGCCCCTAGGCCAAGTACCACTCCTTCGCGGTAGTAGGGGCGGATGTAATTTTTTACATCCATGCCACTGCGGTAGTACCGCATCCGTTGCGCGGTAGTACCGTGCTCGGCCTGGCTCAGCTGCCAGGCGGTAGTACTGCTCCTCTGCGGTAGTACTGTGTCGGATTTTTGCTTCTTCCGTTTACCAGCGGAAGTAGGCACGGAGTATCTTTATCCGCGCTCTTCCCAGGCTAGGGGTTTCCTGCCTTGCGGTAGTACCGCAAGGGGGAGCGGTAGTACCGCGCCCGCGGTAGTACCGCCCTCAGCTCTTGTGCTACAGGTCTGCCCTAGCTGCTGCGACTGCTGCAGTAGTACCGCGGGTCCGCACGGTAGTACCGCGTGGCCTTGCGGTAGTACCGCTTGTCAGCAAGCGGAAGTACCGTGTGGCCCTACGGTAGTACCGCTGGTCTGGGGCGGTAGTACCGCTGGTCGCGGGCTGGTAGGTGGATAACGGTTGGATTTTTGTCCTAAGCTATAAAAGGGGTGTCTTCTTCCTCTAGTTGACTACCTCTTCCAACCCTAAGCTCCATTGTTGCTCTAAGCTCCATTTTCGCCCGATCTCACTCCTTAGCCAATCAAACTTGTTGATTTGCTCGGGAGTGGTTGAGAAGGCCCCGATCTACACTTCCACCAAGAGAAATTTGATTCCCCCCACTAATCCCTTGCGGATCTTGTTACTCTTGGGTGTTTGAGCACCCTAGACGGTTGAGGTCACCGCGGAGCCATAGTCCATTGTGGTGAAGCTTCGTGGTGTCGTTGGGAGCCTCCAATTGAGTTGTGGAGATTGCCCCAACCTTCTTTGTAAAGGTTCGGTCGTCGCCTCCAAGGGCACCAATAGTGGAATCACGGCATCTCGCATTGTGTGAGGGCATGAGGAGAATACGGTGGCCCTAGTGGCTTCTTGGGGAGCATTGTGCCTCCACACCGCTCCAACGGAGACGTACTTCCCCTCAAAGGGAAGGAACTTCGGTAACACATCCTCGTCTCCACTGGCTCCACTCTTGGTTATCTCGTGCCTTTACTTGTGCAAGCTTATTTGTGATATATCTCTTGCTTTCTTGTGTTCCTATCTTTGTTGCATCATATAGGTTGCTCACCTAGTTGCATATCTAGACAACCTACTTTGATGCAAAGTTTAAATTGTTAAAGAAAAGCTAAAAATTGTTAGTTGCCTATTCACCCCCCTCTAGTCAACCATATCGATCCTTTCACATGGTATCGGTGGAATGTGATGATCAAAGTCCCTATGTTACCCCTCCAGGTTCTTGAAAGAATTGTTTATGAGCTTCAATAAGCTTCTGCACCGATAAGGGACATTCTGTTTGTGGCCTAGGTACTGTAGTGACATAATTCAGATATATCACATGTTCTACAGCATCAGATTGAATGAGCCCATGCAATTGTTTACCAGATAAGGGTGTGCAACTCTGAATTCTGTCAGATATGCCTTGCAATTTGATTTCAGTGCCCTGATGCTCAAACTTCATGATCTTCAGTTTCCAATCTACCCACATAGGGCTCATGATTTCCAACCAGTTCATACCTAAGATAATATCATAGCTTTCCAGAGGTAAGACTTTGAGAGAGGTACTGAAACTGGTGCCCTGGCACCACCATTGCAAATCTCTAACTTGTTGTGTACAAGTGAGAGTGCCCCCACCAGCCACCTTAATAGTAGCTGCTGGCAAGTTTTCCACTGGACACTGGAGTTGTTGCACCAATTTCTCACTAACAAAACTATTGGAACTACCTGAGTCCACTAGAATGAGCAGATGTGTTTTCCCAATCATACCTTGTAATTTAACACTTTCTTTGCAAGAGGTGCCAGTGACAGCATGGATGGATAATTTCATGACAACTTCATCTGGTTCATCACCAGACTCTGATTCTGCAATGGAAGGCACCGGATCTCCAAGATCTGGTATCTGTAATGTTGACAATAGTTCCTCCATAACATGTAACAAACTGAAGTAGGACACTTATGGCCAGGCCCAAATTTCTCACCACACTTGAAACACTCTCCCCTGGCTCAGCGCTGAGCTCTTAAGTTGTCAACTCTATCAGTGAATTGATGTTTATCGTCAGGCTTCTTATCAGGAACAGCACCAAGTAACCCTTGATGCACATACGGCTTGAATTTAGACACTTTGTGCTACTTGTAAGTGTCCTCTGCCAACAAGGCTTCCTGAATTTGTGCCAGCTGAAAGGCAGAATCCACAGTTCCCGGATGCTGAGGCTTCACCGGAGCTCGAATAGCAGGTTTCAGCCCTTCAATGAAACGATTAACAAAGAATATCTCATCATATGCATGATTGTAGACAAGGATTTTGTGCATGAGTTCCTCAAACAGATGCCCATATTCCTCCACTATTCCTTCCTGACGCAATGCAAAGAAGAGATCAATTGTCCTAGAATACTTGTTCTTGTTAAACTTGGCAAAGACCACAACACAGAACGCAGGCCAATTGTCAATAGTATGCATAGCTTCATATGTTTGCAACCATAATGCTGCATTCCCCTGAAAATGCATAGTCACAAAATCGACCCACAAGGCTGGTTGAACTGTGTACATACGAAAATATTTCTCACACTGTTTCTTCCACCACCTCGGGTTCTCACCATCAAACTTAGGAAAATCCGAACGAGGGAGACGCGTATGAGTACGAGTTGTGGAGGAAAGCTGAATGGACTTAGGCGATAAACACTGATCCTCGTCATCAGACAGTTCAGTAAATGGCGGAGGCTGTGATTTCAGATGCTCACCGATGTTCATGTTGAATCTGGGAGCCCGAGGCGCACGCAGGTCGACCCCTGTCTGGTGTTGATCCATACGCTGTCCCTCGGTGCGAAGGGGAGCCGCCCGCTGGTGGAGTGGTAGTGGATCGATGGAACCCGGTGGTGCACGCTCAAACGCCTCCACGCGGTGCAACACCGCGCCGAGCGACTGCTTCATGGACGCCACTACCTTCATCCAGCGAATTGTTTGCGAGGAGGACACGCCCCATGGTCGCCTTCGTGCGGTGAGCGCCGCAGTAGTGGACTGCGCCAGCACGTCGAACGCCTTGGCCGACGACGTCGCGTACTTGTCGACCGCTTCCCGCAACTCTTGCACCGCGCGAGCCGTCTGTTGGCCCGCCTCCGACACCGCCGCACTCTAGACGATGGAATCCTTGACGAGCCGCTGCAGGTCCGCCAACGACAACTCGCCGCCGCCATACGAGCCGAGAGCGTAGGTTTGCCGGATCTCGTCGTGGACACGACTTCGACTCAATCCGCCCTGACGCAGGTATGCCAATGCGTTTTGCGTGTATTCCCGAAGGATCCACACCTTTTGCCAGGAATTTAGGGATCGAATCCAAGGCAATCACCAAATCAGAGGGGGGGAAAATAGGCAAAATCCTCGGATCTGATACAAGGCTCTAGATACCAAGTGCTACCCTCGGGTAGAAATCCCTAGCCATGGCCGGGGTGTGGAATCGTCGAATTCAGAGAAGGAGACGTGGATAGGAAGGAAGAACCCAAGAAGGAGGTTCGATTACAGGAGGAAGAAGATAAGGTTTGCTCAATACATTCTTTTCTCCACACACACGACTGCCTCACGACTACTTGTACTGTAGCCACCACATGGCACACACGCCTACAGTCGGCCTACAGCATACTCGGCCCACTTACACTCAGCCCATACACAGGGAATGTAGCGGTAGAGAATGTGATGCGCATGGAACAGTAACCCATCACCCGTAACAAGAGCCACTGGACGGCCAATTGGATCCATATTGATCAAGTAACGCCGGTCCCAACACGAGTTCACACTTCGGCACGTCGTAACGAATCAGTATCATTAGTCATTTTTTTGCCATGCAGTACCAACTCTAAGCCTAAGTGTTGCAAAACAGTCTAACCCACATATAAACATGGGACCCGTGTGTCAGGAGCCAAACCTGGCATGTTTTTTTCTTCAAAAAACACCTTTGTTGTAAATTTAATCGCTCAAAGCCCCGCCGCCTCGACCTCGCCGGCCTCCTCGTCGCTCGCTCGCCGGTGCCCAGACGACGGCTCGCCGAAGCAGCAGAGCGGCGGCTGGCTCGCCGGTGCAGCAGAGAAGCGGCTGGCTCGCGGGAACAGCGGCTCGTGTTAGGCGACGAGGGCTAAGGGCGGCGCGGCGGCGCGGTCGGGTGGTGCGGCGGTGCGGAGGCGCGGCGGTGCGGTCGGGCGGTGCGGCGGCACGGTGGCCAGAACCGTCGCTGGATTCAAACGCCGCCGCCCGTGTCCCTCGTTCCTGAATCCCCGATCTGCTCGAGCTAAACGAGCCAGCGTTGCATGGGCTGCAGCATGGCCCAACCGTGGCCTAGTGAGGCCAACACATTTAAAAAAAGTGATAACATGTATTTTTAATGCACAGTTACTCAAAAATTTGATAACATGTACTAAAAATTATTGTGTAATCGTAATAAATTTTATAATGCATGCTGAACATTTTATAAAATACAATATTTTTTAAATACTCGTTCAACTTTTCCCAAAAATGTTTTGAACATTTTTTTAAATGCACAAACACCTTATTTACCTTTCAGAGTAATTTTAAAATTTTTGAACTCAACGCAAAAACAATGCAGAGGCTAGCAAGTTTATTCTTCAGACCGAATGTAGTGTGTGTATATTGATAAAAAACATACACACACACACACATATATATAGACATCGTATATTATAAAATGTTCAATATATACACGATTAAGTATTTATAATATGATATCGTATATTTAAGTAAGATCATTGTATATTAAAAAATGTTCAATATACATATTAAACGATGCGGTGAACATTTTTTTAATTGTACGACGCGATGGACATATAATACTTTTTAGTATCGCATAAAAACCGGAACGGCTCGGAGTCTAAAAACGTATACACAAACTAGTTTTTTTGCATAGTGTACATGTACTAGTTGAGGCAGCCACGCATATGATGGCGTGTGGCAGAGGCAGCAAGCGCGCACGGCGAACGACTCGGCATGATCGATTCGGCGGTCGCATGATTTTCTACTTTGTAAAAAAACGAATGGCACAAAGTATATAACTAAACTTACGCGTGCAGTTTAGATGAAAAGGAGCAGCAGCGCAGCAGCAGCGAGCGTCCTCTTCTAACGACACGTTGCGGGTTCGAATCCAGGCGGGACGTGCATGTGGTGTTATTTTTGGAAAAAGGGTTTTGTGGCAAGCCCTTTTTTTGAAAAAATAGAGGATATATGTGTGATTAAATAAAAAGTAAGGGGTGTTTTTGTAAAAGAGCATGCCACGTCAGCCCTGACACACGGGTCCCAGCGGTCAAATACGTGGTCAATACGCGTTTATACGGCTGTCACATCGTTTTGCAACACTTAGGATTAGAGTTGGTACTACATGGCAAAAAAATGACTAATGATACTGATTCGTTACGACGTGCCGAAGCGTGGTAGTTCCCTGCAATTAACTCATGCCGGTGATGCCAAACGTCTCGTCTTCCAGGCTGAATCGGAGAAGGCCGCGCGTGCATGGTTGTAACACCCACGATGCGGCTATATCTCCCACGTGTCGGAGCACGACTTAGAGGCATAACCGCATAGTAGGCATGTCGCAAGAGGGGTAATCTTTACACATCCCATGTACTGAATAAAATAGAGATAGAGAGTTGGCTTACAATCGCCACTTCACACAATACATAAATATAGCATTACATCATCCAGAATACAATCAAGGTCCGACTACGGAACCAAAACATGTCAGGACCCCGATTCCAAGTCACATCGATCTAGCCGGTAACACCTCATATCACATTGCGGCCTCACGCACGGTATCCCCACGGGTGTCGCCTTACCATGGCCCGGGACCGTTTGCGTCTTTTGGCTCACGTATATGATAGTGTCGCTAGCATCCATATGACGGAGAACCCGGGCCGACATGGCTAGTCGTGAACCCAAAGCGGCACGGACCTATGGAGACAGGCATACATGAATCACATCGAGCATGCCGGTCATCAGCGAGTGAATCCGGGCTGTAGCACTGGGCTAACAGGACTCTGGGGAACCCGGGCTGTAGCAGGCTAGGCAGGACTCCGGATGTCACCGCGTGACACTTCCCCGAAGGGACAGACATAGGAACGAAGTGAAACACATGCCGGCCAGTCAAGTGTCCTGAGCAGTAGTGATGGGCTAGCAGGACTCCGGAGAACCGGGCTGTAGCGGACTACTATGGCTCGAGGAACACTAGACTACATTTCCCCATAAGAAAGGCTGCCAAGGATAAACAATTAGATTGTCGGATCCCACACATACCAAGCATTTCAATCATACACACAATATGCTCAATATGTGCAAATACAACATGGCATCACAACAAAACTCTACAACTCAAGTACTTTATTTAAAGGCTCCAAAGAGCCATACATAACATGTTCATACAGGTAGGGGTCACATGACCCGACACTCAAGTCATACAAGCATACAAGCACATGCGGAAGAAAATAGTCTGAGTACAGACACTAGAAAGAAAGAAGGCTTCTCGAAGCATGTCTATCTACATAGGGCCCTCCATGGCCAGGATCACCACCTGGGTGGCAAGTTACTCATCGACGTCGAGATCTACATAAAACCCATCGGAGGGGGCGGTGTTGTCGTCTAAAAACAGTAATTAAACAAACATGAGTACAAAGGTACTCAACAAGTCTTACATCAGAACCTACTATACATGCTCATTCTCAAGAAGGTGGTGGAGTTATTGCAGCAAGCCAGCTGTGACTCTTGGCTAAGCTATCCTACGAGACTCCACTAGTAAAATAGTTTTCGCACACGAGTCCACTAATCACCAACACAATACTCCACCAGGGATCCTCCCTCGTCATCCTACGAGAGGGCCATCCTCGGTACTCACACTTATCTTGAGTCTTTAGTAGTATCCATTAACTTGTCTATGAACTGTATAGGCAACCAAGTAGTCCTTTACCGCGGACGCGGCTATTCGAACAGTTTTATACCCTGCAGGGTTGTACTTCGTCACACATGTTTCCACCACTTAGCGTCTGCACACGACATGTGCTCGGCAGACTTCAAGCGAAAACCGACGTGGGTGTAGACCACGACCTGACTAACCACACAAGTCTCTAGGCCAGGTTTATCACCTATTCAGGTTCCATCCGCAAGGAAATCCGGCCGGGGTGTCCTCAACGGCCCCAAACGATGTGTGCAGGGTTCCCGAGACACCAAACGGGCGACTCGGTACACCGTGCCACGGTGTATCTACCGCATCATAGCCCACCCCTAGGGTCAGCGCTACGCACTGCCGCCAACACATAACCTACAAACACCAGAAACTAGTTGCAACTCCTGGACAGAGGACGAGAGGGGTCAGTAAGTCGAGCGGGGTCATATTTCAGGGCCCAATGTGTGGTAGTAGCTGAATCTTAAATCACGCATACAGATCTCAGTTCTTATGGACGGCCTCAATGAAACAACCCACCATGTACTCCTACATGGCCTCTCATCGATACCTTTACCAAAACATGTTCAACACATCCCTCACATTACCGACATAATCATCTCACTCTAGCCCATCACCCAGATGAACCAGACCTGACACAACTCTAAGCATAGCAGGCATAGCATGGTAGGAACACAAATATGGCTCAATCAACTCTTACACATGCTAGTGGGTTTCATCTAGTTACTGTGGCAATGACAGGTCATGCAAAGGAAGTGGGTTCAACTACCGCAACACACAAAAGTTTGAATCGCGTTGTCTTAATGCAGTAAACAAGAGCAGAAGCGAGAACATGGGTTTATATCAGAATGATCAATGGGTTGCTTGCCTGATGTAGTGGTAGTAGGGTACTGCCCTTCAGATGGATATTCGGGGTTATCCTCGGAGGTAGAACCTACCATGAAAGACACACCGAACATAATCAACACATGATGATATGCAACAATATGATGCATGCTATGACATGGCAATATGAATGTGTCTTGGTCTAATGCAAGCTAAAACAGAAAGGAATGAACTCATTTGAATCAAAGATTCAAATGTTAGTTCACTTAACATAGCCATATTAGTGCATTATCTTATTTTGCTTAAACAGCAAGGTTATCTTGTTTTGTCATGCATGAAACCATTACCAATGGATAGATTGAATTTTTCTGATCAAAATTCATATATAAATCTTTTCATTTGGAGTTACAGATTAATTTCTATGACTTTTAGAAGTTTTGGCTATTTTTTGGAATTTCCTATATAAAAATAAATCCAGAAAATGAATAATTGCGTCAGCGAGTCAAAGGCGCCAGGGCCAGTCAAACCTGACTGGTGGGCCCTGTCTGTCAGTGACTCAGCTAACTAACAGGATTAAGTTAGTACTAATTAACTGTCAGTGGGGCCTAGGCCCACATGTCAGTGACCTAAACTAACTAAAATTAGTTAACACTAATCCTAAACTAATTAATAGGCCGGCCCCACCTATCATAGGCTCAGGGGGGAAGTCAACTTGGGCCCACACGTCAGTCCACGGGTCAAAACGTGGTCAACTTGCCGGCGGCTTGACGCCGGCGACGACAGACGCGGCGGAGGGGCTCGGGTTTTGCCCACAGTCGACCAAATCGACTGTGGTTTGGTCCTACGCGTAGCTGGGGGCAAGCCATGGCGTTTGGTGGTGGAAGTGGAGCTCGGGGAGGCCGGAAACGACGCCGGCGTCGAGCCAGGCGGTGGCCGGAGTTCGGGCGTGCACGGAAACGACGTTAGGAGGCACGGCAGGGGGCGCAGAGGGGTGCTACGGCCTCCTGGGGGTGCACTGAGCATGGTGACACGCTCAGCTGCGGCTATAGGTGACGGTGGCCACGGCGGCGACATGGTCGGCGGAGTCAAGCTCCCGGCCATGATGGCTAACGGGGTTAGGAGCAGCTAGGGTGACGTGGCTAGGGGGAGAAGGAAGAGAAGCTCAGAGGGAGTGTAGGAGTGGCCTCGGCGTGCTCGGGGAAGCACCGGAGCGAGCGGAGCGGCGAGGGGGATCTCCAGCGACCGAGGTTGAAGAAGACGGCGGTAGCGGCGTTGCAGTGCGTCCAAGGCGTCGTGGCTCGCCCGTGAGGAAGAGGAAGACGCCGGTGGTGCTCGGGGACACGTCAAAGAGACGAGAGGGGGTCGATGGCCACGGTGAACAGCGACGGTGGCGACGAGTTCCTCTCGGGAGGGAATGGGGAGAGAGCCAGAGGAGGGAGAGGGGCACGGGAAGAGTGGGGAAAGTGAGAGGGGGATGAGGGAGAGTGCGTGCCACTCGTAGACTGCGTCCTGGGTGTCGGCAGAAGCAGGAGGTGGCCGACGTGTGGCTGCGGGCGCCGGCCACGCGCCTCTCGTCCTCCTGGCGAGAGGAGGGGGATGACTGGCGGTAGCCAGTGGGCTGGGCCGAGCTGGGCCAGGCCAGGGCGACAGGTAAGCTCTAACTCTCTCTCTCTCTTTTCTGTTTTGCTTTTATTTATTTCCTGTTATGTGTATTGAAATAGAATAAATACTATTTCATTTCCAAAAACTCTGGAAATATTCAGAGGCACATTTGGGAATATTCCCAACTACCTAAAAATGCTTCCAAGATTATTTGAGCACTTTAAAATATTTATAGCATTTAAAATGCCCAAATTCAAATACATATGGCTTGTTCAAAAATCCAGAATGGCTCCATAAATTGCAAGACCATTTTTGGCAGAGGTTTTAGTTAAGATAAAAAATGGTGGGCTTTTATGAAGGGCATTTTGGGTTCATTAAAATTCCAATTGTTGGAAATTAGCATTTTCAGGGGGGTGTTGGGGTTGATTAGGCCCCATTTCAAGTTTAAAGAAATTTAAACATGATGCACATGTTCATCCAACCCTAATGCATGACTAAAAGCAGGGATGCGACAAAACAAAAGAAGACCACCCCTAATGCTAGATCCTCGATCGCCCCGACTGGGCTCCACTACTGATCAACTAGGAACGAAACAACACAACGAACACGATCTTCATAGAGCTCCTCCTTGAGCTCGGTTGTGTCACCTGCACTGGCAGCATCGGCACATGCAGCTGGTTTTGGAAGTAATCTATCAGCCATAGGGACTCCGCAATCTCACACCCTCGCGATCAAGACTATTTAAGCTTATGGGTAGGAAAAGGTAGTGAGGTGGAGCTGCAGCAAGCACTAACATATATGGTGGCTAACTTACGCAAATAAGAGTGAGAAGAGAAGCAAAGCACGATCGTGAACTAGAAGTGATCAAGAAGTGATCCTGAAACTACTTACGTTCAAGCATAACTCCAACACCGTGTTCACCTCCCGGACTCCGCCGGAAAGAGACCATCACGGCTACACACGCGGTTGATGCATTTTAATTAAGTTAAGTGTCAAGTTCTCTACAACCGGACATTAACAAATTCCCATCTGCCCATAACCGCGGGCACGACTTTCGAAAGTTCAAAACCCTACAGGGGTGTCCCAACTTAGCCCATCACAAGCTCTCACGGTCAACGAAGGATATTCCTTCTCCCAGGACGACCCGATCAAATTCGGAATCCCGGTTACAAGACATTTCGACAATGGTAAAACAAGACCAGCAAAGCCGCCCGAATGTGCCGACAAATCCCGATAGGAGCTGCACATATCTCGTTCTCAAGGCACACCGGATGAGCAAGACGTCGGGTTGGCATAGACCCTGGTTACCCAGGGGGCGCCGGACATCGCTCAGGTTGGACCAACACTTAGAGAAGCACTGGCCGGGGGGGGGGGGTTAAAATAAAGATGACCCTTGAGTCTGCAGAACCCAAGGGAAAAAGGCTAGGTGGCAAATGGTAAAACCAAGGTTGGGCCTTGCTGGAGGAGTTTTATTCAAGGCGAACTATCAAGGGGTTCCCATTATAACCCAACCGCGTAAGGAACGCAAAATCAAGGAACATAACACCGGTATGACGGAAAACTAGGGCGGCAAGAGTGGAACAAAACACCAGGCATAAGGCCGAGCCTTCCACCCTTTACCAATTATATAGATGCATTAAGTAAATAAGAGAGATATTGTGATATCCCAACAATAACCATGTTCCAACATGGAACAAACTTCATCTTCACCTGCAACTAGCAACGCTATAAGAGGAGCTGAGCAAAGCGGTAACATAGCCAAACAACGGTTTGCTACGACAAGGTGGGTTAGAGGCTTGACATGGCAATATGGGAGGCATGATAAAGCAAGTGGTAGGTATCGCAACATAGCAAAAGAACGAGCAACTAGCAAGCAAAGATAGAAGTGATTTCGAGGGTATGGTCATCTTGCCTGAGATCCCGCAAGGAAGAAGAACGAGTCCATGAAGAAGACAAACGGTCATACTCGAACGAATCCTCACAACTCCGGAACGGAACCGAAGCTAACGAGGGAAGCAACCCGGAGAGAAGCAAACAACATAGTAAACAACCACCAGATAAACATGGCATGATGCACAATCAAGTATGATGCATGTCCAGTTTAATGAGGCATGGCATGGCAAAGTGCACAAGCAATTCTACAAGTTGAGTGGAGCTCAATATGCAGCGGAGTTGCATATTGACGAAACACCACATTTAATTATTTAGTTCTCTCCCGTTTAAACTACTCAACAAAATTAAATGTTGTTTAAACATGGAAAGAGGTGGAGCATAAGTAAACTAAACCTTTAGGCAAGTTTAAATGAGGCCGGAAATAACAAACAACAATTCCGGTAAATCCCCATATGCATTTAGCAATTTAAAGCAAACAACAATTTTAAACATTCTTGATGTTGTTAATCATGATGCGGATGAAATATGCAAGTTTATGCAAGTTTTATGAAAATGTTGATAAGAGCATTATATGAAGCATTTGTCGCCATGGCGGAAGGAAAAGGGGTGCCACGGCGGCGGAACGGAAATGTTACCATGGCATCATTCTGGTGATCCAACAACTCAATTGAGATGCTGGTGCAAAGCAACAAGTGTGGGTGCACGAAATGTGCAAGAGTGACGGGGAGTGATCCCGGATATCGGGTGTCCCACATGTCAGTGGCAAGGCAACGAGGAATTCGCAAAGAGCAACTCGGTCATGGTGCAACCACGATCATCTCATACATCACATCACAAGCATTCGATCTCGGATGGTCGTCTCGGGGTTATACCTTCGAAGCGTGCAAACGTGACGGTTCTCGTTCGATGCAAAGTAGAGGAAGTAGACATTCCTGGGACGTTCGTAGTGGAGGTAGTCGTACGCGGCGACGGTAGTTGTACACGGGTCTTCGGCCATGGAAGCAGTCGTACAACATTTTCGTAGAGGTTCGGGGTCACGACACGGGACTTGACGTCCACGGGTTCTTTGCGGGTCGACTGTAGTGGTTCATGTTTTGCAGCCGTTCGAGACATCGGTGGAGGAACTTGTCACATCATCGAGCATAGTCCACCTTGGCGTATCCGTGTGTAGGGGTACTTGACGTTGTGGTACCTGGCGATTCCGGAGACAGCGAAAGACGAACTTGGCGATTTTGTTGACCTGGTACTCGGCATATTCCCTGTTCGGTGACTGTTGGACTTGGCGTCAACAACAACAGGGGCACGACGCAGGGACTTGGCACGATGCAGGGGGGACGGCCGCGGGACTTGGCCATGGTACAGTGGCTCCACGAACACACCAGGGCTAGCACGGAGGCCTCCATGGCCGACGTTCATGACGAGCAGAGGCGTCGGCTGTAGCACAGGGGCGTGTGAAGGGGCGGCTGGTGCCGTGAACGAAGCAGAGGAGGGGAGGTCGGCGCGGATGCGGGGCCTCGCTGGTGGCCTGCTCGTCGGGCACGAGGAAGGAGACGCATGGAGGCGGGGCCCTCGGACTTGAGCGGCGGCGGAGGTTGGTGGTGCTCGCGGGGAAGTGGTCTTGATGCTCCGGTGGCGCACGCCGGCACGGGGGAGCGATGAGGTCTTGTGGGCACAGAGGCCAGAAAGTGGGGACGAGGTGCTCGGGCGCCAAGAGGTGAGCGCAGACGATGGGGACGGGGCCAGCCATGGCGCAGCGGCGGGAGCTCTGGCCTGGGTGGTCGCCAGCGACGAGGTTTGTCGAGGGAAGTAGCAAGGTGGAGGGGCGCTCGGGAACGGGAAGGAGAGGGAAAAGTGCTCGCGAGGGAGAGGGTGAGATGGGGATCGGGGACGATCCAGATCAGGACAGTGGCTGGCGGCGGCAGGGAACGAGGAGGAGATCGACGGGTGAGGGGGTGTAGCGGCTGGGCCTCGGGTCGGCTAGGTGAAGCAGGGCGCCGGCTGGGCCTTGGGCCTTTTGGTGGAGATGGAAAAGGCCATAGGCCTGGTCGGCTGGGCTGCAGGCTCTCTTCTCTCTCTCACTCTCTTCTCTTAACCATTAAGAGAAAAGAAAAATAGATAGAAGAAGAAAAATATAAAGAGAGGGTTAGGGATGGAATTTGGGCATGGGGGTTAATTTTCACGGACTCGTAAAAATGTGCACGGTCCGAGAAAATAGAAAAGGTCAAGTTTGAAAGATTAAATTCAAATTCCTTTGAATTTAATTCAAAAGGTTTGAACTAGGACAGGTTTTTCAAAGTGCCCAAATTTTTTGAGAATTTAGGTGGAGCTCCGGAAAATGACGAAAGGACATATGGCAAAGTTAGAGGCCAAGAGTTGTGATAGCAAAGGCATTGGGATTTTTTGCAAGTGTGTTAAGGTGAATTCCAAACTAGTGGAATATTTAATATAGCTCCCTAATATTGGGGTATATGTTGTAAAGAGAATCACCACGTGAATTCCCTTGGTTTAAATGGACCGAAGATCCACACGGTTTATTTAAGTGAGTTTTAGTTAGCTTTGAGAAAATTATGGCATGATGACATGACGCAATGCAAAATATGCAAAGAGGAAATGCAACAAGCAAAACAAATCACATGAAGAAACTCGAAAAACAAGGAAGGCATCTGAAGCTCCGGTCTTGGGGTGTTACAACACTCCACCACTACGAGAGGATCTCGTCCCGAGATCTAGGATGGCACTAGAGGGAAATGGAAGAGGAAGAGAAGAGGTAAAGCCAAGTTGCTTCTTGGAAAAACGAGTGAAACCAAAAAACCTTGCGAGGTTGAACAAATTGAAAGAAAGAATACAACGAAGATGAACAAAGTTGAAAACACTCCATTAGAAGAGAGGAACAAGGAACATTACTAGAACCTTGTAGGTTGCAAGACATAGGAAAAAAGGGGTGTAATGGACAAGAAGTACATGCAAGCGCTCTGGTAGAAACGAGATGTACAAGGAATGATAAGGATCAATTACGAAACACTCCGGTTAGAAATGGAAGGCATAGAATATGAACTTGGCAAAATGAAAGCACTTGGATGAGAGTCCAGTTAGAAGAGGAATGATAGACATAACACTCTGGTTAAAACACGATAGCGAAGGGAAAAGAATGATATAATTTGGACAGCACTCCGACTGTAAATGGAAGGAATCAAACATGATCTTGATAAGATGAGGATACTTGATGAGATCAACAATACACTAACTCCGAAACTATTGAAAGAATGGCACGAGGGGGTAAAAAGATTTCAGACAGCACTCCGGTTGAGAAGGGAGGCAAAACTTGATAAGATGAAAGAACTTGAATGAAGGACACGACACTCCAGTTGAATGGATAAGCAAAAGGAAAGAATACGATCCTCACACTTCGAGAAGATGAGTGAAGAGAGCAACATCACAATGCCTCTAGAAGAAATGAAAGAATGGAATGGAATGGACAGAGGGAAACAAGATCTTGGTAGAGCACGCTTACAACAAATGCTAGAACGGAGTTGTTGGATTATCAACAACGAAAACAATAAGCTGCTAGTGGGCTTATGAAAACATCTCAAAACTTAAGGTGAAATTCTGCCACTAACGAAAACAAGATTGGATTGATAAGAACAAGGAGACGAGAAACTTATTTCACCGGAAGGATAAATGAAGAAATTGGGTCATTTATGAGCACCATAAATAGCAACAATCCTTAGGGAAGGCTTTAGGTGAAACTTGACACAAGATAACTCCAACGAAGAGATTGGTGGATTTAAAATATCTCATTCTTGACAACATGTGAATCATGAAACACGAACTCAAATTGTCAAGAATGACATAACACCACCTTAAAAGATAAGATAGGAAGAACTGCACTTAGAAATGCAAGATGCAGAATGTTTGAACTCCTCAAAACAAGACATGTGTTGAACACCATGTTTATTTTTAGAGTATAGCTTGGCGTAACATAACTCTGATAGAAATCTTGAAGAACAAATCGAGAATGAAAGGAATCCTTGAGGAACCACAATGTAGAGCCTCCATGAAGAACTCCGGTAATAAAAGGATGATCAAACGAAAAGAATGATGAAAAGAATAAGATTGAAGCCTTGCAATGATTAGATGGAGCTTCACGACGAGACAAAGCGGAAAAAAATTGGAACTCCGGAAAGAAAGATGAGCAATTGAAACCGAGAATTTGATTAGCCTCCGGAATAAGGAATTAATCACTTGGATGAAGCAAGAATAAGAATTATGTTATGCGTATCCTTCACCAATTTAAATTGATGACAAGCAACGGATTTGGCATACTACTTTTTCTCGTGGAAAGGATTAAGAGAGATATAGCGCAAACTTGAGAAGGTCTTCGACGAACCACCTGTAGGATTTGAAAGAAGGAATGAATTGATATGATAAGCAAGGAATAGAACTCTTGAATGAACCACCGTAAGAATAGAAAATGAAAGTAGCAGAGGCACAAATCACCGGGAATACTTGGAAAACGATTGAAGATACTTGAGCGGATTTGATACAAGTGAAACGAAGAGATCACGAGCTGATTAGAGAATATTTGAATGATGCACTGGTAAGATTTTGGATAACGAGAGCTAAAAGCTGAGAATGAATAAATCTTCCGAAATGATGGCCTCTGGAGGATCAAACTGAAAAGACTCCTGAAATGCTCCGGATGGTTGAAAAGAATTCTCACAATCAAAAACAATTATGAGAGGATGGCATCAAGATAGAATCACGAGTCTTGAGAGAACGGGTAAGATTTGGAGGAAAAACTCTTCTTCGGTCTTCAAATGTTGAGAATGACGATGAGAAACACCACCATGAATTGTTGAGATACTCCGGGAGAATGAATAAAGAAGAAGTTGAACCAATGATGAAAGAATTTGACCAATCTTGGAGAAATACATATGAATGATGATAATTCATTCTTACGTCAAATTTCAAAAAGAATTTGAGGATAGCTCCAGGAAAATAGAGAAGTCAGGTAAGATCCTTGGAAAAGACATGTGGGTTAGGGCCCACTCAAAAGATACGCCGTTGAACGATTACTTGAAAAGGAGATTTCTCCGGTTGATTTAAATGGCTTGAATGAGATAACAACCTCGAAATAACTTGAACGGATCGAGAATGTAACCGTGAATCTTCTAAGATATCTTCAGCACTCTAGAACAATTGAATAGCGAGAGGTGAGTAAATAAGATAGTCTTTCAGTAATGACTTCCAACATGGAAAGCATGTGAACCAGTGAAAAAGATATGATCAACACCGAAAGCTTGCATTGAATCCACCAGAGAAGGAAAAGAACGAAGAATGATGAACTTGAGTCTCCGTTAGAATCTTCCTGAGAATCACTAGATAAGAACATTGACTAAAAAGAATGAAGAGACTTCACATGAATAAAATGGATACTTGATTAAGAAATCTGAGTCCTTGAAGAAAAAGGGTGGGTGGGCAGGAAAAACAAGGACAATTTGGGACGGATGAAACAAACACCGTTGGGAAACTGAGAGGTGATCTTGCGAATGTTGAAGTGATCGGATCCACTTGAAGAGAAGCACGTCGGTTGAAAAAGGATTGACATGACAATCTCGATTATCATGAAGGATTAGTATTCCCATAGAAATATGAAAACACCGCTTAGGAAAGGTATGGAATCAACATTTGATTTCGAAGCAACTCGAATACCACAACTGAAAACAAAACAAAGGATTGGCTTGCAAAATAAGCCAGAAACAAACATATGATAGATCCCATATTGTATCATGTGTCTGTTGAAAAGATATCCTACGTGATACTTGAATTCCCACCTATAATCTCCCGAAGCTTTCTAGTTATGCAATCAGGTGTTGGGGATACAGGGGAAGCATAATATCTCACCCAAACTAACAATTCCTACATCCAGCTGCATCCATCCTTCAACACATAACCAAGAAACCTTCAGAAATCATTTACCTCAACCTTCGAAAAGCATCCGTTATACGAGTTATGGCAATACTCCCGAACTCCCGCCCCAGTACTGGGTGGCGTCGAGGTTATTTCACCAACAACTGCATAAAAGAGATTTTCGATGTCGGCGAACTCAGGTATTCCAGAACTGCAACGATAAAATTGTGACGACAACACCTCGGAGCTCAACTCCCCGGGACACTGCCACAACCCCTAAATGTCAGGAGGCACCAAGAACAATGTTCTCGTCACAAAACCATCGGAACGATTCCAAGATACCCGCGTGATCCTAAATTTTTTTAGTGAAATTTGAGGAGAGAAGAGTCAAAACTCTACGTCAGGAGGCCCCACCAGAGCGACGAAGGGACTGAGGAGTAAAAAGAATCCTACTCTTCGATATATATAATCCTATAAGACTCAAAACATTTTTCTAGACTCAACAACGCCAGCGATTCGATCAAGCAGGGGGCTCCTAAGTCGGGGAAGGCTCTGATTACCAACTTGTAACACCCACGATGCGGCTATATCTCCCACGTGTCGGAGCATGACTTAGAGGCATAACCGCATAGTAGGCATGTCGCAAGAGGGGTAATCTTTACACATCCCATGTACTAAATAAGATAGAGATAGAGAGTTCGCTTACAATCGCAACTTCACACAATACATAAATATAGCATTACATCATCCAGAATACAATCAAGGTCCGACTACGGAACTAAAATAAAAGAAGACCACCCCTAATGCTAGATCCCCGATCGCCCCGACTGGGCTCCACTACTGATCAACTAGAAACGAAACAACACAACGAACACGATCTTCATCGAGCTCCTCCTTGAGCTCGGTTGCGTCACCTGCATTGGTAGCATTGGCAACTGCAACTAGTTTTGGAAGTAATCTGTGAGCCACAGGGACTCAGCAGTCTCACACCCTCGCGATCAAGACTATTTAAGCTTATGGGTAGGAAAAGGTAGTGAGGTGGAGCTGCAGCAAGCACTAGCATATATGGTGGCTAACTTACGCAAATGAGAGTGAGAAGATAAGCAAAGCACGGTCGTGAACTAGAAGTGATCCTGAAACTACTTACGTTCAAGCATAACTCCAACACCGTGTTCACCTCCCGGACTCTGCCGGAAAGAGACCATCACGGCTACACACGCGGTTGATGCATTTTAATTAAGTTAAGTGTCAAGTTCTCTACAACTAGACATTAACAAATTCCCATCTGCCCATAACCATGGGCATGGCTTTCGAAAGTTCAAAACCCTGCAGGGGTGTCCCAACTTAGCCCATCACAAGCTCTCACGGTCAACGAAGGATATTCCTTCTCCCAGGACGACCCGATCAGATTCAGAATCCCGGTTACAAGACATTTCGACAATGGTAAAACAAGACCAGCAAAGCCGCCCGAATGTGCCGACAAATCCTGATAGGAGCTGCACATATGTCATTCTCAGGGCACATCGGATGAGCAAGACGTTGGGTTGGCATAGACCCTGGTTGCCCAGGGGGCGCCGGACATCGCTCAGGTTGGACCAACACTTAGAGAAGCACTGGCCTGGGGGGGTTAAAATAAAGATGACCCTTGAGTCTGCAGAACCCAAGGGAAAAAGGCTAGGTGGAAAATGGTAAAACCAAGGTTGGGCCTTGCTGTAGGAGTTTTATTCAAGGCGAACTGTCAAGGGGTTCGCATTATAACCCAACCGCGCACTACAAAAAAATACACTTCCGTGATGATATGTGTTTGTCACAGTAGGTCGCTTTTTTGTCATGCATGTACATCCATGACAAATTTATGATAGAATCAAGATAGTCATACTTGTGCTGTCGTAGAAGTGTTCCATGACATTACCAAAATTATCATCATGGAAGTGTCCACTTCCATGACGATAAATCGCGCGTCACAGAAGTGCTTTCGTCAAGGGTGACCGACACGTGGCATCCACCATAACGGAACGCCGTTAAGCTATCGGGTCGGGTTTTGGATCCGATAACCCGTTAACAGCCCCGACCAATGGGGATTTTCCACGTGTAAAATCATCATTGGCTGGAGGAAACACGTGTCGGCTCATCGTCGGGACAGATGTCATCCACTCATTGGACAGAAGGCGCCTATGATACGTTGACACGTGGCACGGCCCAACAGAGGCCCATTCCTGTGAAAAGGCCGGCCCGTTTGACTTGGTCAAAAGGTGGCGGGCCGGCCCATGGAAAGCCTGTTAACGGCCTGTTCGCATATAGCCCATTTACAGCCCGCTAACCCAAGGCCCGTTATGCCCTATCCTAATTAGGCCCAGTAGCGTCATCTGGGCCATCCAATATGATTCCAGCCCGTTTTCACTTCTGGCCCATGTATGCCCCATGACGTCTTTCGGCCCATATGAGGCCCTATGTAACTCTTGGCCTATTAACGGCCCGTGGTGAAACTGGCCCGTAGTGAACAGTGTATCACTTTACACCCATTAACGGCCCATGGTGAAACTGGCCCGCAATGAACAGTGTATCACTTTATACCCATTAACGGCCCGTTATTCCGTTGGGCCATCTCCAGCCCATGTTATCTTTCGGCCTTCTCAGAGCCCATTTATTCTTGGGCTCATTTCTAGCATTCGTTTACTTACGGCCCGTTACTGTCATTTTCTGCTTGTGGGCCAAATTCAGCCCGTGGTTACAGTCGGCCTGTTTGTGGTCCTTTAATACGTTTGGCCGTTTTCATAGCATCATCAAATACGGCCTATTAACGATGGCCCGTTATGGTCGGCCCATGAACGGACGATTCCAACTCTAGCCCGTTTACAGCCAGAATGCGGTCTGTTTGGCCCATGTTTGGCCAATCGATCATACGGCCTGTATAAGGCCCATTGATGATACGACCCGTAGAAGGCCCATGGATGATACGGCCCGTAGAAGGCCCATTGTTTCTACGGCCCGTAGAAGGCCCACTGTTTCTACGGCCCGTAGAAGGCCCACTGTTTCTATGACCCATAGGAGGCCCAGTGTCACTACAGTAAATATTAGCCCATGGTTATTGTGGCCTAGTTTTAAAAAATAGGTTATTGCAGCCACTAGCAAACCGCAAAAAAAGAACTACACTGACTACAAGCAAACAAATAAACAAGAAAACAAGGAAATAAATAAGCAAGCAACTTACACTGGGCTATCACGGCTATTACACATATTACATCCACTGGGCATCAAAGTTTGCCACCAGTGCAAATATAGGGAACAAAGCAGCATATAAACGCCGCAGCAAAACAAGTCCAGAACTGAAACCACTTCAGAAGAGCTCAAGAAACAATATCCTGGGTACCCATAATGCTGGCAAGATGCTTAGCAAGCTTATTAAGTTTCTCTTGTTTGGCGCTTAAGTCCTCCAGCGCTTGCTGTTGCACCAGAAAGTATGCATCTGAATTCTGCAGGGACTTCCTCAGTCCTTCGGCTTCCTGTCGCATAACATCTGACCGATATCTTTCAACTTGAAGTTGAGACTCAAGAAGCCAAACTGATTCAGGCAATGAGTTCGAAGAGCTGGTGCCAGCAGTGGTAGCCAGTAACTCGAACACTACATCAAGACATGACTTTGGGGTTGTCTTAGTGTCTTCAATATAGTTTTTATCAGCTTTCTTGGAGACCAACAGGGATGTCTCACTATCTTGAACCTTACCTGCATTACTTCCTTTACCATTGCATAACAGGGTACTCTTCTCCAATATTTTATCCGCGTTCTAAAAGAGAAACAAACAAATACATCTCAGGTTTACAATGTAGTATATGGAACTCATTTTGGTAAACCAGTTCAGTAGTAAGGTGGACAGGATAACAACATGAAACAAACATATATCTATGTAGTATGGTCACTGTATGGTCTATATCATTCTAGTTTATGTTGCCAAATCAAGATAGATACAGTTCGAATCATATCTATTTAAGACAAAGCAGCATAGACATAATATAAGTGTGGGAAACTACATAGCAATAACAACACTTGTAATGTGCATGGCATGAGAACATAACTGTTTATTCAATTGAAACTGAAATCAACATAGAGCAAGTTACAGCAGCAAACAACCAAACACATTGAAGAAATATGTTTAAAACATACCTGTTGTGCAATTGGAGTTTCAATTGCATCCTTCAAATTTGAAATTAGTTGGTATCAGTAAATGAAGTGATGCAAGAGCAAAGTAGTATGAACCATAGCTACGGAACCTGACCTGAGAACAATTCTTCTTCTGCTTTAAGCGTTGACTTCGGGTTCGGAGTGGTGGTCCTCGTGATTTGGGCACTGCAGTTGCCTTACTAACTGCTCGTGTTTGGGTGCTCTGTGGTGGAGATGGTGATGTGTCAATAGGAACTGGGTGTCTATCTGCTGGGGTTGGGGTTAGAAGGGGTGTAGCTGGTTCTCTGTCCAACTAGGTAGGGTACAATCTGCATGAGTGTGGGTTATGTGTGGTGGGGCTGGTTCTTGGGCAAGTACAACCATGGTTCTATCTACATCGACAGGTAGCACGATCTTTTCTGAAGACTGTGATTTTACTCCCACAGATACTGCCATCACTCCCTCCAATTGAAATGGCCGATAAACAAGAAAAGTAATTGAATGTACAGTAAGATAGACAGGTGCAATGGATAGTAGGGAAGAAAACAGGACATGAAATAATTCACATTTATGTTGTCTAAGCAAACAGAATAGCAGGACATAATTTCACATATATGATGGCTAATTAAACAGGATAGCATGACACAATTTCACATGTATGATGGCTAACTAAACATGATAGAATGACATACTTCAAAATATGATGACTATGTAAATAGGATGACATGATATAACTATACGATGTGTCTATTCAAGTGGTTGGATGCCATAAATCACAAACATGCCGTCGATGGAAACATGATGGCATGATATAATTCATGGATAGAATGGCATATTTTAAATATGATGACTATGTAAACAGGATGAGATGATATAACTATATTATGTCTTTAGAAAATGGGTTGGCATGCCATAATTCAGATACATGCTGTCTATGTAAACATCATGGCATGACATAATTCAAATATATGATTTATATACTAGGGAAGTGAGCAGAGGGCAATCGCATATATGATGTGTCAACTAAGGAGATGGCATTCAATATTGTGTATATGATGTAAAAACTAAGCATTGCAATACAACATATGCATTATATGAGTAATATAACCCTGCCAAGTTTGAGCATACACCTCAGGGGGATAATAGGACTGGTCATCTGCCTCTGAATCCTCCTCTGAAGAGCTATCTGTAACCAGCAAGATATCTGCTTCAGCAGGTAGCATTGTCTGCTCTGAAGACCTTGCTTTCACTCCAGATTTCTCCATCACCAATTCAAATGGCTGATGCACAGGAAGAGCAGTTGAATATACAAACATTGTCGACAAAAGCAATGAGAAATACAAAAAAGGACGGCATGATATAATTCACATATATGACGCTTGCCTAAACAACATGGCATTGCATAATTCACATACATAATGCCTTGCAACAAGATAACATTGCATAATTCACATATATAATGTCTTGCAACAAGATGGCATTGCATAATTCACATATATGGTAATTAGACACTAAACAGGTGGCATTCACACAAAGCATGTCTAAACTAAGCAAATGACATAGCAATGCAAGATACCATACACACGATATGAGCAACATAACCCTACCAAGTTAGGGCATGCACCTCGGGGGGAAATATGACTGGTCATCTGTCTCTGAATCCTCCTCCGAGGAGCTATCGGTAACCAGCAAGACATGCGCTTCGTCAGATAGCATTGTCTGCTCTGAAGACCTTTTTTCCATTCTAGATTTTTCCATGACCGTGCCAAATGGCTGATGCACAGGAAGAGTAATTGAATGTACTAAAATTGTTGACAAATTTAACACGTAATAAAAAAATGATGGCATGATATAATTCACATATAAGATGACTGGCTAACCAGGGTGGCATTGCAAAATTCACATATATGATGCCTGGCTAGACAAGATGGCATTGCATGATTCACATATACGATAAAGAAACTAAACAAATGGCATTGACATAAAGCATGTCTAAACTAAGCAGATGACATCTTTAATGTATACAGTAAGCAATGCAAGGCACCATATGCATGATATTACCAACATCAGCATGCCAAGTTAGAGCGAAGACCTCATGGGGTAAATAGGAGTGGTCTTCTCCTTCTGAATCCCCCTCATAACAGTTATCTTCCTCTTGATTATGATCCGAAATGGGTGGAGGGGGGCTGCCTTTGCGCCCACCATGGAACGACATCTGCATGAAATTTTATTGCCATGCAAGGCTCGTCTCTTTTGTTCTACATGATCAGTTCCATTGTGTACAATAAATGGCATGCATAGGAATAAAACATAGTGAGATTATGTAAGGAGTGCATGCACAAATCCAGAGTGATGGTAGCAAACTGTGGATAGACCCAAAACCAATGATAGCAGGCAGATAATAGCTTTAGTTAAAAAATACAGATAATGGCTCCTTTAATGTTTGTTTGCACCCAACATGAAACTCATAGTAGACACCGGAGATTAACCAGATAGTAGACAGATAGTACTGATTGCTGCCCCAATATGTACCCCACAACCATTTAAAAACTCAAGTTTCAGCATTAGTTTGGACCTGACTCAGAGTCTAATAGGTGAACACGACGATAATGTAGCATGTCATCATATTAAGCGACGCATAATGTAAGCAGACACGGAAGAGTGCGACCTCTCTTGCGGACCCGTGTAGTCCTCAAGGTCATCTCCTCAGTTGATGATGGTAATGCAGTTGCCATGGCTGCCGGCGGCGGGGAAGAAGATTCGAGGCGGCGAAAGACAGTCTGGAGAGCGGATCCCTACTGTGGTGAACCCTTCCGTCGTTGGAGCAGCTGAGTTGGGGTGGAACACAGCGCCGTAGGAGCAGGACAAACCACACAAGGTTTTCTTTGACACATATCTGTAACAGAAGTAATTGAGTAAGGGCTTGTTTGAATTTGAGGATTCTAACAATGCAGGGATAGGAAATAGACAGGAATAGGATAGGAATGCACGTGCAAAACAGAGAATTTAAAAACACAGGATTTTTGCCAATATGGGTGTTTGATTCACAACAATTGGAAGATCACAGGATGCAAAAAAGCATGGTGAGATTAAGTCAAACCACAAGAAAATGTACGGTTATAATGCTATTATGCTACTATCTCTTAGTCTTGTGCTTGATGAATAGGAATATGAAAAGGAGGAGAAGTGGAAATTAGAATTCCTACGGTTTTTCTTTCAAGGAGACACTAAAGGAACAAATCATACAGTTTTCCTTTGCCCCATTCCTTTGCACCAAATTCATGAAAAGTAGTACCATAGGAAACTTTCCAATTCCGATGTTTTTCATTCACTTTTCCTTTCAAGCACTGGCGATTCTAGTAGGCAGGCTTGAGCAAGGAAAATCCTACACTAAAAAAATGTTTTTGTGCTACTTCTATTACTTTGGACCCAGGCCACTGCCATACTAGCTCAACTCCCAGGCCCATCGACAAATGCACAGCTCAAACGCGCAGAGATAAATAATGATGGCGTTCAAGAGAGTCCATCATGGATAGCTAAGTTGCCTGGTACCTCACTGCTTGTCATATAGTAGGATAAAATAATCATATTTCCCGTTACTATGAGTGCTCAGTGGACAATATATATAACATGTAGAGTAAAAAAGAGATGCAACAAGTGTACAACCTCTTTGACGAAGCCATGTCGATCTCAGCGTGATTGGGTTGGCCGGTGAGGATGCTCCGGCTGACTTGGCTGTCGGAGGAGGGGAAGAAGATCTTAGGCGTCTGGAGATGGAGCCTGAGGTACTGCTCCGCTATGATGGAGGGTTTCGTCGTTGGAGCAGCTCCGGTGAGTTGTACGACGCCGAGGCTGAAGCAGGACAAGAGAGACAATGAACAACGTTAACCTGAGTGGAATTCTAATAGCATCTCCAATACATGACGTAAAATACATAAACACAAAGTGCTAGATGTAAAATACATCAGCCGCTCATCTCTGAACTTAACTATCGAAACTGAATTTAACTGCTGAAACTGAACTTAACTGTTGAAACTGAACTTAACTGTCAAAACTGAATTTTGCTGTTGAAATTGAATTTTGCTGTCGAAACTGAACGCACTAGCAAGGTGAGGCTACACGTCGGTCGACTGACTTTTTCATCTCTGGTCAGTCGATTTTGCAGCCGTTGGATACGAAATCAAGGGCCTATGGTTCATCTTCAACCTCCACCCCCTGAGCCAGCCAAACAGCAGCCCCCCGCCGCCCGCGGCCGGCGGTGCGCTGCCCCGCCCACCCCGAAAACACTCCCCACCACCGGTCCGTCGCCGCCCCGGCCATCCCTCTAGGCCCCCCGTATCGAGCTTTTTCTCCGGCGATCCCCACGCCACCGCCCCGCCAATGCCCCGCCACCGCCGGCGACCACCGCCCCCATCCTGAACCCTAAGATAGATAGTGGGGTACCTCTCCGGCGAGCCCCCCTCCCTGCTACGGCTGGTTCTTCCTTCACCCGGCGGCATCGGAGTGAAGTGTAGCTAAATCGGAGCAGCATCGCAAGCAAGAGCAGCAACGCGAGCAAGAGAAATAGAAAGAGAAGACTAGGCAGGGGACCGAGAGAAAGAGCAGAGCAGTAGCGCGAGCGAGAGCTAAAGTAGCAGCAGGTCCTACTGATGTGGATGTCGCCGTTGAGGGAGCGACGCCATGGAGGAAGTGGCCGGCGACGCCGCCGTGGATGGAGCCGCGCCGTGTCGGCTCGGGACCGAGCGCCGGCAGCACCGTGCAATCGAATCAAGAAGAAAATGCGGCGATTAGTGTACAACCTTTTTGGTGGCGCCGATTAGGCCGCAGCTTCATCCGAGGAAACGGTGATGATGATGCTCTTCCGGTGGTGCAGGTGAAGACGGCGGTGTGGGAATGGAGGTGGTGCGAAAGACGAGGGGAACGTCGGGGCAACTCCTTGGAGGTGGAGGACGGGGTGGCTGAATCGGCGGGACGATGAGATCGACGACGGATCCTCATCCGGTACGGTGGATGAGGGACGTCGAGGTGTTGCTGTGGACGACGTCGTTGGGGAAGAGGCTCTGGCTGGGTGGCGGACGGAGCAGGGTGTGGGGTTTCGTCATGGGTTTTCGCGGCCTCGGTGTACGAATGGGTGGGAGGATGGGATGGCAGTGGGGAACCATGGCTTAGAGACGCGCTTGTCCGAAATGTGGGGTAAGTTACGAAAGTACCCCCACCGATTTGAGGCGGTTCTTTCGGTTCAGGGGTACCACGGGCATTTCGCGTGTCGGGATTTCACAGGAGGTGGGAGTTTTCGCGCGCGTTGTAATTTCGGAATAGCAAGGCGCGGGTTGAGATGGAGGGAGTTGTCGGAGCACAACGAGACAACGATATATCTTATATATTTTGGGCTAACAAGGCACGGGTTGAAGAGGCGGGAGTTTCGCAGCACGATAGACAGAGACGCTAGCTTGAATTTTCGGCATAACAAGGCGCAGCTTGAAATTTTGGAAGAACAAGCTTAACGTGTACCCAAAAAAGACAATTTGCTCCTCAACACACACAACACACACACAAACACCATTTAGACTAGAGTAAGGTACACGTGCATTGCACGCATGAGATTTGGCAACCAAATTATGAATAAATACCACATTATAGCATGCAAGCTTTGAGTCATATATGCATGATGTAGATGTTCGTTTAATTCTTATAGTTCATTTCATTCAAAATCATCTAGTTTTTATAAGAAAGCTAATCTATTTTAAGATTCATGGAATTGTGCGTCATAAGACATAAAGTAAAAACAAATAATGGCAAATCATGTAGAAAAACATTTGGGCAATTCTGATACGGAAGATTCTAGAACAAATAAGAAGTGCTTGTGTTTTGATGTTTGTGCATTATGCTTAAGTTCAACCATGGAGTCTTCTAGATTATACATGTGGCGAAATCTGGTGGAATATAGATGATATCCAACGGCCAGTAGTGCTCAAATTTGCCATCTTTGGACCATCGGATTCGCCTCATCCAACGACCATCTTTCAAAGTTAAAGTTACCCGCACACAATATAAAAAATATAAAATAATATATATATATAGGGGTATAGATATAGATATGTGATGCAAAAGCCGCCCATCATCTCCAATTAGAATAGTGTGTCCATGCACGGATGCGACGTGGCCAAATGATGTCTGCCATCAGTATCTCAAATTCAAATCAGTCTGACCTTGTTCAATGTGTATACATTACAACATGCTCGTTTCCAAACCACACCGCGCAGATCTCCGTTATATTCATGCATGCATGGGTTTCAAACATCAGGATCTCTTATTCAAATATTTGAATTCAACTTTACATTGATGGTGACCTCACCTATTCAGCTATTCTTTTACACCCACACAGTAGTCTTCTCTTTATAATTGTACCACTAACTTTCTCTCGTGCATGCATGCACTGTAACATCCCAAATTTGCAATTTGGAATGTTATACACTAGATCATCTTGCATATCATATTTTCATGCATTTTGGTTGATCCTAGAAATTTCACGCAACTCAAGGACCCACGGAGAGAGTTGGAGATTTTGTTATTTTCATATTTGAGAGTTTTCTCAAATTTTGAAAAGAGGATCATTTGATTTATTTATTTCATCTTCAATTATTTTTCCAATATCAAAAATATAAGAGAGGGAATAATATGACTTTCCCAAATTTAGGAAAAACAAAGATTTAATGAATAAATCAAATTTTGGTTTTGCCGGAGTTTTGTTTGCTTTTTATTTGGATAGGGAAAAATGCGTGTTTTCAAAAATTGCATTTTAGGCCCGGAGAAAAGTTCATTTTGTTCGACTCATTTTTAGGAGTCGGGTTAAATTTACTTTAGAGATTTTGGAGTTCGTTTAGATTTTCTTTCTTTTGTTTTTCTGCGCGCGTAACCGATATAAAAAAAAGAGCAGCGCCCCGCCTGGGCCAAGGGCCCAGCCGGCCGGCCCAGCCGCCAGCCGCCCTGCGCGCCAGCGCCAGCCCCGCCGCCTGCCTTGCGCCGCCCCCTAGGCCGAGTCCTAGTAGGACTCTAGGCCGGCCCCCCCTTTTTGCTTGCCCCTCCCCCAAGCAACACCCCCCATCCTATATAAATACCCAAGCCCCCCCTCTCCTCCCCAAGCCGCCGCCGCCTATAGCCGCCGCCGCCCTTGGCCGCCGCCGCCGCCTAGCTGCCGCCGCCGCCTCTAGCTGCTGCCGCCGCCACCTAGCGCCGCCGCCGCCGCCCTTGCCCCGCCGCCGCCGGAGCCCTCGTCGGAACCTCGCCGGAGGTAGCCACGCAACCCCTTGCCTTGGTTCGGTTTTTTTTCTTAAAAGAACCGCTCCGTTTCTTTTCCGTTTTCTTTTCCGGTTTTTGTTTCGGTCTTTTCCGAAACCCTAAATCGGTTTTTGTTCTTCTTTTGGACCGTTCGTCTCAACGAACGTGATCACCGATTATTCCCTGTTAACGACGCCCGTTCGTTTAACCGTTCATCTCTTTCATTTCGTCGGATTTATTCCGCGATCGTGATCTCAGATCCGATCTTCGTTCTAGTCTTTCTTCTCGCTCGATTATCGGAATCAGGTGATTCAAGCGCCTGGAGTTTCGATTCGAAACCGCCGTTCCGACTAATCAACTTGAACAAGCCTTTGCTACAGTAAAATTTGACCTAGTTTCAACTTGCTAGAACCGAGTTGTTTTCTTCCGCCGTTTGTTTTCCGTTTCTTTGTTCGGTTCGTTCTTTCTTTGCAACCGGAGTTCTTAAGTTGAACTTTCTGGTTCGTTCTCTTGTTCGAGTTTTACCTGTGCATTAGATGAGTACTTATTGTGTGCTTGTTGTTTGTCTGCGATAGATCACCCGGATTGCGGCCGCTTGTTACTTCGAAACCCTAGGTCTCGCGGATCATCAGCAAGGCAAGTAACACTTTGATCATACCTTTTCTACAACCCGTGTTTTATTGCATTAGATCAATCCTCTCACATTGCATGATTAGGATCAAATTAAACTGTGGGATGGGAAGTAGATGAGGTAGTACCTATCACCTGTATTATTATGAAACCTTTGGGAGTTACTTCTACGTTTGCTTATTATGCCATGCTATGCTAGTAGACGTGGATTGGGTGAGTGATATCCATGACAGATGTGAGTTGATAATTTTTAATGGTTTATTTAAGGTGGCCACTTAAACACACATCTGGGTGGATTGAGGCACCTGATGTCTATCAGGACTTGCTTGTTTTATTTTGGACCGCCACTCAGGCTCAAAGGGATCATAAGATAATTCATGCTAGAAACTTCCGTGTGCAGCCACATGCTACTATGGGCTCTGGCATAGTTGACTAAGTTGTGCGAACTCTTACAGGGTGGACTAGCAGATGTAGGGGTTGTAGGTGGTACGGTCTACCCCACATGTAAGGTGCTAGCACTTCTGAAAGACTATGTCTCGGTCATCCGTTTCTCAAACACCATGTAGTCCGAGAAAACAAACGGAGGCGATCGAGTCATGTGGGGAAAAGTGCGCAAACCTCTGCAGAGTGTACAAACTAATCATGATTAGCCGTGTCCCTGGTTATGGACAACTTGAGTATCTAGTACTTGAATATCAAGTGAATCTCATCATGTTACTTCTAATTAATGTTGTTGGGTTTTAATTGTTCACTTAATTGGGATCGGAATGGTGTCAACCATTCTCGATGTTTAACAACTACCTTGATAGTTAAATAAATTTATTCCTTTGCAGTAGGGAAAAACTGGCTTTACGCAAAACTGTAACCAGAGCTTTCCACCAGCCATATATGCATGTAGTATAGCTGTTTCATTCCATTACTCTCTATGTGTTACATTGCCAGCATATTCCATGTGCTGACCCGTTTTCGGGCTGCAACTTCTCATGTTGCAGACTTTTCAGACGACGAGTAAGGTGCTTTTAGGTCGTGGTTCTATACTCAGTGATGCCGTTGGAGTTGATGGACCCATTTATCTTCCGAGTCTTCGCTGTTATCATTATTAGATGGCCTTAAGCCATATTTATTGTAATAAGTTCTCTTTGAGACAACGATGTAATAAGTGTGTGATTGCCACTCTGCTATAAATCCTTCGATGTACTGTGTGGTGTCAGCATTACTGATCCAGGGATGACACCTGAGCACAGAGCACTTGATCCATTCGGGTCGGGTCGCTACAGAGATGGTATCAGAGCACACGCTGACTGTAGGACACGACCACTAAGTTAAAGCCATAGATCACCATTCTCTTCTCATTTTCTAACTCCTCATCTTTTCTACTCTTTTAGGATGACGAACGCGAAGATTAAGTACGCTCAACCGGATGAAGGCACACCTTTTGGATTTCACCTGAAGGAAGTCACCAAGTACCTGAACATTGGATTACCAAGCTTCACGGGAACCTTCAACGCCACTCTGCCTGAAGAGGAGCGCTGGAAGATTCAAGCTCACGTTCCGGGAAGGACATTCGCGCCAATCACGAAGCCTATAGATAGTGTCTTCAATGCACCAACCTGGAGTCTGGGCAAGAGCATGGCAGCTCATATCACCATGGGATGCATTGGAGAAGTTTATCAAGAAGACCTCAAGGACACTATCTACCAGATTTGCGGACGCCGAGATGAACAATGGGAGTTAGTCAGCACCAAGAAGGATAGATCCATTGCATCTTTCATCCAGGAGTTAAACCAGCACATTCGACGCCACGAGAACCAGATGTGCAATGATATGATAGAGTTGAAGAATGCGAAGGCAAGGATCATCAAGCTAGAAGGAGAACTGAAGTCTACATGCAAGGACTACATGGACGAGATCGTAGCTCTAGCGAGACACAATGGCGATCTTAAGCAGGAGATTGAAGAACTCAAGAGGAAGTTAGCATCCAAGGAGGACGAGTACGTCGCATGTCCGGACAACTACATCATCATCGACGACACCGATTCGGATCCAAGTGAACCCGACTTTGAAGACGAAGCTGGAGCAGATATCATGGAGTCTTCCACCGGTTCAAATTTCTAGATGACCACCAGATAGTAGTAGTATTCCCCCCATGTAAACACAATAGTTCGAGCACTTTTGCGATAGTTAGACCGACTGTAAGCCCTTGTTTGATTGAATGAAGTGATTTTGTGTGCATTTGCTCATGTGCATTGGGGTAGTGTTTTCCCTTTAGACCTCACTCTATTTTTAATTCTCGTCTTTTCTAAACCCCCAGATGCCTACGAGACGTGACAATGGATTCCCACCGGAGCTCACTCAGTTGATCCAGCAGCAGAATCAATTGATGCAGATGTTAGTCCAGAACCAACAGAACAACAACAACAACCCACCACCACCACCACCTGTTGACCACTTAGCTCGTTTCCTTAGGCTGAATCCACCGGTGTTTTCCAGTAGCACCTAGCCAATAGTAGCAGACGATTGGCTCCGCAAGATAGGAAGGGAGTTGACCACTGCAGGATGCACGGATGGTGAGAAAGTGAAGTTTGCCACTCACCAGCTTGACGGACCCGCGGCAGCATAGTGGGAGAATTTCACAGCCACTTACCCAGTTGACACTGTCACATGGGATCAGTTTCAGCAAGCTTTCCGCACTGCCCATGTTTCAGCAGGAGCTATGGCCCTGAAGAAGCGTGAGTTTCGCAACTTACGCCAAGGAGGAAGGATAGTTGGCCAGTACGTTGACGATTTCAGCAAGTTAGCACGTTATGCCCCAGATGACGTTGCTACAGATGCTGCTAAGCAGGAGAAGTTTCTGGAAGGACTGAATGATGAACTAAGCATGCAGTTGATGGTAGCGAGTTTCAACAACTACCAGGAGTTGGTAGATCGCGCCATCATGATTGAAGGGAAGCAACAGCAGATTGAGAACCGTAAGAGGAAGTATGGACAGGGGAAGTATAACTCTGGAGCCCAGCAGAAGCCCCGTTTTGCCCCTAAACCAGGATTTCAGTTTCAGCACACCCATGGAGGAGGAAGCTCGCACAACCATAATGGCCACAAGAATGGTAATGGGAATGGAGGAAGCAACGGCCAGCACCGTACCATCCCATCGACCCCAACCAAGAGAGACCTGAGTCAAGTCACCTGTTTCAAGTGTTCCAAGACCGGACATTATGCCAATGAATGTCCTAAAGGCCAGAATGGAAATGGCAATGGAAGCTCTGGGAAAAAGCCGAACCCTTTCAATAGGGGACAGGTGAACCACATTAATGTGGAGGAGGTTGAAGATCAGCCTGATGCAGTAATCGGTAAGTTTCTGATTAAGTCATTTACCGCACTCGTACTTTTTGATACTGGTGCATCGCATTCATACATATCAAGGGGATTTGTGGATAAATATAACCTGCCAACCCAAGCCCTTAGGTCACCCATGTTAGTAAGCTCACCAGGAGCGGAGTTTATGGCTAGACGATGGTGTGATCGGTTACCATTAAGGATTGGTAACTATGTGTTTCCCTCAGACCTAATAGTATTGGAATCTCAAGGATTGGATGTGATATTAGGCATGGATTGGTTGTCGATGTATGGAGGAAACATCGATTGCGCTAGTAAGTCAATTTTGCTTACCACACCAGAAGGAAGAAGGATCAAGTATGTATCCCGGCATGTGCCAAACAAGACACAAGTAAACTGCCTAACAGGAGTTGTGAAAGAAGAAGTACCAGTGGTAAAGGATTTTCCTGATGTATTTCCTGAGGAATTACCAGGCATGCCACCGGATAGAGACATTGAGTTTTTGATTGAGTTATTGCCAGGTACAGGCCCAATATCGAAGCGACCGTACCGGATGCCAGCAAAGGATTTGGTGGAAATTAAGAATCAGATTAAGGAGTTATTGGATAAAGGTTACATTTGCCCAAGTTCTTCGCCTTGGGGATCACCCGTACTTCTAGTGGAAAAGAAGGATGGATCATTAAGGATGGTTGTAGATTATCGGGGATTGAATGAAGTAACCATCAAGAATAAGTACCCACTGCCAATGATCAACGATCTGTTTGATCGGTTGCAAGGAGCTAAAGTGTTTTCCAAGATCGATTTGCGATCAGGGTACCATCAATTAAGATTCAGGAGCAGGACATACCTAAGACAGCATTCACCACGAGATATGGACTGTATGAGTATACCGTTATGTCATTTGGATTGACTAACGCACCTGTCTATTTTATGAACCTGATGAACAAAGTGTTTATGGAGTTTTTGGATAAGTTCATCGTAGTGTTCATTGATGACATCCTGGTTTATTCAAAGAATGAAGAGGAGCATAAGGAACATTTGCGTTTGGTTTTGGAGAAACTAAGGGAACATCAGTTATACGCCAAATTCAGCAAATGTGAGTTTTGGTTGAAGGAAGTTGGATTCCTCGGACACGTTATATCCGGAGAAGGTATAGCAGTTGACCCCACAAAGGTTGAGACCGTAACCGAATGGGAAGCACCAACGACAGTTGGAGAGATCCAGAGTTTTCTGGGACTCGCAGGATACTACCGGAGGTTCATTGAGAACTTTTCAAAGATTGCAAAGCCTATGACTGAATTGTTGAAGAAGGATACTAAGTTCAATTGGACTGAGGAATGTGAGTCTAGTTTTCAAGAGCTGAAGAAACGTTTGGTTACCTCACCAGTATTGATTTTGCCAGATCAGACCAAGGATTATGAGGTGTATTGCGACGCTTCACGTCAAGGACTTGGAGCAGTGCTTATGTAGGAAGGGAGAGTTGTTTCGTATGCTTCACAGCAACTGAAGCCTCATGAGTTGAATTATGCCACGCACGATTTAGAGTTAGCAGCTGTAGTGCATGCATTGAAAACTTGGAGACATTTCCTCATTGGAAATCATTGTGAGGTGTACACGGATCACAAGAGTTTGAAGTACATTTTCACGCAGAAGGAGTTGAACCTCAGACAAAGGAGATGGTTGGAGCTCATCAAGGATTATGACATGAGATTGCATTACCATCCCGGAAAAGCTAATGTGGTAGCTAACACATTGAGCCGTAAGAGCCATGTCAACACCCTAGTGACGGGAGAAGTACTAAAGGAGTTAGCAGAAAACCTTCGTGAGCTATGTTTGGAAATAGTTCCGAGAGGCTATGTAGAAGCATTAGAGATTCAGTCAACATTGATGGATAAGATCAGAGAAGCTCAGAAATCTGACAAGGAGATTGCTGCTATAAAAGAGAAATTGAGCGAAGGAAAAGCAAAGGGATTTCGTGAGGATGAGCACGATACCTTATGGTTTGAGGACCGTATTTATGTGACCAATGACCCGGAGATCAGGAAGTTGATTTTGCAAGAGGCACATGATTCACCGTATTCGATTCACCCAGGGAATACCAAGATGTATTTGGATTTGAAGGAAACATTCTGGTGGACCGGAATGAAGAAGGATATTGCAGCATATGTAGCAGTTTGTGACGTATGTCAGAGAGTAAAGGCAGAGCATCAGAAGCCAGCAGGATTGTTACAACCATTGCCGATACCCGATTGGAAGTGGGATAAGATAGGCATGGATTTTATCACAGGACTACCCAGGACGAAAGCAGGCTATGACTCGATATGGGTAGTAGTTGATCGTTTGACAAAGGTAGCACATTTTATTCCAGTTAAGACCACTTACACCAGTGCTAAGTTGGCAAAGATATACATGACTAGGATCATTTGTTTACATGGAGTTCCGAGGAGTATCGTATCAGATAGAGGAACCCAATTTACCTCAAAGTTTTGGAATCAGTTGCATGAAACTTTGGGAACCAGACTAGAGTTCAGCACAGCTTTTCACCCACAGACAGATGGACAGACCGAGAGAGTCAATCAGATTATGGAAGATATGCTGAGAGCTTGTGCACTAGATTATGGATCTAGTTGGGACGATAACTTGCCGTATGCGGAGTTTTCTTATAACAACAGTTACCAAACCAGTTTGAAGATGGCACCTTTCGAAGCTTTATACGGAAGGAGGTGCAGGACACCGTTGTCATGGGACGAAGTTGGAGACCGTCAATTCTTTGGACCAGATTTGATTAAGGAGTCTGAACGGAAAGTTAAGTTGATTCGTGATAGGCTCAAGGTAGCCCAGTCCAGGCAGAAGAGCTACGCAGATTCAAAACACAAGGAGACAGTTTACGAAACTGGAGACAGAGTTTACCTTCGAGTATCCCCACTTTGAGGCGTTAAGCGCTTTGGAGTTAAGGGAAAGTTAGCACCGCGTTTCGTTGGACCGTACAAGATCTTACAACGTATGGGAGAAGTCGCTTATAAGTTGGAATTACCAGAGGGACTGTCAGGAGTTCATGATGTATTCCATGTTTCTCAGCTGAAGAAATGTCATGCCGAGATGGCGGAGGTACCGCTAAGAGATACCGTGCCACTCGAAGCGATTCAGTTGAAAGACGACTTAATGTATGAGGAGAAGCCAGTTAAGATTCTCGATTATGCCAGCAGAGTTACCCGCAGCAAGGTTATCAAGTTTTGCAAAGTTCAGTGGAACCACCACTCAGAGGATGAAGCCACCTGGGAAAGAGAAGAAGATTTGCTCAAGGACCACCCTCACCTATTTTCTAGCCAACCCGAATCTCGAGGGCGAGATTCATCTTAAGGGGGGTAGGTTTGTAACATCCCAAATTTGCAATTTGGAATGTTATACACTAGATCATCATGCATATCATATTTTCATGCATTTTCGTTGATCCTAGAAATTTCACGCAACTCAAGGACCCACGGAGAGAGTTGGAGATTTTGTTATTTTCATATTTGAGAATTTTCTCAAATTTTGAAAAGAGGATCATTTGATTTATTTATTTCATCTTCAATTATTTTTCCAATATCAAAAATATAAGAGAGGGAATAATATGACTTTCCCAAATTTAGGAAAAACGAAGATTTAATGAATAAATCAAATTTTGGTTTTGCCGGAGTTTTGTTTGCTTTTTATTTGGATAGGGAAAAATGCGTGTTTTCAAAAATTGCATTTTAGGCCCGGAGAAAAGTTCATTTTGTTCGACTCATTTTTAGGAGTCGGGGAAAATTTACTTTAGAGATTTTGGAGTTCGTTTAGATTTTCTTTCTTTTGTTTTTCTGCGCGCATAACCGATATAAAAAAAAAGAGCAGTGCCCCGCCTGGGCCAAGGGCTCAGCCGGCCGGCCCAGCCGCCAGCCGCCCTGCGCGCCAGCGCCAGCCCCGCCGCCTGCCTTGCGCCGCCCCCATGGCCGAGTCCTAGTAGGACTCTAGGCCGGTCCCCCCTTTTTGCTTGCCCCTCCCCCAAGCAACACCCCCCCATCCTATATAAATACCCAAGCCCCCCCCTCTCCTCCCCAAGCCGCCGCCGCCGCCCTTGGCCGCCGCCGCCGCCTAGCTGCCGCCGCCTAGCGCCGCCGCCGCCGCCCTTGCCCCGCCGCCGCCGGAGCCCTCGCCGGAGGTAGCCGCGCAACCCCTCGCCTCGGTTCGGTTTTTTTTCTTAGAAGAACCGCTCTGTTTCTTTTCCGTTTTCTTTTCCGGTTTTTGTTTCGGTCTTTTCCAAAACCCTAGATCGGTTTTTGTTCTTCTTTCGGACCGTTCGTGTCAACGAACGTGATCATCGATTATTCCCGGTTAACGACACCCGTTCGTTTAACCGTTCGTCTCTTTCTTTTCGTCGGATTTATTCCGCGATCATGATCTCAGATCCGATCTTCGTTCTAGTCTTTCTTCTCGCTCGTTTATCGGAATCAGGTGATTCAAGTGCCTGGAGTTTCGTTTGGAAACCGCCGTTCCGACTAATCAACTTGAACAAGCCTTTGCTACAGTAAAATTTGACCTAGTTTCAACTTGCTAGAACCGAGTTGTTTTCTTCCGCCGTTTGTTTTCCGTTTCTTTGTTCGGTTCGTTCTTTCTTTGCAACCAGAGTTCTTAAGTTGAACTTTCTGGTTCGTTCTCTTGTTCGAGTTTTACCTGTGCATTAGATGAGTACTTATTGTGTGCTTGTTGTTTGTCTGCGATAGATCACCCGGATTGCGCCGCTTGTTACTTCGAAACCCTAGGTCTCGCGGATCATCAGCAAGGCAAGTAACACTTTGATCATACCTTTTCTACAACCCATGTTTTATTGCATTAGATCAATCCTCTCACATTGCATGATTAGGATCAAATTAAACTGTGGGATGGGAAGTAGATGAGGTAGTACCTATCACCTGTATTATTATGAAACCTTTGGGAGTTACTTCTACGTTTGCTTATTATGCCATGCTATGCTAGTAGACGTGGATTGGGTGAGTGATATCCATGACAGATGTGAGTTGATAATTTTTAATGGTTTATCTAAGGTGGCCACTTAAACACACATCTGGGTGGATTGAGGCACCTGATGTCTATCAGGACTTGCCTGTTTTATTTTGGACCGCCACCCAGGCTCAAAGGGATCATAAGATAATTCATGCTAGAAACTTCCGTGTGCAGCCACATGCTACTATGGGCTCTGGCATAGTTGACTAAGTTGTGCGAACTCTTACGGGGTGGACTAGCAGATGTAGGGGTCGTAGGTGGTACGGTCTACCCCACATGTAAGGTGCTAGCGCTTCTGAAAGACTATGTCTCGGTCATCCGTTTCTCAAACACCATGTAGTGCGAGAAAACAAACGGAGGCGGTCGAGTCATGTGGGGAAAAGTGCGCAAACCTCTGCAGAGTGTACAAACTAAACATGATTAGCCATGTCCCCGGTTATGGACAACTTGAGTATCTAGTACTTGAATATCAAGTGAATCTCATCATGTTACTTCTAATTAATGTTGTTGGGTTTTAATTGTTCACTTAATTGGGATCGTAATGCTGTCAACCATTCTTGATGTTTAACAACTACCTTGATAGTTAAATAAATTTATTCCTTTGCAGTAGGGAAAAACTGGCTTTATGCAAAACTGTAACCATAGAGCTTTCCACCAGCCATATATGCATGTAGTATAGCTGTTTCATTCCATTACTCTCTATGTGTTACATTGCCAGCATATTCCATGTGCTGACCCGTTTTCGGGCTGCAACTTCTCATGTTGCAGACTTTTCAGACGACGAGTAAGGTGCTTTTAGGTCGTGGTTCTATACTCAGTGATGCCGTTGGAGTTGATGGACCCATTTATCTTCCGAGTCTTCCACTGTTATCATTATTAGATGGCCTTAAGCCATAGTTATTGTAATAAGTTCTCTTTGAGACAACGATGTAATAAGTGTGTGATTGCCACTCTGCTATAAATCCTTCGATGTACTGTGTGGTGTCAGCATTACTGATCCAGGGATGACACCTGAGCACAGAGCACTTGATCCATTCGGGTCGGGTCGCTACATGCACACACACTACCAGTCGGCATTATCCATCGCATGCATGCAATCTTTTTCTTCAGGTCGGTCTCCCATGAAGGCACACACCAACACACATCCCTCTCTCCATCATATCGGGCATTCTTTATCTGTCATGCGTGCATGCGCAACGATCGATGTTCCTATATGTATGTGTGTATATAGCTAGGCCTTCCATAGTTTTCCACACAAACCGATCAATCGATATATCCAGTGAGGTCTCACCATCTTTCCCATGTCCACATCGATCAATCTATACCTCTCTATATAGGATTAACATATATAGCTAATACACCCACATTAATTATGTATCCAACGTCCCCCTCTCATCATCCATGCCTTCCGCTTCATCTCTCAGACGCGTGCACAATGGCGAAGACAGGGGGCAGTAAGGGCCCTGCCCCCCTCCCCCCTAACATCACTATATATCAAGGCTAATATGAATGTGATCATTAGACAATTGCTGCTAAAAATGGTTTAAGTTCATGAATTGACCCTCCTCGTAAAGGGTTAGCAATGCTTGGCCCCCTAGCTCATTTATTTTTCATGGCTCCGCCACTGCGCGCATCAGCGCACGTGTTCGCCCCCTCTCTCTAAATATCGATCTCACACTTGTGCATTCCTTCATAGTCTACCTCCACTCGGCCCCTCGCACCATCTTCTAGCCCCCACTGGATTTTGCCACATGTACAATCTAGCAGACTCCATGGTTGAACTTAAGCATAATGCACAAACCTCAAAACAATAGTGGTTCTCTTTTGTTCTAGAATCTTCCGTATCATAACTGCCCAAACTTTTTTCTAGTTGAATTGCCATTATTTGTTTTTACTTTATGCTTTACAACGCACAATTCGATGAATCATAAAATAGATTAAGGGCTTCTTTGATTCAAATGATTCTCAAAGGAATTTTGGAGGATTCTAATCATTAGGAATTTTTCCTATCTTGGTTGTTTGATTCGTAGGATTGTAAACCATAGGAATTTTTCCATATGATTCATTTGCACTAGATTTCATAGGAAACATCCCATCCACTCAAACCTCTTTGAAAGAATTCTGTGTTTTTTCTATGCACAATCAAACACTCGTACAATCCTGTAGGATTCAAGACGACATTCCACTATAATCCCATGTTTTTCCTATTCCCGCGTTCTTAGCTTTTTTATAAAAACTAACTGATTTTGAATGAGATGAACTATAAGAATTAAACGAAGGGCTACATCAGGCATATATGACTCAGAGATTACATGCTATAGTGTGGTATTTATTCATAATTTGGTTGCAAAATCTGATGCGTTCAATGCACGTGTACCTTACTAGTACTTCGAGTATGTGCAAAACACGTAAATTAGAATACCAATGGCACGCTACACGGTGTCTCTCTTACAGTTCATGAAGCCATGTGGCACATGTGTAGGCGTTGTCGCGACCTCCTTGCGTGGATTGATCACAGTGACGTGCTGCTGGTTCCAGAAGAATGTACTCGTCCTCCCCGAGCCATACTGGCAGTACATGCATGAAGCGAAGATGTGCACGCACGCCATGCACGCACTCATTCCTCGCACGCACATGCGGGTACATGGGCGGACGCAATTTCATACCAAGATCCACCCCATGTGATAATTTGACGCGTGTAAAGTCGTTCACTTCATTGATGGTCAATTAATACAGCGCATGCAAATTGAGTGGACGTGAGGGCGGAAGAAAGACATTATTACTCCACTACGCGCATGCGAGTAGTTAAATCGTGGGTTGCTAGTAGTACTTCCATTGGTCTCCTTCGTATTTTGTGCCAATTTTTGATAGTAACATAATATTTACGCATTTGAGCAGTGTAGTACTTGAAATTTATGTTCCGCTAAACTCATTGGGAGCCGTTTCGGGCCTCGAAACCAAAACCATCAATTAATCTTTACCTTGTTCCCATCACATTTGAAAGCCTGCTCACACCTACTAGTAGTACGTACCAAACCTGAATGTGTTCCCACTATGCAGGTATTAGTACTAGTGCTAGTACTTAGGTTATAAAAAGGGGAACTACCTAACCAAAAAAATCACTCTACCTTTCCTCCTCATAAGTGCTTCTTCTTCGTCCGTCATTGCCATGGCCGGTGAGCAGAGCTCTAGGCCGAGAACTACTCATAACAAGGGAGCGGCAACCAAGGCTGTGGAAAAAAAAGAGGGCTCACCGCCACGCAGAGACCTTGAAAGATCTCTCACGGGCAGGCGATGGCTCCCAGGAGCGCCCTAGCCGCGGAGGCGAAAATGCCGAGCCGGCGGAGCTGGAGTCGTTATCCCTCGACGGCATGCCCGATCAGCTCAATTAGCAGAAGGAGTTCATCCAAGGCTTGATGGAATTGCTGAAGGAGAGCCTCGACGACATGCCCGTTGAGCTCAATCAGCAGGGGGAGTTGACCGCCGGCTTGGTGATGCTGCTGAAGAAGAGCATTGCCTCGGAGAAGAAGGCGACCGGCGAAATCCTGCGACTTCAGGAGGACAATGCGAAGCTCTGCCACGAGATCGACCTATTGAAGGAGAAGAACGCCGGCTGGAGGAAGCTGCATGAGAATAGTAGTTCCTCGATGAAGATGCTGCAGGCCCTCGCCATGGAACAGAAGGAAGAGTTGGCGAAGCTCCGCATCGAGCACCCGACTGCTGTCAAGGTACGTAATATGGCCGTGGAACAGATGATGAAGGCTCGCGTCGAGAAATGCCGCGTCATGGACACAATGATGAAGATGGCGGAGGAGACACGCAAGGAGATGGAGGTCGTGGAGGCGATGAAGAAGCAGTTACAACTCCGCGGTGAATTAGATCATTTGGGGTGATAATCTTCCTTCTTCTTTTGCTCCTGTGTTTCATCTTTTGCTTCGGGTGTTTCACCGCACGTGTCACATTCTCTGCGAGGCATGAATAGAACAATGTTTTTTTGAGGGAATGAATAGAACAATGCTAACAATGAGATGACTAGCAAATTAGATCATTTTTTATCGCCATATGGCACTGGGCTGCCGTGTTTAATGCTCCTCCATCGCAGTACTACTCCAGTGGAAAACTTGAGTATACCACACGGCTCTTTGCTCCTCCTCGATCAGGTCGTCGGCGCATTTATACGAGCAGTCAAATCACAAGGCCCCGCCTTCCAGCAGTAATGAGCCATCAAATCACAAAGGCCCTCGCCTCTCGTGAAACCGACCAAGCTAGACTGCCCCGCCCTCTAGCCTTTTAAAAAATGTATACTTTTGTACAGTAGTAGTAGTATCGATGGATTGCGCCATGGAGCAAAACTTGAAATTAAAAAAAAGGTGGTACATATAGAGAGCGCTCTTCACCAAATTATGCATATAGTACTATTAAAAAGGCTAGTCACAATAATGGTGTCCAGCACAACCCACCCCTCAAATAAAACTAAGAGGGTGCTTGGATACGTTTTAGTCCCATGACTAAAAGTAGTGGGACTAAAACATGCTAGCCTCACCCATGCTTGGATCCAAATACTAAAAAGGCTAAAATCAAGTTAATGAGCATTTATTATCCTCCAAACCCTCCAATCCAGAACTCACTTGTGTTAAAGGAGAGGAGTTAAATGACTAGAGAGAGGACTAATCCACATTTTACTAGGGGTACCCCTGACTAAAAATTTTTAGTCTCAAGACTAGTTTTAGCCCCTCTTTAGTCAGGGGTGCTTGGAACTTTAGCCTCTTAAAGAGACTATTTTTAGTCAGACTAAAATAAGTCCCTTGGATCCAAGCACCCTCTAAGCATCCTGGAATTCTTTGACAAAACTAAGCACCCTGAAATTCTTTGACAACTAAACTGCTGGCTATATGATGTTGGCCAAATATATTGTACGTATATAATGTGAAGAAACGAGTGGTAGTACTATACCAACTAAACGATGAAATGTAAGAAATACTAGTATCTACGTACTGAAGAGTTAAAGTAACGAGAAGAAACATAACATAGTTCTGCCGGGGGCTCAGCACAACACACCCCTCAAATTAAATTAAGCACACCTGAAATTAAACTTTGCAACTATTCCGGTAGACACTACATTAGAACCACCGTGAGCAATGACACTGCCACCTTACTCGGAGTCCTCGTCCACGTCCTCGACTTCGTCCTTGTCCCTCTTCCTCTTGGCCGATACTTCTTTGCTTGAACCGCACACTTGGCTGTTGCTCTTCATCCAACCCTTGTAGATATTGAAGCAAAGGTAGCCATCCATTGCAGCGTAGTGGATGTGGTCTATATCTAGTAAATTCCGCTGCCATGCATGACGATGAAACGTGTAATGAGGTTTCTCTAGTTTACCGTACGAAGGATGAACCATGGCTCCTGCCAGGGTAAGCATTGAAGGCTGACGAGAGGACACCAGCCAATTCTTCTGGAGGTCGAAGGTGTTGCCTACAACGAGGCCTATCCGATGCAGGACTTCTTTGTCGTTACCAAAGTCTACAGTAACGAATTTGACTAGGTTGCTCTTGAGGAAGTCCTTAAAATCCTGGCACTCAACGTCGGCATGGCATATGTGGTAGACCAAGCATAAGTCATGCACGCAAACCTGGATCACGGCGGGCTTCTTCCTCTCTTCGTCCTTTAGATCCTTCTCTCGTCCCAGGACTGTGGTGTACTCAACATCTAGCCCAGCGACCCACTCATCATCTGAGTCTTCGAACATGCGTCTGAAGCAAGAAAGGCATCCTTTCACCGTCGTGGAAGAACGGGTGTAGATGACGTCGAACTCATCGCCGGTGATGGTTCTAACCTTGTACTCACCGCCGATCGTGGAGATTTGGGATGCCATGGATTTGGGAGGAGGGTTAGGATTAGTGGAACTGCCGTAATGTGAATGGACGGGACGACTAGGAGTGAACCACCGTAGTATTGAAGGACGTGCGGGGATGAGTAGGAGCGAACTGCCAGCGTGCGAATGGCAGGGTAGTGGCTTTCCATTCTCCCATGATACGGGCTTCCGAGAGCCCTTGGATCTGAGATCGAACGGTTGCATGGCGTGATTCTAGACCTATGGGTGAATATCCTATCCTGGAGGGTTATTCTGCAAATTTTTAGCAACTTAGCATGCGACGGTTTGATCGCGGATCCAAGGGCTACCAGCAGCCCGTATCATGGTCGCGCCTACCATGACCATCGCGTCGCTCGCGCGGTCGTGCCCTTGGAGATTTAACACGGTGTGTTAGGCTATCTGATGTTGGCATGTCATACATAGTCATCACTTGGTCACTCATACTACACCAAGGTTGGCTATAAGTGTATTTTTTTACTCCTCTCTATCTCTTTCTTCGTACTCAAGGAAGAAACGGTGCTAAGCGCGTGTATTTATTGCATTTGCCAAGGAGTGACCTCTTCCAGTGAAATGGTGTTGCTAAGTTTGCTTAATTTGATTAGCTATAGACTCAAAATTCTCTTTTCACCTAAGTACACGCGCTTAGAACCGTTTCTTCCTTGGGTCACCAAACTAGTCTCTCTCTTCTTGATTAACTTGCCACATCAGACTTTATGCCTATGTGGCAAGCTTAAGCACCTATAGGAGCAAGTAAAAGTAAGTACAATAGTGCACTTTACATGGCATTTTTGCATATGTGGAGGAAAGAGAGGTAAGGAAAAAGTGGAGAAGTGGGCTCTCATGCAAGAGCCAGCCTCTACTACATGGTGGAGCATTGGGAGAGGCACCTGTATGGAGGTGGTCAGGAATATGGGAGACTCACGTCGGTCGTAGCGCCGCAGTTAAAATGATAATGGCAAGTCAAATCACGGGGCCCCACCTGTCCAGCAGTAACTCGCTGTCAAATCACACAGCCCTACGTTTGCAGCAGCCTACTCCCTCGTCTTCTCGCGTCTCTGTCGAACTGACTCGGCGGAACTGCCCCACCGCCTACCGCGCAGGAAAAGCCCCGCCCTCGACTTTTAAATAGTATATAGTATACTAATTTTGTATCCATGGATTGCGCCCGCACCATGGAGCAAAGCGTCTAGAAAACGGAGGAGAGACGGTGGTCTTGCAATAGAGAAGAGGGAGAGGCGAGACGGTGGTTTTGGAATGGAGATGATGGAGAGGAGAGGAGGTGGTTTTGCAATGGAGAAGAGGGAGAGGAGCGTGCGGCAGCGATTTAGGATTGGACGAGAGGGCCGGCGTGCTCTGACTGGATCAAAATCAAAATCAATTTACCCTTCAATTAGGAAAGAGACCCCACATTAACTAGTCTCCCTTTTATAATTGACCATGATTTTCGCACATAAAATATATGTTATACGTTGTATACAAGGCCACTATCAAAATTACAATTTGCAACTATACAAGGCCACTAACATTAATCGAGGAAAAATTGATGGCGTTTGCCTCGTACTAGCACCCGAGGACATTAATATCCCTTGTGTGCATGCGGGAGTGAGAAGGTTAGCTTGCATTCCCAACATTAATCAACCAATGAGGAGTAAGAGGGTTGGCTTGTTGTGCTTGGGAGAGAAAAACCACATTAATTAACACGACAATCAAGGTGACAAGCTAGCTTGCAACATTGACTTAAACATAGCATTGATTTTTACCTTGGTACCTACAATATGAGTTTGTGACCTTGTATACAAAAATGGAGGGAGTATAATTTGAAAGTACATTCAGATACGAACCAAATGATACAATTTTTGGTGACATGCATTCACATTTTGCTTGTCAAATACAGTACATGGTCAAACTTTGACCCAAAATACGCGAAACAACCAAAAAATACTTCCAAGACCAGCGCCGCTCTTCCGCTCTTCTCCTCTTAAACCACCGCCGCTCCTCTCCTATTCCAATCTAAATGCAACGCCGCTCCTCTCCTCTTCCATTTCAAAACCACCGCCCCTCCTCTCATGTTCCAGTCCAAAACCAGCATCGCTCCTCTCCCGTTCTAATCCAAAACCAGCGTTGCTCCTCTCCTCTTCCATTCAAAAACCACTGCCGGCGAGTGAAGGTGCTGTGGAGAAGTAGATCGATGGAGGAGTACAACCGATATGTGAGGATCGCAGACGTCGACCCTGTGAAGCTAGCTAGGATGTTGGAGATACAGTCTTGGTTTGGCAACAAGGACCAACTAGCAGCGACGGCGACATCCATGGCCAAATATCTGCAACAGAGCGAAAAGGCGGCGATACTCCCGGAGGGAGTCGCGCCGGAGTACATAGAGCTGCTCCTCTGGGCCATGGAGCAAACAGATTCACCGAATCCGATCGTGAGGGAGCGGTGGTGGGAGTATCGATCCCAGATGGAGCATCCACCAGAGATTGAAGGATCGAGCATCTATAGGGTTCCGTTTGTGAGGGTGTCCTGCCAGAGCAAGCTGGTGGAGTCTTCGTCGACCGAACCCAACTGCAAGAGGAGAAAAGCAGTTGGCCTGACGACGCTTCCCCGACATCGTCTCCCTCGCCGTTCACATCGTCTCACGGGGCGGCTGTCTGCCGCCGAGGAATAGGAGGGGGCTGCCCCCCCAGCCCAATAGTCAGGCAGGTTGTGAATTGTCAGGAGGAGCTTAGGGTTGTCAGTATTTGCAGGTTGTGAATTTGTGTTTTGTGTTGTGTATTTTGAGAGTACTTTCAGATATGAATGTCTTTTGAATTTCAGATTTGCAGTATTGAGCATATGAAGTATTTTATGAATTCTAGATATCTATTTTTAGCACTTAAAAAATGTAGTTTCATAGGAGTATAAAAGTGCAGACAATGTGATTCTCAGAGAAGAAACTGCAAGTTTCAGTTTCAGATAAGAAATTGCAAGTTTAGTTTCACATAAGAAACTGCAACTTTCAGAGGCAGAGCATTTATATTAACATGGCCTTTTCAAACAGGGTTAACATCATGTTGGAAGTTTTATTCATGGTCGAAAATGGAACTACCAGCTAGTTAACATCATGCTGATCAACATTCATGCATAGCACATCTTCATATGATGCATAGTTTAAATGCCCACACAATGTCGAGTGTGCGAAACACAGAGAAAACGAGGGACGAAGTTTTGGCAAGTGTTGGACGTGGTTTCGGGCTGCCCCGTCTAGGCTTTCATTTTTAACATGCGCAGCCCACGTCCTCAGATGGGAGGTCCATAGGCCTGTTTGTATTTTCTTAGGGCCGTCATGTATCGACCGGCCTATGGACCTCCCATCCGAGGTTTTATTTTTGGCAGCCCAATTTATGTATTTTTTTTGAAGAAAACGCAGAGGTCTGTTCTATTTTTCTATATAAGAATAGGAACGCCAGGTCCAACTTATGTTTCCCTTCTAACTATATTATATATATTTAAATTATTTTATATGTTGACTGTTCAGTTCACATAATTGGCAAATAGATGACCACTCTCGCGATCCCCTTCGCCCCCGCCACCACCTCCACCCTTGCCGCCACCCCCTCCACTACCTCCACCCTTGCCGCCGCCATAGATCTCGCCGCCACCCCCCGCCTCCTGACTCCGGGCGCGCCTGCCCCCCTCAGCAAGTCCGCTTGCGTGCCCCATGGAGTCGCCGGCCATATCCACGGGGGAATGGCTGGAAGACATGCAGATGTAAAAGATGCATCTCCCACATGTCTACAAAGCCTTCCCGCGGATGCTCCAGCCGCTCGACTCCGTTGCACCGGCGGTGCTGCAGGAGACTCGAGGGAGGAGATGGAGGGAGCGGGCGATGCGGATCCACGACGACGCTCTCTCCTGGACCCAGTGCACGCGCGAATGGAGGGAAGCAGAGGAGGAAGCTGTGAGGGAGGAAGCCGAGGAGGGACCGAATCTGTTCTCTCACTCGCGCAGGTATGCTCGGATGTGCAAGGATCATGTGGATTGGGAGCTGCTGAATCTAGCCCTGTGGATCTACTTTGAAGGAGATTTTTCGGAGAAGCACAGGATGCCCCACCACAGTGAGCCGCTGATTGCGTTCGTTCGATGGGCGGAAGGAGAAGTGAATTCAGGAGATCCACGCCGTGCTGCGAGATGGGAATGCTTGACTGGACTCCTGCTCACCAGCACGCCACCGGAGCTGGAGTAGGTGGATCCCCTACCTTACCTCTCCCCCAAACCGGCAGAAGATTGAAATTAGGCTTGCAATCTGCTTCAATTGAGCTGTCTGGTGGTTATTTCTGCTTCCTGAGAGACAACATCTGGCTGGAGGATGAGAAGGAACTAGGAACTCCGATGAATTTCCCCTATCACAATGGGGGGAGTGCTGGTTGGGCAGTGGTACGGCCCACCTCCGTCCCAAATGGGGGCACAATCTGGGCAGGCTCTTGTAATTGCCCAAGATCAATCTGCTGGTGGTTCTGACTCTCAGATCAGTGGGAAATCTCAAGGCAAGAATCAGCAAAAGAAGAGATAGGACATCCAGAAAACTGCTCCTGCCCCTGCTTCGGGCCTTATGGCATACTCTGAGGTGATCTGCTACAACTGTGGGGAACCAGGGCATCATTTGGATAAATGTGTCAAGCCCAAGAGTTGTTTTATCTGCAAAATGGTTACCCATAAAGTTGAGAATTGCCCTGTCAGAAGGAAAACCCACAGTTGTGCTAGATATGTTGGAAGTGCTGCTCCAGGATTATGTCCACCATTGACAGAATTTTCTGTGACACGGAATTATATAGTTTCTTTCCCCTTTCTAGTTGTAGAGCTCTGCCCAGATGTGGTAGTGACCACAATCCTTTGCTCTGGGACTCTGGTCTTAACCAAACTCCAAAGAGCAATAGTTTTAAATTTGAAAATTGGTGGTTGCTTAGAGAAGATTTTACTGAGCTAGTCAGGAAAATCTGGAATGAGCCTACTGGGAGCAGCTGCCCCCTAGAAAATTGGCAGATCAAAATCAGGAGATTTAGAAGAACTATCAAAGGGTGGAACTCCAATGAGGAAGCTAATCTTAGAAGATACAAAAGGCTTCTCCTCCTTGAGTTTGATTCTCTAGATATTGAGGCAGAAACCACTGACCTCTCTGAGGCTGAGACTAATAGATTAAAATTTGTCCATGGAGAGCTCAAGAAAATTTGGCTTCAAGAAGAAATCAAAGCCAAACAAAGGTCTAGAGATAGAAACATTAAGGAGGGTGATAGAAATATTGCTTACTTCCATGCAGTAGCTAACCATAGGAGGAGGAAAACCCTCATTCACTCCCTTGATGGCCCTAATGGCCCTGTTACTGAGGTAGATGAGATGCTGAAAGTGGCTAGTGACTTCTACAAAGACCTGTTTAAGAAAGAAAACCCTTCTGGGTTCTCTCTACAAAATAATTTTTTCTTTGCTTCTGAAAAAGTCTCCCTGCTAAAAATGAGCTGCTAGAAGCCCCTTTTTTAGAGACAGAGGTGAAGGAAGCCATTTTTAGCTCTTATCCTGATGGGGTGCCTGGTCCTGATGGGATTCCCTTCTTGTTTTACCAGCATTTTTGGGACTTGGTGAAAAATGATCTCTTAGATCTTTTCCAAGCCTTTCATAGAGGAGAGTTGGATCCAGCAACTTACTCATGGGGGGTCTGTTGGGGTCAAGTTAAATAACTGTGAAAGTGGTTTTTTCCTTGCTGGTAAAGGCCTTAGGCAAGGTGACCCCATCTCCCCGCTTTTGTTTAATTTAGTAGTGGACGTTCTTACTAAAATGCTGAGCAAAGCTGCTGATCATAGTCTGATTGCAGGGCTCTGTCCTGAGGTCTGCCCTGGTGGCATCATCTGCCTTCAATATGCAGATGATACCATCCTTTTCTTAGACAATGACTCCACACATGCTAGCAATCTGAAAACTGTTCTAACCTGGTTTGAACAAGTCTCAGGCATGAGAATCAACTACTCTAAAAGTGAACTCATCCCTATCAACATGGATGATCAGAAGTTAGCTGACTTCCTCTCTATTCTAGCCTGTAATAAAGGTAACTTCCCCATTAAGTACCTAGGTATCCCTCTCCACTATGATAAACTGAGGAGAGAGGATATCCAACCCCTTCTGGATAAAATCATTAAAAGGATTGCTGGGTGGAGGGGCAAACTTCTCTCTTACAGAGGTAGATTGATCCTCATACAAACTTGTTTGGCTAGCATTCCAGTGTATCTCCTCTCCTTCTTCAAGTTCCCTAAATGGGCAGTGAACCTCATCAATTCTCAGATGTCTCATTGCTTGTGGAATGATTTTGAGGGAAATAGGAAGCTACACCTTGATAATTGGGCCCTAGTCTCTAAGAAAAAAGATTTTGGAGGCCTAGGCATACCTAACCTCCAAGAAATTAACATCTGTCTTCTAGGGTCTTGGATTAAAAGATTCTTTGAGGAAGACCTGAAACCCTGGAAGCTTCTTATTGCCCATAAATACCTAGGAAATAAACCTAATATTTTTGTCCCTTCCTCCAACCCTAAGACCTCTAGATTCTGGAAAGGATTAAAATCTATTATGCATGCTGTGAAATTTGGCTACAGATGGAGGATAGGGGATGGGAGCAGAACCAGGTTCTGGGAAGATACTTGGTTTGGCACATCCCCCCTAGCAGTCCAATTTTTGCCTATTTACTCTGTCCGCAATGAGCTTAACAAAAGTGTCAATGAAGTTTGGGACGGTCAATGCCTAAAACTCTTTTTTAGAAGGAACTTTAGTGATAGTCTCATGGAACAATGGTTCCAGTTGGAGGAAATTGCCAAAAGCATTACCTTTACTACCGAGCCGGATGCCCTGATTTGGCAGCTGGACAATAAGGGGAAGTATTCCTCCAGCTCCCTCTATCATGTTATCAACTTTAGAGGGGTTCAACCCGTGTTTATCCCTGCTGTCTGGAAGTTGAGAGTCCCCCCTAAAATTCATGTATTTCTCTGGCTTCTCCCCAAAAACAAATTGATGACTAGGGATAACCTTAGTAAGAGACACATCATCAAACCCCTTAATTGTGTTTACTGCTTGGAACAAGAGTCTAGTTCTCACCTATTTTTTAATGTATAGTTGCTAAAAATCTCTGAGCCCACATTGAGGAATATTTCTCTAGTCAGATTGGCTCATCCTTCGAATATGTCGCCAGATTCTGGATTGCTACCAAAAAGTGCTCAATTTTAAACACTGTTAGCTTAGCTGTCCTTTGGTGCCTCTGGAAATATAGAAATGCTATGATTTTCAGTAACACCTCCTGGATTTCCATTCTGCAGGTCTTGAGGTTGATCAGGAACATGGTGATGAGCTTCGTGGAAACCCCAACAAGATCCCTCCAGAAACCATTGGCGATCACTTGTGGCTGAACAAGGCTCGACCTGCTCTGGGGCTGGACCCGTGGGCTCGTCTCAAGATCTCTGATAAAGATGATGGGCACCTGGCACCGAAAAAGAGGGACATCCACCATGCTACGCCTTCCAGCCCGGTGTCTCCGCTTGCTTACTGGTCGCCGCAGGCTGACACGGCCCCTCGGCTGAAGACCATGAAGGCTTCGCTGGACCCTCCTTGTGTCATTTGAGTGCTCTATCCGCTCTGCCTTTGGCACCGCTCGGGTGATTTGTGTTATTCAGAGAACTTGTTCATCCACCCCCTAGTTTGTAGCTTTTCTACCTTTGCTTTCGAACTGCTCTTTGAGCTGCTGTATCAGAATATGTTGTGGTTTCGTTCTCAATAATGGAACCAGGGAGATGCTCCTTGTTTTTCTAAAAAAAATATTTTATATGTTATTATATATTATTTTTATTGTCATCATATATTTAACAGATACTTACATATGTAAGAAAACAATACCCCACATCCTATTAACTTATAAAAATAATTTCTTAACAAATAAAATCCTAGATTGTTTTGGACCGAAAATTCTAGTGATTGTGTACAAAAGCTTGGTAAGATTTAAGGACAAATGTAATAATATCACTTATTATTTAGGGACATTTACATCTATGCCCCTAATTTGCGCCCACTCTCAGATTTACCCCTAATTTCAAAGCCTGCTCAAATTTGCCCCTCCGCCGTTAGGTACACTTACAGAAATACCGTTCTGTGCCATTACCGTCCGGTCAAAGCAGGTCAAAGCCGGTCAAAGGGCTTTGACCATCCTGAAAAAAATTGTAAAAAATCTGAAAATTTGTGGGATCAAAGATACTCACGTTCGCAAGGTGCGTGCAAAGTTTCGTGCTGTTCGTACATTCCAAGAGCTCGTGTCAGAGGAAAAACAATAAATATGTAAGACTGTGAACAGTAAATTCAAAAAAATAGCAAGAAAATTCAAAAAACTATGAAATTTTTTGGCATCAAAGAGGCTCGGGTCTGCAAGCTGCGTGCAAATTTTTGTTGTGTTTGGACATTGGAGGGGCTTGTGGAGAAAAAACAAAATTTGGCTCGGGAAAAAACTTGGGAAAAATGACTATTTTGTTTTTTCTTGCTAGATCTCCTTGCATGTCATTTGATCACAAAAACTTGCAAGCACCTTGTGCACCAAAGCCACTTTGATGCCAAAAAAATTCATATATTTTTATTTTTTTGCTATTTTATTTCAAATTTATTGTTCACAAGCGTGCATATTAACTGTTTTTCCTCGCCACGAGCTCCTGGAATGTCCAAATAGCACGAAAATTTGCACACACCTTGGGCACATGAGTATCTTCGATCTCACAAAATTTTAGATTTTTTGCTATTTTTTCAGGACGGTCAAAGCTGTTTGACCGGATGGTAACGGCGCAAAAGGGCATTTCTATAAGGGCACCTAACGGCGGAGGGGCAAATTTGAGCAGGCTTTCGAATTAGGGGTATATCTAATTAGGTGGTTCGAGTTAGGGACAGAAATGCAAATGGCCCTATTATTTAAATATATTTATAACAAAATGCTCAGCCCCTTTTTATTTTTTGATAACATTGCTGGCCCAACTCAACATTATAATTAGAATCAGCCCAGCAAAATCGTGTATTTCGAGAAAGTGCAAATGGGCTGTAATTTTTTAGGAAATAAAATAAACGGGCCGCATGGACGCTACATTATTTGTTCACCCAGCCCAGCTAATGGCTGTAATTCAAAAAAAAAGATCAAATTGACTGTAAATTCTACCGCGCAAAAAAAGACTGTAAATTCTGAAAAAATGGGTTGAATACGTGCCACATTTTTGGAGGCTGAAATGTGGGCCAATAGGTCGAAGCCAATGCAAGTCGTTGTCAATTTAGTCAACAAATGATTCTGACATGTTAGCCGTTGGATTTACATCCAACGACTGGCATCCATCTTCAATCTCTCGTCTTCTTCCTCCAGCGCCGCCGGGACCACCTCCCGCCTCCTGGTGCTAGCAGCTCTGCTTAGCACGCTTCGCTATGAAGTGCTACTCCACCATTGGCCAGGCCATCCCTCCACCCCTCCACACCTCCTGTTCTTCTCCACCGACTGCCGAACCACACCGCACTAGAACCAGTTAACCCTCGTACACCTCTCTGTCTGCGACTCTACTCCTGCGTCTTCCCATCTCCGGCTCGTTGCTGTCCGGGGCCTCGCCGTCGTCCACCACCTTGGATGCGCTTGGCGCGGCGTGGTCAACGTGGTCAACGAATGACACCATCGAAAGTAGACCGTGCGTGGAGAGGCTGACAGCTGGGTCCATGGCCGCACACAAGGAAATGCCTCCTTATTACGCGCAAAATAATGATTCCTCCACCTGACATCTGGGACCCACCGGAAGGGCCTCTGTATTTCGCGAAATAAAGTGCCCCCGCTGACATGTCAGACCCACCATCTATCTTCGCACGCAAGGAAGTGCCTCCTTATTACGCACAAAAAATGAATATTCCCCCTGCCAGCTGGAACCCAGCATAGTGGGAGGCTGACTTGTGGGCCTACCAAGTTGACGGGGACGGAGGGCTTTGTCAACTTAGTCAATATGAACGATTCTAGCTCCTGTTACCGTATGATGTTCATCCAACGGCCCTAGTGCTTCTTCAACCTCTGGTCTTCTTGCTCTAGCCGCCCAAACCAGCGCCGGTCGTGCCGCGTGCTCCTGCCTCCCGTGGCCGGCTGTGATGCCACGGAGGCCTCACCGCCCCCTACTACTCCCACCGCTGGCCAGGCCATCCCTCTACTCACCCACACCCCCTGTTATTCTGCGGCGACAGCAGCCTCACACCGCAGCCGAACCAGTGAACCCTCGTACTCCTCTTCGCGTGGGCATCCACTGCTGCGTCTTCCTCGGCTCCGAGTCGTCCCCTTCCTAGTCCTCACCATCGTCCACCGCCCTGGTGCTCTCGGCGCGGCGTGGTCAACGTGGTCAACGACTGACTTCCATCGTAAGAGTACTGTACATGGAGAGGCTGGCAGCTGGGTCCACGACAGCCGCAAGGAAGTGCCTCCTTATTACGTGGAAAATAATTATTCCTCCACCTGACAGCGGGGACCCACCGAACGGGCCACCAGTATTTTGCGAAAAAAATCATTTCCCCTGACTGTTGGGACCCACCGGACGGGCCACCGTATTTCGCGAAAAAAAGTCCCCCCCGCTGTCAGCTCGGACCCACCGGAACTGCCTCCTTATTACGCACAAAAAAATGAATACTCCCCTAGCTAGCTGGGACCCACCTTGCCGGGAGGCTGACTTGTGGGCCTACTAAGTTGACGGGGACAAAGGGCTTTGTCAAGTTAGTCAATATGAACGATTCTAGCTCTAGTAACCGTACGATGTCCATCCAACGGCCATAGTGCTTCTTCAACCTCTGGTCTTCTTGCTCCAGCCGCCCAAAGCAGCGCCGGTCGTGTCGCATGCTCCTGCCTCCCGTGGTCGGCTGTGCTGCCGCAGAGGCCTCACCGCCCCCTACTATTCCCACCGCTGGCCAGGCCCTGCGGCGATGGCAGCCTCACACCGCAGCCGAACCAGTGAACCCTCGTAGTCCTCTTCGCGCGGGCTTCCACTGCCTCGTCGTCCCCTTCCTAGGCCTCGCCGTCATCCACCGCCGTGGTGCTCTCCGCGCGGTGTGGTCAACATGGTCGAGGAACGACTTCCATCGGAAGAGTACTATACGTGGAGAGGCTGACAGCTGGGTCCACGGCCACAACCCAGGTTTTTTGTGATTTGCCGAGTAAGTCGCTTTGTCAGGCCTGTTGGGCTGCAAATCTTTCAAGACGAGGAGAGCTTTCATTCGGCTGGCCGAGAAAATGGCCCATCAGTAATGAGAAATGGGTTGTACATTTTTAAAACACATCAAACCGGCAATTAGTTTCAAATATCTTTTTTTTCATTTCAAGATTTTAAATTACATTAATTTTTATGCGTGGAGAATTTGTTGGATTTTATATTGATATACATTTATTTTTTAAATCAGTTTGAATGTGAGTCGAAATTTCGGGATTAAAAATAGTTCGGACCGGACCGAAATATGCAAAATTTCGTATAATTTTTTAAGCGTTGCCACAATATGGGTTGTAATGCTAACAAAAAGAATATGGGCTCCAAAAAACCTTAAGAATTAGCAAATGTGCTATAAATTATTAGAAATAATGGCAGATGGGATGTATGCGGTTTTCCACAGATTTGAGGCTTTCCTAAAAAAAGGTTGACGAACAAGCACTGACTGTTGGATGTCCATCCAACGGCCGTCGTGCTTCTTCAATCTCTGCTCTTCCTGCTCTTCCTGCTCCAGCCGCTCAAACAAGCGCCGGCGGGACTGCCTGCTCCCTCCTCCTCGCGGCCGGCTGTGCTACCGCGCATGCCTCACCGCCCGACCGTACTCCCATCGCTGGCCTGGCCATCCCTCTACTCACCCACACCTGTTGTTATTCTCTGCGACGGTAGATGAACCAGTAAACCCTTGTACAGTCGTACTCCCCTCCGCGTGGGAAACAACTGCCGAGTCTTCCCTGCCTCCGTGTCGTCCCCTTCCTACGCCTCGTCGTCGTCCACCGCCCTGGTGCTCTCGGTGTGGCGTGGTCAACATGGTCAAGGAACGACTTCCATCAGACGTGGACTGTACGTGGAGAGGCTGACAGCTGGGTCCACGGCCACAGCAAGGAAGTGCCTCATTACGCGGAAAATAATGATTCCTCCACCTGACAGCTGGGACCCACCGAACGGGCCATTGTATTTCGCGAAAAAACGTTTCCCCCTGACTGCTGGGACCCACCAGCTACATCTTCGCACGCAAGGAAGTGCGTCCAGGCAAAAAAAAGATTCGCCCCCTGACTGCGGGGACCGACCAGCTACATCTTCGCAGGCAAGGAAGTGCCTGACAGTTGGGACCCACCTGGTCGAAGCGTACGTAGCATTGTCATTCTGGTCGCGAACATGTACGTACATACTGGTCAATGTAGAGGCGCGCACGTGTCGTAGTAGAGGCGCACAAGTAGCATTTACATGTATGTACAGCGGCCAGGGTGCAAGAAAGAAAATACGGCCACGTATGTGTACATACGGGCGGGGTCTCGAACACCTACCCGCGCATACGTACGGCCAGGGCTCGTGCACATGGTTGGGTCAGAATGGAGAAACAACGTCATCATCATCTTCATGGGGAGGCAACAGAATGCGTCGTGTTCATGGGGAGGCAACAGAATGCGTCATGTTCATGGGGAGCCAACGGAATGCGTCGTGTTCATCGGGAGGGCTTGGACAGAACAGGCGATGGAAACGAGGCCTGGCGTACCGCAGAAAGAGGAAACGACCTTGTGTTCGACCGGCCACGTTCGAAACGGGATCCTGTTCATCGGGAGGGGTCTGGCATACCGCAAAATGGAGGAAATGGACCTCCTACGGTCGGAATGGGGATCCTGTTGATCGGGAGGGGTGTGGCGTACCGCAAAACGGAGGAAACGGACTTGTGTCGGAGCGCTACGGTCGAAACGGGGGTCCTGTTCATCGGGAGGAGTGTGGCGTACCGCAAAACGGGACTCCACGGGATACTATTCATCTCCACCGTCGACCTCCTCCAACCTCCACGGGCTCCTGTTCATCCAGCGTCCACCGCGCGCTACTCCACCGGCTACTGTTCAACCACCCCTCCACCGTCTACTGTTTATCCAGCACTCCACACCACGGGGTCCTGTTCAACCACCCCTCCACGGGCACCCCTCCACCGTCTACTGTTCATCCAGCCCTCCATACCATGGGGTCCTGTTCAACCACCCCTCCGTCGTCTATTGTTCATCGAGCACTCCACACCATGGGGTCCTGTTCATCCACCCCTCCACGGGCACCCCTCCACCGTCTACTGTTTATCCAGCCCTCCACCACACCACGGGGTCCTGTTCATCCAGAGGCAACGCCACCGCTCACTGTTCATCCAACCCCCCCCCCCCCCCCCCCCCCCCCCCCCCCCCCCCCCCCCCCCCCCCGCAACGCTCACTGATCATCCCATCAATCGGCTTCAGTTAGCAGCAGTAGCGAAGGAATCACTTGATTGGGTTCAGTTAACAGCCATCGATCGATCGCCCGGGTTCAGTAACGCGTAGCCTGCAGTGCAATCGCTCGGGTTCAGTTAGAGCCCAACGCCTCGCTCGGGTTCAGTTAGAGCCAACGCATCGCACACACGCGCGTACGTGTATGAGAGAAACGCACATCGCTCGGCCCCCGACCTCCCACCGTAACCGGGAACTCCCCGAAATTTTCCTCCCCCTCGCTTCTACCATGGTTTTTTCCGTCATGGACGGCCCAAAGAATGTCATGCAGCTGCGTCTCCGGCCCGCCCAGGACGAAAAGCCCATTTTCTGTTATGATTTTTTGTCATAGAAGTAGGAGCCCACCACATCTATGATGATACCGGGTTTTGTCACAATTATCATCATAGAAGTGTCATATGTATGACAGAAAAAAAATTCGTTCGGCCCAAAATGTCACGGATGTGTCTTTTTCTTGAAGTGGCATAAGGAACGCAAAATCAAGGAACATAACACCAGTATGATAGAAAACTAGGGTGGCAAGAGTGGAACAAAACACCAGGCATAAGGCCGAGCCTTCCACCCTTTACCAAGTATATAGATGCATTAAGTAAATAAGAGAGATATTGTGATATCCCAACAATAACCATGTTCCAACATGGAACAAACTTCATCTTCACCTGCAACTAACAACGCTATAAGAGGGGATGAGCAAAGCGGTAACATAGCCAAACAACGGTTTGCTACGACAAGGTGGGTTAGAGGCTTGACACGGCAATATGGGAGGCATGATAAAGCAAGTGGTAGGTATCGCATCATAGCAAAAGAACGAGCAACAAGCAAGCAAAGATAGAAGTGATTTCGAGGGTATGGTCATCTTGCCTGAGATCCCGCAAGGAAGAAGAACGAGTCCATGAAGAAGACAAACTGTCGTACACGAACGAATCCTCACAACTCCAGAACGGAACCGAAGCTAACGAGGGAAGCAACCCGGAAAGAAGCAAACAACATAGTAAACAACCACCACATAAACATGGCATGATGCACAATCAAGTATGATGCATGTCCGGTTTAATGAGGCATGGCATGGCAAAGTGCACAAGCAATTCTACAAGTTGAGTGGAGCTCAATATGCAGCGGAGTTGCATATTGACGAAACACCACATTTAATTATTTAGTTCTCTCCCGTTTAAACTACTCAACAAAATTAAATGTTGTTTAAACATGACAAGAGGTGGAGCATAAGTAAACTAAACCTTTAGGCAAGTTTAAATGAGGCCAGAAATAACAAACAACAATTCTGGTAAATCCCCATATGCATTTAGCAATTTAAAGCAAACAACAATTTTAAACATTCTTGATGTTGTTAATCGTGATGCGGATGACATATGCAAGTTTATGCAAGTTTTATGAAAATGTTGATAAGAGCATTATATGAAGCATTTGTCGCCATGGCGGAAGGAAAAGGTGTGCCACAGTGGCGAAATAGAAATGTTACCATGGCAACATTCTGGTGATCCGGCAACTCAATTGAGATTCTGGTGCAAAGGAACAAGTGTGGGTGCACGAAACGTGCAAGAGTGACGGGGAGTGATCCCGGATACTGGGTGTCCCAAATGTCGGTGGCAAGGCAACGAGGAATTCTCAAAGAGCAACTCGGTCACGGTGCAACCACGATCATCTCATACATCACATCACAAGCATTCAATCTTGGATGGTCGTCTTGGGGTTATACCTTGGAAGTGTGCAAACGTGACGGTTCTCGTTCGGTGCAAAGTAGAGGAAGTAGATGTTCCTGGGACGTTCATAGTGGAGGTAGTCGTACACGGCGATGGTAGTTGTACAAGGGTCTTCGGCCATGGAAGTAGTTGTACAACGTTTTTGTAGAGGTTCGGGGTCACGACACAGGACTTGACGTCCACGGGTTCTTTGCGGGTCGACGGTAGTGGTTCACATTTTATAGCCGCTCGAGACATCGGTGGAGGAACTTGTCACATCATCGAGCGTAGTCCACCTTGGCGTATCCATGTGTAGGGGTACTTGATGTCGTGGTACTTGGCGATTTCGGAGACAGCGAAAGACGAACTTGGCGATTTCGTTGACCTGGTACTCGGCATATTCCCTGTTCGGTGACCGTTGGACTTGGCGTCAACAACAACTGGGGCACGACGCAGGGACTTGGCGTGATGCAGGGGTGACGGCCGTGGGACTTGGCCATGGTATAGTGGCTCCATGAACACACCAGGGCCAGCACGGAGGCCTCCATGACCGGCGGCCATGACGAGCAGAGGCGTCGGCTGTAGCACAGGGGCGCGTGAAGGGGCGGCTGGAGCCGCGAACGAAGCAGAGGAGGGGAGGTCAGCGCGGATGCGAGGCCTCGCTGGTGGCCTACTGGTCGGGCACGAGGAAGGAGACGCGCGGAGGCGGGGCCCTAGGACTTGAGCGGCAGCGGAGGTTGGTGGTGCTCGCGGGGAAGTGGTCCTGATGCTCCGGTGGCGCACGCCAACGCGGGGCAGCGATGAGGTCTTGCGGGCATAGAGGCCAGAAAGCGGGGACGAGGTGCTCGGGCGCCAAGAGGTGAGCGCAGACAATGAGGACGGGGCCATCCATGGTGCAGCGGCGGGAGCTCTGGCCTGGGTGGTCGCCAGCGACGAGGTTCATTGAGGGAAGTAGCGAGGTGGAGGGGCGCTCGGGAACTGGAAGGAGAGGGAAAAGTGCTCGCGAGGGAGAGGGTGAGATGGGGATTAGGGATGATCCAGATCGGTACAGTGGCTGGCGGCAGCAGGGAATGAGGAGGAGATCGACGGGTGAGGGGGTGTAGCGGCTGGGCCTCGGGTCGGCTAGGTCAAGCAGGGCGCCGGCTGGGCCTTGGGCCTTTTGGTGGAGATGGAAAAGGCCATAGGCCTGATCGGCTGGGCTGCAGGCTCTCTTCTCTCTCTCACTCTCTTCTCTTAACCATTAAGAGAAAAGAAAAATAGATAGAAGAAGAAAAATATAAAGAGAGGGTTAGGGATGGAATTTGGGCATGGGGGTTAATTTTCACGGACTCGTAAAAATGTGCACGGTCCGAGAAAATAGAAAAGGTCAAGTTTGAAAGATTAAATTCAAATTCCTTTGAATTTCATTCAAAAGGTTTGAACTAGGACAAGTTTTTCAAAGTGCCCAACAATGTTGAGAATTTAGGTGGAGCTCCGGAAAATGACAAAAGGACATATGGCAAAGTTAGAGGCCAAGAGTTGTGATAACGAAGGCATTGGGATTTTTTGCAAGTGTGTTAAGGTGAATTCCAAACTAGTGGAATATTTAATATAGCTCCCTAATATTGGGGTATATGTTGTAAAGAGAATCACCACGTGAATTCCCTCGGTTTAAATGGACTGAAGATCCATACGGTTTATTTAAGTGAGTTTTATTTAGCTTTGAGAAAATGATGGCATGATGACATGATGCAATGCAGAATATGCTAAGAGGACATGCAACAAGCAAAACAAATCACATGAAGAAACTCGGAAAACAAGGAAGGCATCTGAAGCTCCGGTCTTGGGGCGTTACAACGGTGTCCTGACACGGTCCGTGTCCATGACCCAGAACATGCGCCCCTTGACCGATTTGGCCGTCAGCCACTCGGTCGGCGGGTAAGGCGGGTCGGCGGCGGTTTCCCTCCAGCAGGCGGCCGCGTCGCCGACGGTGTACACCTGCATCCCCATGTGCAAAGCGTACGTGAGAGGCTCCACGGAGCGGAAGAAGACCCGGGCCACCTTGTACCAGCCGGAGCAAGGGTCCAGGCCGAGCGCCATGGGGAGGCAGAAATCATGCGGCACGGGGACCTTGCTGGGGATGCTCTCCGGCAGCGTCAGGGCGTCCCTGGTGGCGGGGTTGAAGAGGTAGATGCCGGTGTTGGTGGGGAGGAGCACCAGGCCGTCGCAATGGACCATGTGGCACACGCAGCTGAACTCCCCGTGGAAGTCCTCGTTGTGCACGAGCCTCGCCGCCTCCGAGGGGCGGCCTGGCTGCCAGCGGTAGAACCTGACTCGTGTGGAGAAGGTGGTCGGCCAGACCTCCCCTTCGACGGCGCCGTCGAGGGCGTGCGGGGTGATCAGGAGCGATGGGCTCTGCTCCCATTTTGAGGCCGAGTGCTCAAGGTGCGCGCGGGGCCGGAAATGGCTGCACGCCAAGACTTGCTCAGAGATTTGAACCGCACGACGGACTTAACCGGCAGACGAGCGAGAATCTCGAAAACCAGCTCCTCCAGTAAGTCTATTGCCGACTCGCGCTTCCTCTTCCTTGAAGTCTGATCGATCACCCACGAAAAAATTCAAACAAATTTTAGCGATTTCTTACAAAAATCAGAAAGATGGATGTGCGCTGGCTTACATAAAGGGGCCGCGGGCGCCCTTCTTTCTTCATCCCTCTTCCGAAGGTTACCCGCCGCCTGCAGTCTGACTATCCATATGGGCCGGCGATGGCTTCCTAAGAGCATCTCCAACAGCCGTCTAAAAAGAGCTTCGCGTACTAGAAATTCATTTTTTGGATGCCCAACAGCTCCAGCAGATGCTGTACCGCCAAAAAGTTTTGAGCGCGCGCTGAAAAACGCTATCGCGTGCAGCATATTTTGGGCTCCGGATTGGGCGCCCTTCACAATTTGCACTGTATGCTTTCTGGGCGCGCGTCTTTGATCGTCTGCTAAAGCAATGTTGGTCCCGGCGCACTAAAAGTGCTACAGTGGTGCGCTATAATTTTTATTGGGTGTGGAGTGAAGTCTGTTTTAAACCTTGATGATGTAGACCATGTTGAAAATAAACCCTCACCTCCAAATCCTTGAAGTTTGTATCCATGTTGGCTGCACACAACCATTAAACCGGCGTTGTGAAACGAGCCAGGGCACACGTTTCCTCGTGCGTCGATCGAAAGCATGGCTTTACAAAAATGGTCCGTACGGGCACTTAACTAGTCAGGGTTAAAACTTTTTTAGAATACGGTGAGAGCAGCAACCAGGACTCCTTCCCCGCTCCCCCCTCCCCTCCCCGCCGGTAGCCGCTCCGGCTCCGGCGTCCACCCTTGTTGCCGGCGGCCACCCCGGCCCCGGCGACCACCCTGACTCACTGCTGGTTTCTCAGGCCCTGGTGACCTCCCTCGCCGCTGGTCATGGCTGCTGGATCTCGCATCCCCATCCGTCACCTCCTGGGCTCTCGGGCTTCCCTGGTTCGGCGCGTTCCTCGTCGGCGGGCGCATCGCAGGCGGAGGTGGCTGCCCCGGGGATGGAGGCAGTCTGGCATAGGCCAGGGCCATCTCGTAAGGCCATGTGGCGCCGGCGTCGTGCTCTGAGGCGTCAGCTGGAGGCTGGCCCGAGGGGCAGGTTGGCATCCCCTTCCTCCTCCGAGCGGCGACAAATCCCGCCGGATCTCTACGGACTTTGTTTTCGGTGTTTCAAGGAGGGCCATCAAAGGCATGACTGTACGAACGACCCGCTCTGCATCCGGTGCGGTTTGTCGGGGCATGTCTCGTCGCAGTGTTCGCAGCCTAGGAGCCCCATCTCAATGGAGGAGTTGCGGGGGCGGTCATCACCAGGGCGGCCGGGGCAGAGCCGGTGGCGAAGAGGCTGGCTCGAGAAGGGGGAAGGCTGTTGTTGGAGCCTGGGCAGGGGGTGCCGCGGGCGCCTCCCTCGCCGGTTGCGCCCAACATCCTTCTGCTATTCCCAGAGACGCCTTCGCCGTTGGGGGAGGTCTGCATTCTGCCCCGCTCTGCTGCCATGGCTGACATGGAGCGCCGGCTGTAATTGGCGGTGGTGATGTATGTGGGGGGGTCAAAGGTCGTGGATTTCCTGTGACACGGCGGCGGAGATTTTGTCGGAGCAGCTTGACATGCCGCGACACAGGTTCTCGATGCCCAAGTACCACCCGGAGGATTTCTTGGTGGTGTTCGCAGGTCATGAGTTTAGGAACAAAGCTCTTGCTGTCCCTTCCATCGCCCGTGGGGGAGTGCAGCTGTTCATCAAGCCCTGGCTAAGGCAGGCGCAAGCGAAATCCAAGTTGATGAGGATGCAGGTGGATCTGATGATTGAGGGGGTGCCGTCGCATGCTTGGGACCGGGACATGGCGGTGGAGCTCTCGGGCAGCTCGTGTCTGGTTGATAGTTTGGCACCTGAAACTAAGAACAAAGATGACTTGTCGCTATTCAACCTTAGGGCCTGGTGTGTGGATCCAGAGGAGGTGCCTATGTCCCGCCGTCTATGGGTGCCGAAGCCGCCGTCGGCGAGCTCGAATCCCGCGGAGCAACGCGAAACCTTTCGGCAGCTGCTTGAGTACCCCACCATCATCCATGTAGGCAGAGTGAGGGATTTCACACCATCGGAGCTCTGGGGTCGAGCAGTCAGTGAGGACGGGGACAGCGGTCAGAGTGGCTTGCCGGGCAGCTCTCGTGATTCGGGGCCGGGTGGTCATAGACAAGTTCCTCCCTGGACGCGCGGCGTCTGCGATGCTCGGGGTGCAGGCAGGCGGCCAGCGGGGCAGGCCAGAGTTGGAGCTGGAGGTGTCGGCCGTTCGTGTCGGCAGGCGCTGGAGGGGCGTGTGGGCCCATCGGACTGGAGAATTCCACCAATGGACACTGTTGGGGCCCCAGAGGCGGTAGGCCACAGGACCAGGATCGTGGGGCAGTCAACTAATTCAAACCGACCTATCCGGTGTACAGGGAGAGGCGGGGGCCCATTGATGACAACTGGTGGGCTCGTCGCATCGGATCCGCTGCCAAAGGAGACAGGGGTGACCAGTTCCCTGGCCACTGGGACTAGGACTTTGGTCCAGATTCCCGAGCCTTCCGAGCGAGGAGCTAGCACCGAGGTGGAGAAGGGGACCAATCAGGCTGGGGTGCAGGAGGTGGAGCCGGTCGTGGCTGATCTGGTCGGGCCACAACAGGGGTCCCGTGCGGTCGAGTTGGGATTGGAGCAGGTGGTGGAGCCGACTGCGACAGCCTCGGAGATTCCACTGCAAGGGGACCAGATGGCCGTGTTGGGATTGGAGCAGGACTCGTCGGGGGATCCATTGCGGACGATTGTCTCGGTGCTTCCCAGCACTCTGATGGAAAATCAATCATTGGTGCCATAGAAGATCTCCTCGGTGCCAGGGGTGAGTGGAGACAAGGAAGCTGCTATACCTTTGACTATTTGTTGGGCCCCAATGGAAGATACTCTGTGGACCAACACATGCGGAGAGGGTAGTGCGCTGGTGGAGGAGGCAGCCACATCGGTGCCTGTGCCCATGAAACCAATGGGGGGGTAGGGAGACTACTATTCAGGATGTGACCACGTCAATTCCATGCAGTGAAAATAGGGATGTGGTTTTGGGCTCTCGACATCTGGTTTGCTCGGACTCCAGTCTGTCCACCAAAGAGCAAGTTGCGCTTGGAAATATCAAGAATTTCTGTGCAGGATTGCTGAAGAAACTGGCACCGCCTCTACTCAAGGAGTTTGAGGGGTTGCGAGGCGTTCGACCAGGGAAGGATCCGTTCACACCTCGATGCACTACCAGGTCGCTAGGTGTGGGAGGGCCATGCAAAACTAAGGCCTCGACTGCAGAGACGGTGCTGCTCAATACTCTGGGATTCGATTGCGAGGATCTGGCGATCTCAGAAGATGCGCTAGGTCAGCCTCGTGAGGTGTTTGACTCGCCCCTCCAAGAACAACAGTTAAGGGCGATCGCAGCCATCTTTGGCAAAGCAATTCCTCTTAACTTGGGGGCTGAGCTGGAGAACACTGAGATGGTGGCCACCTAGGTCACTTCTGGGGCGGTCTGTATGGACTTGGAGCACACTTTTCCCATGTCGTACAATTCACAGGAGTTGGTATGCTGGAACTTGAGGGGACTGAATAGCCCTGCTAGGAAGAAATCACTTAGAGAATTTGTCGAGTCCGTTCGGGTCGCTATCATTTGTATCATAGAAACTAAGCTGGAGTCGATGGATCAATTTGTAATAATGCAATGTGTTGGTCCAACCTATGATGGCTTTTTTTACTTGCCGGCTTTGGACACGCGTGGTGGAATTTTTGTGGCATGGGACTCCACGAAGGTGCAGTTGACTAACTTCGTTAATGACACAAACTTCACTACTAGCTATGTGTCCCCATTGGAGGGGTCGTCCTAGTGGCTCACGGTGGTCTATGGCCCGCAAGAAGATGCTCAAAAGATCACGTTTCTAGAGGAACTAGCGGCAAGGAGACAACTCTGTCATGGACCCTGGCTAGTTTGGGGAGATTTCAACATGATTCTGTATGCGGCAGATAAGAACAATGCTTTGCTAGACCGGAGGATGATGAGTAAGTTAAGAAGGTTTGTGGAGGATAATGCACTCAAGGAGCTTTTCTTACATGGGAGGAGATTTACGTGGAGCAGTGAGCGAGAAGTGCCGACGCTTACTAAGACTGACAGAGCTTTTGTGTCCATTGATTGGGAGCTGGACCATCCGGAGTGTTTATTGCAGGCTCTCTCTACGTCCACCTCTGATCATTGCCCTACGTTCCTATCTCTGGGAGAATATTTACACTATGTGAAGATATTTAGATTCGAGAAGTTTTGGTTCAAGCTAGATGGATTCCTGGATGTGGTGAGGGAGGCTTGGGTTTGCGAGCCAGCGATTTTGGATCCTTTTCACCGGCTTGACGTGTTGCTCAGGAACACGGCTAGAACTCTCGTGATATGGGGTCAGAAAAGAGTTGGAAACATCAAGCTGCAGATAGCCGTTGAAAATCTTTTCATATTGCAGTTTGATTATGCACAAGAGAATTGGCTGCTGAGCAGGGAGGAGCGAGGGATGCGAGGAATGCTTAAGCGCTTGGTACTCGGGCTTGCTTCGTTGGAACGAACTATATCCCGCCAGAGGTCTAGAATTTCTTGGCTGCATGAAGGAGATGCTAATTCAAAACTATTCCATCTTGTGGCTAATGGGAGGAGGATGAAGAACTATATCCCAGCTATTCACGTGGATGGGCAGGTTATCACAGATCAAGCTGGCAAGGAGGAAGCTTTCCATAATGCTTATAAGGCCATCCTTGGTAGGGACGAGTCACGGGAGCATACATTGGACCTACAAGCTCTAGGTATTACCGCGGTGGACCTGTCTGAACAAGACATGGTATTCTCAGAGGAGGAAATATGGGCGGTAGTTAAAGAGATGCCTTCGGATAAGGCACCGGGGCTGGACGGATTCATTGGGCTATTTTTTCAAAAATCCTGGCAGATTGTGAAGGGAGATTTGATCGCTGCTTTGCATAAACTGTTCATTGGCAATGGGGTGGGTTTTGGAAGGTTAAACCAAGCGCTTATAACCCTCATTCCAAAGTCTCCGGATGCATGCGGCATTAATCACTTCCTTCCGATCAGTTTGATCCATAGTTTGTCAAAGCTGGCTTCCAAGCTCATGGCAACAAGGTTGAGACTGAGGATGGGAGAGCTCGTGCATATTAACCAGTCAGTGTTCATAAAGGGTAGGAACATACATGATAACTTCTTGTTGGTACGTCAGATGGCACGCAGGTTGCACAAGAGGAAGGCCAAGGGTGTGTTACTCAAACTGGACATTTCTAGAGCATTTGACTCACTCTCGTGGCCTTTCCTTTTTGAGGTGTTGAGAGCAAAAGGGTTCTCGGAGCGTTGGATTTCTTGGGTGGCCACTCTTCTTACTTCAGCTAGCTCCAGAGTGATTGTGAATGGATTGGTGGGAGCTAAATTCATGCATGCAAAGGGGTTAAGGCAAGGAGACTCAATTTCCCCACTGCTATTTGTCATTGCCATGGATGTGCCCATGGACATTGTGATCATGGCACATGACTCTGAGGTTTTTAGTAAAATGAATGGATGCACCCATTTGCAGAGACTGTCTTTATATGTGGAAGACGTGGTCTTGTTCATCAAGCCAAACATATCAGACATGTACTTTGTGGGAGAGGTGCTTGCCATTTTTGGAGAAGCCTCAGGTTTGAAAATCAACTTTTCGAAGTCTGCCACAATTATGATCAGGGCGGATCAGGAGGATGAGCAGTTAGTCAGGGATGCTTTGCCATGGAAGATCGAGTCGTTCCCATGCAAGTATCTCGGCTTGCAGCTGAGCATCAAGCAGCTCAAGCGATCTGAGTGGCAACCGATGGTAGATGCGGCATTACACATTGTTCCAGGATGGCAACAAGGACTTGTGACACGGCCAGGGAGGCTGATCCTAGTGAACCAAGTCATGAGAGCTAGGGCGACACACCGTTTGATTGTGGCAGAGGCTCCCAAGTGGGCACTTGACAATATTGATAGAGGATGTCGAGCTTTCTTTTGGGCTAGGTCAGAACAGGTTCATGGGGGCAGATGCTTGGTCTCCTGGAAGAGAGTTTGCCGGCCTAAAGAGCTGGGAGGGCTGGGTGTCATCGATCTTTGCAAGCAAGGAACTGCCCTATGGATGAGATGGGCATGGTTATGGCGAACTGACGAGTCGAGGCCGTGGCAAGGGCGGAATTGGAGACCAGAGAAGCAGGTATGTCAGGCGTTCGGCAGTCTGGTAAAGTGGCAATTGGGTGATGGCACTAAGGTGTTGTTTTGGATGGATCGGCGGATCAATGGGACTACAATCAAGGAGCTGGCGCCGCGGGTTTTCGGTCGTGTCAGGACGCAAGTTGCCAACAGAAGAAGTGTGTGGGATGCTCTTTGGATGCAATCCTGGATGGAGGACATTAGCGGAGAGCTCGACACTAATGGGCTGGCGCAATTTATCAGGTTGTGTGAGATCCTGATGGAGGTGCAATTGATCCCTGACATGGAGGATATGCCAGTTTGGGACTGGAACAGGGAAGGAAAACACACAGACTCATCCGCGTACAGCATGATGTGTCTGGGTGGGGTTCGATTCCAGCACGCTACTGCAATCTGGAAGTGTTGGGCTCCTCTTGTCTGCAAATTGTTCATGTGGCTTGCCATCCAGTATAGGCTATGGACTTCAGACAGGAGGTGGAGACATGGGCTGCAGGAGGAGAAGTCACTGTGTTTCTTATGTGAGTAGGAAGAATATACGGTCGACCACATTATGATGCGGTGTGTCTTCTCCCGACAAGTCTGGTTCATGTGTTTTGGTCGAATGGGGGTTGACTTGGCTCTGTGCCCCTCAGCCCATGATAGAATTGGTGGATGGTGGTCAGACGCGAGGAAGCGCATGCCAAAACTGCATCGGAAGGGGTTTGACTCCGTGGTCATGTCCATATGCTGGAACCTTTGGAAACAGCGCAACGGCAGGGTGTTCGGACGCATGGACCTACGGAACGAAGGGGGCATAGTGGAACTAGTTTGGCAAGAGCTTGTGATGTGGACTAGGGCAGGAGCTATCGAAGTAGCTAGGTTCTGTGAGTAGTTGCCTTGGGCTGTGTATGGAGGCTATGGTAGGACGGTGTGTGTCACTACCTAGCGAACGTGTAATCTCTGGTAAATATTTTTCTCCTCTTCTATAAAGATAAGGTATGACATTGGCCTACCCTCGATAAAAAAAACCATGTTGACTGCTCGAGTACAAGTTGAACCTATTGAATTCATGCTCCAGCCAACTCATTTAAATGTCCGAACTGATGAAGGGAGGTGGGCAATATATTTCAACAGAACCAAGTGGTTGTCCGTGCGTCACTGGCCGGATGCACAATCCTGCTGATGCACGCCGTCCGCCCGTCACTCTGTCCGTCCGGTCTGATCAACTGCACACGCATATCTGCACCGAATTCGTGAAGATCGTCTTCGAGTACATGCGTCCCTCCACCGATCGAGCAACAGGCTGTAGTTGCGTAGACACTTCGGTTCACAGCATGTAACGCCCCGAGACCGATGTGCCAGGTGTCTTCCAGCTATTCGCCATCGTTGCCATGTCATTTGCTTGCGTGTTGCATTTCATCATGTCATCATGTGCATTGCATCATCATGTTTTCAAAACCTGCATCCGTCCGGGTTCCCCCAGTTCCCTCCGTTGCCCGTTCTGAGCCCAGACACGCTTGCACGCGCCCGCGGCACGTCCGAAATATTATTTTATAAGTGGCCAGAAAATGTTCTCGGAACGGGTTGAAAGTTGGCGTGCGGTGTTTTTATGTTGTAGGTAGGCCGCCTGTCAATTTTCGTCGCATTCGGAGTTCGTTTGACACCCTAACGGATAACTATAGCGGCAATATAGTCGGTCAAACGTCGGACGTTTTCGGTCTCCGGAAACAGTTGCCGGGCTGTATCTCTCTTCTCTTCTCTCAGCCCAAAGCTTTCTGCACAGTCCGCTGTCCACCGCCAGGCCCCGAAACCCTCTCTGCACAGTGCACCGAACCCCTCGCGCGCGTCCGAAGTTGTCCCGGACCCGACCCGGACAGTCGTCACCGTTGGATCCAGATCATCCCCAAACATCTACAAAACGTCTCTGTTTTGTTAATTGGACTCCCTAGCTATTTTTTCGTGATTAGAGGGACGAGGTAGCCCCTAACCTAGTCTGTGATGTATATATCCCCACTCCTAGTCTATTTGGACAAACCCTAAAACGTAGGGAGTTGTCCCATCTTTCCTTTTCGGCCGCCGCCACTCTCTCATCGGGATCCTTCCCGATCCACCCACCTACCTCTTTCGTTTTTCCCCAGTGGCCAACCAGCACTCAAGGATTCCCCTCGATCCAATCCCGCAGCCCCTCGAGTGGGAGGGCTTCGCCTGCCCGGAGCCCCGCGTTCCCGCCTCCGTCCGGCCATCCACATCGTCGGCACTCTCAGCAGATGAGCCGCCCTGCCGCCGTTCTCTTTCCCTCCATCTCTCCCTGCAGCTCCCTCCTCTCACCTCTCTCTCTCTCTCTCTGAACCAGGACGCCGCCCCATGGCCTCCAGCTCGCAGGCGCCGCCCACAGGAGCCCACCTGCGCCGAGCCACCCAGCGCCGTTCCGCCGCCTCCGTCTCGATCTGGTTCCGGCCCCGACGCCTATCCCCAAGGCTCCCTCTTCAACCTCCCACAGACCGCCGCTACCTCTGCTTCAGGAAACCACAACTTTCCGCCCTGGCAAGCATGGCCTCGCCTTCAAGCCTCCGACGACCGGCCTCGTCGTCGCCGGCTACCCCAGGCAGGCCCCATCGCGCCCCTGGCATCTCCCTCGCCGTCTCTTTCTTCCCCACTTCCTTGTTTGCTTCTCTGAATTCCCTGTCTTCGTTCTTCAGGTAACAGCCGACGCCGTGGATGCCAACCGCCAAGCAATCGCCTTCCACCGCCGCCCTTGCCTCGGATCCAGCCGATTCCCGTGGTCCCTCGCCCCGTCGAGTTCGTCTGCTGCTTTCTGCTCCGCGCCGCTGCTTCCCCAGCGTCCGGAGGAGGACGAACGCCTCCACGCCCAGCGTCTCGTTCTGTCCAGGAACGAGCGACTGCGCCCGTATCCTCCCCGCCTCGCGTTGACCACGCCAGCGCTAGGCCCAGCCCGCTTCTTTGCCTAGATGCCGTTTTAGCCCACCAGATCCGTCGGCCCATGAGGCCTGGTGAGCAGCCCCCTGTCCCTGTGCAGTTTTGGGCCTGCTAGAGTCGGCCCGGGATATGTTTTTTTTCGCAGAACAAATTTTCCTATTTATTCAGAGACTGTAGGTTTTGCAAAAAAAAACCCCGAACATCATGCATTTTATAACTGCACAACCGTGCATCGGATCTAAATAATTTATACATGAAACTTGTTTAAAATTATGTGTAGTTTAATAATATGCAACTTTCAACCATGTTTAAATTGTTTAAATTGTTGCTTGTTTAAATTTGCTTAAATAACTTGCTAAAATGATTTATTTCATAACTAAATAACCATAACTCGGATTTTAATAAACTTTATATGTAAATGGGGTGGAAAATTCCTAGTTTAACATGGTGGCCTCACTTTGCATGTTTAACAACTATAAAATATGGTTTAGGTCAGAATAGTACCAAAACTTAAAATGTGCACATGAGGAGTTTCCGGACTTGTTGTTCGTCGTTTCCGGCCTCATTTAAACTTGACTAGATAGGTAGTTTTACTTTGCTTCACCCTCTTGCCATGCTAATAACATTTAATCTTGTTGGGTACATAAACGAGATCAAACTAAGTAACTCGAATGTGGTGTTCCGTCAATATGCATCCCGTTGCATATTGAGCTCCACTTAATTTGTAGGATTGCTTGTGCATTTTGCCATGCCATGCCTCTTTAAACCGGACATGCATCATACTTGATTGTGCATCATGCCATGATTATGTAGTGGTTGTTTACTATGTTGTTTGCTTCTTTCCGGTGTTGCTTCTTCGGGTTGGTTCCGATAACGTCGTGTTTGTGAGGATCCATTCGACTATGTCCGTTTGTCTTCTTCATGGACTCGTTCTTCTTCCTTGTGGGATCTCAGGCAAGATGACCATACCCTCGAAATCACTTCTATATTTGCTTGCTAGTTGCTCGCTCTTTTGCTATGCCTATGCTGCGATACCTACCACTTGCTTATCATGCCTCCCATATTGTTAAGCCAAGCCTCTAACCCGCCTTGTCCTAGCAAGTCGTTGTTTGGCTATGTTACCGCTTTGCTCAGCCCCTCTTATAGCGTTGTTAGTTGCAGGTGAAGATTGGAGTTTGTTCCATGTTGGAACATGGATATTTTGTTGGGATATCACAATATCTCTTATTTAATTAATGCATCTATATACTTGGTAAAGGGTGGAAGGCTTGGCCTTATGCCTGGTGTTTTGTTCCACTCTTGCCGCCCTAGTTTCCGTCATATCGGTGTTATGTTCCCGGATTTTGCGTTCCTTACGCGGTTGGGTTATAATGGGAACCCCTTGACAGTTCGCCTTGAATAAAACTCCTCCAGCAAGGCCCAACATTGGTTTTACCATTCGCCACCTAGCCTTTTCTTTCCCTTGGGTTCTGCAGACTCAAGGGTCATCTTTATTTAAACCCCAGGCTAGTGCTCCTCTGAGTGTTGGTCCAAACTGAGCGATGTCCGGAGCTACCAGGGGCAACTCTGGGCTAGCCCACCCGACGTTTGGCTCATCCGGTGTGCCCTGAGAACGAGATATGTGCAGCTCCTATCGGGATTTGTCAGCACATCTGGGTGGCTTTGCTGGTCTTGTTTTACCATTGTCGAAATGTCTTGTAACCGGGGTTCCGAGTCTGATCGGGTCTTCCGCTAGAAGGAATATCCTTCGTTGACCGTGAGAGCTTGTGATGGGCTATGTTGGGACACCCCTGCAGGGATTTGAACTTTCGAAAGCCATTCCCGCGGTTATGGGCAGATGGGAATTTGTTAATGTCCGGTTGTAGAAAACCTGAGGTTGACCTTAATTAAAATACATCAACCGCGTGTGTAACCGTGATGGTCTCTTTCCGGCGGAGTCCGGGAAGTGAACACGGTGTTGGAGTTATGTTTCACGTAGGTTGTTCTAGGATCACTTCTTGATCATAGTTGTTCGACCGTGCTTTTGCCTTCTCTTCTCTCTCTCATTTGCGTATGTTAGCCACCATATATGCTAGTCGCTTGCTGCAGCTCCACCTCATACCTTTTACCCTTCCTATAAGCTTAAATAGTCTTGATCGCGAGGGTGTGAGATTGCTGAGTCCTCGTGACTCACAGATACTTCCAAAACCAGTTTGCAGGTGCCGATGTTACCGAGCAGGTGACGCAACCAAGCTCATGGAGGAGCTCGATGAAGATCTTGTCCTTTGTGTTGTTTCGTTCTAGTTGATCAGTAGTGGAGCCCAGTCGGGACGATCGGGGATCTGTGTAGCATTTGCGGTAGTCTTCTTTTATTTTGGTTCCGTAGTCGGACCTTGATTGTATTTGGATGATGTAATGCTTTATTCATGTATTGTGTGAAGTGGCGATTGTAAGCCATCTATGTATCTCTTTCCCTTATGTATTACATGGGTTGTGTGAAGATTACCTCACTTGCGACATTGCTTTCAATGCGGTTATGCCTCTAAGTCGTGCTTCGACACGTGGGAGATATAGCCGCATCGAGGGTGTTACAAGTTGGTAATCAGAGCCTTCCCCGACCTTAGGAGCCCCATGCTTGATCGAATCGCTGGCGTTATTGAGTCTACAAATGTTTTGAGTCATTTAGGATTATATATATCGGAGAGTTAGGAATTCTTTTTACTCCTCAGTCCCTTCGTCGCTCTGGTGAGGTATCCTGACGTAGAGTTTTGACTCTTCTCTTCTCAAATTTCACTAAAAAAAATTTAGGATCACGCGGGTATCTTGGAATCGTTCCGATGGTTTTTGTGACGAGAACATTGTTCTTGGTGCCTCCTGACATTTATGGGTTGTGGAAGTGTCCCGGGGAGTTGAGCTCTGAGGTGTTGTCGTCACAATTTTATCGTTGCAGTTCTGGAATACCTGAGATTAGTTTCACCGACATCAAAAATCTCTTTTATGCAGTTGTTGGTGAGATAACCTCGACGCCACCTAGTACTGGGGCAGCATTTCGGGAGTATTGCCATAACTTGTATAACGGATGCTTTTCGAAGGTTGAGGTAAACGATTTCCGAAGGTTTCTTGGTTATGTGTTGAAGGATGGATACAGCTGGATGTAGGATTTGCTAGTTTTGGGTGAGATAGTATGCTTCCCCTGTATCCCCAACACCTGATTGCATAACCGGAAAGTTTCGGGAGTTTATAAGTGGGAATTCAAGTAGCTCCTAGGATATCTTTCCGACAGATGTATGATATGAAATTGGGGTTCAACGTCTAGTGGTCCGCCTATCCACGATTGGTTTTACAGTGGTCTCGTTGTGCCTTAAAGAGTCCTTGGCTATGCCGACTCGGGGACGCTTCGTATGTCATGTGCACTGCCTTGTACATGATGGTACTGTATGATCGAGCCCGTGTAGGCCCCACCACGAAAACTTCGGATGAAATCTCTATCATATGTTTGTTTCGGCTTATTCTAGCCAATCCTTTGTTTTTGTTTTCAGTTGTGGTATTCGAGTTGCTTCGTAGTCAAATGTTGATTCCATACCTTCCCTAAGTGGTGTTCTCATACTTCTATGTGAACACTAATCCCTCATGATAATCAAGATTGTCATGTCAATCCTTGTCAACCGGCGTGTTTTCTCTTCAAGTGGTTCCGATCATTTCAACATCAGCAAGATCAATTATCAGTTCTTCTCAACGGTGTTTGTTTCATCCGTCTCCAAGTTGCCTTTGTTTTCCCACCCTCCCTCCCTTTGTTTCTTCAAGGACTCAGATTTCTTCATCAGGTATCCATTTTATTCTTGTGAAGTCTCTTCATTCTTTTCTTTCAATGTTCGTATCCGGTGATTCTCATGAAGATTCTAGCGGAGCTCCAAGTTCGTCACTCTTCACTCGTTTTCTTCTCTGGTGGATTCAAATCAAGTTTTCGGTGTTCATCTCATATCCCTTTTTCCTCGTTTCAAATACCTTCTCATACCGGTGCACCTCATAATAATTCACTTCTGGCTATTCATTTGTTCGGGAGTGCTGAAGATATCTCAGAAGGCTCGTCTTGTCTTTCAAGATCAGTTCAACCTATTTCGAGGTTGTTATCTCATTCTAGCCATTTAAATTTTACCGGTGCATTCTATATTTTAAATCGTTCTACGGTGTTTCTCTTGAGTGGGCCCTAACCCACAGATCTTTTCCCAGGATCTTACCTGACTCTTCTTATTTTCCCGGAGCTATCCTCAAATCTCTTTTCGAACTTTGACGTAAGAATGAATTGTCATCAGTCAAATGCCTTTCTCCAAGATCTTTCAAATTTTTTCATCGTTGGCTCAACCTTTCCATTCTTCATTCCTGAGTGTCTAAATAATTCATGGTGGTGTTTCTCATCATCATTCTCAGATTTTGAAGACCGAAAAAGAGTTTCTCTTTAATCTTGCTCCATTCTCTTCAAGATTCGTGATTGTAGCTTGTTGCCATCCTCTCATAATTGTTTTGATCGTGAGAATTCTTTTCACCTATCTGGAGCAATTCAAGAGTCTTCTCAGTTTGTTATCCGGAGTCCAGCAATTCAGGTTCATTCGTTCTCAGCTATCAGTTATCATTCTCCTATCTTACCGGTGCTTCGTTCAAGTGATCTCTAATTGGCTCGTGATCTCTTTGTTCTCATGTATCTAAATCCTCTCAAGCATCTTTGTTCATTTTATAATTCTTCCCGGTGTTTCTTTATCTTCTCTTTGTTCATTTTTAATTCTTACGGTGGTTTGTTCAAGAGTTCTCGTCATTCGTTATCATATTAATTCTTTCGTTGTTTCATTCTACCGGTGGTTTTTTTTGAAGACCTTCCCAAGTTTGATTTATATCTCTTTTAATCTTTTCTACGGGAATAAGTGTATGCCAAATCCGTTGCTTGTCATCAATTAAATTGGTGAAGGATGAGCATAACATAATTCTTATTCTTGATTCACCCAAGTGATTAATTCCCTATTCCGGAGGCTCATCAAATTCTTGATTTCAATTGTTTCATCTTCTCTTTTTTCCGGAGTTCCAACCTTTTTCAATTACATCTCCATGGAGACTCATTTAAATCATTGCAAGGCTTCAACCTTATTCTTTTCATCCTTCACTTCCTTTTGATCATTTTTTTATTACCGGAGTTCTTCACGAAGGCTCAACATGATGATTTGCAAGGATACTTTTCATTCTTCAATTGTTCTTCAAGATTTCTCTCGGAGCTAAGATCCACCAAGCTATACTCTAATATAAACATGGTGCTCAACACATGTTTTGTCTCGAGGAGTTTAAGCATTCTTCATCTTGCATTTCTAAGTGCAGTCCTTCATATCTCATCTTTTGAGGTGGTGTTATGTCATTGGTGATAATTTTTCCTTCGTGTTCATGATTGACAAGTTGTCCGGAATGACATATTTTAAACCCATCATTTTCAATTCTTTCATGAGATCCTTTGAAACCCATCAATCTCTTCATTGGAGTTATCTTGGGTCATATTTCACCTAAAGCTTTCCCTAAGGATTGTGCTAATTATGGTGCTTATAAATGACCCTAGTTCTTCATTTATCCTCCCGGTGATATAAGTTTCTCGTCTCCTTGTTCATATTAATCTAATCTATTGTTTCCGTTAGTGGCATAATTCCACCTCATAGTTTTGAGATGTTCTCCTTAAGCCCACTACAACCTTGTTCTTTTCGTTGTTGGTTTTCCAACAACTCCGTTCGAAACTTCTCCTAAAGATGCTTTCAAGCTCATTTGAGGTAGAAGGTATTGTTTTCTTCTCCGTTCTTTTGATTCCATTCTTTTATCTCTTATGGAGGCATTGAGGTGTTGCTCTTTTCACTCATCATCTCGGATTGTCAGGACCATGTTCTTTTCGTGCTTATCCTTTTAACCGGAGTGTCGTGTCCTCTTTTCAAGTATCCTCTCATCTTGTCAAGTTCAATTCCTTCCATTTAAAGGCGGAGTGCTGTCCAAATTATATCATTCTTATTCCTTCCCTATCTTGTTTTAACCGGAGTATTGTGCCCCTTTGCTCAAGTTCTTTTCGCCTTATCAAGCCTTGCACCTCTTTTCAACCAGAGTGCTGTCTGAGATCTTTCTTACCCCTTGTTCCATTCATTCAATAGTTCCGGAGGCAGTATGTTGCGAATTCATCAAGTATCTTCTCATCTTACCAAGTTCTTATTCAATTCCTTTTCTTTTCAACCAGAGTGCTGCCCGAGTTTGTTCTTCCTTGTTCCTCTTTTCTAACGGAGTGTTTTCAACTTCGTTCATCTCCGTTGTATTCTTTTCTCGTAATGGCTTAACCTTTCAAGGTTCTTTGGTTTCACTCGTTTGTCAAAGAAGCAACTTAGCTTTACCTTTTCTCTTTCCCTTCCATTTTTCCCTCCGGCGCCATTCTAGATCTCGGGACGAGATCCTCTCGTAGTGTTGGAGTGTTGTAACGCCCCGAGACCGATGTGCCAGGTGTCTTCCAGCTATTCGCCGTCGTTGCCATGTCATTTGCTTGCATGTTGCATTTCATCATGTCATCATGTGCATTGCATCATCATGTTTTCAAAACCTGCATCCGTCCGGGTTCCCCCAGTTCCCTCCATTGCCCGTTCTGAGCCCAGACACGCTTGCACGCGCCCGCGGCACGTCCGAAATATTATTTTATAAGTGGACGGAAAATGTTCTCAGAATGGGTTGAAAGTTGGCATGCGGTGTTTTTATGTTGTAGGTAGGCCGCCTGTCAATTTTCGTCGCATTCGGAGTTCGTTTGACGCCCCAACGGATAACTATAGCGGCAATATAGTCGGTCAAACGTTGGACGTTTTCGGTCTCCGAAACAGTTGCCGTGCTGCATCTCTCTTCTCTTCTCTCAGCCCAAAGCTTTCTGCACAGTCTGCTGTCAACCGCCAGGCCCCGAAACCCTCTCTGCACAGTGCACCGAACCCCTCGCGCGCGTCCGGAAGTTGTCCCAGACCCGACCCGGACAGTCGTCACCGTTGGATCCGGATCATCCCCAAACATCTACAAAACGTCTCTGTTTTGTTAATTGGACTCCCTAGCTATTTTTCTCGCGATCGTCCATTTACGATCGGAGGGACGAGGTAGCCCCTAACCTAGTCTGTGATGTATATATCCCCACTCCTAGTCTATTTGGAAAAACCCTAAAACGTAGGGAGTTGTCCCATCTTTCCTTTTCGGCCGCCGCCACTCTCTCATCGGGATCCTTCCCGATCCACCCACCTACCTCTTTCGTTTTTCCCCAGTGGCCAACCAGCACTCGAGGCTTCCCCTTGATCCAATCCCGCAGCCCCTCGAGCGGGAGGGCTTCGTCTGCCCGGAGCCCCGCGTTCCCGCCTCCGTCCGGCCATCCACATCGTCGGTGCTATCAACAGATGAGTCGCCCTGCCGCCGTTCTCTTTCCCTCCATCTCTCCCTGCAGCTCTCTCCTCTCACGTCTCTCTCTCTCTTTGAACCAGGACGCCGCCCCATGGCCACCAGCTCGCCGGCGCCGCTGACAGGAGCCCACCTGCGCCGAGCCACCCAGCGCCGTTCCGCCGCCTCCGTCTCGATCTGGTTCCGGCCCCGACGCCCATCCCCGAGGCTCCCTCTTCAACCTCCCACAGACCGCCGCTGCCTCTGCTTCAGGAAACCACATCTTGCCACCCTGGCAAGCATGGCCTCGCCTTCGCGCCTCCGATGACCGGCCTCGTCGTCGCCGGCTACCCCAGGCAGGCCCCATCGCGCCCCTGGCATCTCCCTCGCCGTCTCTTTCTTCCCCACTTCCTTGTTTGCTTCTCTGAATTCCATGTCTTCATTCTTCAAGTAACAGCCGACGCCATGGACGCCAACCGCCAAGCCGTCGCCTTCCACCGCCGCCCTTGCCTCGGATGCGGCCGATTCCCGTGGTCCCTCGCCCCGTCGAGTCCCTCTGCTGCTTTCTGCTCCGCGCTGTTGCTTCACCGGCGTCCAGAGGAGGACGAACGCCTCCGCGCCCCGCGTCTCGTTCTGTCCAGGAACGAGCGACTACGCCCGTATCCTCCCCGCCTCGCGTTGACCACGCCAGCGCCAGGCCCAGCCCGCTTCTTTGCCTAGACGCTGTTTTAGCCCACCAGATCCGCCGGCCCATGAGGCCTCGTGAGCAGCCCCCTGTCCTTGTGCACTTTTGGGCCGGGCAGAGTCGGCCCGGGATATGTTTTTTTTCGCAGAACGAATTTTCCTATTTATTCAGAGACTGTAGGTTTTGCAGAAAACCCCCCGAACATCATGCATTTTATAACTTCACAACCGTGCATCGGATCTAAATAATTTATATATGAAACTTGTTTAAAATTATGTGTAGTTTAATAATATGCAACTTTCAACCATGTTTAAATTGTTGCTTGTTTAAATTTGCTTAAATAACTTGCTAAAATGATTTATTTCATAACTAAATAACCGTAACTCGGATTTTAATAAACTTTATATGTAAATGGGGTGGAAAATGCCTAGTTTAACATGGTGGCCTCACTTTGCATGTTTAACAACTATAAAATATGGTTTAGGCAGAACAGTACCAAAACTTAAAATGTGCACATGAGGAGTTTCCGGACTTGTTGTTCGTCGTTTCCGGCCTCATTTAAACTTGACTAGATAGGTAGTTTTACTTTGCTTCACCCTCTTGCCATGCTAACAACATTTAATCTTGTTGGGTACATAAACGAGATCGAACTAAGTAACTCGAATGTGGTGTTCCGTCAATATGCATCCCGTTGCATATTGAGCTCCACTTAATTTGTAGGATTGCTTGTGCATTTTGCCATGCCATGACTCTTTAAACCGGACACACATCATACTTGATTGTGCATCATGCCATGATTATGTAGTGGTTGTTTACTATGTTGTTTGCTTCTTTCCGGTGTTGCTTCTTCGGGTTGGTTCCGATAACGTCGCGTTTGTGAGGATCCATTCGACTACGTCCGTCTGTCTTCTTCATGGACTCGTTCTTCTTCCTTGCGGGATCTCAGGCAAGATGACCATACCCTCAAAATCACTTCTATCTTTGCTTGCTAGTTGCTCGCTCTTTTGCTATGCCTATGCTGTGATACCTACCACTTGCTTATCATGCCTCCCATATTGTTAAGCCAAGCCTCTAACCCGCCTTGTCCTAGCAAACCGTTGTTTGGCTATGTTACCGCTTTGCTCAGCCCCTCTTATAGTGTTGTTAGTTGCAGGTGAAGATTGGAGTTTGTTCCATGTTGGAACATGGATATTTTGTTGGGATATCACAATATCTCTTATTTAATTAATGCATCTATATACTTGGTAAAGGGTGGAAGGCTCGGCCTTATGCCTGGTGTTTTGTTCCACTCTTGCCGCCCTAGTTTCCGTCATATCGGTGTTATGTTCCCGGATTTTGCGTTCCTTACGCGGTTGGGTTATAATGGGAACCCCTTGACAGTTCGCCTTGAATAAAACTCCTCCAGCAAGGCCCAACATTGGTTTTACCATTCGCCACCTAGCCTTTTCTTTCTCTTGGGTTCTGCAGACTCAAGGGTCATCTTTATTTAAACCCCGGGCCAGTGCTCCTCTGAGTGTTGGTCCAAACTGAGCGATGTCCGGAGCTACCAGGGGCAACTCTGGGCTGGCCCACCCGACGTCTGGCTCATCCGGTGTGCCCTGAGAACGAGATATGTGCAGCTCCTATCGGGATTTGTCGGCACATCTGGGTGGCTTTGCTGGTCTTGTTTTACCATTGTCAAAATGTCTTGTAACCAGGATTCCGAGTCTGATCGGGTCTTCTCGCTAGAAGGAATATCCTTCGTTGACCGTGAGAGCTTGTGATGGGCTATGTTGGGACACCCCTGCAGGGATTTGAACTTTCGAAAGCCATGCCCGCGGTTATGGGTAGATGGGAATTTGTTAATGTCCGGTTGTAGAAAACCTGAAGTTGACCTTAATTAAAATACATCAACCGCGTGTGTAACCGTGATGGTCTCTTTCCGGCGGAGTCCGGGAAGTGAACACGGTGTTGGAGTTATGTTTCACGTAGGTTGTTCTAGGATCACTTCTTGATAATAGTTGTTCGACCGTGCTTTTGCCTTCTCTTCTCACTCTCATTTGCGTATGTTAGCCACCATATATGCTAGTCGCTTGCTGCAGCTCCACCTTATACCTTTTACCCTTCCTATAAGCTTAAATAGTCTTGATCGCGAGGGTGTGAGATTGCTGAGTCCCCATGACTCACAGATACTTCCAAAACCAGTTTGCAGGTGCCGATGTTACCGAGCAGGTGACGCAACCAAGCTCAAGGAGGAGCTCGATGAAGATCTTGTCCTTTGTGTTGTTTCGTTCTAGTTGATCAGTAGTGGAGCCCAGTCGGGACGATCGGGGATCTGTGTAGCATTTGAGGTAGTCTTCTTTTATTTTGGTTCCATAGTCGGACCTTGATTGTATCTGGATGATGTAATGCTTTATTCATGTATTGTGTGAAGTGGCGATTGTAAGCCATCTATGTATCTCTTTCCCTTATGTATTACATGGGTTGTGTGAAGATTACCTCACTTGCGACATTGCTTTCAATGCGGTTATGCCTCTAAGTCGTGCTTCGACACGTGGGAGATATAGCCGCATCGAGGGCGTTACACAGCATCACCGCCATGTGGTTTTCTCATAGCTGCACCGACCTGCGTGTTGCCGTTGCGTCGTCCCTTCGGGCCGTAGTGTCGTGGCCCGCGGTACACCTCCATCCTGAGGTCGCCCGCTCCAGGCCATCCCTGTGGTTGTGCCGACCCTTGCGCCGCTGCTTCATCGCACCGTCGGGCCGTAGCGAGCGTGCCGCGCGGTCCCTACCGCTGCCCCGTGGTTCTTTCCACAACTGCACCGACCTGCGTGTTGCTGCTACGTCGTAATGTCGTGGCCCGCGGTCCACCGTAGCCCCGAGGCCGTTCGCTCCAGGTTGTCCCTATGGCTGCACCGACCCTCACGCTGCCGCTGCGTTGCCCCATCAGGCCATAGTGAGTGTGGCACACGGTCCCTGCCGCCGCCATGAGGTCTTCCCCGTCGTTAGCCCGATATGCACGTTGCTGCTGCGTCGTCCCTTCGGGCCGTAGTGCCGTGGCACGCAGTCCACTTCGCCATCCACGCGCGTCGACTTCTGTGTGGTATGCGCCGTGCCGCCTCCCTAGGCGCTGGAACACCGTCGTCCGCACCAATCTTCATCACGCTGTCGGGTTCATTCTCGCTTACTTCGAGCATTGTTGCCGTGCTCCCAACCTAGCCGCCGGCCGACGGTGCCTCCTCAGGCCGCGCTGTCGCCGCTCTTCTTCCACGGCTCCACGACGACTTCCTTGACACCGGCCAACTGACTCGACATTGACCACAACGTTATTCGCACGACTACCTTGACCACGGCTACACCACCCTACGCCCTCGGCTACATCGACATCGGCACAAAGGGCTGCCGCGCGCCTTGCTTGAACAACCTCACCGGTTTCCACTCCAGTCATGACTTCCTCGATGCATCAACTGTTACGACTATGGGAGGGTGTCATCGGCTTGCCTTCGGATTGTTCTCTAGTCTCACCGTCTACATCGCTACCATTGTGACTGCAGGGGGATGTTGAGTATTATGATTATTATGAAGTATATGATAGACTAGGATTTGGTCATGCCTTGTCTTGTACTCCAAGTTGACCATTGTACTCCTATATATATGCCCACGAGGCTCAAGCAATAATCATCAATGGGAATGGCTAGAAATCAGTCAGCTGGATTTTTTTGAGCCATTGGATGCGAAATCAAAGGCCCATAGTGCTTCTTCAACCTCCACCCCTTCAGCCGCTAGCCACCACTGGCCGAACCGCCGGCCCACGCCGCCCCATCCTCCCCGGAACCACTCCCCACCGCCAGTCCTCTGCCACCCCGGCCATCCCTCTAGGCCCCCCCTCGCCGAGCTTTTTCTCCGATGAATCCCCACGCCACCGCGCCCCACCACCGCCCCCACCCTGAACCCTAAGATAGATACCGGGGTAGCCTCTCCGGCAAGCCCCCCGATGTGGCTGGTTCTTCCTTCCCTCTGGTGAGCCCCCCCCCTTGAAAACTGACTGACCCAAAGTCGGATCAGTCGACTGAAGTGTAGCTAAAGTGCTAAACTGATCATCAATTCAACCAATCCCTCTCTATTCCCTTATAACACGTAAAATAGGTTTTTTCTACCTTTGTAATAGTGGTCTACTCTAATAGCTGGACATACAATATCACACGGTAGTCCTGGACAATCGTATCACGTGATCATCCATATAGCATGTGAGTATGTGAGCCTTCGCATTACACGACTGCTGATGTAGGATGGAAACCCTAAGGCCGATCTTTCACGATTTGGAGGTGATCCTACGAAGAACACGAGGGGAAACACTCAAATTGATGAGATCCAATCACACATATGCTAGATCCTTGAACATAAAGAGTGATACAAGATCCAAACGCAACAAAGGACGATACAAGAGGCGGTAGTTCTTATCCGTGAGGAGGTCTTGAGGGGTCTTCCTGTGAGGGGTCTTGAATCCACTTGGGGGATCTTCTCCATAGAGGTCATGAACTCCAATGGAGAAGTAATCAAGTGGATGAGTAAAGCTCTATCTCTCAAATGAGCTAATCCTTTGCTAACCCTAGAAAGAGGGAGGAGGAGTATATATAATCTAAGTGGGCGAAGGGGTACATGGGCCTCGGCCCAACACGTTTAGCACACACAGGCATTGGTCGTCTGGCAGCTATCGGACGTCCGGTGGCTCGCGAGGGTCCGGTCGTCCGGAAGGTGTTGGACGTCCGGCGTTTTGGCTCTGATCAGGCGGCATCGGATAGCCGGGGGCCGTCGGTTATCCGGTCGTCGGTCATCCGGGGGTCTCAGATTTTCATTAATTTCCGTTATGTTGGGTGACACCGATCGTCCGGAGGGGCTCGATCATCGGGTCGCTGGGGTGTGTTGGACGTCCGGTCCGTGTTGGTCGTCCAGCCGCTGTAGCGTTCGCTAGCTAGGACCTGGGCTAGCTTGATGACGCTCCAGGCGTCGAACATCTGGTCCAGACCGGTCGTCCGGTGGCTGTAGACTTCTGGCAGCACGTTCTCTTGGTCCATGTACTTAGTGTCCTCATTGTCTTGTCCGTAGGGTGTAGCTGTCCCGTGGCTTCCCTGATCACACATAGGGTTTCCGCTTGAGGTAGTACCATTTCTCACATGTAGTAAGTGGTAGTTCGAAGAGGAGCGGGTTCACCTTAGTTGCGATAGCCCTTGCTCGGGATTTTGTCATAGGTCCAAGTGGTGTCGTGGGAGACGTAGGTAGGTCCATGGGGATGACAGCGGGATGCTCCGCATCATCTCCCCCCCTTGGCAAAGATCTGACCTCGGATCGAAAGCCTCATTACCATGGTAGGGAGAGAGATCCTTGACATTGAAGATGTCGCTCATGTTGTACTTGTCATGTGGGAGATCGATCTTGTAAGCATTGTTGTTGTAGCGTGCTAGCACCTTGAAGGGTCCGTCGGCTCACAGTAGAAGCTTGGATTTGCGTTTGTTGGGGAAGCGGTCATTACGAAGGTGTAGCCACACGAGATCTCCAATGTTGAATATCATGGGTTGCTTGTTGATGTTGAGCTTGGCCGCGAGTCATTGTACTTGGCGTTCGATGGTGTGCCTTGTATCTTCATGCATCTTCTTGAGGTAGCTCACTCGTGCACTTGCATCCATGTTGATGCGCTCTTGTAGTGGTAGGGGTAGAATGTCCAAAGGAGACAACGGGTTGAAGCCATAGATGATCTCAAAGGGGGACTTGCCGGTAATAGAATGTCTTGCATGGTTGCATACTCGGCAATGGGTAGGCACTCCTCCCATTCCTTGATGTTCTTCTTGATCAACACGCGTAGTAGAGCGGAGAACGTCCGGTTCGTGACCTCTGTTTGGCCGTCGGTTTGAGGATGATATGCCGAAGAAAACAAAAGCTTGATTCCGAGCTTGGCGCATAAGGTCTTCCAAAAATATCTTAGGAACTTGATGTCGCGGTCCGAGATAATCGTCTTTGGCACTCCATCTAGACGCAATATTTCCCTACAAAAGAGATTTGCAACATGTGAAACATCGTCTATCTTGTTGCATGGTATGAAATGTGCCATCTTAGAAAATCGGTCCACAACAACAAACACGAAATCTTTGCCATTTCTAGTTCTAGGCAAACCAAGTACAAAATCCATACTAATGTCTTCCCATGGGTGATATTGAATAGGAAGTGGCATATAGAGACCATGGGGTTGAGCTTTAGACTTAACTTTGCGACATGTAGAGCATCGGTTGGTGAAGCGTGAGACGTTGCAGAACATCTTGGGCCAAAAGTAGTTCTTGAAGAGCGTAGCGGATGTCTTGTCGTGTCAAAAGTGTCCCATAAGTCCTCCTTCATGAGCCTCTTGCAAAAGTAACAAACAAAGAGAAGACTCGGGTATACATAGTTTGTTAGCTCTCATAAGATAATCATCTTTGATGTAATAGCGTTCCCAAGATGTTGATACGTCTCCATCGTATCTACTTTTCCTAATGCTTTTCCTCTTGTTTTGGACTCTAATTTGCATGATTTGAATGAAACTAATCCGGACTGACGTTGTTTTCAGCAGAACTACCATAGTGTTGTTTTTGTGCAGAAATAAAAGTTCTCAGAATGGAACAAAATGTTGCGAGGATTTTTATATAATAAATGAGAATTTCTAGAGCCAAGAACCACCGGAGGGGGGCACCTGGGTGGGCACAACCCACCAAGGCGCGCCCCCTCCAAGCGCGCCCAGGTGGGTTGTCCCCACCTGGTGGCCCCGTAGACCCTAAAGCCGACGCTATAAAATCCTATTTTTTCCAGAAAAAATTCAAGGGAGAAAGAATTATCATGTTCCACGAGACGGAGCCGCTGCCATCTCCCGTTCTTCATCGGGAGGCCAGATCTGGAGTCCGTTTGGTGCTTTGGAGAGGGGGATCTTCGATCTTCGTCATCACCAACCCTTCTCCATCGCTAATTCCATGATGCTCCCCACCGGGAGCGAGTAATTCCTTCGTAGGCTCGCTGGTCGGTGAGGAGTTGGATGAGATTCATCATGTAATCTAGTTAGTTTTGTTAGGGCTTGATCCCTAGTATCCACTATGTTCTGAGGTTGATGTTTTTTTTTTGACATTGAAGACTGCAGGGTTTACACCCCACAGCAATTTATTAAAAAACGACAGGAAGAACATCAAAGAGTTCCTTAAGAAAAGGAACTGGGCAGGAAAGGAAAGAAAAAGAAAACTGTACAAACTAGTCTAGACAGAAAAGAAAAGTCTAACTATAAAGATTACAAATGCAGGGCCCCTCAAGGAGGCAGGAAATCAATCCATCTGATCAAAGCATCCCTGTGTCTTGACTTGATTCTGTGAGCTAAGAGAGAGATGTCTTGGACAAAGCCATTCCTCCACTGCCTAAAGGTAGGTCTGAGATACCTGAAGACTTTGTCATTCCTAACTTTCCAAATATTCCACCAAGTGAGGAAGACCACTTCAGAGAAGAAAGGCTTATTGAAATCCTTCCTAGCATGGTGTGCAATCTGCACCATATCCTGACTATTGAGCCATGAAATTTGTAGATAGTTCCATACTGTCATGCTGAAGTTGCATTGGAAGAATAAATGATTCATGTCTTCAAGTGCTCCTGTGTGACAAAGTACACACTCAGGCCCATCATTGATCTTCCACTTCCTGCGTTGAATCATATCTTTGGTGTTTACTCTGTCCATAATGACAAGCCAGGGAAACATTTTAATTGTCATAGTATAGCAGGATTTCCATATCCAACAGAGAAGAGGGTTGACAGGAATTGGCTCATGAACAAAGTTATAGTATTTCTTTGCTGTAAACCCAGCTTTCTTCCCATGTTTCCATTGCCAGGAAGCATTAGCAGCAACATCGAAGGAAATCTCAGCCATAATTCCAGACAATTGATTAAACTCCATATAGGCCAATTCAGATAGTAGCAAGGAGAACATGCTCTGAAACTCACTGGTCTGCAGCACTTCCATAACAGAGAAATTCTTTTGCAAGCAGAAGGAAAAAATTCTGGGGAATTTGTCTTGGAGTGGTATGCATGAGTTATCAATTTCCCAAGAATCAGACCAGAATAGCAAAGAGTCCCCTCTTCCCATAGATACAGAAGAAACAGCCTTGAATTTATCCATTAGCTTACAGATGTCTCTCCACCAAAAGGAGCCACACAAAGCAGTGTCATGAGGAACTCTCTGATAATAGTAACTGTCCCAGATCAAATGAACCCCTGGCACATCTACTTTGTTATAGAACTTATTGAGGAATTTCATTAACAAAGCTTCATTTTGCAGGCCCAGATTGAGTATGCCAAGCCCACCCTTAAGTTTGGGCCTGCAGACCAAGGGCCAAGCAGCCAGATAATTCCCCTTCTCCTGACCATACTTTCTCCATAGACATTGTCTCTGTATTCTTTCCAGTTGCTTTAAAATCCCTTGTGGTATTGATAAACTACAAAGGAAAAAGATTGGCAATGAAGAGATAACAGAGATTACCAACTGCAGCCTACTACCTTGGGGCAGAAACCATGAGCTAGCAGTTAACCTTCTTTCCATACAGTCAACTAGTGGAAGCAGATCAACAATTTTGGGCCTAGTTGTGCCCACTGGCAGACCCAAATATGTGAATGGCATAACCCCCAGTTGGCACCCAAACTGTGCAGCAAGAACATTGGCAGAAGTGGCATCCACATTGATTGGGTACATTGATGATTTGTGATAATTAATCTGCAGTCCAGTTGCCATGGAGAAGGACTTTAGAACAGACTTAAGCACCTCCAACTGAGCAGAATCATCATTCACAAACAGAAGTGTGTCATCAGCATATTGGACCACTGGGTAATCAGGATCATGAGTTAGTAGGGGCAAAGAGAGAAGTCCTTTCATGAGATGATCATTAATCATAGTCTGCAATAGATCAGCAGCAATCACAAACAACAAAGGTGAAATGGGATCACCTTGCTTTACCCCACACTTGCACTTGAAATGATTTCCTGGTACCCCATTAAGTAAGATTGAGGAGGTTGCTGAGGACAACAATTGTTGTATTTAGGATATCCATTTATTATCAAAACCCTTTGCCACCAAGATCTTTATAATTGCCTCATGCTGAATAGAATCAAAGGCTTTTTCAAAGTCAAGTTTGAGTAACATGATTGGCTGTTTTGACTGATGGCACTGGTGAATGTACTCAAAAGTCCATGCTATACAATCCTGAACGGTTCTTGACTTGATAAAGCCATTTTGATTCTTATGCACACATTTGGTTATTTCATCTTGGAACCTGTTGGTTGCAAGCTTAGTGTGGAATTTCAACCCCACACTTGTCAAAGAAATTGGCCTAAAATCTCCAGCAGTTTCAGGTGACAACTTTTTGGGGATCAGAGTTATGAAGGCCTCACTAAGATTTTCAAGCTGAGCAGTTCCAGCATGGAACTCATTGACCAGTGCAATGAAATCTCCTGAAATGATTGGCCAACACTTTTTCATAAAAAGACCATTAAATCCATCTGGTCCAGGAGCCTTGTCAGTGGGCAATTCCCTGATCACCTGCTCAATTTCTTTGACCTCAAAAGGCCTAGTGAGGACATCTAGCCCCTGCACCCTAGGGATGATAGAAAGGATGTCATTTCCAGAAAGATTGGTTTCACAGTTCCCATTCTGCCCTTAAAAATCTCCAGAAATTCCTTAGCAATTGTGTCATGGTCTGAAGAAATTGTTCCATCAGATAACTGTAAGGTGGCAATTGAATTTTTTCTATATCTCTCAGTTGCCATGGCTTGGAAGAATTTGGAATTTTCTTCCCCCACTTTGATGTACCTAATGGTGCACCTCTTCTTCCAGTATAGAAATTGCAAATGAAGAAGATGTTCATGGTGCATCTTCACCAGTTTTCTGAAATTGGATTCAGATAAGAACAGAGGCCTGGAGTCTTCCAAATCATCTAACCAAAAAATCACCCAGTTACACTTCTCCATCAGAATTTTAATATGTGACAAACCCTTCTGCCATTTCTTAAGAGCAAACCTAAAAGCTTTTAGTTTGTCCATAATAATTGCTGATATGTGTGTTTTATGAGAATGCTTTTGCCAAACCTGTTGAACACACTCCATGAAACCAGGTTGGTGGACCCAATAATTTTCAAATCTGAATATGTGAGCCTTTGGGATGTTTGTGCATATAGAAACCACACATGGAATATGATCTGACGCAGTTTTGGCAAGAGGTGTGACTTGAGTATTTCGGTATTGGTCAATCTAGCTGGCAGAGGTAAAAAACCAATCCAACTGTTCAAGCATATTAGACCAAGTGAAGCTTCTTCCTTTTAGAGGTAATTCAAGCAGTCCCAAGTGACCTATGATCTCATTGAAAATAAAAATATCATTGACATCTCCACCAGGAAGATTTCTATTGTCTAGAGATCTAATGAAGTTAAAATCTCCCAACAACAGCCAATTCTGTTCAGGTTCAACCTTTAAATTATAAAGCCAACTGACAAATTCATCCCGTAAGACACCCTGACAGGGTCCATAAATATTGACTAGGTACCATATGTCATCATTATGCACAAACTTGAAACTAATCACAACCCCATAAGGTTTAACTTCAATTAAGGTCCCTGAAAAAACATCTGATCGCCACACAGTTAAAATGCCACCAGAAGCTCCCCTTGAAGGAGATTCAATAAACTGATCAAAACCCATAGGACAAATGATTTTAATTAAATTTCGAGGGCACTTAGAGAGCTTAGTTTCCTGCAGGCAGACAACCGCACATTGACTTTCAGATACTTTCTGCCTAACCGCACGCTGCCTTGTTTCAGAATTCAACCCACGAACATTCCAACAAAGAACCTTCCAGCTACGCATTGACCTTTGATTCATAGAATAATATACAAGAACATAGCAAAAATAGTGTGACACCTAGTGCCACACAACCCAGGCCATAGAAAACCAGAAGTGCCAAGTCTAGACCATAGTGCATAAGTTCAGAGAGGACATAACAGACAACAAATTTGACAGGCTCGCTACACCTAGACAAAACATTAAACTTTAACATTTAAGCACTGCCGGAGGAGGATTCGTCCTTAGGATTAGCCATAAGCTTCTCCTGAGACAGCAGGTTGGAATCAATTTCCAGCTCTGCTCCAATTGCCTGCAGCACCCCAAGCGGCGTCGACGGGGGGACATCTTCAGACTTGTCGTTGCCCACATCTTCAGTGTTGTTGTCCATGCCAGCAGCAGCTTCCGGATTGGGCCGGGCCTTCTCTTCCATGGGCTTGGACCTAGGACGTCTTTTAGCAGGCTGAAGTGAAAGTTGCTCAAAAACCATAGGTTTGAAACCATCCAACTTTGCCGCGCTCCTCGTACATCTTCTAACTGAAGTGTCCACCAAGGGAGCAGATATCTTCCGCCTACCACGCTAGTTTTTCTGGCGAGTCTTGGACTCCGTAGCGAAAACCACAGGAGAGGAAACCTCCTCCTGGCCAGAAAGCCCCACAGCCCCAGAATCCACAGCAACCACAGCATCAGAAATCAACAGCCCATCAGAACTCACATCACCAGAATGCCCATCACTTGAGACAGAAGAACTAAAACTAGGCAAGGCACCAAACAAGGATCGAGCAACTGGGCGCCTAGTGACAGTTGCAATATTGCTAGGCAGAGTACTGGGCAAACATGGGACCAGCATGGACATCCTCTGAGAGTCATCAAACGCAATCGACCATTTACGCTTGGAATAGGTGACAGTCCCGAAGGGCTTGAAGAAAATGGACCTGGGCACCTCCTTCACTGAAAAGTCAAACATCAAATTCTCAAACGAGCGCTTCCAAAGCATTTCAGGCGGAGGAGTTGGTCCAGCCACAATCCGAGCCATCCCAATGAAGATCTGATGGTGCTGAATTTCAGGTGGCTGATAGGGGACAATAGCTAATGGATTTTCCGCCACAACTGCAGGTTGAACATGAACTGGGACAATCAGATCGAACAATGGTGGATGCTGCGGTTGAACGACCTGCAGAGGCTGCTCAACAGACTCAGATTCTTCTGGTTGATCAATGACAATGGATACTTGATCTTGTTCTGGCACAACGGGCTGTGGGGGATGATTATTGTCCTCCTCATCTCCCCATTGAGCATTGCCCTAACCAGTAGCAATTGGGTTATCAGGAGGGGGAGGGGGTGCGAGAGGCGCGTCATTCCATCCACGCATTGGGTAAGGCGGGAGAACAAATGGTATGTTGTCTGGAATTAGCTGTCCAGGCATTGGATGAGGATTGCCATCCAAGGGAATCGGATCCTCATCATTGGGCATCCGGTCGGCAAAGTCTGCCCCAAGAACATAACATGCAGCAGTCCAGGAAACTTGTGCACCCCCAATTCAGCATAATCTCCAAAAACCACATCCCTTGGCACAAGAGGCGTATCCGGAAAGCTTGCCTCCACAATAGTACGGGCTAGGTACAGATCTTCACTATCCCAAGAATGAAACTTTCCAGAAGTACCTACTTCCTGAGAGATATACTCTGTCGTACGATAATCAAGTGGAATCCCAACGAACATGAGCCAACCCTTACGAAAACCATGATTTCCTTTGAAGTTTTCCCCCTCATCATGCTTCATAAATCTAACAAATCAATCATTTCCCAAAGAAAATGGTGGATGCTGAATCAAAGTATATCTAATAGACGGATCCCGAACTTGAAACAGACCAACTCCATGAAACCACGGCTGAGTAGAACGGACAAGAATACCTCTGTTCTGAAGAAACTGAACCACTTCCTCTCTGACAGGTCCGAGAGGTCCATCCGGAGCAGGCCTAACCTCAACCACCATGTAATCTTCATGGCGTCGAGGCGGGCGGGTCGCAGGCATGAAGAAGGTGCGGGGCAGACGTCGATCCCCACCATCGATGATGTGATGCCCCGGCGGCACCAGACGGTGTGGGTCAAGCTCAAAGTTCGCCATGGCCGGCTGCAGCGGCGACAAGCAGAGGTTTTCTTTGGAAGGGAGGAGGTTTCCTTGGCAGGGAGGCAAGGAGATTGGAACAATGTGGGCGGTGGCGATGTGACAGGACTAGATATCCCAATAACTCCGGCTCCCTTCCCCTGATCAGCTGATGTTGCTATGACTTTGCCATGTGATGTTGCTTGAAGCTACGTCGGTATTTCCCCAAAGAGGAAGGGATGATGCAGCACATTGGCGGTAGGTATTTCCCTCAGATATAAAACCAAGGTTATCAAACCAGTAGGAGAACTAAGCAACACAACGTAAACAGCCCCTGCACATAGATAACAAATCCTCGCAACCCGACATGTTAAAGGGGTTGTCAATCCCTTTCGGGTAACGATGCCAGAAATTGGTGCCTGACGGGAGAGAGTTGTAATAGATTAAATAAATAGATCGCAAATAAAATAAAGTGTAGCAAAGTATTTTCGGGTTTTTGGATTAATAGATCTGAAAATAAAAGCAAATAAAAGTAGATCGCAAAGGAAAATAATATGAGAAAGAGACCCGGGGGCCGTAAGTTTCACTAGTGGCTTCTCTCGAGAAAAAATAGCAAACGGCGGGTGAACAAATTACTGTTGGGCAATTGATAGAACTTCAAATACTCATGACGATATCCAGGCAATGATCATTACATAGGCATCACGTCCAAGATTAGTAGACCGACTCCTGCCTGCATCTACTACTATTACTCCACACATCGACCGCTATCGAGCATGCATCTAGTGTATTAAGTTCATGGAGAAACGGAGTAATGCAATAAGAACGATGACATGATGTAGACAAGATCTATCTATGTAGATATAGACACCATCATTTATCCTTAGTAGCAACGATACATATGTGTCGGTTCCCCTTCTGTCACTGGGATCAAGCACAGTAAGATCAAACCCACTACAAAGCACCTCTACCCATTCAAAGATAAATAGATCAAGTTGGCCAAACAAAACCCAAATATCAGAGAAGAAATACGAGGCTATAAGGAATCATGCATAAAAGAGATCAAAGAAACTCAAATACTTTCATGGATATAAGAAGATAGATCTGATCATAAACTCAAAGTTCATCGATCCCAACAAACACACCGCAAAAGAGTTACATCATATGGATCTCCAAGAGACCATTGTAATGAGAATCAAGATGGAGAAATGAATCCATCTAGCTACTAACTACGGATCCGTAGGTCTACAAAGAACTACTCACGCATCATCGGAGAGGCACCAATGGAGGGGGCGAACCCCATCCAAGATGGTGTCTAGATTGGATATGGTGGTTCTGGACTCTGCGGCGGATGGATGAATATTTCATGGACTCCCCTAGGGTTTTGGGAATATTTGGGTATTTATAGAGCAAAGAGGCGGTCCGGGGGGCACAACCCACCAGGGCGCGCCTGGGCCTCCTTGCGCCCTGGTGGGTTGTGCCCCCTCGAGGCACCCCCTAGGCGCAGCCAGGGCCCGTTGTGTTCCTTCTGGCCCATAAATATTCTCCGTAAAGTTCCGTGGCATTTGGGCTCCGTTTGATATTGATTTTCTGCGATGTAAAAAACATGGAAAAAACAACAACTGACACTTGGCACTATGTCAATATGTTAGTACTAAAAATGATATAAAATGATTATAAAACATCCAAGATTGATAATATAACAACATGGAACAATAAAAAATTATAGATACGTTGGAGACGTATCAGCATACCCAAGCTTAACTCCTACTCGTCTTCGAGTAAGGAAGGGATAAAAACAGAATTTGTGAGGTGGAATGCTGCCTAATATGTCATATCATATTCTTTTCTTTATCGCATGGACATTTGGACTTTTATTTTGTTCAAAGAAATAGTCTAGTTTTGACATGATAGTTTAAATACTTAAGCATATCAACAAGCAACCATGTATTTCAAAATATCAATGCTAAAATAAGTTATCCCTAGCCCATCATGCTCAACCATTGATCCATTCATGAAACACACTCGCATATTAGCTACACCCAATACTCAAGTACGATCATATTGCCTCCTAGTTGGTGCTTTTATAAGAGAAGATGGAGACTCAAATTCAAAAATAAAAAATTGCATAAAGTAAAAGAAAGGCCCTTCACAGAGGGGAGTAGGGATTTCTAGAGGTGCCAGAGCTCAAAGCGAAAAATTTAGAGATAAAAACATTTTGGGAGGTGTATCCATCCCACCAATGAAAATGACTTAGAGTTCCCAATACTTTCCATGCTTAGATATATCATAGGCGTTTCCCAAACAGAAAATAAAGTTTATTCCTTTTTCCACCATACTTTCACTTTCCATGGCTAGCCATATCCACGGTTGCCCTCCATACTGATACTTCTCCAACGTATCTATAATTTTTGATTGTTCCATGCTGTAATATTATCAATCTTGGATGTTTTATAATCATTTTATAGTCATTTTGTATCATTTTTTGGTACTAACCTATTGACATAGTGCCAAGTGCCAGTTCCTGTTTTTTCTATGTTTTTACATCACAGAAAATCAATATCAGACGGAGTCCAAATGCCACGAAACTTTATAGAGACTTTTTATGGACCAGAAGGAACATGTTGGTCCTGGTTGCACCTGGGGGCAGTCCCGAGGAGGGGACAACCCACTAGGGCACGCCAGGAGGCCCAGGTTGTGGCCACCTCGGGTACCACTCGGACCGCCTCTTTGCTCTATAAATACCCCAAAAATACCAGAACCCTAGGGGAGTCGGCGAAATATTCATCCAGTTGCCGCAGAGTCCAGAACCACCAGATCCAATCTAGACACCATCTCGGATCGGGTTCACCACCTCCATTGGTGCCTCTCCGATGATGCGTGAGTAGTTCTTTGTAGACCTTCGGGTCCGTCGTTAGTAGCTAGATGACTTTCTCTCTCCCTCTCTCTCTCTTGCCGAATTCTCAATACAATGGTCTCTTGGAGATCCATATGATGTAACTCTTTTTGCGGTGTGTTTGTTGGGATCTGATGAACTTTGAGTTTATATCAGTCATATCTTTTTGTATCCATGAAAGTTATTTGAGTTTCTTTGATCTCTTATATGCATGGTCTCTTATAGCCTCGTATGTCTTCTCTCTGATATTTGGGTTTTATTTGGCCAACTTGATCTATTTATCTTGCAATGGGAAGAGGTGCTCGGTAGTGGGTTCGATCTTACGGTACTTGATCCCAGTGACAAAAAGGGAACCGACACGTATGTATTGTTGCTACTAAGGATAAAAAAGATAAGATCTATATCTACGCAATAGATAAACGGATGTTGTCTACATCGTGCCATCGTTCTTATTGAATTACTCCATTTTCCATGAACTTAATACACTAGATGCATGCTGGATAGCGGTCGATGTGTGGAGTAATAGTAGTAGATGCAGGCAGGAGTCGGTCTACTAATCTTGGACGTGATGCCTATGTAATGATCTTTGCCTGGATATTGTCATAATTATTTGAGGTTCTATCAATTTCCCAACAGTAATTTGTTTACGCACCGTTTGCTATCTTTCTCGAGATAAGCCACTAGTGAAACCTACGGCCCCGTGTCTTCTTTCTCATATATTTGCTTGCGATCTACTTTTCCTTTGCATTTTTATCCAGATCTATTAAACCAAAAATACAAAAATACTTTGCTGCACTTTATTTTATTTGCGATCTATTATTTTTGAAGGAATTATGACCTAGAGGCAATAATAAAGTTGTTATTTATATTTCCTTATATCATGACAAATGTTTATTATTCAAGCTAGAATGGTATTAACCGGAAACTTTGTACATGTGTGAATACATAGACAAACAGAGTGCCCCTAGTATGCCTCTACTTGACTAGCTCGTTAATCAAAGATGGTTAAGTTTCCTAGCCATAGACATGTGTTGTCATTTGATGAACGTGATCACATCATTAGAGAATGATGTGATGGACAAGACTCATCTGTTAGCTTAGCATAATGATTGTTTAGTTTATTGCTATTGCTTTCTTCATGACTTATACATGTTCCTATGACTATGAGATTATGCAACTCCCGAATACCGGAGGAACACTTAGTGTGCTATCAAACGTTACAACGTAACTGGGTGATCATAAAGATGCTCTACAGGTGTCTCCGATGGTGTTTGTTGAGTTGTTATAGATCAAGATTAGGATTTATCACTCCGATTGTCGGAGAGGTATCTCTGGGCCCTCTCGGTAATGCACATCACTGTAAGCCTTGCAAGCAATGTGACTAATGAGTTAGTTGCAGGATGATGCATTACAGAACGAGTAAAGAGACTTGCCGGTAACGAGATTGAACTAGGTATGATGATACCGACGATCGAATCTCGGGCAAGTAACATACTGTTGACAAAGGGAACAACGTATGTTGTTATGCAGTTTGACCGATAAAGATCTTCGTAGAATTTGTAGGAGCCAATATGAGCATCAAGGTTACGCTATTGGTTATTGACCGGGGATGTGTGTCGGTCATGTCTACATAGTTCTCGAACCCGTAGGGTCCGCACGCTTAATGTTCGATGACGATTTGTATTATGAGTGTATGTGATTTGATGACCGAAGGTTGTTCGGAGTCCCGGATGAGATCACGGACTTGACGAGGAGTCTTGAAATGGTTGAGAGGTAAAGATTCATATATTGGAAGGTTGTATTTGGACATCAGAATGGTTCCTAGTGGTTCGGGCATTTTTTTTGCAGTACCGGGAGGTTACCGGAACCCCCCGGGGAAAGATATGTGCCTTATGGGCCATAGGAGAGAGGCTAACCAGCCCACAAGGGGCTGGTGCGCCCCCCACATGGGAGGAGACCGAATTGGACTTGGGAAGGGGGCGCCACCCCTTTCCTTCTCCTACTCCCTCTCCTTCCCCTTTCCCCCTCCGGTAGAAGGAAAAAAGGGTAGGGCCGAATCCTACTAGGACTGGAGTCCTAGTAGGACTCCCCTCTCCCTAACGTGCCCCTTGTTGGCCGGCCTCTTCCTCCCCTCCTTTATATACAGGGGAAGGGGCACCCAAAGGCACAACAGACAATCTCTTAGCCGTGTGCGGTGCCGCCCTCCATAGTTTTACACCTCGGGCATATTGTCGTAGTGCTTAGGCGAAGCCCTGCGCCGGTAATTTCATCATCACTGTCACCATGCCATAGTGTTGGCGAAACTCTCCCTCGGCCTCAACTGGATCAAGAGTTCGAGGGACGTCACCGAGCTAAACATGTGCATATCGCGGAGGTGCTGTGCGTTCGGTACTTGGATCGGTTGGATTGTGAAGACGTTCGACTACATCAACCGCGTTACTAAACGCTTCCACTTTCGGTCTATGAGGGTACGTGGACACACTCTCCCCGCTCGTTGCTATGCTTCTCCTAGATATATCTTGCATGATCGTAGGTAATTTTTTTGAAATACTACGTTCCCCAACAGTGGCATCCGAGCCAGGTCTATGCGTAGATGTTATATGCACGAGTAGAACACAAAGAGTTGTGGGCGATAATAGTCATACTGCTTACCAGCATGTCATACTTTGATTCGGCGATATTGTTGGATGAAGCGGCCCAAACCGACATTACATGACTACGTTCATGAGACTGGTTCTACCGCCGTGCTTCGCACACATGTGGCTAGTGGGTGTCTGTTTCTCCAACTTTAGTTGAATCGAGTTTGACTATGTCCGATCCTTGTTGAAGGTTAAAACAACACACTTGACGAAAAATCGTTGTGGTTTTGATGTGTAGGTAAGAATGGTTCTTGCTAGAAGCCTGTAGCAGCCACATAAAACTTGCAACAACAAAGTAGAGGACGTCTAACTTGTTTTTGTAGGGCTTGTTGTGATGTGATATGGTCAAGACGTGATGATATATAAACTGTTGTATGAGATGATCATGTTTTGTAACAGTTATCGGCAACTGGCAGGAGCCATATGGTTGTCGCTTCATTTTATGAAATGCAATCGCCATGTAATTGCTTTACTTTATCACTAAGCGGTAGCGATAGTCGTAGAAGCAATAGTTGGCGAGACGACAATGATGCTTCGATGGAGATCAAGGTGTCAAGCCGGTGACGATGGTGATCATGACGGTGCTTTGGAGATGGAGATCAAAGGCACAAGATGATGATGGCCATGTCATATCACTTATTTGATTGCATGTGATGTTTATCCTTTATGCATCTTATTTTGCTTAGTATGGCGGTAGCATTATAAGATGATCTCTCACTAAATTTCAAGGTACAAGTGTTCTCCCTGAGTATGCACCGTTGCTACAGTTCGTCGTGCCGAGACACCACGCGGGTGCAAGCCAGTTTCGCACACGCAGAATACTCGGGTTGAACTTGACGAGCCTAACATATGCAGATATGGCCTCGGAACACTGAGATCGAAAGGTCGAGCGTGAATCATATAGTAGATATGATCAACATAGTGATGTTCACCATTGAAAACTTCTCCATCTCACGTGATGATCGGACATGGTTTTGTTAATATGGATCACGTGATCACTTCGATGATTAGAGGGATGTCTATCTAAGTGAGAGTTCTTAAGTAATATGATTAATTGAACTTTAATTTATCATGAACTTAGTACCTGATAGTATTTTGCATATCTATGTTATTGTAGATCAATAGCTCGCGTATAACTCCCCTATTTTATTTTTGATATGTTCCTAGAGAAAAATAAGTTGAAAGATGTCAGTAGCAATGATGCGGACTAGCTCCGTCATCTGAGGTTTATCCTCATTCCTGCACAGAAGTATTATGTCCTTGATGCACCGCTAGGTGACGGACCTATTGCAGGAGCAGATGCAGACGTTATGAACATTTGGCAAGCTCGATATGATGACTATATAGTTTAGTGCACCATGCTTTACGGCTTAGAACTGGGACTTCAAAAATGTTTTGAATGACATAGAGCATATAAGATGTTCCAAGAGCTGAAATTTGTATTTCAGACTCATGCACGAGTCGAGAGGTATGAGACCTCTGACAAGTATTTTGCCTACAAGATGGAGGAGAATAGCTCAACCACTGAGCATGTGCTCAGAATGCCTGCGTACTACAATCGCTTGAATCAAGTGAGAGTTAATCTTCCAAATAAGATAGTGATTGACAAAGTTCTCTAGTGACTATCACCAAGTTACTAGAACTTCGTGATGAACTATAATATGCAAGGGATGAACAAGATAATTCCCGAGCTTTTCGCGATGCTGAAATCAGCAAAGGTATAAATCAAGAAAAGCAACAAGTGTTGATGGTTGACAAGACCACTAGTTTCAAATAAAAGGGCAAGGTGTCGGTGGGAACGACACCTATGGGATCACAAGAATCCCTACTGTGGTTAGCGGGGCGCGGGGTCGTGAGAAGAGCGGATCTAACAGGTAGCACACGGTTCGTTTATCCAGGTTCGGGGCGCGAGGATGCGTAAAACCCTACTCCTGCTTTCGTGGATTGTATATCTGTGTTCTTGAGCTAGCTATGGGGCGTGAGGAGCTCCAAAAAGCCGAATCCCTCCTCTGGTCGCCTCGGGCCTCCTTTTATAGAAAAAGGGGTTGCCACAGTGGCACACAGGAGGTGGAAAGGGTACAGTGATGCGAGGTTATCCCTCACATTACATGACAAGGCGCATTTAATGCGTCTTGCTTAGGTGTCCTTACTTTATCGGGGACGGGGGAGAAACCTATCTCGTCCATCGCTGCTCCTTCTTGTGTCGACACGCGCCCTGGCCAGGGACGCCTGCGATGCCACGTAGGTAGGCAGGCAGCTGAGGTGGCGCAGTGGTGGGTCTTTACAAAGATCTGCATGCCGCCACATAGGTGCCTGCCCAGCTGGTTGGGTCGGCAGCTGCATGCGAACGGCGGTGGAGGTTTAGTCGGCGTGGGCCTGATGGTGGCCCTGCGGGTGTCCTCAGCAAGGGCCTTGCCGGGGCCCCGGCAAGGGTCTTGCCGAGGCGCCTGCTGTCATCCCCGACAAGGCGCTTGCCGGGGGCCTTGTGGTCTTCCTCGGCTGGGATCCCGCCAAGGGTTGTCGTCTCCTTAGTGCGTATCTGATCTTGAATGTCTTCACAAAGATCTGCATGCAGCCACGGGGATGTCTCCCAAATCCTTGCCCTTTGGGGGCAGTGGTCTCAAGGGTGATTTGCTCCGTAGGCGCGGGACGAGTCGCCGCGGCAAGGGTCTTGCCGGGGCTGCTAGAACTGTCTCCCGGCAAGGATCTTGCCGGGGGAGTCCGCTTCATCCCCTTTGCTCTTCGTGGTCTTGGCCTGGGCGTCGTAGTTCTCTTGAGCTTCGGTCTTACCCTGGCTCACCTCCCTTGCCTTGCTTGGTGTGGTGGTGCCCGTGGCTCAGACTGCCTATGCATAGTTATAGGGGTACAAAAAGTGTACCCCTCTTTTTGTACACCGACACAAGGGAAAGAAAGGGAACTTCAAGAAGAATGGCAAGTTAAGTTGCCACTCCCATGAAGAAGCCCAAAGCTAGACCCAAGCCTGAAACTGAGTGCTTCTACTGCAAAGGAAATGGTCACTGGAAGTGGAACTGCCCTAGATACTTGGCGGGTAAGAAGGATGGCAAAGTGAACAAAGGTATATTTGATATACATGTTATTGATGTGTACTTTACTAGTGTTTATAGCAACCCCTTAGTGTTTGATATTGGTTCAGTTGCTAAGAGTATAACTCGAAACGGGACTTGCAAAATAAACAGAGACTAGTTAAGGGCGAGGTGATGATGTGAGTTGGAAGTGATTCCGAGGTTGATAAGATCACCATCGCACACTCCCTTTAACTTCGGGATGAGTGTTGAACCTAAAACAAATGTTATTTGGTGTTTCCGTTGAGCATGAATATGATTGGATCATGTTTATTGCAATATGGTTATTCATTTAAGTCAGAGAATAATTGTTGTTCTACTTACATGAATAAAACCTTCAATGGGCATACACTCAATATAAATGGTTTACTGAATCTCGATCATAGTGATACACATATTCATAATATTGAAGCCAAAAGATGCCAAGTTAATGACGATAATGCAACTTATATGTGGCACTGCCGTTTAGGTCATATTGGTGTAAAGCGCATGAAGAAATTCCACGCTGATGGACTTTTTGGAATCACTTGATGCTTGCGGACCATGCCTCATGGGCAATATGACTAAGACTCCGTTCTCCAGAACAATGGAGCGAGCAACTGACTTATTGGAAATAATACATACTGATGTATGCGGTCCGATGAGTGTTGAGGCTCACGATGGGTATCGTTATTTTCTGACCTTCACAGATGATTTGAGTAGATATAGGTATATCTACTTGATGAAACATAAGTCTGAAACATTTGAAAAGTTCAAAGAATTTCGGAGTGAAGTGGAAAATCATCGTAACAAGAAAATAAAGTTTCTACGATCTGACCATGGAGATGAATATTTGAGTTATGAGTTTGGTCTTCATTTCAAACAATGTGGAAAAGTTTCTCAACTCACGCCACCTGGAACACCACAGCGTAATGGTGTGTCTGAACAACGTAACCGTACTTTATTAGATATATGGTGTGATCTATGATGTCTCTTACTGATTTACCACTAGCGTTTTGGGGTTATGCATTAGAGACAACTGCATTCATGTTAAATAGGGCACCATCTAAAAATCCATTGAGATGACACCGTATGAACTGTGGTTTAGCTAGAAACCTAAGCTGTCGTTTCTTAAAGTTTGGGGTTGCGATGCTTATGTGAAAAAGTTTCATCCTGATAAGCTCAAACCCAAATCGGAGAAATGTGTCTTCATAGGATACCCAAAGGAGACTGTTGGGTACACCTTCTATCACAGATCCGAAGGCAAGATATTCGTTGCTAAGAATGGATCCTTTCTAGAGAAGGAGTTTCTCTTGAAAGAAGTGAGTGGGAGGAAAGTAGAACTTGATGAGGTAATTGCACCTGCTCCCTTATTGGAAAGTAGTTCATCACAAAAATCAGTTCCAGTGATTCCTACACCAATTCGTGAGGAAGCTAATGATGATGATCGTGAAACTTCTGATCGAGTTACTACCGAACCTCATAGGTCAACCAGAGTAAGATCCACACCAGAGTGGTACGGTAATCCTGTTCTGTAAGTCATGTTACTGGACCATGACGAACCTACAAACTATGAGGAAGTGATGATGAGCCAAGATTCCGCGAAATGGCTTGAGGCCATGAAATTTGAGATGGGATCCATGTATGAGAACAAAGTGTGGACTTTGGTTGACTTGCCCGATGATCGACAAGCCATAGAGAATAAATGGATCTTCAAGAAGAAGACTGACGCTGGCGGTAATGTTACTGTTTACAAAGCTCAACTTGTTGTGAAAAGTTTTTGACAATTTCAAGGAGTTGACTATGATGAGACCTTCTCACCCGTAGCGATGCTTAAGTCCGTCCAATCATGTTACCAATTGCCGCATTTTATGATTATGAAATTTGGCAAATGGATCTCAAAACTGCATTCCTTAATGGATATCTTAAAGAAGAGTTGTATATGATGCAACCAGAAGGTTTTGTCAATCCAAAAGGTGCTAACAAAGTGTGCAAGCTCCAGCGATCCATTTATGGACTGGTTCAAGCATCTCGGAGTTGGAATATACGCTTTGATAGTGTGATCAAAGCATATAGTTTTATACAGACTTGCGATGAAGCCTGTATTTAGAATAAAGTGAGTGGGAGCACTACAACATTTATGATAAATATATGTGAATGCCATATTATTGATCGAAAATAATGTAGAATTTTCTGGAAAGCATAAAGGAGTGTTTGGAAGGATTTTTTCAAAGAAAGACCTTGGTGAAGCTGCTTACATATTAAGCATCAAGATCTATAGAGATAGATCAAGATGCTTGATAAATTTTTTCAAATGAGTACATACCTTGACAAGTTTTTGAAGTAGCTCAAAATGGAATAGTCAAAGAAGGAGTTCTTCCCTGTGTTGCAAGGTGTGAAGTTGAGTAAAGACTCAAAACCCGACCATGGCAGAAAATAGAAAGAGAATGAAAAGTCATCCCCTATGCCTCAGCCATAGGTTCTATAAAGTATGCTATTGTTGGAGATATGCCCTAGAGGCAATCATGTATGATGATATTTCCTATGTGTTTATGAATAAAGATAGTCCTTGGACATTATCAATGATGTGCATCAGCAAGTACGTGACTTGTTTGTGGGACTATGCGTTGTATGATGATTGTCCTAAAAGGTCCCTAGTCGAAAGGGCTGCGTGGACGCGCAACCAACTAGACTAGCATATGACACGGTCGATGGCTTGGTCTCACTAGCCATGGAGCATTGGATGCTAACCGGATAATATGGACTTGGAAGGATCTGGTCGGATTCGACGAGTCGGATCCGAATCGAGATAAGGTCCAAGTCGGACAGACCCAACTATGAGACGCAGCGATATGTCATCTGTGAGTCTCTAGTACAACATATGTTCTATGTCCTAAGACCTGAGCTGACGCATGTACTCGGGATGGTGACAGACTTGCTTTGGGCCGACCAAACGCTACTCCGTAACTGGGTAGTTATAAAGGTAGGTTTCGGGTTTGTCCAGAACCATGCTGCGAGACATGGTCGAGCAAGATGGGATTTGCCCCTCCGATCAGGAGAGATATACTCTGGGCCCATCGTGTGATCCGACCAGGATAAGCATGTCCATGCAACAAGGATTATGACATAATTCGGTTTGTGGTCGGCATCACTAGAACGAGAAAGAGGTCGGGCTCGCACAAGTATGACAGACTCGCCTTGAGCTCGACAACATGTATCGTGTGGCAAAAGGAATGGAAGTATGATGTACAGGTTCGCTAACCAGCTTCATAGTCTGCTTGGTGTTCGGCATGCCTTGCTAGAGGCTGCTACCAACCGTGCAGTTCAGAGGTGATCTAAACTGTGACCAAGCCGACTTGAACCTAAGGGGTCGCGCGCTTAAGGGAAGGAACCTACGAGGTTGGATCCGAGGACACTGGTCGGATGTGATCCGAACTGTATTCGGATTGTGGCCGAGTAGACTGATGTGCTTTAGGGTCCGTGCGAGGCCCAAGTGTTGAGCCCACGACGGACGCCTATATATAGTGGAGGTGCCGCACACTCATGTGTTGATCGCTTTGGCGCTGTCACTAGGGTTTGCATGTGTTGCGAATAGACACCTCCACTCGCCGCCGGTTGTGTTATCGGACCTAGTAGTCCGCCGCACGATGTTCCTCCTGCACGCGCGGATACCATTAGAGGCGGTGCACTTGCGCCGCTCCGGCAAACCATTACGTGAGAACCGACCATCGGTTGTACGAGTGAGATCGGACGAGGAGGAGACGATCCACGTGGACGCGCTGCCCCAACTCTTCTTCCGTTGCACGGCACCGCGCGTCTAGTGGTAACAAACTGTGATCCATCTCCCGTAGCATGTTCTTGGTTGTTCTGCGTGTAGAAAATTTTAATTTGCAGTCGACGCAACCTATCATAGATCCCAACAGCTATGTTGTGTACCATACCTATTGTGTACCTCACCATGAGTTTGGCTAGAGGGTACAATAGTTATCTAGGAGTGGATCACTGGACAGCGGTCAAATTTATCCTTAGTGGAATAAGGACATGTTTCTCGGTTATGGAAGTGACAAAAAGTTCGTCATAAAGGGTTACGTCGATGCAAGCTTTGAAACTGATCCGGATGACTCTAAGTCTCAATCTGGATACATATTGAAAGTGGGAGAGATTAGCTAGAGTAGCTCCATGCAGAGCATTGTAGACATAGAAAATTTGCAAAATACATACGGCTCTGAATGTGGCAGACCCATCGACTAAACTTCTCTCACAAGAAAAACATGATCACTCTTTGGGTGTTAATCACATAGCGATGTGAACTAGATTATTGACTCTAGTAAACCCTTTGGGTATTAGTCACATGGAGACGCTAATTCATCACATAAATATGTGAACTATTGGTGTGAAATCACATGTCGATGTAAACTAGATTATTGACTCTAGTGCAAGTGGGAGACTGAAGGAAATATGCCCTAGAGGCAATAATAAAGTTGTTATTTATGTTTTCTTATATCATGAATAATGTTTATTATTCATGCTATAATTATATTAACCAGAAACTTAGTACATCTGTGAATACATAGACAAACAGAGTGTCCCTATTATGCCTCTACTTGACTAGCTCGTTAATCAAAGATGGTTAAGTTTCCTAGCCATAGACATGTGTTGTCATTTGATGAACGGGATCACATCATTAGATAATGAAGTGATGGGCAAGACCTATCCGTTAGCTTAGCATAATGATCGTTTAGTTTATTGCTATTGCTTTCTTCATGACTTATACATGTTCCTATGACTATGAGATTATGCAAGTCCCGAATACCGAAGGAACACTTAGTGTGCTATCAAACATCACAACGTAATTGGGTGATCATAAAGATGCTCTACAGGTGTCTCCGGTGGTGTTTGTTGAATTGGCATAGATCAAGATTAGCACTCCGATTGTCGGAGAGGTATCTCTGGGCCCTCTCGATAATGCATATCACTATAAGCCTTGCAAGCAATGTGACTAATGAGTTAGTTGCGGGATGATGCATTACGGAATGAGTAAAGAGACTTGCCGGTAACGAGATTGAACTAGGCATGATGATACCGACGATTGAATCTCGGGCAAGTAACATACCGATGACAAAGGTAACAACGTATGTTGTTATGTGGTTTGACCGATAAAGATATTCATATATATATATGTAGGAGCCAATATGAGCATCCAGGTTCTGCTATTGTTTATTTACCGGAGATGTGTCTCGGTCATGTCTACATAGTTCTCGAACCCGTAGGGTCCGCACGCTTAACGTTCGATGATGATTTGTATTATGAGTTTATGTGATTTGATGACCTAAGGTTGTTCGGAGTCCCGGATGAGATCACGGACATGACGAGGAATCTCGAAATGGTCGAGAGGTAAAGATCCATATATTGGAAGGTTGTATTTGGACATCGGAATGGTTCCGAGTGGTTCGGCAAGTTTTTTAGAGTACCGGGAGGTTACCGGAACCCCCCGGGGAAAGATATGGGCCTTATGGGCCATAGGTGGGAGGCTAACCAGCCCACAAGGGGCTGGTGCGCCCCCCACATGGGAGGAGGCCAAATTGGACTTGGGAAGGGGGGCCACCCCTTTCCTTCTCCTACACCCTCTCCTTCCCCTTTTCCCCCTTCGGTAGAAGGAAAAAAAGGGTGGGGCCGAATCCTACTAGGACTTGAGTCCTAGTAGGACTCCCCTCTCCCTGGCGCGCCCCTTGTTGGCCGGCCTCCTCCTCCCATCATTTATATATGGGGCAGGGGGCACCCCAAAGGCACAACAGACGATCTCTTAGCCGTGTGCGGTGCCCCCTCCATAGTTTTACACCTTGGTCATATTGTCGTAGTGCTTAGGCGAATTCCTGCGCCGGTAACTTCATCATCACCGTCACCACGCCGTCGCGTTTACGAAACTCTCCCTCAGCCTCAACTGGATCAAGAGTTCGAGGGACATCACTGAGCTGAACATGTGCAGATCGCGGAGGTGTCATGCGTTTGGTACATGGATCAGTTGGATCGCGAAGACGTTCGACTACATCAACCGCGTTACTAAATGCTTCCGCTTTCGATCTACGAGGGTACGTGGAAACACTCTCCCCGCTCGTTGCTATGCTTCTCCTAGATAGATCTTGCGTGACCGTAGGTAATTGTTTTTTGAAATACTACGTTCCCCAACAATTTCAATCTACTACAATCTCTGGCATCGTTACCTGAAAGGTATTGACAACCCCTTTAACACATCGGATTGCGAGGTGTTGTTACTTGTGTGCAGGTGTTGTTTACATTGTGTTGCTTGGTTCTCCTGCTGGTTCGATAACCTTGGTTTCTTCACTGAGGGAAGTACCTACCGTCGCTGTGATGCATCATCCCTTCCTCTTTGGGGAAATACCGACGTAGTCCTAGCCACAGGAGCTTTTCTGGCGCTATAGTCAGAGAGCAATCAAAAGGAGTTTCTGGCGCCGTTGCCGGGGAGGATCTTCAACATAACCAGGTTCCTAATAACAAATCTCATCTCCTTGCAATTTACATTATTTTCCATTTGCCTCTTGTTTTCCTCTCCCCCACTTCACAAAATTTGCTGTTTTATTCGCCCTCTTTTTCATTCACCGTTTTCTCGTCAGATCTCATGTTTGCTTGTCTTGCCATGTGCCTTCTATATGCTTGCATCTTTGCTTGCTAAAAATCTATTGATATGGATCCCCATCCACTTGCTAATCTTTTAAAAAAATCCAATCATGATGAACCAATTGCTAGTGAGTTGAGTGCACTAGATTATCTTTATGAAATTTTGCTTGAGAATCGTGAATCCGAAAATTGTGATGATGAAATTTATGAAGTGATTCATGATAGCTCCTTGAATGAAAAGCATTATTGCAATAATTTTACTATAAATTCTATTAATGTCAATTGTGCTAATAATATGCAAAACCTCAAGCTAGGGGATGCTTGTTTTTTCATGTCCGCTACTTATTGCAATGATCATGATTGGGTTGATAATGTTTCTTATGATCTTGAAAATTTATTTAAGCCTCATGATGAATATGTTTGTGATAATATTGAAAGTGGGTTTGGAAGAGTGTCAACTTTAGGTAAGAATAATCCCACATATTTGGAGAGTGTTTAGTCTTATGAAATTTTTGATGAAAGTGGGTTTGGAGAGGTCATGACTTTATTTGATGATAATCCCACTATTTTGGAAGAGTATCAACTTTGCATGCATGTGGATCATAAAGAGAAAACTTTATATGATAGTTATATAATTGAATTTGATTATGATCCTACATATAATTATTATGAGAGGGGAAAATATGGCTATAGAAATTTTCATGTTACTAAATTTCCTCTCGTTGTGTTGAGATTGTCACTGTTTTATTCCTCTCCTTTGCATATGCTAGATGTTTCTTGTCTTGATAATTTGTTTTCCTATAAAATTCATATGCATAGGAAGTATGTTAGACTTAAATGTGTTTGTCACATGTTTCATGATGCTCTCTTTGTGTTTCGATTATTATCTGTTGTGTGAGCATCGTTGAAATATTATGCCTAGTTAGGGGCGTAAAACTATAGCGCTTGTTGGGAGGCAACCCTATGAATAAAATTTAGTTTTGCTTTTTGCTTTCTGTTTTTGTGTGTTAGCACAACTATGGTACTGTTATGATTGTGTTTTTATGTTTTAGTTAGTGTTTGTGCCAAGTAAAGCCCTTAGGATCTTCTTGGGTGATAGTTGCTTGATCTTGCTGAAAAAACAGAAACTTTTACGCTCACGAAATTAATTTTCATTTCTTACCAGGGAGCGATAAAATACCCATTCCACTTGAAGTAGATAAATATACAAATTTCTCAGGTCGTCCTAATTTTTAAGAATTTTTGGAGTTACAGAAGTATTCTTAATTGTCAAATTGCTACAGACTATTCTGTTTTGATAGATTATGTTTTCTTTGTGTTGTGTGCTTATTTTGATGGCTCTATGGTTTTCTTTGATGAGTTTTTGCGATAGAAAAGTTGGAATACAGTAGATATAATACAAAAACAAAATATGAATTGGTTTGATACATCACTTATAGTAGTGATTTATTATTCTTATACTAATGGATCTCACGAAGGTTTTGTTGAGTTTTGTATGATTGAAGTTTTCAAGTTTTGGGTTATCTTACGATGGATGAAGGAAGGATGGAAGAGCCTAAGCTTGGTGATGCCCCGGCATCCCAAGATATTATCCAAGAATGAGCAACCAACTATGCTTGGGGATGCCCCCGAGTGGCATCCCCGCTTTCTTCCAACGATCATCGGTATTTTACTTGAAACTATATTTTTATTCGTCACATGACATGTGTTTTGTTTGGAGCGTCTTGTATGATACGAGTCTTTTCTTGTTTTATTATGTGTTTTAAGTGATCAATCATTGCTAGACACACCTATTTGAGAGAGCCAAAATTATGTCATGACTTGTTAGAATTGCTCTCTATGCTTCACTTAAATCTTTTATGAGCTCGGACTTTCTCTAGTGCTTCACTTATATCTTTTTGAGCATGGTGTGCTTAGTATTTTTGAAGAAATGCTCTCTTGATTCACTTAGATTTATTTTAGAGTTAATAAATTTTTTAAGAAATTCTCTCTTGCTTCACTTAAATTATTTTGAGAGAAAGAAAATTGTTATGCTCATGATCTTCACTTATATTTGTTTGAGCTTATGAAAAGCAACACAAGAAAATTAGTCCCAAAGTGATAGATATCCAAGAAGGATAAAGAAAAAGAAAAATGTCATGAAGATCATTGGACAAAATAAACTTGATTCTTAGTAATAGTTTTGAGATATGATGATGTGATATGTGAGTTATGTTGATGAGTAATTATGCTCTAGTAGGAATATTGGTATTAAGGTTTGTGATTCCCGAAGCATGCACGTATAGTCTCTCATTATGCTATGATGTTGGAGCATTATTTATTTTTGATTGTTTTCCTTATGAGTGGCGGTCGGGGACGAGCGATGGTCTTTTCCTACCAATCTATCCCCCTAGGGGCATGCGTAGTAGTACTTTGCTTCGAGGGTTAATAAACTTTTGCAATAAGTATATGAGTTCTTTATGACTAATGTGAGTCCATAGATTATATGCACTCTTACCTTTTCGCAATTTGCTAGCCTCTACGGTACCGTGCATTGCCCTTTCTCACATCGAGACGTGGTGCAAACTTCGCAGGTGCATCCAAACCCCATGATAAGATACGCTCTATCACACATAAGCCTTATTATATCTTCCTCAAAACAGCCACCTGATATGTCTCCGTCATATCTATAATTTTTGATTGTTCCATGCCAATATTATACAACTTTCATATACTTTTGGCAACTTTTTATACTATTTTTGGGACTAACATATTGATCAAGTGCCCAGTGCCAGTTCCTATTTGTTGCATGTTTTTTGTTTCGCCGAAAAACCATATCAAACGGAGTCCAAACGGGATAAAAACTGATGTGGATTTTTTTTGGAATATATGTGATTTTTGGGAAGAAGAATCAACGCGAGAGGATGCCTGAGGGGTCCACGAGGCAGGGGCGCGCCCCAGGGGTCAGGGGTGCCCTAGGCCCTCGTGGCCACCCTGTAAGGAGGTTGGTGCCCTTCTTTCGCCGCAAGAAAGCCAATATCCGGATAAAAATCGTGTCCAAAATTCAGCCCAATCGGAGTTACGGATCTCTGGGAATTTAAGAAACGGTGAAAGGGCAGAATCAGGAAGGCAGAAACAGAGAGAGACAGAGAGACATATCCAATCTCGGAGGGGCTCTCGCCCATCCCGTTCCATGGAGGCCATTGACCAAAGGGGAAACCCTTCTCCCATCTAGGGAGAAGTTCAAGGAAGAAGAAGAAGGGGGGCTCTCTCCCCCTCTCTCCCGGTGGCACCGGAACACCGTCGGGGCCATCATGATCACCGCAATCTACACCAAAAACTTCACCGCCATCATCACCAACTCTTCCCCCCTCTATGCAGCGGTGTAACCCCTGTTTTACCCGTTGTAATCTCTACTTAAACATGGTGCTCAACACTATATATTATTTTCCAATGATGTATGGCTATCCTATGGTGTTTGAGTAGATCCGTTTTGTCCTATGGGTTAATTGATGATCGTGATTGGTTTGAGTTGCATGTTTTATTATTGGGGTTGTCCTATGGTGCTCTCCGTGTCGCGCAAGCGTGAGGGATCCCTGCTGTAGGGTTTGCAATATGTTCATGATTTGCTTATGGTGGGTGGCATGACTGACAGAAGCACAAACCCGAATAAGTAGGTTGTTTGCGTATGGGAGTAAAGAGGACTTGATGCCTTATAATGCTATGGTTGGGTTTTACCTTAATGATCTTTAGTAGTTGTGGATGCTTGCTAGAGTTCCAATCATAAGTGCATATGATCCAAGAAGAGAAAGTATGTTAGCTTATGCCTCTCCCTCAAATAAAATTGCAATAATGATTACCGGTTTGGTTATCGATTGCCTAGGGACAAATAACTTTCTCGTGACAAAAATCTCTCTACTAAAACTAACTTAGTTGTGTCTTCATCTAAACAGCCCCTACTTTTTATTTACACACTCTTTATTATCTTGCAAACCTATCCAAAAACACCTACAAAGTACTTCTAGTTTCATAGTTGTTCTAGGTAAAAGCAAATGTTAAGCGTGCGTAGAGTTGTACCGGTGGTCGATAGAACTTGAGGGAATATTTTTTCTACCTTTAGCTCCTCATTGGGTTCGACACTCTTACTTATCAAAAGAGGCTACAATTGATCCCCTATACTTGTGGGTTATCAAGACCTTTTTCTGGCGCCGTTGCCGGGGAGTTATAGCGTGAGGTGAATATTCTCATGTGTGCTTGTTTGCTTTATCATTAAGTAATTTTTATTTTCTATTCTAAGTTTTTCTCTATCTTTAGTTATGGATATGGAACACGAAATGCCAAAAAAATTAGGTTTACTTGCTACTCATGGAGATGGGGAACCTCCTAAAACCCTCGATGCTCATTATGTGAAAGATATTATGTACTACTTTGATAATCCTGAGAAAACCCCATTCAACTATATAATGGGAGTAACGTTGGATCAACGTGAATACTTTAGGGATTATCGCTTGACTCAAAAAGGGAAACTATTATGGGATCAAATTTACATGTTGCATTGGTATGCTCGGCAACTATGCTTGAGATATGATTATACTTGTTGCTCTAGGATGAAGGCTCCACACCTTCCCTTTTCATGTGAATTTAATGACTATGAAACCTTGGCTTCTTATGCTAATGGTATATATGATTATTATGATGTGGAACAAATAGAAGAATTCGTTGCTTTTATGGGTGCTTATGAAATTAAATATTTGTTTAAAGAGTTTGAAGATTTTGATGATTCAGTTTATAGAACTGAGAAATTTAGCTATGCTTAAATATTTCTATGAGAATTATAAATACAATTATGATATTGATGAATTTATTGAGAAAGTCTTCGCTGCCCGATGTAGCGACCAGACCTCAAATAGTCTGATCTCTGTGCATTAGTGTCATCCATGGATCGGTAATGCTGACACGCACAGTACTTGAGGATTTATAACAGAGTAGCAATCACACACTTATTACATCGAATGTCTCAAAAGAGAACTTATTACAATAAATATGGCTTAAGGCCATCTAATACGATAACAGCGGAAGGCTTGGAAGATAAAGTGAGTCCATCAACTCCAACGACATCACTGAGTGAAAGACCACGACCTAAGGCTCCTTACTCGTCGTCTGAAAAGTCTGCAACATGATACGTTGCAGCCCGAAACGGGTCAGCACATGGAATATGCTGGCAGTGTAACACAAGAGAATAATGAAGAATAATGCTATCACTACATGCATATATGGCTGGTGTAGGCTGTAGGGTTAATGTTTTGCGAAAAGCCAATTTTTTTCCTACTGCAAAGGAATATATTTTATTTAACTACAAAGTTGGTTGAAAAACATTGAGAAAGTAAACCCCCTCTCAATCCCAATTAAAAGTAATTAATAACCCAACAAAATTCATTTAGAGTGATGAGATCCACATGATAATCCAAGAACTAGATACTCAAGACGTCCATAACCGGGGACACGGCTAACCATGATTAGTTTGTACACTCTGCAGAGGTTTGCGCACTTTTCCCCACAAGACTCGATCTCCTCCGTTGGATTTCTCGCACTCCACGATGTTTGAGAAACGGATGACCGAGGCATAGTCTTTCCGAAGAGGTCCCCTTAACCGATAGATAGGCCTGTGCACCTAAATCCCCTACATCTGCTAGCCCATCATGGAAAGGTTTCCCACAACTTAATCAACTATGCCAGAGCCCATATTGGCATGTGGATGCACACGGAAGTTTCCAGCATGAAAAATCTTATGATCCCTTTGAGCCTGGGTGGCAGTTCATAGGAGAATCACACGGTACCCCGGGATTTCCAATAACACAGGCAATCACTGGGTTCCCCAGGTGCCTCAATCCACCCAGATGTGTATTTAAGTTGCCACCTTAAGTTAACCATTAGTTAACAACTCACATTTGTCATGAACACTCTCAAACCCAATCCACGTCCACGAGCATAGCATGGCAATATAAGCATAACGTAGAAGTAACTCCCAAGGGTTTGATAATAAGCAGGTGAATAGGTTCTACCTCATCTACTTCCCAACCCACAATTTATTCAGATCCTAACCATGCAAGTGTTTGAGGGTGGAAACTAATGCATAAAAACTGGGTATGAAAGGGATATGATCAAAGTGTTACTTGCCATGTTGATGATCCGTGAAACTTAGAGACTCGAAGTAGCACGCTTCGCACTCCGGGTACTCTATCGCAAACAAACAAGCATACAATAAGCAATCAATCAAGGGCATGGGTAAAACTCAAATAGGAGATCTAACCAGAAAGATCAACTTGAGAACTCCGGTTTGCAAAAGAATCAAATCAAACGAAGCAACAAAACTCAAACGGCGAAAGAAACGAGCTTCATTTACTAATCTGGACTAAAGTCAAATTTTACATTAGCAAAAATTTGTTTAAGTTGGTTAAACAGAAAGAGGGCTTCGAGACGAAACTCTAGGCACTTGAATTGCCTGATTCCGATAAACGAGCGAAAAGTTATACTAAAACGAAAATCGGATCAGAAATCGTGATCGAGAATAATCGCGAAAAACCCAAGAAAAAGGAAAACTGACGAACATGCTAAGGAACGAACGTTCGCTATCTGCGGCTCAACGGTGAAAACCGTTCGTTAAAATGAATGTTTGGATGAACGTCTGCTAAATAACTAAACCGAAAAAATACTGATCTAAAAAATAAAAATGGAATCTAGGGTTTTCGAAAAAACCATTCGGTTTTCTCGCGAAACCGAGGCGGCGGCGGCTACCTCCGGCGAAGTGCAGCGAGACGGCGGCGGGTGGCGGCTCCGGCGCGGACGGCGGGGCAGCGCGGCGTGGGGTGGCAGGCGGCGTCGGGCGGCGGGTGGTGGCGAGGCGTGGCGGCGGCGGCAGTGCGGCGCGGCGGCGACGACGGGCTCGGGCGGCGGCGACGGGCTCGGGTGGCGCTAGGGTTCGGGCAGGTGGCATGGCTGGTGGGCTCGAGGTCCGGGCCCCGGCTTATAAGGCCGGCCGGGCAGAGTCCCGGTCGGACACGGCCCGTTAGGCGGTTTCCTTTTTTTAAATAATTCCGACGTGCAGAAAAAGAAAGAAAAGAAGTACTAAACGGACTCCAAAAATCCTGAAATAAATTTTCGCCGTCCTCTAAAAATATTCCGGACAAGGTGAACATTTATTTGGGCCTAAAGTGCAATTTTGGAAAACGCACATTTTTTCCTAATTCAAATAAAATAGCGATAAAACTTCAAATAAAAATCTTATTTGATTTTAATATTAAATCTTCGATATTTCTTTATTTTGAGGATGTCATTTACCATCTCTCTTTTATTTTTATAAAAGAAATATTCGAAGAGAGAATAATTAATATCAAACGATCCTATTTTCAAAATTCGAGAAAACTCGAATATGAAAATAATGAAATCCCCAACTCTCTCCGTGGGTCCTTGAGTTGCGTAGAATTTATGGGATCAACCAAAATGCAATAAAATATGATATGCAATGATGATCTAATGTATAACATTCCAAATCGAAAATTTGGGATGTTACAAACCTACCCCCCTAAAGATGAATCTCGCCCTCGAGATTCGGGTTGGCTAGAAAATAGGTGTGGATGATCTTTGCATAGATCTTCCTCTCGCTCCCAGGTGGCTTCATCCTCGGTATGGTGGCTCCACTGAACTTTATAGAACTTGATAACTTTGCTGCATGTAACTCGGCTGGCAAACTCGAGAATCTTGAATGGCTTCTCCTCGTAGGTCAAGTCGCTATCCAACTGTATCGCTTCCAGTGGCACTGTATCTCTCAGAGGGATATCAGCCATCTCTGCATGGCACTTCTTCAACTGAGAAACGTGGAACACATCGTGAACTCCTGACAATCCTTCGGGTAATTCCAACTTGTAAGCAACTTCTCCCATACGTTCCAAAACTTTGTATGGTCCCACAAAACGTGGTGCTAACTTTCCCTTAACTCCAAAGCGCTTAACTCCTCGGAGTGGTGATACACGAAGATACACTCTGTCTCCAACTTTGGCAGCTGTATCCTTGCGTTTAGAATCCGCATAGCTCTTCTGCCTGGACTAGGCTACCTTGAGTCTATCGCGAATCAGTTTGACCTTCTCTTCATACTCTTTAATCAAATCTGGTCCAAACAACTGTCGGCCTCCAACTTCATCCCACAACAATGGTGTTCTGCACCTCCTTCCGTACAATGCTTCGAAAGTGGCCATCTTCAAGCTGGCTTGGTAACTATTGTTGTAAGAGAACTCTGCGTAGGGCAAATTATCGTCCCAACTAGATCCATAAGCTAGCGCACAAGCTCTCAACATGTCCTCCAGAATCTGATTGACTCTCTCAGTCTGTCCATCCGTCTGCGGGTGAAAAGCCATACTGAACTCTAGCCTGGTTCCCAAAGTTTCATGCAACTGATTCCAAAACTTTGAGGTAAACTGGGTCCTCTATCTGATACAATTGTCCTTGGAACTCCATGCAAACATACAATCCTGGTCATGTATATCTTTGCCAACTTAGCACCGGTGTAAGTGGTCTTCACTAGGATGAAATGAGCTACTTTCGTCAAACGATCGACTACAACCCATATCGAGCCATAGCCTGAACGAGTCCTGGGTAATCACGTGATAAAATCCATGCCTAGCTTATCCCACTTCCATTCGGGTATCGGCAATGGTTGCAGCAATCCTGCTGGCTTCTGATGCTCTGCCTTCACTCTCTGACATACATCACAAATTGCTACATACTCCGCAATATCCTTCTTCATTCCGGTCCACCAGAATCTGCCCTTCAGATCCAAGTACATCTTGGTATTTCCTGGGTGAATCGAATATGGTGAGTTATGGGCCTCCTGCAAAATCAGCTTCCTGATCTCCTGATCATTTGGTACATATACGCGGTCCTCAAACCATAGGGTATCGTGCTCATCCTCACGAAATCCCTTGGCTTTTCCTTTGCTCATCCTTTCCTTTATCTCAGCAATCTCCTTGTCCGTCTTCTGTGCTTCTCTGATCGTATCCATCAAAGTAGACTGAATCTCCAAAGCTGCTACATAACCTCTCGGAACTATCTCCAAACATAGCTCATGAAGGTCTTCTGCTAACTCCTTGGGTAACTCTCCTGTCATGAGTGTATTGACATGACTCTTGCGGCTCAACGCATCGGCTACTACGTTAGCCTTTCCGGGATGATAGTGTAACTTCATATCATAATCCTTTATGAGTTCCAACCATCTCCTCTGCCTGAGATTCAACTCCCTCTGCGTGAAGATATACTTCAAACTCTTGTGATCCGTGTATACCTCACAATGGTTTCCGATGAGAAAATGTCTCCAAGTCTTCAACGCATGCACTACGGCTGCTAACTCCAAATCATGCGTAGCATAATTTAACTCATGGGGTTTAAGCTGTCGTGAGGCATATGAAACAACTCTTCCTTCCTGCATAAGCATTGCTCCAAGTCCTCGACGAGAAGCATCGCAATACACTTCATAATCTTTGCGTTGATCTGGCAGAATCAACACTGGTGATGTAACCAAACGTTTCTTCAATTCCTGAAAACTAGCCTCACATTCCTCAGTCCATTTGAACTTGGTGTCCTTCTTTAACAACTCCTTTACAGGCTTTGCAATCTTCAATAAATTCTCAATGAACCTCCGGTAGTATCCCGCGAGTCCAAGAAAACTCCGGATCTCTCCAACGGACGTGGGTGCCTCCCAATTTGTCATAGTGACGACTTTGTTGGGGTCTACCGCTATTCCTTCTCCGGATATAACATGTCCAAGGAATCCAACTTCCTTCAACCAAAACTCACACTTGATGAACTTGGCGTATAGCTGATGTTCTCTGAGCTTCCCAAGTACTAAACGCAAATGCTCCTTATGCTCTTCTTCATTCTTCGAGTAGACTAAAATATCATCAATGAACACCACAACGAACTTATACAAAAACTCCATAAACACCTTGTTCACCATGTTCATGAAATAGGCAGGTGCGTTAGTCAGGCCAAATGACATAATGGTATACTCATATAGCTCGTACCTTGTGGTAAAAGCTATCTTAGGTATATCCTTCTCTCGAATCTTCAACTGGTGGTACCCTGATCGCAGATCGATCTTGGAAAACACCTTAGCTCCTTGCAGCTGATCAAACAAATCATTGATCATCAGCAGTGGGTACTTGTTCTTGATCGTTACTTCATTCAATCCACGGTAACCAACAACCATCATTAACGATCCATCCTTCTTCTCCACTAGAAGTACTGGTGATCCCCAAGGTGACGAACTTGGGCGAATATATCCTTTATCCAGTAACTCCTTAATCTGCTTCTTAATTTCCTCTAAATCCTGTGTGGGCATCCTGTACGGTCTCTTAGATATTGGCCCTGTGCCTGGCAAAAGCTCAATCAAAAACTCGATGTCTCTATCCGGTGGCATGCCTGGCAACTCTTCTGGAAATACATCCGGGAAATCCTTCACCACTGGTACTTCCTCCTGTACAACTCCTGTTAAGGAATTTACTTGAGTCCTAATCAGCACATGTCGGGATACATACTTGATCCTTCTTCCTTCTAGGGTGGTGAGCAAAGTCGACTTACTAGTGCAATCGATGTTTCCTCCATACATCGATAGCCAATCCATACCCAGAATCACATCCAAACCTTGCGACTCCAGACTTATCAGATCTGAGGGGAAAACGTGCCTACCTATGGCCAATAGTATCTGAAAACATCCTTGGCTTGCCATATACTCTGCTCCTGGCGAGCTCACTAACATAGGTGTACTAAGAACTTTGGTGGGCAGTTTATACTTATCCACAAATCCCCTTGATATGTATGAATGCGATGCACTAGTATCGAAAAGTACGACTGCAGTAAAAGACTTAACAAAAAACTTACCTATTACTGCATCTGGCTGGGCTTCAATCTCCTCTACGTTAACGTGGTTCACTTGTCCCCTGTTGAAAGGGTTGGGCTTCTTCCCAGAGCTTCCATTGCCGTTTCCATTCTTAGCTTTAGGACATTCATTGGCGTAATGTCCGGTCTTCTGGCACTTGTAGCAAGCAGTGTGGCTTAGATCTTTCTTGGCGGGCGTTGCTGGGTTGGAACGGTTCTGTCCGTTGCTTCCTCCATTACCATTTTTGGAGCCATTATGGTTGTGAGAGCTTCCTCCATTGTGAGTGTGGCCTTCGTGGTTATGGACAAGTCCTCCCGAGTTCGGGGTAAAACGGGGTCTCTGCTGAGCTCCAGAATTATACTTCCCTTGTCCATACTTCCTCTTGCGGTTATCAATTTGCTGCTGCTTCCCTTCAATCATGAGAGCTCTATCTACCAACTATTGGTAGTTATTAAAGGTTGCTACCATCAACTGCATGCTCAGCTCATCATTCAGTCCTTCCAAAAACTTCTCGTGCTTAGCTGCATCCATAGCAACGTCATCTGGGGCATAACGTGCTAGCTTGCTAAAGTCATCCACATACTGGCTAACGGTGCGTCCTCCTTGGCGTAAGTTGCGAAACTCACGCTTCTTTATGGCCATTGCTCCTGCTGATACATGGGCAGTGCGAAAAGCCTGCTGGAACTGGTCCCATGTAACAGTGGCTATAGGATAGGTGACAGTGTAATTCTCCCACCATGAGGCTGCTGGTCCATCCAATTGGTGCACGGCAAAATGCATCCTCTCAACATTTGTGCATCCTGCAGTGGTTAACTCCCTTCCAATCCTGTGGAGCCAATCATCTGCAACTATTGGCTCAGTGCTACTGGAAAACACTGGCGGCTGCAACCTCAGAAAATGGGCTAAGTTGTCAACTGGGGGTGGTGGTGGTGGGTGGTTGTTGTTGTTGTTGCCTTGGTTCTGAACTAACAACTACATCAGGGTATTCTGCTGCTGGATCAACTGAGTGAGCTCCGGTGGAAAGGTAAATCCAGGGTCACGTCTCGGAGGCATCTTAGGGTTTAGAGGGAAGAGGAATAGAATAGAATGAGGTCTAGTGAGAAAACACTACCCATATGCACATGAGACAAACACAATCATATCACTCAATCAATCAAGTAAGATCATACAATTGGTCTAGAACTATCGTTACAAAGTGCTTGGACTATACTATTTACATGGTGGAATACTACTACTGATATGGTGGTCGACTAGAAATATTGTTCGGCCAAAGACTCCATGATATCCGCTCCAGATTCATCAACATAGTCATCATCACTATCGTCGGGGTCCGAGTCGGTGTTGTCGATGATGATGATGTAGTTCTCCAGGCAAGTGGAACCGTCATCTTCTCCTCCTGGCGCGGGGTCTCCCATGAATACTCCTAGCTTCCTTGTCAGGTTGTCATTCTTCTCCACTAGTACGACGATTTCTTCCTCATAATCTTCGCGAGTTGCCTTGAGTTCTTCCTCAAGCTCCATGATCCTGGTCATCGCCTTCTTTAGATCTATCATTCCTGCGCACATCTGATTCTCCTGGCGACGAATGTGTTGGTTTAACTCCTGGATGAAAGCGGCAATTGATCTATCCTTCCTGGTGCTGATCATCTCCCATTGCTCATCTCGGCGCCCACAAATCTGAAGATAGTATCCTTGAGATCCTTGTGGTAAAATTCTCCAATGCGTCCCATGGTGATGTGGGCTGACATACTCTTTCCTAGACTCCAGGTTGGTGCATCAAAGGAAAACTCTATGGGCTCAATGACTGGCGTAAATGTCCTTCCTAGAACTTGAACTTGAATCATCCAGCGCTCCTCTTCTGGTAAAGTGGCATTGTAAGTCCTGGTGAAGCATGGTATTCCAATGTTCAAGTACCTAGTGACATCCTTTAAGTGGCGTCCAAAAGGTGTGTCTTCATCCGGTTGTGCAAACTTGTTCCTTGTGTCCGCCATCCTAAAGAGTATAAAATGGAGAGGAGTTAGAAATGAGAAGAGAGTAGTGATCTAGGGTTTTGGCTTAGTGGTCGTGTCCTACGGTCAGCGTGTGCTCTGATACCATCTTGTAGTGACCAGACCTCAAACAGTCTGATCTCTGTGCATTAGTGTCATCCCTGGATCGGTAATGCTGACACGCACAGTACCCGAGGATTTATAACAGAGTAGCAATCACACACTTATTACATCGAATGTCTCAAAAAAGAACTTATTACAATAAATATGACTTAAGGCCATCTAATACGATAACAGCGGAAGGCTTGGAAGATAAAGTGAGCCCATCAACTCCAACGGCATCACTGAGTGAAAGACCACGACCTAAGGCTCCTTACTCGTCGTCTGAAAAGTCTGCAACATGATACGTTGCAGCCCGAAACGGGTCAGCACATGGAATATGCTGGCAGTGTAACACAAGAGAGTAATGAACAGAATAATGCTATCATTACATGCATATATGGCTGGTGGAGGCTGTAGGGTTAATGTTTTGCAAAAAGCCAATTTTTCCTACTGCAAAGGAATATATTTTATTTAACTACAAAGTTGGTAGAAAACATTAAGAAAGTAAACCCCCTCTCAATCCCAATTAAAAGTAATTAATAATCCAACAAAATTAATTTAGAGTGATGAGATCCACATGATAATCCAAGAACTAGATACTCAAGACGTCCATAACCGGGGACACGGCTAACCATGATTAGTTTCTACACTCTGCAGAGGTTTGTGCACTTTTCCCCACAAGACTCGATCTCCTCCGTTCGATTTCTCGCACTTCAGGATGTTTGAGAAACGGATGACCGAGACACAGTCTTTCCGAAGAGGTCGCCTTAACCGATAGATAGACCTGTGCATCTAAATCCCCTACATATGCTAGCCCATCATGGAAAGGTTTCCCACAACTTACTCAACTATGCCAGAGACCATATTGGCATGTGGCTGCACACGGAAGTTTCTAGCATGAAAAATCTTATGATCCCTTTGAGCCTGGGTGGCAGTCCATAGGAGAATCACACGGTACACCGGGATTTCCAAAAATACAGGCAATCACTGGGTTCCCCAGGTGCCTCAATCCACCCAGATGTGTATTTAAGTTGCCACCTTAAGTTAACCATTAATTAACAACTCACATTTGTCATGAACACTCTCAAACCCAATCCACGTCTACGAGCATAGCATGGCAATATAAGCATAACGTAGAAGTAACTCCCAAGGGTTTGATAATAAACAGGTGAATAGGTTCTACCTCATCTACTTCCCAACCCACAATTTATTCAGATCCTAACCATGCAAGTGTTTGAAGGTTGAAACTAATGCATAAAAACTGGGTATGAAAGGGATATGATCAAAGTGTTACTTGCCTTGCTGATGATCCATGAAACCTAGAGACTCGAAGTAGCATGCTTCGCACTGCGGGTACTCTATCGCAAACAAACAAGCATACAATAAGCAATCAAGCAAGGGCATGGGTAAAACTCAAATAAGAGATCTAACCAGAAAGTTCAACTTAAGAACTCCGGTTTGCAAAAGAATCAAATCAAATGAAGCAACAAAACTCAAACGGCGAAAGAAACAAGCTTCGTTTACTGATTTGTACTAAAGTCAAATTTTACAGTAGCAAAAACTTGTTTAAGTTGGTTAAACAGAAAGAGGGCTTTCAGAAGAAACTGTAGGCGCTTGAATCGCCTAATTCAGATAAACGAGCGAAAAGTTATACTAAAACGAAAATCGGATCAGAAATCACGATCGAGAATAATCGCGAAAATCCCGAGAAAAAGAAAAACTGACGAACAGGCTAACGAACGAACGTTCACTATCTACGGCCAAACGGTGAAAACCGTTCGTTAAAACAAACGTCCGGACGAACGTCCGCTAAATAACTAAACCGAAAAAATCGGTCTAAAAAATAAAAACGGAATCTAGGGTTTTCGAAAAAAACCGATCGGTTTTCTCGCGAAAACCGAGGCAGCGGCGGCTACCTCCGGCGAAGTGCGGCGAGACGGCGGCGGGTGGCGGCTCCGGCGCGGGCGACGGGGAGGCAGGCGGCGTCGGGCGGCGGGTGGGGGCGAGGCGCGGCGGCGGCGGACTCGGCGGTGGCGACGGGCTCGGGCGGCGCTAGGGTTCGGGCGGGTGGCGCAGCTTGTGGGCTCGGGGTCCGGGCCTCAGCTTATAAAGCCGGCCGGGCGGAGTCCCGGTTGGACACGGCCCGTTAGGTGGTTTCCTTTTTTAAAAAATAATTCCGACATGCAGAAAAATAAAGAAAAGAAGTACTAAACAGACTCCAAAAATCCCGAAATAAATTTTCCCTGTCCTCTAAAAATATGCCGGACAAGGTGAACATTTATTTGGGCCTAAAATGCAATTTTGAAAAACGCACATTTTTTCCTAATCCAAATAAAATAGCGATAAAACTCTGAATAAAAATCTTATTTGATTTTAATATTAAATCTCCGATATTTCTTTATTTTGAGGAAGTCATTTTATCCTCTCTCTTTATTTTTCTAAAAGAAATATTCAAAGAGAGAATAATTAAAATCAAATGATCCTCTTTTCAAAATTCGAGAAAACTCGAATATGAAAATAATGAAATCCCCAACTCTCTCCGTGGGTCCTTGAGTTGCGTAGAATTTCTCGGATCAACCAAAATGCAATAAAATATGATATGCAATGATGATCTAATGTATAACATTCCAAATTGAAAATTTGGGATGTTACACCCGATAAGAGACTAATATTTTGCAGGAGTCAATGGAAGAAGAAATTGATGAAACTGTGAGCTCATTGGATGAAAAAGATGATGAGGAGAGCGAAGAGCAAAAGGAGGAAGAGCGGGTTAGCTACCCGTGCCCACCTTCTAATGAGAGTAACTCTTCAACTCATACATTGTTTAGTTTCCCTTCGTGCTTACCGAAGGATGATTGCTATGATGATTGTTATGATACAGTTGATTCTTTTGAAATATCCCTTTTTGATGATGCTTGCTATGCTTGTGGCCAAGATGCCAATATGAATTATGCTTATGGAGATGAACTTGCTATAGTTCCTTATGTTAAACATGAAATTGTTGCTATTGCACCCACGCATGATAGTCCTATTATCTATTTGAATTCTTCCGACTACACTATATCGGAGAAGTTTGCCCTTATTAAGGATTATATTGATGGGTTGAGTTTCACTACTACACGTGATGATTTAGATAGATATAATATGCATGTGCTTGCTGCTCCTACTTGCAATTATTATGAGAGAGGAACTACATCTCCGCCTCTCCATGTTTCCAATATGATAAAATTGCAAGAAACTGTTTATACTATGCATTGGCCTTTACTATGTGTGCATGAATAGTTCTTTTATGACATGCCGATGCATAGGAAGAGAGTTAGAATTCGTCATTACATGGTATATGTTGCTTTGTGCTCACTACTAAATTACAAATCATTGTTGATTCAAATTGGTTTTGATATACCTTGGGATCCGGGTGGATCCATTACTTGAGCACCATATGCCTAGCTTGATGGCTTTAAAGAAAGCGCTGCCAGGGAGACGATCCGGAAGTTTTAGAGAGTCATTTATTTCTGTTGAGTGCTTTTATATAGTTTAAAAACAAAATAAAAATAAAGAGGGGAACCCAAAACTTTTCAAAAAGTAAAGTGAAAGTGAGAGAGACAAGCATTGTTGAAGTGGGGGAGCTCCTTGAACTTTGTTCATGCCCATGGTAACTTTATGAATCTTGATTACAGAAACTTTTCATCAAAAATAATTATCCCCTTGTACAATTCCATTGTATTATAAAAATAATGTGCCAAGATTTTCCTTTAGGATGTTTACATTGCTTGTTGGTTTGTGCGGTGCAGAACAGAAACTTTGGCTGTAGTGCGCGATTTTACATTTTTTACTGGAACGTCAAACGGTTCTGAAACTTTTTGCACTGTCGTTCCATACAAAGTTTTTATTTTTCCTAATGTTTTCAGAATTTTTGGAGTACCGAAGGTATGGTGAATGTTCATATTACCACAGACTGTCTTGTTTAAGACAAATTATGTTTTTGATGCATAGTTTGCTTGTTTTGATGAAACTATCAATTTCTATCAGTGGATTAAGCCATGGAAAAGTTATATTACAGTAGCTACAATGCAAAAACAAAATATGAATTGGTTTGCAACAGTACTTATAGTAGTGATTTTCTTTATTATACTAACGGATCTTACCGAACTTTTTGTTAAGTTTTGTGTGATTGAAGTTTTCAAGTTTTGGGTGAGATCACGATGGATGAAGGAATAAGGAGTGGCAAGAGCCTAAGCTTGGGGATGCCCAAGGCACCCCAAGGAAATATTCAAGGACTCCCAAGCAACCAAGCTTGGGGATGCCACGGAAGGCATCCCCTCTTTCTTCTAACAATCATCGGTAATTTTACTTGGAGCTATATTTTTATTCGTCACATGATATGCGTAAATCTTGGAGCGTCTTTTGCATTTAGTTTTCACTTTTCTTTGATGCACCATGCTGGTATGAGATATTCCATGGTTTATTTATAGAATGCTCTTTGCACTTCACTTATATCTTTTGAGTATGGCTTTATAGAATGCTTCATGTGCTTCACTTATATCATTTGAAGTTTGGATTGCCTCTTTCTCTTCACATAGAAAACCGCCATTTGTAGAATGCTCTTTTTCTTCACTTATATTTGTTAGAGCGTGGGCATATCTTTTGTAGAAAGAATTAAAACTCGCTTGCTTTACTTATATCTATTTAGAGAGATGACATAAATTGGTCATTCACATGGTTAGTCATAAAATCCTACATAAAACTTGTAGATCACTGAATATGGTATGTTTGATTCCTTGCAATAGTTTTGTGATATAAAGATGGTGATATTAGAGTCATGCTAGTGGGTAGTTGTGGATTGTAGAAATACTTGTGTAGAGGTATGTGATTCCCGTAGCATGCACGTATGGTGAACCGTTATGTAACGAAGTTGGAGCATGATGTATTTATTGATTGTCTTCCTTATGAGTGGCGGTCGGGGACGAGCGATGGTCTTTTCCTACCAATATACCCCCTAGGAGCATGCGCGTAGTACTTTGTTTCGATGACTAATAGATCTTTGCAATAAGTATGTGAGTTCTTTATGACTAATGTTGAGTCCATGGATTATACGCACTCTCACCCTTCCATCATGCTAGCCTCTTCGGTACCGTGCATTGCCCTTTCTCACCTTGAGAGTCGGTGCAAACTTCGCCGGTGCATCCAAACTCCGTGATATGGTACGCTCTATCACACATAAGCCTCCTTATATCTTCCTCAAAACAACCACCATACCTACCTATTATGGCATTTCCATAGCCATTCTAAGATATATTGCCATGCAACTTTCCATCATCATCATATACATGACTTGAGAATTCACTGTCATATTGCTTTGCATGATCGTAAGATAGCTAGCATGATGTTTTCATGGCTTGTCCGTTTTTGATGTCATTGCTACGCTAGATCATTGCACATCCCGGTACACCGCCGGAGGCATTCATATAGAGTCATATCTTTGTTCTAGTATCGAGTTGTAATATTGAGTTGTAAGTAAATAAAAGTGTGATGATCATCATTATTAGAACATTGTCCTATGTGAGGTTATCAAAATAAGAGTGGCCAAAGAAGCCCCCCCCCAAAAGAGAGAGAGTCCAAAGAAGCCTACAAAAAAGAAGAAAAAAGAAGAAAAAAGAGAAAACGAATAAAAAATTGAGAGAAAAGAGAGAAGGGACAATGTTTACTATCCTTTTACCACACTTGTGCTTCGAGTAGCACCATGTTCTTCATATAGAGAGTCTCTTGAGTTATCACTTTCATATACTAGTGGGAATTTTCATTATAGAACTTGGCTTGTATATTCCAATGATGGGCTTCCTCAAATGCCCGAGGTCTTCGTGAGCAAGCAAGTTGGATGCACACCCACTTAGTTTCTAGTTTGACCTTTCATACACTTATAGCTCTTAGTGCATCCATTGCATGGCAATCCCTACTCCTCACATTGACATCAATTGATGGGCATCCATAGCCTGTTGATTAGTCGCGTTGATGTGAGACTTTCTTCCTTTTTGTCTTCTCCACACAACCTCCATCATCATATTCTATTCCACCTATAGTGCTATGTCCATGGCTCACGCTCATGTATTGCGTGAAAGTTGAAAAGGTTTGAGAACGTCAAAAGTATGAAACAATTGCTTGGCTTGTCATCGGGGTTGTGCATGATTTGAATATTTTGTGTGGTGAAGATGGAGCATAGCCAGACTATATGATTTTGTAGGGATAACTTTCTTTGGCCATATTATTTTGAAAAGACATGATTGCTTTACTAATATGCTTGAAGTATTATTATCTTAATGTCAAATGATAGACTATCGCTTTGAATCACTCGTGTCTTATATTCATGCCATGGTTAGATTACATGATCAAGATTATGCTAGGTAGCATTCCACATCAAAAATTATCTTTTTTATAATTTACCTACTTGAGGACGAGCAGGAATTAAGCTTGGGGATGTTGATACGTCTCCGTCGCATCTATAATTTTTGATTGTTCCATGCTAATATTATACAACTTTCATATACTTTTGGCAACTTTTTATACTATTTTTGGGACTAACATATTAATCAAGTGCCCAGTGCCAGTTCCTGTTTGTTGCATGTTTTTTGTCTCGTAGAAAATCCATATCAAACGGAGTCCAAACGGGATAAAAACTGACGGAGATTTTTTTTGGAATATATGTGATTTTTGGGAAGAAGAATCAACGCGAGGCGATGCCCGAGGGGGCGACGAGGCAGGGGGCGCGCCTTGGTCCCTCGTGGCCACCCCATAAGGCGGTTGGTGCCCATCTTTCGCCGCAAGAAAGCCAATATCCGGATAAAATCGTGTCCAAAATTCAGCCCAACCGGAGTTATGGATCTCCGGGAATTTAAGAAACGGTGAAAGGGCAGAATCAGGAAGGCAGAAACAGAGAGAGACAGAGAGACAAATCCAATCTCGGAGGGGCTCTCGCCCCTCAAGTGCCATGGAGGCCATGGACCAGAGGGGAAACCCTTCTCCCATCTAGGTAGAAGGTCAAGGAAGAATAAGAAGAAGGGGGGCTCTCCCCCCTCTCTCCCGGTGGTGCCGGAACGCCGCCGGGGCCATCATCATCACCGCAATCTACACCAACAACTTCACCGCCATCATCACCAACTCTTCCCCCCTCTATGCAGCGGTGTAACCCCTCTTTTACCCGCTATAATCTCTACTTAAACATGGTGCTCAACGCTATATATTATTTCCCAATGATGTATGGCTATCCTATGGTGTTTGAGTAGATCTGTTTTGTCCTATGGGTTAATTGATGATCGTGATTGGTTTGAGTTGCATGTTTTATTATTGGTGATGTCCTATGGTGCTCTCCGTGTCGCGCAAGCGTGAGGGATCCCCGCTGTAGGGTTTGCAATATGTTCATGATTTGCTTATGGTGGGTGGCGTGAGTGATAGAAGCACATACCCGAGTAAGTATGTTGTTTGCGTATGGGAGTAAATGTTGGAAATATACCCTAGAGGCAATAATAAATTAGTTATTATTATATTTCCTTGTTCATGATAATCGTTTATTATCCATGCTATAATTGTATTGATAGGAAACTCAGGTACATGTGTGGATACATAGACAACACCATGTCCCTAGTAAGCCTCTAGTTGACTAGCTCGTTGATCAATAGATGGTTACGGTTTCCTGACCATGGACATTGGATGTCATTGATAACGGGATCACATCATTAGGAGAATGATGTGATGGACAAGACCCAATCCTAAGCCTAGCACAAAGATCGTGTAGTTCGTATGCTAAAGCTTTTTTAATGTCAAGTATCATTTCCTTAGACCATGAGATTGTGCAACTCCCGGATACCATAGGAATGCTTTGGGTGTATCAAACGTCACAACGTAACTGGGTGACTATAAAGGTGCATTACAGGTATCTCCGAAAGTGTCTGTTGGGTTGGCACGAATCGAGACTGGGATTTGTCACTCCGTGTAAACGGAGAGGTATCTCTGGGCCCACTCGGTAGGACATCATCATAATGTGCACAATGTGATCAAGGAGTTGATCACGGGATGATGTGTTACGGAACGAGTAAAGAGACTTGCCGGTAACGAGATTGAACAAGGTATCGGTATACCGACGATCGAATCTCGGGCAAGTACAATACCGATAGACAAAGGGAATTGTATACGGGATTGATTAAGTCCTTGACATCGTGGTTCATCCGATGAGATCATCGTGGAACATGTGGGAGCCAACATGGGTATCCAGATCCCGCTGTTGGTTATTGACCGGAGAACGTCTCGGTCATGTCTGCATGTCTCCCGAACCCGTAGGGTCTACACACTTAAGGTTCGATGACGCTAGGGTTGCAAAGGAAGTTTGTATGTGGTTACCGAATGTTGTTCGGAGTCCCGGATGAGATCTCGGACGTCATGAGGAGTTCCGGAATGGTCCGGAGGTAAAGATTTATATATAGGAAGTCCTATTTCGGCCATCGGGACGAGTTTCGGGGTCATCGGTATTGTACCGGGACCACCGGAAGGGTCCCGGGGGCCCACCGGGTGGGGCCACCTATCCCAGAGGGTCCCATGGGCTGAATTGGGAAGAGCCCAAAGTGGGCTGGGGTGCCACTTCCCCCTAGGGCCCATGCGCCTAGGGTGGGGGGGAACCCTAAGGAAGAGTCCCAAGGGGGTAAGGCACCTCCTAGGTGCCTTGGGGGGAGGGAAACCTCCCTTGGCCGCCCACCCCCTAGGAGATTGGATCTCCTAGGGCCGGCGCCCCCCTCCCCCTTGGCTCTCCTATATATAGTGGGGGTTTTGGGCTGCCAGAAACTACGAATTCTTCCCCTGTTGGTGCAGCCCTTCCCCTCTCCCTCCTCCTCTCTCGTAGTGCTTAGCGAAGCCCTGCTGGAGTACACCGCTCCTCCACCACCACCACACCGTCGTGCTGCTGCTGGATGGAGTCTTCCCCAACCTCTCCTTCTCCCCTTGCTGGATCAAGGCGTAGGAGACGTCACCGGGCTGTACGTGTGTTGAATGCGGAGGTGCCATCCGTTCAACACTTGGATCATCGGTGATTTGGAATCACGACGAGTACGACTCCATCAACCCCGTTCTCTTGAACCCTTCTGCTTAGCGATCTACAAGGGTATGTAGATGCACTCTCCTTCCCCTCGTTGCTGGTTTCTCCATAGATAGATCTTGGTGATACGTAGGAAAATTTTGAATTTCCGTTCCCCAACAGTGGCATCATGAGCTAGGTCTATGCGTAGTTTCTATGCACGAGTAGAACACAAAGTAGTTGTGGGTGTTGATTTTGTTCAATATGCTTGCCGTTACTAGTCTTATCTTGATTCGGCGGCATCGTGGGATGAAGCGGCCCGGACCAACCTTACACGTATGCTTACGTGAGACCGGTTCCACCGACAAACATGCACTAGTTGCATAAGGTGGCTGGTGGGTGTCTGTCTCTCCCGCTTTAGTCGGATCGGATTCGATGAAAAGGGTCCTTATGAAGGGTAAATAGCAATTGGCATATCACGTTGTGGTCTTTGCGTAGGTAAGAAACGTTCTTGCTAGAAACCCATAGCAGCCACGTAAAACATGCAAACAACAATTAGAGGACGTCTAACTTGTTTTTGCAAGGTATGCTATGTGATGTGATATGGCCAAAAGGATGTGATGAATGATATATGTGATGTATGAGATTGATCATGTTCTTGTAATAGGAATCACGACTTGCATGTCGATGAGTATGACAACCGGCAGGAGCCATAGGAGTTGTCTTAATTTATTTATGACCTGCGTGTCAACATAAACGTCATGTAATTAATTTACTTTATTGCTAACCGTTAGTTGTAGTAGTAGAAGTAATAGTTTACGTGACAACTTCATGGAGACACGATGATGGAGATCATGATGATGGAGATCATGGTGTCATGCCGGTGACAAGATGATCATGGAGCCCCAAGATGGAGATCAAAGGAGCTATATGATATTGGCCATATCATGTCACTATTATTTGATTGCATGTGATGTTTATCATGTTTATACATCTTATTTTCTTAGAATGACGGTAGTAAATAAGATGATCCCTTACAACAATTTCAAGAAGTGTTCTCCCCTAACTGTGCACCGTTGCTAAAGTTCGTCGTTTCGAAGCACCACGTGATGATCGGGTGTGATAGATCCTTACGTTCACATACAACGGGTGTAAGACAGTTTTACACATGCAAAACACTTAGGGTTAACTTGACGAGCCTAGAATGTGTATAGACATGGCCTCGGAACACAGAAGACCGAAAGGTCGAGCATGAGTCGTATAGAAGATACGATCAACATGAAGATGTTCACCAATGTTGACTAGTCCGTCTCACGTGATGATCGGACACGGCCTAGTTGACTCGGATCATGTAATCACTTAGATGACTAGAGGGATGTCTATCTGAGTGGGAGTTCATAAGATGAACTTAATTATCCTGAACATAGTCAAAAGGTTTTTGCAAATTATGTCGTAGCTCGCGCTTCAGTTCTACTGTTTAGATATGTTCCTAGAGAAAATTTAGTTGAAAGTTGATAGTAGCAATTATGCGGACTAGGTCCGTAAACTGAGGATTGTCCTCATTGCTTCATAGAAGGCTTATGTCCTTAATGCACCGCTCAGTGTGCTGAACCTCGAACGTTGTCTGTGGATGTTGCGAACATCTGACATACACGTTTTAATAACTACGTGATAGTTCAGTTAAACGGTTTAGAGTTGAGGCACCAAAGACGGTTTTTGAAACGTCGCGAAACATATGAGATGTTTCGAGGACTGAAATTGGGATTTCAGGCTCGTGCCCACGTCAAGAGGTATAAGACCTCCGACGATTTTCTTAGCCTGCAAACTAAGGGAGAAAAGCTCAATTGTTGAGCTTGTGCTCAGATTGTCTGAGTACAACAATCATTTGAATCGAGTGGGAGTTGATCTTCCAGATGAGATAGTGATGTTTCTCCGAAGTCATTACCACCAAGCTGCTTGAGCTTCGTGATGAACTATAATATATCAGGGACATATATGATGATCCTTGAGATATTCGCGATGTTTGACACCACAAAAGTAGAAATCAAGAAGGAGCATCAATTGTTGATGGTTGGTGAAACCACTAGTTTCAAGAAGGGCAAGGGCACGAAGGGATACTTCATGAAACGGCAATTCAACTGCTGCTCTAGTGAAGAAACCCAAGGTTGAACCCAGACCCGAGACTGAGTGCTTCTGTAATAAGGGGAACAGCCGCTGGAGCAGAATTACCCTAGATACTTGGTAGATTAGAAGGCTGGCAAGGTCGATAGAAGTATATTGGATATACATTGTGTTGATGTGTACTTTACTAGTACTCCTAGTAGCACCAGGGTATTAGATACCGGTTCGGTTGCTAAGTGTTAGTAACTCGAAATAAAAGCTACGGAATAAACGAAGACTAGCTAAAGGTGAGCTGACGATATGTGTTGGAAGTGTTTCCAATGTTGATATGATCAATCATCGCACGCTCCCTCTACCATCGAGTTTGGTGTTTGCGTTGAGCATAGACATGATTGGATTATGTCTATCGCAATACGGTTATTCATTTAAGGAGAATAATGGTTACTCTGTTTATTTGAATAATACCTTCAATGGTCTTGCACCTAAAATGAATGGTTTATTGAATCTCGATCGTAGTGATACACATGTTCATGCCAAAAGATATAAGATAGTAATGATAGTACCACCTACTTGTGGCACTGCCACTTAAGTCATATCGGTATAAAACGCATGAAGAAGCTCCATGTTGATGGATCTTTGGACTCACTCATTTTTGAAAGGATTGAGACATGCGTACCATGTCTATTGGTGTATATGCATGAAGAAACTCCATGCAAATGGACCGTTTTGACTCATTTGATTTTGAATCACTTGAGACATGCAAATCATACCACATGGGCAAGATGACTGAAAGCCTCGTTTTCAGTAAAATGGAACTAGAAAGCAACTTGTTGGAAGTAATACATTTTGATGTGTGCGGTCCAATGAGTGCTGAGGCGTGTAGTGGATATCGTTGTGTTCTTACTTCACAGATGATTTGAGTAGATGTTGAGTACATTTATTTGATAAATCACGAGTCTGAATTATTGAAAGGTTCAAGTAATTTCAGGGTGAAGTTGAAAGATCGTCGTGACAAGAGGATAAAATATCTATGATATGATCATAGAGATGAATATCTGAATTACGAGTTTGGCACAGAATTAAGACATTGTGGAAATTGTTTCACAGCTAATATAGCCTGGAACACCGTAGTGTGATGGTGTGTCCGAACATCATAACTGCACTCTATTGGATATGATGCATACCATGATGTCTCTTGTCGAATTACCACGATAGTTTATGGGTTAGGCATTAGAGACAACCACATTCACTTTAAATAGGGCACCACGTAATTCCGATGAGATGACACCATATGAACTATGGTTTAGAGAAACCTAAGCTGTCATTTCTTAAAAGTTTGGGGCTGCGACGCTTATGTGAAAAGGTTTCAGGCTGATAAGCTCGAACCCAAAGTGGATAAATGCATCTTCATAGGACACCCAAAACAGTTGGGTATACCTCCTGTCTCAGATTCAAAAGCAATAAGGGATTGTTTCTAGAATCGGGTCCTTTCTCGAGTAAAAGTTTCTCTCGAAAGAATTGAGTGGGAGGATGGTGGAGACTTGATAAGGTTGTTAAACCGTCTCTTCAACTAGTGTGTGGCAGGGCACAGGAAGTTGTTCCTGTGGCACCTACACCAATTGAAGTGGAAGCTTGTGATAGTGATCATGAAACTTCAGATCAAGTCACTACCAAACCTCGTGGGATGACAAGGATGCGTACTACTTCAGAGTGGTACGTAATCCTGTCTTGGAAGTCATGTTGCTAGACAACAATGAACCTACGAGCTATGGAGAAGCGATGGTGGGCCCGGATTCCGATAAATGGCTCGAGGCCATAAAATCCGAGAGAGGATCCATGTATGAAAACAAAGTGTAGACTTTGGAAGAACTACTTGATGGTCGTAAGGCTGTTAGGTACATATGGATTTTAAAAGGAAGACGGACAATGATGGTAAGTATCACCATTAAGAAAGCTCGACTTGTCGTTAAGATGTTTTCCGACAAGTTCAAGGAGTTGACTACGATGAGACTTTCTCACTCGTAGCGATGCTAAGAGTCTGTTGGAATTATATTAGCGATTACTGCATTATTTATGAAATCTTGTAGATAGGATGTCAAAACATTGTTTCCTCGACGATTTTCTTGAGGAAAGGTTGTATGCGATACAACCGGAAGGTTTTGTCAATCCTAAAAGATGCTGATAAGTATGCAAAGCTCCAGCAATCCTTCTAAGGACTGGAGTAAGCATCTCGGAGTTGGAATGTATGCTTTGATGAGATGATCAAAGATTTTGGGTTTATACAAAGTTTATGAGAAACTTGTATTTCCAAAGAAGTGAGTGGGAGCACTATAGAATTTCTGATGAGTATATGTTGTTGACATATTATGGATCAGAAATGATGTAGAATTTCTGGAAAGCATATAGGGTTATTTGGAAAGTGTTTTTCAATGGAAAGCCTGGATTAAGCTGCTTGAGCATTGAGCATCAAGATCTATAAGGATAGATCAAAACGCTTAATGGAACTTTCAAATGAGCACATACCTTGACATGATCTTGAAGGTGTTCAAGATGGATCAGTCAAAGAAGGAGTTCTTGCCTGAGTAGTAAGGTATGAAGTTGAGACTTAAAGCTCAACCACGGCAGAAGAAAGAGGAAGGACGAAGGTCGTCCCCTATGCTTAAGACATAGGCTCTACAGTATGCTATGCTGTGTACCGCATCTGAAGTGTGCCTTGCCATGAGTCAGTCAAGGGGTACAAGAGTGATCCAAGAATGGATCACAGGACAGCGGTCAAAGTTATCCTTAGTAACTAGTGGACTAAGGAATTTTCTCGATTATGGAGGTGGTAAAAGAGTTCGTCGTAAAGGGTTACGTCGATGCAAGCTTAACACCTATCTGGATAGCTCTGAGTAGAGATACCGGATACGTATAATGGAGCAACAATTTAGAATAGCTCCAAGTAGAACAGTTATTTGGAATAGCTCCAAATAGAACATGGTAGCTACATCTAGGAGATGACGTAGAGATTTGTAAAGCACACACGGATCTGAAAGGTTCAGACCCGTTGACTAAAACCTCTCTCACAAGCAACATGATCAAACGCAGAACTCATTGAGTGCTAATCACATAGTGATGTGAACTATATTATTGACTCTAGTAAACTCTTTGGATGTTGGTCACATGGCGATGTGACCTATGAGTGTAAATCACATGGCGATGTGAACTAGATTATTAACTCTAGTGCAAGTGGGAGACTGTTGGAAATATGCCCTAGAGGCAATAATAAATTAGTTATTATTATATTTCCTTGTTCATGATAATCGTTTATTATCCATGCTATAATTGTATTGATAGGAAACTCAGATACATGTGTGGATACATAGACAACACCATGTCCCTAGTAAGCCTCTAGTTGACTAGCTCGTTGATCAATAGATGGTTACGGTTTCCTGACCATGGACATTGGATGTCATTGATAACGGGATCACATCATTAGGAGAATGATGTGATGGACAAGACCCAATCCTAAGCCTAGCACAAAGATTGTGTAGTTCGTATGCTAAAGCTTTTTTAATGTCAAGTATCATTCCCTTAGACCATGAGATTGTGCAACTCCCAGATACCGTAGGAATGCTTTGGGTGTATCAAACGTCACAACGTGACTGGGTGACTATAAAGGTGCATTACAGGTATCTCCGAAAGTGTCTGTTGGCTTGGCACGAATCGAGACTGGGATTTGTCACTCCGTGTAAACGGAGAGGTATCTCTGGGCCCACTCGGTAGGACATCATCATAATGTGCACAATGTGATCAAGGAGTTGATCACGGGATGATGTGTTACGGAACGAGTAAAGAGACTTGCCGGTAATGAGATTGAACAAGGTATCGGTATACCGACGATCGAATCTCGGGCAAGTACAATACCGATAGACAAAGGGAATTGTATACGAGATTGATTAAGTCCTTGACATCGTGGTTCATCTGATGAGATCATCGTGGAACATGTGGGAGCCAACATGGGTATCCAGATCCCGCTGTTGGTTATTGACCAGAGAACGTCTCGATCATGTCTGCATGTCTCCCGAACCCGTAGGGTCTACACACTTAAGGTTCGATGACGCTAGGGTTGCAAAGGAAGTTTGTATGTGGTTACCGAATGTTGTTCGGAGTCCCGGATGAGATCTCGGACGTCATGAGGAGTTTCGGAATGGTCCGGAGGTAAAGATTTATATATAGGAAGTCCTCTTTCGGCCATCGGGGCGAGTTTCGGGGTCATCGGTATTGTACCGGGACCACCGGAAGGGTCCCGGGGGCCCACCGGGTGGGGCCACCTATCCCGGAGGGTCCCATGGGCTGAATTGGGAAGGGATCCAGCCCAAAGTGGGCTGGGGCGCCACTTCCCCCTAGGGCCCATGCGCCTAGGGTGGGGGGGAACCCTAAGGAAGAGTCCCAAGGGGGTAAGGCACCTCCTAGGTGCCTTGGGGGGAGGGAAACCTCCCTTGGCCGCCCACCCCCTAGGATATTGGATCTCCTAGGGCCGGCGCCCCCCCCTTGGCCCTCCTATATATAGTGGGGGAAGGAGGGCTCTTTCATCCATGCCTTTGGTTGCCTCCTTCTCCCTTCTCCAACATCTCCTCCTCTCCCGTGGTGCTTGGCGAAGCCCTGCAGGATAGCCACGCTCCTCCACCACCACCACGCCGTTGTGCTGCTGCTGGATGGAGTCTTCCTCAACCTCTCCCTCTCTCCTTGCTGGATCAAGGCATGGGAGACGTCACCGGGCTGTACGTGTGTTGAACGCGGAGGTGCCGTCCGTTCGGCACTAGGATCTCCGGTGATTTGGATCACGACGAGTACGACTCCATCAACCCCGTTCTCTTGAACGCTTCCGCTTAGCGATCTACAAGGGTATGTAGATGCACTCTCCTTCCCCGAGTTGCTGGTTTCTCCATAGATAGATCTTGGTGATACGTAGGAAAATTTTGAATTTCTGCTACGTTCCCCAACAGTAAAGAGGACTTGATGCCTTATAATGCTATGGTTGGGTTTTATGTTAATGATCTTTAGTAGTTGAGGATGCTTGCTAGAGTTCCAATCATAAGTGCATATGATCCAAGAAGAGAAAGTATGTTAGCTTATGCCTCTCCCACAAATAAAATTGCAATAATGATTACCGGTCTAGTTATTGATTGCCTAGGGACAAATAACTTTCTCGTGACAAAAAGCTCTCTACTAAAACTAACTTAGTTGTGTCTTCATCTAAACAACCCCTACTTTTTATTTACGCACTCTTTATTATCTTGCAAACCTATCCAAAAACACCTACAAAGTACTTCTAGTTTCATACTTGTTCTAGGTAAAGCGAACGTTAAGCGTGCGTAGAGTTGTATCGGTGGTCGATAGAACTTGAGGGAATATTTGTTCTACCTTTAGCTCATCGTTGGGTTCGACACTCTTACTTATCGAAAGAGGCTACAATTGATCCCCTATACTTGTGGGTTATCACCACCATACGTACCTATTATGGATTTTCCATAGCCATTCCGAGATATATTGCCATGCAACTTCCACCGCTCCCGTTTGATGACTTGAGCGTTCACTGTCATATTGCTTTGCATGATCATATAGTTGACATAGTAGTTGTGGCTCAGCCACCGTTCATCATTTTTCATACATGTTACGCTAGATCGTTGCACATCCTAGTACATGCCAGAGGCATTCATATAGAGTCATACTTTGTCATAGGTATCAAGTTGTAATTTTTATTCCTTTTGAGTTATAAGTATATAGAAGTGTGATGATCATCATTATTCATTTTTAGAGCAGTACCCCAGTGAGGAAATGATGATGGATACTATGATTTCCCCACAAGTTGGGATGAGGCTCCGGACAATGAGAGAAAAAAAAGAAAAAAGAAAAAAGAAAGAAAAGAAAAAAAGAAAAAAAGGAAAAAAGAAAAAAAATAAACAAAGAGAGAAGGGGTATTGTTAGTATCCTTTACCACACTTGTGCTTCAAAGTAGCACCATGTTTTTCATATGGAGAGTCTCCTATGTTGTCACTTTCATATACTAGTGGGAATTTTATAGGATTAGATGCACACCCACTTAGTTTTCATATTGACCTTTCATATACTAGTGGGAATTTTATAGCTCTTAGTGCATTCGTTGCATGGTGATACATCCATTTTGCATCATGCTTTTATATAGATTTTTATTGCATTATGGGATGTTATTACACATTATGTCAGAATACTTATGCCTTTTCTCTCCTATTTTACAAGGTTTACATGAAGAGGGAGTATGCCGGCAGCTGGAATTCTGGGCTGGAAAAGGAGCAAATATTAGAGACCTATTCTGCACAACTCCAAAAGTCCTAAAACTCCATGAAAGTCAGTTTTGGAATATATTAAAAATATTGGGCGAAGAAAGCACCAGAGGGGGGCCACCCACTGTCCACGAGGGTGGACGGCGCGTCCTACCCCCTGGGCACGCCCCCTGTCTCGTGGGCCACCTGGAAGCCCCCCGATGCCCATCTTCTGGTATAAGGTGTCTTTTGCCCTGGAAAAATCATAAGGAAGCTTTTGGGATGAAGCGCCGCCGTCTCAAGGCGGAACCTTGGCGGAACCAATCTAGGGCTCCGACAAAGCTGCTCTGCCGGGGAAACATCCCTCCGGGAGGGGGAAATTGTCACCATCGCCATCACCATCGATCCTCTCATCGGGAGGGGGTCAATCTCCATCAACATCTTCACCAGCACCATCTCCTCTCAAACCCTAATTCATCTTTTGTATCCGATCTTTGTCTCCAAACCTCAGATTGGTACCTGTGGGTTGCTAGTAGTGTTGATTACTCCTTGTAGTTGATGCTAGTTGGTTTATTCGGTGGAAGATTATATGTTCAGACCCTTTATGCACATTAATACCCCTCTGATTATGAACATGAATATGATTTGTGAGTAGTTACATTTGTTCCTGACAACATGGGAGAAGTCTTGTTATAAGTAGTCATGTGAATTTGGTATTCGTTCGATATCTTGATGAGATGTATGTTGTCTTTCCTCTGGTGGTGGTATGTGAACGTCGACTACATGACACTTCACCATTGTTTGGGACTAGGGGAAGGCATTGGGAAGTAATAAGTAGATGATGGGTTGCTAGAGTGACAGAAGCTTAAACCCTAGTTTATGCGTTGCTTCGTAAGGGGCTGATTTGGATCCATATGTTTCATGCTATTGTTAGGTTTACCTTAATTCTTCTTTCATAGTTGTGGATGCTTGCGAGGGGGGTTAATCATAAGTGGTATGATTTTCCAAGGAAGGGCATTACCCAAGCACTGGTCCACCCACATATCAAATTATCAAAGTAACGAAAACGAATCATATGAGCATGATGAAAACTAGCTTGACGATAATTCCCATGTGTCCTCGGGAGCGCTTTCCTTTATATAAGAGTTTGTCCAAGCTTGTCCTTTTCTACAAAAAAGATTGGGCCACCTTGCTGCACCTTGTTTACTTTTGTTACTTGTTACCCGTTACAAATTACCTTATCACAAAACTATCTGTTACCGATAATTTCAGTGCTTGCAGAGAATACCTTACTGAAAACTTCTTGTCATTTCCTTCTGCTCCTCGTTGGGCTCGACACTCTTACTTATGGAAAGGACTACGATAGATCCCCTATACTTGTGGGTCATCAATACTCTTCTTTGGCGCCGTTGCCGGGGAGTGAAGCGTCTTTGGTAGGTGGAATTTGGTAAGGAAAAATGTATATAGTGTGCTGAAATTTACTGTCACTTGTTACTATGGAAAATAATCCTTTGAGGGGCTTGTTCGGGGTATCTTCACCCCGACCAGTAGAGCAAAGAGTTGGTCCGCAACCTACTGAACCTACTGAAAATGTTTACTTTGAAATTCCTTCGGGTATGATAGAGAAACTACTAGCTAATCGTTTTACAGGAGATGGAACATTACATCCCGATATGCACCTAATCTATGTGGATGAAGTTTGTGGATTATTTAAGCTTGCAGGTATGCCCGAGGATGTTATCAAGAAGAAGGTATTCCCTTTATCTTTGAAGGGAAAGGAATTGACATGGTTTAGGCTATGTGATGATATTGGATCATGGAACTACAACCGATTGAAATTGGAATTTCATCAGAAGTTTTATCCTATGCACCTGGTTCATCGTGATCGTAATTATATATATAATTTTTGGCCTTGCGAAGGAGAAAGTATCTCTCAAGCTTGGGGGTGGCTTAAGTCAATGTTATATTCATGCCCCAATAATGAGCTCTCAAGAGAAATTATTATTCAAAAATTTTACGCTCGGCTTTCTCTCAATAATCGCTCCATGCTTGATACTTCTTGTACTGGTTCTTTTATGATGAAGACTATTGAGTTCAGATGGGATTTATTGGAATAAATTAAACGCAACTCTAAAGATTGGGAACTCGATGAAGGTAAGGAGTCAGGTGGTAACGCCCTCGATGCGGCTATATCTCCTACGTGTCGAAGCACGACTTAGAGGCATAACCACATTGAAAGCAATGTCGCAAGTAAGGTAATCTTCACAACATCCCATGTAATATAGATAATAAAGGGAAAGGTAACATAGTTGGCTTACACTCGCCACTTCACACAAAGTACATGAATAGCATTACATCAACCAATACAATCATGGTCCAACTACGGTACCAAAATAAAAGATCAACCCCAACATGCGACATGGTCCCGATCGCCCCAACTGGGCACCACTACTGATCATCAGGGAAAGACACATAGTAACAGCGTGAGTCCTCGTCGAACTCCCACTTGAGCTCAAGCGCATCATCTAGAACAGAGTCATCGGGCCCTGCATCTGGTTTGGAAGTAATCTGTGAGCCACAGGGACTCAGCAATCTCGCACCCTCGCGATCAAGACTATTTAAGCTTATAGGTAAGGCAAGGTAAATATGTGGAGCTGCAGCAAGCGACTAGCATATATGGTGGCTAACCTGTTCGCAAAAGAGAGCGAGAAGAGAAGGCAAAGCGCGAACGAAGAACTAGAGAAACAACCTACGGCAAACATTACTCCAACACCGTGTTCACTTCCCGGACTCCGCCGAGAAGAGACCATCACGGTAACACACACCGTTGATTCATTTTAATTAAGTTAAGGTTCAAGTTATCTACAACCGGACATTAACAAATTCCCATCTGCCCATAACCGTGGGCACGGCTTTCGAAAGTTCAAACCCCTGCAGGGGAGTCCCAACTTAGCCCATGACAAGCTCTCACGGTCAACGAAGGATATACCTTCTCCCGAGACATTCCGATCAGACTCGGTATCCCGGTTCTACAAGACAACTTCGACAAGTTAAAACAAATCCAGCAACACCGCCCGAATGTGCTGACAAATCCCGATAGGAGCTGCACATATCTCGTTCTCAGGGCACACTCAGATGAGCGCTCCATACAACTAAAACCAAACCTCGAGTTTCCCCGAGGGGGCGCTGCACAGGACTCTAGTTTGGACCAACACTCAGAGGAGCACTGGCCCGGGGGGTTTAAATAAGATGACCCTTGGGCTCCGGAAACCCAAGGGAAAAAGAGGCTAGGTGGCAAATGGTAAAACCAAGGTTGGGCATTGCTGGAAGAGTTTTATTCAAGGTGATTTGTCAAGGGGTTCCCATTATCACCCAACCGCGTAAGGAACGCAAAATCCGGGAACATAACACCGATATGACGGAAACTAGGGCGGCAAGAGTGGAACAAAACACTAGGTAAAAGGCCGAGCCTTCCACCCTTTACCAAGTATATAGATGCATTAAGATAACAAGATAATATAATGATAACCCAACAATAAAAATAATGTTCCAACAAGGAACGATCTCCAATCTTCACCTGCAACTAGCAACGCTATAAGAGGGGCTGAGCAAAGCGGTAACATAGCCAATCAACGGTTTGCTAGGACATGGTGGGTTAGAGGTTTGACATGGCCATTTGGGACGCATGATAAGAAAGTGGTAGGCATCGTAGCATAGGCATAGCAAAAGAGCGAGCATCTAGCAAGCAAAGATAGAAGTGATTTCGAGGGTATGATCATCTTGCCTGCAAAGTTGTCAGAGTTTACTGGATCCTCGAAAGCAAACTCAACGGGCTCCTCGTTAGCGAACTCGTCTCCCGGCTCTACCCAAACAAGACAAACAAGCAAAAGGAACACAATCAACCACGTGCAAATGCTCGAACAACATGATGCAAACATGGTATGCTATGCGGGATGCGATATGTGATGCATATGCAAGATTTGATAAGGAATGATTGAACCTGGCCTCAACTTGGAAATCCAAGTGTGCCACTGGAAAGGTGAGGTGATTTTGGTTGAAATCGATATAAAGAACACCGGAATCGGATGCACGGTTTGGAAATGGCAAGCAAAACAAATATGGCACCGGTCTGCGATAAACAACAAGTAGCCATCTAAATGCAACAAGATAATTATGCTACAGCACTCAAACATGGCAAAAAAATACATGGAAGGGATCCACTCATAATGCTTGACAAAAGATGAACACTGAGCTACGGCCAATTCATCCACTAACAGGTTCAAACAAGCATGGCAAAAGTGCAATTGGTAAACAGGTTTCAGACTTGGTGAAATTAACACAAGCCTGGAATTTCAGATCAGGTAGCACACTTTGGAGCATGAAAACTATATGCTACAGGAACTTAACATGGCAAAGCAAGGTATGGAATGGAGTTACTCAAAGATCTTAACAAAAGTCCCTTAGTGACCTTGAGCCAAAAGGGATCATAAAATACAACTGCAAGCATGTGAACATGGCAAAAACATAATCAGATCTCAGACTTAGTGAAAAACTGGAACATGCAAATATCTTAACGAGTAGGCATGTTCACGAGCTCGATGCTCTCACTACAGAGCATGGCATGACAATCTAAGCATACACCCATCAAGAATACACATTATACAAGCTAGAAATGGCAAGAACAATAACATAGCATGCACGGATCAACAACAACATCCTCGACAAAATCGCTAACACGTAGACGATCTGCCCAGATTCACGAAATAGCAAAAGTAGAGCTCGATTGACTCAAGCTAGGTTGCTCCATAATTGCAAACAAAGACATGGATGGATATATCACTACAAGATTAACAAATCATCCTTACTGATCATCCTCAAAAGAGGCACGTATCACTAGGAAACAACATGAACATATGGCATATTGATAAAAACAGATCAAGGACTTAGTGAAAATTGCTAAGTCCCTGAAATCAGCATTAACGAATGCACCACTTTGCAAGCTTGTGCTAGTCACCACACATATCACAAAAATACATGGATGGCACCTCTGTAAAGATGGAAAAGCATATAACAAAACACGTGTAGAGCTCAGGGGCATATCATGCACACATTAATCATGGCAAAAATGACAAATAGCTATTTGGTGCAGCAGATCTGACAAATAACCAAATAGCACTCTTCCAACAGCATTTCGTGCATCAAGCTGAGCTGAAATGAAAATGATGCAATGAGATGAAATGATGTACTCTCTGAGACGAACATTTTGATATGCTACACACCCAAGACGGAGCTACGGATGCGGAGATATAGCATGATGAACATTGCACAATAATTAGGGTTCCGGGAGAAAAGTCAACCGGATCTAGATCTGGATCTGAGATCACTGTTCACGCGCGGAGTTCGAGGTTCGTCAGGGAGCTCGCTGGAGTTCTTCGTGGAGGAGACCGAAGCTCGCCGGCTTGCCGGAGAGGGAGGAGGAAGCCGAGGCGGCGGTTGGCGGCGCCGGCCGATGAGGAAGCGAGGCGCGGACTTCGGCGGGCGGCGGGGCGAGCGCCGGCGGAAGGGAGGCGATGGCCAGCGATGTGGGCCGCGGCGGCGCCGGCCGGTGAGGCGGCTCGGCCGCGGGGAAGAAGGCGGCGGGGCTCCTAGGCGCGGGCCGGTGCGGTGGGAGACGGTGGCGGCGTATGGCGGCGTGCCACGTGGCGGCGGCGGCGCGGTTCGGACGTGTCCGGCCCGGCGATTTTCGTCCGGCGGCGGAGAGGGAGCGGGGCTAGGGTTAGGGATCCGGAATTTTCAGGGGAGTGCACCTATTTATAGATAGAGGGAGCTAGGAGAGTCCAAATGAGGTGCGGTTTTCGGCCACGCGATCGTGATTGAACGCTCTAGATGATGGAGAGGGTTTTGGTGGGTTTTGGGCCAAATTGGAGGGGTGTTGGGCTGAAACACACACGAGGCCTTCTCGGTCCCTCGGTTAACCGTTGGAGCATCAAACGAAGTCCAAATGGTACGAAACTTGACAGGCGGTCTACCGGTAGTAAACCAAGGCCGCTTGGCAAGTCTCGGTCCAATCCGGAAATGTTTAACCCCCACACATGAAAAGAAGGTAGAAATGACCACCGGAGGAGATAGGAGCGCCGGAATGCAAAACGGACAACGGGGAAAATGCTCGGATGCATGAGACGAACACGTATGCAAATGCAATGCACATGATGACATGATATGAGATGCATGACAACGACAACAACACACGGAGACAAAAACCCGAACCCGAGGAAATAAAATAACTTAGCGCCGGAAACGGCAAGAGTTGGAGTACATATTAGGTAAATTACATCCGGGGTGTTACAACACTCCACCACTACGAAAGGATCTCGTCCTGAGATCTAGGACTGGAAGAACGCCGGGTACTCAGAACGGAGGTGGTCCTCGCGTTCCCAGGTGGCTTCACGGTTGGAATGGTGTGACCACTTGACTTTGAGGAATTTGATTGACTTATTGCGAGTCTTGTGTTCAGTCTCTTCAAGAATAGAAACGGGGTGCTCACAATAAGAGAGATCTTCTTGGAGGTCAATGTCTTCGAAGTTGACGATGCGGTCAGGAGTCTTGAAGCACTTGCGGAGCTGAGAGACATGGAACACGTCATGCACATTAGCAAAGTTTAAAGGTAGCTCAAGTTGATAGGCGAGGTCGCCTCTCTTGCTGACGATCTTGAAAGGACCCACGTATCTAGGGGCAAGCTTCCCTTTAATACCGAAGCGACGAGTACCTTTCATTGGAGAGACGCGGAGGTAAACATGATCTCCGATCTCGAAAGCCAAATCACGGTGCTTACTATCATAGTAGCTCTTCTGGCATGATTCGCTGCTTTGAGGTTATCACGAATGACTTTGCACATTTCCTCTGCCTCTGTGATTAAGTTTTCCTCTGCCTCTGTGATTAAGTCATTTCAAGAAGTTGACGTTCACCGGTTTCAGACCAGTTGAGAGGGGTACGACACTTCCTGCCATACAGAATTTCGAATGGGGCCTTGCCCGAGATGCTTGAAAACTGTTGTTTTAGGAGAATTGCGTATGGAAGCAATCTTCCCACTTCATGCCGAAGGAGATCACACAAGCCCTGAGCATATCTTCAAGAATCTGATTGACACGCTCGACTTGACCGCTAGTTTGAGGATGGAAAGCTGTGCTGAAGCGGATGTTGGTGCCCATGGCCTTCTGAAAAGAATCCCAAAACTTGGAGGTAAAGATGCTGCCACGGTCTGAAGAGATCACCTGTGGAATACCGTGCAGCGAGACAATCCGAGAGGTATACAGCTCCGCCAATTGAGCTGCAGTGATAGACTCTTTGATAGGCAGAAAGTGAGCCACTTTAGTGAGTTTGTCGATGACAACGAATATAGCATCATTGCCACGCTTGGACTTTGGAAACCCAGTCACGAAGTCCATCTCAATGTGGTCAAACTTCCATTCTGGAATGGCAAGAGGTTGGAGGAGACCAGCTGGCCTTTGGTGTTCTGCCTTCACTCTTCTGCAGACATCACACTCATTCACGAACTGAGCAATCTCGCGCTTCATTCGAGTCCACCAATAAGCCTGCTTGAGGTCCTGATACATCTTCGTACTCCCAGGGTGGATGGAGAGGAGTGAATTGTGAGCCTCGTTCATGATACTTTACGAAGGTCACCTTTGGGCACAACAATACGATCCTCGAAGAAGAGAGTATCCTTGTCATCAAGGCGGTAGCACTTGTACTTGGGTTGACTCTTGGCAATCCCAATCTTCACCTTCTTCACCATAGCATCAAGAAGTTGAGCCTCGCGAATCTGATCTTCCAAAGTAGGAGAGACTTGAAGGTTGGCGAGGAAACCTTGAGGAACAACTTGCAGATTGAGTTTGCGGAAAGCTTCACAAAGCTCGGGTTGGTAAGGCTTGAGAATCAGACTGTTGCAGTAAGCCTTCCTGCTCAATGCGTCAGCAATCACATTGGCCTTGCTGGAGTATACTCGATACTCGGATTATACTCTTGAATCATTTCGACCCATCGAGTCGCCTGAGGTTGAGATTAGGCTGAGTGAAGATGTACTTGAGACTCTTGTGATCAGTGAAAATGTCCACTTTTCTTCCCAATAAGAGATGTCTCCAAGTCAAAAGAGCATGCACAACTGCCGCCAACTCGAGGTCATGAGTGGGGTAGTTCTTCTCGTTGGGCTTCAACTGGCGAGAGGTATAAGCCACAACTTTCTTCTCTTGCATCAACACTGCACCAAGACCTTGAAGAGAGGCATCGCAGAAGACCTCGAACGGTTTGGATTCATCAGGAGGAGTCAGAACTGGAGCAGTGACCAATTTCTCTTTCAAAGTGTTGAAAGCGATGTCACATTCCGGAGACCAAACATACTTGACGTGCTTCTGGAGACGGTTTTAAAGAGGCTTCGCAATCTTAGAAAAGTTCTCAACGAACCTTCGACAGTAGCTTGCGAGACCAAGGAAGCTACGGAGTTGCTTCACGTTCTGAGGTGGTTCCCAATTCACGATTGCAGACACCTTCTCAGGATTCACCGCAATGCCCTTGGCAGAGATGATATGCCCAAGATAAAGAACCTCATCGAGCCAAAACTCGCACTTTGAGAACTTGGCGTAGAACTGATGTTCCCTGAGCTTATCGAGCACCAAACGCAAGTGCCTGGCATGATCATCCTTGTTCTTCGAAAAGACCAGAATGTCGTCGAGATAGACCAAAATGAAGTCATTTGTGTAGGCGTTGAAGATGAAGTTCATCATGCGAGAGAAAGTCGGAGGAGCATTGACAAGGCCAAAAGACATGACAATGTATTCATATGAACCATAGCTTGTTCTGAAAGCCGTCTTGGGAATATCTTGCTCACGGATACGAATCTGGTGATAACCCATACGGAGATCAAGCTTGGAGAATACTTGGGTACCTTTGAGTTGTTCGAACAGCTCGTTGATGTTGGGAAGTGGGTACTTGTTCTTGATAGTCTTCTTGTTCAATGGACGGTAGTCAACACAAAGTCGGTCCGTTCCATCCTTCTTCTTCACAAAAAGAACTCCACAACCCCACGGAGAAGAACTAGGTCGGATGAGACCCATTCGCTCTTGAATATCGAGTTGCTTCTTCAGCTCCTTCAACTCTTCAGGTCCGAGCTTGTAAGGACGCTTGCAAACCGGTTCCGTGCCAGGCTCAAGATCAATGACGAATTCAACTGGCCGGTGCGGAGGCATTGCTGGAAGCTCTTTGGAAAAGACGTCTTGATATTCGCAAACGACTGGAATTTGAGAGATGGCATCCAGTTCACCCTTCTCATTGAGAGAAAACAGACGGATGGTATCATCACGAGCGGCAAAGACAATTACATCCTCAGACGAATGAGTCAATTGAATCTGCCTGGCAGCACAATCAAGATGCGCCTTATGCTTAGAAAGCCAATCCATTCCGAGAATAAGATCAATATCCGAGTCGCCAGAACAATAGGAGAAGACTAGAAATTTGTAGTCGCCCAACGTGATAGTAACATCCGGGACGCCGGTATTAGCTATCATTTGCTTGCCCGGACACGATTTGCAAGGAAACTTTGCAGATACCAATAATCGCACTCATACTTTGATGCAAAAGGTTTGGAAATGAAACAATGCGATGCACCAGTGTCAAAAAGAACTTTTGCAGAGAACATCGTTAACAGGCAAGGTTACCCATGATGACATCTGACGAGTCCTCTTGCCTGAGCTGCATTCACCATGTTGACCTTGGCGTAACTTGGGGTTATGCTTGACCACAGCTGTACTTGCCGATCTCACAGGAGGAGGAGGAGGAGAGGCGCCTCTGATTGAAGCATTTGTTGGCATAGTGACCCTTCTGTTGGCACTTGTTGCACGTGACCTCTGAAAGCGGACGGTGATACAGAGCACTCGATCCTGGAGCTTGAGACAAAGTCTTGTTCTAAAAGCCAGGGTTGGGTGGGTGGGAAGATCCGCTGCCACCTTTGCTCTTCTGTTGATACGGCTGACGGAACGGAGTAGGAGGAAGCCAATACTTCTGCTGCTTAGCCACTTGAGTAGAGGAAGAAGGAGTAGCATCTCTGACTCGCTTCTTGGAAGCATCGCACTTCAGTTGAGCAGCCTCTTGCTTCAATGCCATGTTGTAGAACTCACCGTACCTCAAGGGCTCAAAGAGAACAAGAGCTAGCTGGATTTCTTCTTGAGACCACCCCTGAACTGGTATATCATGCTCTTCTCGTCAGGGACGTCCTGCTTAGCAAAGCGGGCGAGCTTCTGAAACAACTTGTTGTAGTCATAGACAGACAAAGAGCCTTGCTTCAGGTTGCGGAATTCCTCACGCTTGCTTTCAACCACGCTCTGAGGAATATGATGAGCTTTGAAGTCTTGACGGAATTCATCCCAGGTAATCACACGGCCTCCTCTAGAATCTTTGTACTGCTGGAACCATTCTGCAGCTTGGTCTTTGAGTTGGAAGGAAGCGAACTTGACAAAGTCCTCAGGCCTGACATTACTGCACTCGAAATGCTTGCACAAGTCCATGAGCCAATCGTCAGCATCAGTTGCCTCAACACAATTGCTGAAGGTCTTTGGCTGGTTAGCAAGGAACTGGTTGAGTGTAGCAAAGTGATTCTGATTGTTGCCTTGGTTGCCTTGGTTCGCTTGTTGCGCTCTTGAAGAATTTGCATGATCAACTGCTTTGCATTGGTTGCGGCCATCACAGCTTGCCATGCCTCCGGAGGAGGTGGAGGTGGTGGCGGATCAGGATTCGGAGTCGTGCGCGTTGGAGGAGCCATCCTGAAGAGGTTGACATCCATTAGCACATTGATAGACAATTGAAGCTGAATCCAACGGGTAGAAATTGCAACATATAGTCTTCACATCCGAACAAAATGAACGAATGCATTCCAATATAAATGGTCACATATCCATAAATTGAGAAGCCACTTAGAATTTAGGTAGAGGAATAAATCAACAAGGTACGGATCAAGAACGAATACTCGGTAAGAAATCCCAATCTCAAACCAAATATCCGTGGAAGAAGAACTAGAGCTACAAGAATTCCCACCTATGAAACTCCCGAACCTTTCCGGTTATGCAATCAGGTGTTGGGGATACAGGGGAAGCATAATATCTCACCCAAATCTAGCAAATCCTACATCCAGCTGTATCCATCCTTCAACACATAACCAAGAAAACTTCGGAAACCATCTACCTCAACCTTCGAAAAGCATCCGTTATACAAGTTATGGCAATACTCCCGAACTCCCGCCCCAGTACTGGGTGGCGTCGAGGTTATCTCACCAACAACTGCATAAAAGAGATTTTCGATGTCGGCGAACTAAACTCAGGTATTCCAGAACTGCAACGATAAAATTGTGACGACAACACCTCGGAGCTCAACTCCCCGGGACACTGCCACAACCCCTAAATGACAGGAGGCACCAAGAACAATGTTCTCGTCACAAAACCATCGGAACGATTCCAAGATACCCGCGTGATCCTAAAATTTTTTTTAGTGAAATTTGAGAAGAGAAGAGTCAAAACTCTACATCAGGATGCCTTACCAGAGCGATGAAGGGACTGGGAAGTAAAAAGAATTCCTAAACTCTCCGATATATAATTCCTAAATGACTCAAAACATTTTTCTAGACTCAACTCGCTAATTCGATCAAGCAAATGGGGCTCCTAAGGTCGGGGAAGGCTCTGATTACCAACTTGTAACGCCCTCGATGCGGCTATATCTCCTACGTGTCGAAGCACGACTTAGAGGCATAACCACATTGAAAGCAATGTCGCAAGTAAGGTAATCTTCACAACATCCCATGTAATATAGATAATAAAGGGAAAGGTACATAGTTGGCTTACACTCGCCACTTCACACAAAGTACATGAATAGCATTACATCAACCAATACAATCATGGTCCGACGTACCAAAATAAAAGATCAACCCAACATGCGACACGGTCCCGATCGCCCCAACTGGGCACCACTACTGATCATCAGGGAAAGACACATAGTAACGGCGTGAGTCCTCGTCGAACTCCCACTTGAGCTCAAGCGCGTCATCTGGAACGGAGTCATCAGGCCCTGCATCTGGTTTGGAAGTAATCTGTGAGCCACAGGGACTCAGCAATCTCGCACCCTCGCGATCAAGACTATTTAAGCTTATAGGTAAGGCAAGGTAATATGTGGAGCTGCAGCAAGCGACTAGCATATATGGTGGCTAACCTGTTCGCAAAAGAGAGCGAGAAGAGAAGGCAAAGCACGAACGAAGAACTAGAGAACAACCTACGGCAAACATTACTCCAACACCGTGTTCACTTCCCGGACTCCGCCGAGAAGAGACCATCACGGTAACACACACCGTTGATTCATTTTAATTAAGTTAAGGTTCAAGTTATCTACAACCGGACATTAACAAATTCCCATCTGCCCATAACCGCGGGCACGGCTTTCGAAAGTTCAAATCCCTGCAGGGGAGTCCCAACTTAGCCCATGACAAGCTCTCACGGTCAACGAAGGATATACCTTCTCCCGAGACATTCCGATCAGACTCGGTATCCCGGTTCTACAAGACAACTTCGACAAGTTAAAACAAATCCAGCAACACCGCCCGAATGTGCCGACAAATCCCGATAGGAGCTGCACATATCTCGTTCTCAGGGCACACTCAGATGAGCAATCTGTACAACTAAAACCAAACCTCGAGTTTCCCCGAGGGGGCGCGGCACAGGGCTCTAGTTTGGACCAACACTCAGAGGAGCACTGGCCCGGGGGGGTTAAATAAGATGACCCTTGGGCTCCGGAAACCCAAGGGAAAAAGAGGCTAGGTGGCAAATGGTAAAACCAAGGTTGGGCATTGCTGGAAGAGTTTTATTCAAGGCGAATTGTCAAGGGGTTCCCATTATTACCCAACCGCGTAAGGAACAGAAAATCCGGGAACATAACACCGATATGACGGAAGCTAGGGCGGCAAGAGTGGAACAAAACACTAGGCAAAAGGCCGAGCCTTCCACCCTTTACCAAGTATATAGATGCATCAAGATAGCAAAATAATATATAGATATCCCAAAAATAATCAATGTTCCAACAAGGAACGAACTCCAATCTTCACCTGCAACTAGCAACGCTATAAGAGGGGCTGAGCAAAGCGATAACATAGCCAATCAACGGTTTGCTAGGACATGGTGGGTTAGAGGTTTGACATGGAAATTTGGGAGGCATGATAAGCAAGTGGTAGGCATCGTAGCATAGGCATAGCAAAAGAGCGAGCAGCCAGCAAAGCAAAGATAGAAGTGATTTCGAGGGTATGATCATCTTGCCTGCAAAGTTGTCAGAGTTGACTGGATCCTCGAAAGCAAACTCAACGGGCTCCTCGTTAGCGAACTCGTCTCCCGGCTCTACCCCAACAAGGCAAACAAGCAAAAGGAACACAATCAACCACGTGCAAATGCTCGAACAACATGATGCAGACATGGTATGCTATGCGGGATGCGATATGTGATGCATATGCAAGATTTGACAAGGAATGATTGAACCTGGCCTCAACTTGGAAATCCAAGCGTGCCACTGGAAAGTTGAGGTGATTTTGCTTGAAAAAGGTGAGGTGATTTTGGTTGAAATCGATATAAAGAACACCGGAATCGGATGCACGGTTTGGAAATGGCAAGCAAAACAAATATGGCACCGGTCTGCAATAAACAGCAAGTAGCCATCTAAATGCAACAAGATAATTATGCTACAGATATATTTGGTAGACCCATTATATTTGGTAGACCCTTATTGAATACTGTTAATGCTAAGATAGACTGAGAAAGGGATATTGTTACTATTGGTTTAGGGGATATGTCTCATGATTTTAATTTTGCTAAATTTCATAGACAACCCCATGATAAAGAATTTCCTAGTAAATATGAAATTATTGGTATTGCTTCTATTGCCGTGCCTCCTAATGATCCTTTAGAACATATTTGCTATACCATGAAAATGATATGTTTATGAATGAAAGAAGGGAAATAGATGAAGTATTCTTTAAACAGGGACCTATTTTGAAACACAACTTGCCTGTTGAAAATCTAGGGGATCCTCCTCCACCCAAGGGTGATCCCGTGTTTGAGCTTAAACCATTACCTGATACTCTTAAATATGCTTATATTTATGAAAAGAAGATATATCCTGTTATTATTAGTGCTAACCTTTCAGAGCAGGAAGAGGAGAAATTATTGAAAACTCTGAAGAAGCACCGTGCTGCTATTGGATATACTCTTGATGATCTTAAGGGCAATAGTCCCACTCTATGCCAGCACAAAATAAAATTGGAGAAAGACGCTAAACCGGTTGTTGATCACCAACGATGGTTAAATCCTAAGATGAAAGAAGTGGTAAGAAATGAAATACTAAAACTTCTGGAGGCTGGTATAATTTATCATGTTGCTGATAGTCAGTGGGTAAGTCCTGTCCATTGTGTCCCTAAGAAATGAGGTATTACTGTTGTTCCTAATGATAAAGATGAATTAATCCCACAAAGAATTGTTATAGGTTATAGAATGGTAATTGATTTCCGCAAATTAAATAAAGCTACTAGAAATGATCATTACCCTTTACCTTCTATTGATCAAATGCTAGAAAGATTATCCAAACATACACATTTTTGCTTTCTAGACGGTTATTCTGGTCTCTCTCAAATACCTGTGTCGAAAGAGGATCAGGAAAAGACCACTTTTACTTGCCCTTTCGGTACCTTTGCTTATACACGTACGACTTTTGGTTTATGTAATGCACCTTCTACCTTTCAAAGATGTACGACTGCTATATTCTCTGATTTTTGTGAAAAGATTTTTGAGGTATTCATGGATGATTTCTCTGTTTATTGGACTTATTTTGATGATTGCTTAAGCAACCTTGATCGAGTTTTGTAGAGATGTGAAGAAATTAATATTGTCTTGAATTGGGAGAAGTGCCACTTTATGGTTAATGAAGGTATTGTCTTGGGGCATAAAATTTCTGAAAGAGGTATTGAAGTTGATAAAGCTAAAGTTGATGCTATTGAAAAGATGCCGTGTCCTAAGGATATTAAAGGTATAATAAGTTTCCTTGGTCATGCCGGTTTTTATAGGAGGTTCATTAAAGACTTCTAAAAAAATTCTAGGCCTCTAACTAATCCCTTACAAAAAGATGTTCCTTTTGTATTTGATGATGATTGTGTAGAAGCATTTGAAATACTTAAGAAAGCCTTGATTTCTGCACCTATTGTTCAGCCACCTGATTGGAATTTACCCTTTAAAATTATGTGTGATGCTAGTGATTATGCTGTAGGTGTTGTTCTAGGACAAAGAGTAGATAAGAAATTAAATGTTATCCAATATGCTAGTAAAACTCTAGACAGTGCCCAGAGAAATTATGCTACTACTGAAAACAAATTTTTAGCAGTTGTATTTGCTTGTGATAAGTTCAGACCTTATATTGTTGATTCTAAAGTAACTGATCATGCTGCTATTAAATACCTTATGGAAAAGAAAGATGCTAAACCTAGACTTATTAGATGGGTTCTCTTGCTACAAGAATTTGATTTGCATATTATTGATAGGAAGGGAGCTAAGAACCCTGTTGCAGACAACTTGTCTAGGTTAGAAAATGTTCTTGATGACCCACTCCCTATTGATGATAGTTTTCCTGATGAACAATTAGCTATCATAAATGCTTCTCGTACTGCTCCATGGTATGCTGATTATGCTAATTGCATTGTTGCTAAATTTATACCACCTAGTTTCACATACTAGCAAAAGAAAAAGGTTTTCTATGATTTGAGACATTAATTCTGGGATGACCCACACCTTTATAAAGAAGGAGTAGATGGTGTTATTCGACGTTGTGTACCTGAGCATGAACAGGAATAGATCCTACGCAAGTGTCACTCCAAGGCTTATGGAGGACACCACGCTGGAGATAGAACTACACATAAGGTATTACAATCCGGTTTTTATTGGCCTACTCTTTTCAAAGATGCCCGTAAGTTTGTCTTGTCTTGTGATGAATGTCAAAGAATTGGTAATATTTGTTTTGACTAGAAACAGTAGGAAAGGCTCCTACTGTGTAAATGTATTAATAATCATATAACACTGTGCAAGGGGGGTGAATATTTACATGATGGAAAGGGGAGGCTTGGCCACTTTGGGTCAAAGCCAAGGGAGAAGCTACAGAGTAAGAGGGTCTAGTGTAAGGAGTTTACAAAATTCAAAACAAGAGGCATATGTGCCTCTTTGACCCTATGTTGCAGGAGTTCAAAATCCTTTTTGAATCTTTCAAGCCAGGACCGAAATGATGGGTCTATCTATCTGAAATGTTTATTGTTTCTCTCCTTCCAAATGCTCCACGCCGCCCCAGTAAAATTTTCAAATAGCATCGGTGTGGGGTGGTTGGTTTTTTGGTCCTCGATGGCTTGCACCCGACCAGAGAATGGTTCCCAATTAATGTGCAGAGCTCGCCAGCACTGCCTGCTGAATGAGCTGGTGAAGATCATGTGTTCGACCGTTTCTTAAATGTTGAGTCCACACAAGATGCAGTTGTGGTCGTCACCTATGTTGTAATGGCGTCGTTTAAGCATATTTTGGGTGTTCAGCATGTCATTGAGTAAAATCCATGCAAAAACATTCACCTTCATAGTGCACTTGGATTTCCATAGCCACACGAACACTTGATAAGATTGAACATCCCGGAAGAAGAAGCGGTAATAATCTATGGATTTGAAGATGGTTTTTCCCCAAACATAATGCCAGACGTCTGACAAGGAAGCCATGGGTTGGAAGGGTGACACGATCGTCTGCATCTGCCTTATCTCGTCAAGCGCTTGGGGAGAGAGCGGTAGGTGGAAGGCCGCTCCTAGCGACGTGAAAGAATTGGTAATATTAGTAGACGTCAAGAAATGCCTATGAACTATTCACTTGTTATTGAACCATTTGATGTTTGGGGCTTTGATTATATGGGACCGTTTCCTTCCTCTAATGGGTATACACATATTTTAGTTGTTGTTGATTACGTTACTAAGTGGGTAGAATCTATTCCAACTAGTAGTGCTGATCATAACACCTCTATTAAGATGCTTAAAGAAGTTATTTTTCCGAGGTTTGGAGTCCCGAGATACTTAATGACTGATGGTGGTTCACATTTCATTCATGGTGCTTTTCGTAAAATGCTTGCTAAGTATGATGTTAATCATAGAATTGCATCTCCATACCACCCATAGTCTAGTGGTCAAGTAGAACTGAGTAATGGAGAGATTAAATTAATTTTGCAAAAGACTATTAATAGATCTAGAAAGAATTAGTCCAAGAAACTTGATCATGCATTATGGGCCTATAGAACTGCATATAAAAATCCTATGGGTATGTCTCCGTATAAAATGGTTTATGGAAAAGCATGTCACTTACCTCTTGAACTAGAACATAAGGCATATTGGGCCATTATAGAGCTCAGTTATGATTTCAAACTTGCCGGTGAGAAGAGACTATTTGACATTAGCTCACTTGATGAGTGGAGAACCCAGGCCTATGAGAATGCCAAACTGTTTAAAGAAAAAGTTAAAAGATGGCATGACAAAAGGATACAAAAGCGTGAGTTTAATGTAGGTGATTATGTTTTGTTATACAACTCTCGTTTAAGATTTTTTGCAGGAAAACTCCTCTCTAAACAGGAAGGTCCTTACGTTATCAAGGAGGTCTATCGTTCCGGTGCCATAAAAATCAACAACTTTCAAGGCACAAATCCAAAGGTGGTGAATGGTCAAAGAATCAAACACTATCTCAGGTAATCCCATAAATGTTGAAACCAATGTTATTGACACCATACCCTGGAGGAGTACATAAGGGACACTTTCCAGAATGTTTCAGACTTCGAAAAGGAATAGGTATGTGGTATGGTAAGTAAACCGACTCCAAAACAGTTCTAACAGCATTTTTTCTCCGTTTTGGAATACTTAAGAAAATAGGAAAATAAGAAGTAGCCCGGAAAGGACACGAGGCACCCACGAGGGTGGAGGGCGCGCCCTACCCCCCTAGGCGCGCCCCTGCCTCGTGGGCACCTCGTGTGCCCTCCGGACTCTGTTTTCTTGCATGATACTTTTCCTGGTTGGAAAAAATTCATTATATAATCTCCCGAAGGTTTTGACCATTGTACCACGACAAAATCCTCTGCTTTTGTCTCAAGCTATTTTTTTGACAGATCTAGATTACCATGACGTGTTCAAGCGCACCCAAGGACAAAATTTTCGAGAAGGTCATCAACCCCTACTTCGTGGAGGTGCTGCAACATCCTCAAACCATTGAGATGCGTGAGGGGGTGCTGCACATCCACGATGTTGAGGGACTAAGGAGGACCGGAAGGGTGGAGACAAGACTCGAAGCAATGGAGAAACAAGTTTTCAAGTGCTAGGAGATGGTTTAAGCGAACTCAATGTCAACCACATGATGATCGCGGAGTTCACCAACAACCACATGCTAGATTCCAAGAACATTGGGGAGACCATCTTCAAGCTTCACGATAAAATCAAGCACCTCCAAGCCCAGATCTATGACCTGCAAAACCAAAACTGTGAGTATAAATATAGATTCAAGAGGATGAGTTTGGCTGCAGATTTGAGGATCCAGGAGACTCGGTCATCCTTATATGATGGTGAGCCTATGCCTTGGAAGATGGACAACAAGCCTACATCATCAACAACTTCATCATCACCACCTCCGAAGAAAGAGACATAAATACATGGGTATGGGCACTCCCCTTGGCAACTGCCAAGCTTGGGGGAGGTGCCCCGGTATCGTATCACCGTCACACTTCTATCTTTACTGTTTTTCTTAGTTCGATCCTTTTGGTTATATCTTGATCTAGTAGAATAAAGTTTAGTATGATCTAGCTTTGAGTTTTTTTGTTGATCCTTATCTATGTAATCGAGTCCATGAGCTATATATAATAAAGATTAGTCTTGAGTCGAGGGCTTGGTTATCTTGCTATGATCTTGAGGGAATAAAATAAAAAAAGAACGAATAAAAAGAAATAAAGAGATCATATTGATCTTATGCAGAGTAATGACTTCACATATAAAGAGTATGATGAATAAAAGTTGTTGAGAGTTGACAAACATAGTTTTGGTCATCGTTGCAATTAATAGGAAGTAATAAAGAAAGAGAGGTTTTCACATATAAATATAATATCTTGGACATATTTTATGATTGTGAGCACTCATTAAAATATGATATGCTAAAAGGTTGATGTTGGACAAGGAAGACAACGTAATTGGTTATGTTTTCTTATATCTGAAATAAATTATATTGTCATGGATCATCAAACATGTTGAGCTTGCCTTTCCCCCTCATGCTAGCCAAATTCTTTGCACCAAGTAGAGATACTACTTGTGCTTCCAAATATCATTAAATCCAGTTTTGCCATGAGAGTCCACCATATCTACCTGTGGATTGAGTAAGATCCTTCAAGTAAGTTTTCACTGTTGCAAGCAATAAAAATTGCTCTCTAAATATGTATGATCTATTAGTGTGGAGAAAATAAGCTTTATACGAGCTTGTTATATGGAAGAAATAAAAGCGACGGACTGCATAATAAAGGTCCCTATCACAAGTGGCAATATGAAGTGACGTTCGTTTGCATTAAGATTTTGTGCATCCAACCATAAAAGCACATGACAACCTCTGCTTCCCTCTGCGAAGGGCCTATCTTTTATTTTTGTCTGATACCATATACAAGAGTCTTGGTGATCTTCACCTTTCCTTTTTACACTTTATCCTTTGGCAAGCACTATGTGTTTGAAAGATCCTTATATATATATCGGGTTTTCATAAAGCATTATTGTTAACGTTACCCTTGAGGTAAAAGGTTGGGAGGCAAAACTATAAGCCCCTATCTTTCTCTGTGTCTGATTAAAACTTCATACCCATAAGTATTGTGTGAGTGTTAGCAATTGCGAAAGACTAAATGATAGTTGAGTATGTGGACTTGCTGAAAAGCTCTTATATTGACTCTTTACGATGTTATGATAAATTGCAATTGCTTCAATGACAGAGATTATAGTTTGCTAATTTTTCAATGAAGTTTCTGATTCATACTTTACATTGTGTATAGACTGTTACTTCAGTATAAGAAATTGTATGACAATACATATATATATATATATATTGTTATTCTAAGAATGATCATGATGCCCTCATGTCCATATTTTATTTTATCGACACCTCTATCTCTAAACATGTGGACCGATATCGGCTTCCGCTTGAGGACAAGCGAGGTCTAAGCTTGGGGGAGTTGATACGTCCATTTTTCATCATGCTTTTATATCAATATTTATTGCATTATGAGCTGTTATTACACATTATGACACAATACTTATGCATTTTCTCTCTTATTTTACAAGGTTTACATGAAGAGGGAGAATGCCGGTAGCTGGAATTCTGTGCTGGAAAAGGAGCAAATATTAGAGACCTATTCTGCACAACTCCAAAAGTCCTAAAACTCCACGAAAGTTAGTTTTGGAATATATCACAAATATTAGGCGAAGAAAGCACCAGAGGGGGGACCACCCACTGTCCACGAGGGTGGAGGGCGCGCCCCTGCCTCGTGAGCCACCTGGAAGCCCCCCAATGCCCATCTTCTGGTATAAGGTGTCTTTTGCCCTGGAAAAAATGAGAAGGAAGCTTTCCGGATGAAGCGTCGTTGTCTCGAGGTGGAACCTTGGCGGAACCAATCTAGGGCTCCGGCGGAGCTGTTCTGCCGGGGAAACATCCCTCCGGGAGGGGGAAATCGCCACCATCGTCATCACCGTCGATCCTCTCACTGGGAGGGGGTCAATATCCATCAACATCTTCACTAGCACAATCTCCTCTCAAACCCTAGTTCATCTCTTGTATCCAATCTTTGTCTCAAAACCTCATATTGGTACCTGTGGGTTGCTAGTAGTGTTGATTACTCCTTGTAGTTGATGCTAGTTGGTTTATTCGGTGGAAGATTATATGTTTAGATCCTTTATGCAGATTAATACCCCTCTAATTATGAACATGAATATGATTTGTGAGTAGTTACGTTTGTTCCTGAGGACATGGGAGAAGTCTTGTTATAAGTAGTCATGTGAATTTGGTATTCGTTCGTTATTTTGATGAGATGTATGTTGTCTTTCCTCTAGTGGTGTTATGTGAACGTCGACTACATGACACTTCACCATTGTTTGGGCCTAGGGGAAGGCATTGGGATGTAATAAGTAGATGATTGGTTGCTAGAGTGACAGAAGTTTAAACTCTAGTTTATGTGTTGCTTCGTAAGGGGCTGATTTGGATCCATACGTTTCATGCTATGGTCAGGTTTACCTTAATTCTTCTTTCGTAGTTGCAGATGCTTGCGAGGGGGGTTAATAATAAGTGGTATTATTGTCCAAGGAAGGGTAGTACCCAAGCACCGGTCCACCCACATATCAAATTATCAAAGTAAAGAACATGAATCATATGAGCATGATGAAAACTAGCTTGACGATAATTCCCATGTGTCCTTGGGAGCGCTTTCCTTTATATAAGAGTTTGTCCAGGCTTGTCCTTTGCTACAAAAAGGATTGGGCCACCTTGCTGCACCTTGTTTACTTTTTTTACTTGTTACCTGTTAGGAATTACCTTATCACAAAACTATCTATTACCGATAATTTCAGTGCTTGCAGAGAATACCTTACTAAAAACTGCTTGTCATTTCCTTATCCTCCTCGTTGGGTTCGACACTCTTACTTATCGAAAGGACTATGATAGATCCCCTATACTTGTGGGTTATCACATGGAAATCCCTGCTCCTCACATTGATATTGTTTGATGGGCATCTCCATAGCCCATTGGTTAGCCGCATCGAAGTGAGACTTTCTTACTTTTTTGTCTTCTCTATATTTACCCTATCATCATACTCTATTCCACCCGTAGTGCTATATCCATGGCTTGCGCTCATGTATTGCGAAAAGGATGAAGCACGTTAAAAATTATGAACCAATTGCTTGGCTTGTCATCGGGGTTGTGCATGATAAATACTTTGTGTTAAGAAGACAAAGCATGCCAAGACTATATGATTTTGTAGGGATAACTTATTTTAGCATTGATATTTTGAAAAGATATGGTTGCTTGTTGATATGCTTGAGTATATAAATTATTATGTCAACACTAGACTATTGCTTTGAATCACATAAAAAGTCCAAATGTCCATGCTATACAAAAAAGAATATGATATGACATGTTAAACAACACTCCACATCAAAAATTATGTTTTTATCACTTACCTACTCAAGGACGAGTAGGAGTTAAGCTTGGGGATGCTGATACGTCTCCAAGGTATATATAATTTTTTATTGTTCCATGTTGTTATATTATCAATCTTGGATGTTTTATAATCATTTTATATCATTTTTTGGTACTAACCTATTGACATACTGCCAAGTGTCAGTTCCTGTTTTTCTGTGTTTTTTACATCGCAGAAAATCAATATCAGACGGAGTCCAAATGCCATGAAACTTTACGGAGATTTTTTATGGACTATAAGGAACATGTTCGGCACTGGTTGCACCTGGGGGGAGTCCTGAGGAGGGGACAACCCACCAGGGCGCGCCAGGAGGCCCAGGCGCGCCCTAGTGGGTTGTGCCCACCTCGGGTACCCCCCGGACCGCCTCTTTGCTCTATAAGTACCCCAAAAATACCAGAACCCTAGGGGAGTCGATGAAATATTCATCCAGCCGCCACATAGTCTAGAACCACTAGATCCAATCTAGACACCATCTCGGATGGGGTTCACCACCTCCATTGGTGCCTCTCCAATGATGCATGAGTAGTTCTTTGTAGACCTTTGGGTCTGTAGTTAGTAGCTAGATGGCTTTCTCTCTCTCGCTGAATTCTCACTACAATGGTATCTTAGAGATCCATATGATGTAACTCTTTTTGCGGTGTGTTTGTTGGGATCTGATGAACTTTGAGCTTATGATCAGTCATATCTTTTTATATCCATGAAAGTTATTTGAGTTTCTTTGATCTCTTATATGCATGATCTCTTATAGCCTCGTATTTCTCTCCGATATTTGGGTTTTGTTTGGCCAACTTGATCTATTTATCTTGCAATGGGAAGAGGTGCCCGGTAGTGGGTTCAATCGTACGGTGCTTGATCCCAGTGACAGAAAGGGAACCGACACGTATGTATCATTGCTACTAAGGATAAAAAGATGGGATCTGTATCTACGCAATAGATAAACTGATCTTGTCAACATCATGTCATCATTCTTATTGCATTACTCCGTTTTTCCATGAACTTAATACACTAGATGCATGTTGGATAGCGGTCGATGTGTGGAGTAATAGTAGTAGATGTAGGTAGGAGTCGGTCTACTAATCTTGGACGTGATACCTATGTAATGATCATTGCCTGGATATCTTCGTAATTATTTGAGGTTCTATCAATTTCCCAACAGTAATTTGTTTACCCACAGTTTGCAATCTTTCTTGAGAGAAGCCACTAGTGAAACCTACGGCCCCGGGGTCTTCTTTCTCATATATTTGCTTGCGATCTACTTTTCTTTTGCATTTTTATTCAGATATATTAAACCAAAAATACAAAAATACTTTGCTGCACTTTATTTTATTTGTGATCTATTATTTCAATCTACTACAATCTCTGGCATCGTTACCCAAAAGGGATTGACAACCCCTTTAACACGTTGGGTTGCGAGGTGCTGTTACTTGTGTGCAGATGTTGTTTACGTTGTGTTGCTTGGTTCTTCTACTGGTTCGATAACCTTGGTTTCTTCACTGAGGGAAATACCTACCGTCACTGTGCTGCATCATCCCTTCCGCTTTGGGGAAATACCGACGTAGTCCTAGCAGACTGGAGCTTTTCTGGCACTATAGTCAGAGAGCAATCACATACCAACACTTTCCAAGGAATTTATTATTTGACAACATGAAGTAAATTCATTTTTTTCATTTCGGCACTGGGCATCCCTAATACCTTAGCCTCACTCTCGTGCAATGGCAAGTGAATAAACACTCATCTTGAGAATAACACATATAGCATGGAAAATATTAGCCACCCCTCACCGCGCCGCGAGCGAAACAAACAAACAAAAGAGAAGTTTATTTCTGAAAATTAGAGATGGCACATGCAAATTTGCTTAGAACGGCAAAAGAATACCGCATATAGGTAGATATAGTGGACTCATGTGGCAAAACTGGGTTAAAGGTTTTTGGATGCATAAGTAGTGATCATACTTAGTGCAAAATGAAGGCCAGCAAAAGATTGAGAAGCGACCAACCAAGAAACGAATAATTTCATAAGCGAGCATTAAGCATAACTAACACCGAATAATGCAACATAAGTAGGATATAATTTCATTGCATAATTATTGACTTTCGTGCTTGCATAGGGAATCACAAACCTTAACACCAATATTCTTACTAAAGCATAATTACTCATCAAGATGACTCACATATCACATCATCATATCTCAAAACTATTACTAAGTATTAAGTTTATTTTGTCCAATGATCTTCATGAAAGTTTTTTATTATATCCTTCTTGGATATCTATCACTTTGGGACTAATTTTCATGTGTTGCTTTTGACAAGCTCAAACAAATATAAGTAAAGATCATGAGCATAATATTTCTTTCTCTCAAATTAATTTAAGTGAAGCAAGAGAGAATTCCTTAAAATATTTACTAACTCTCCGATAAATCTAAGTGAAGCAAGAGAACATTTCTTCAAAAATACTAAGCACGCCGTGCTCAAAAAGATATAAGTGAAGCACTAGAGCTAGTCCATAGCTCATAAAAAAATTAAGTGAAGCATAAAGAGCAATTCTAACAAGTCATGACATAATTTTGGCTCTCTCAAATAGGTGTGTCCAGGAAGGGATTAAGACTTAAAACAAAAAATAAAACAAGCAAAGACTCGTATCATACAAGACGCTCCAAGCAAAACACATAGTATGCGACGAATAAAAATATAGCTTCGAGTAAAATACCGATGGTCGTTAGAAGAAAGAGGGGATGCCACTCGGGGCATCCCCAAGCTTAGTTGGTTTCTCATTTTTGGATAATAGCTTGGGATGCCGGGGTATCCCCAAGCTTAGGCTCTTCTACTCCTTATTCCTTCATCCATCGTAAGATAACTCAAAACTTGAAAACTTCAATCACACAAAACTCAACAAAACCTTCGTGAGATCCGTTAGTATAAGAATAATAAATCACTACTATAAGTGTTGTACAAAACCAATTCATATTTTGTAATTGCATTATATCTACTGTATTCCAACTTTTCTATGGCAAAAACTCATCAAATAAAACCATAGAGCCATCAAAATAAGCACACAACACAAAGAAAACAGGATCTGTCAAAACAGAACAGTCTGTAGCAATCTGACTATTTCGAATACTTCTCTAACTCCAAAAATTCTGAAAAATTAGGACGGCCTGAGCAATTTGTATATTGATCTATTGCAAGTGGAATGGGTATTTTATCGCTCTATGGTAAAAAAATGATAATTATTTTCATGAGCGCAAAAGTTTCTATTTTTCAGCAAGATCAAACAACTATCACCCAAGAAGATCCTAAAGGCTTTACTTGGCACAAACACTAATTAAAACAAAAAAACACAATAATAACAATAGCATAATTGTGCTAACACTCAAAAACAGGAAGAAAAAAGCAAAAATAAATTTTATTCATTGGGTTGCCTCCCAACAAGCGCTATAGTTTTACGCCCTTAGCTAGGCATAAAGCAAGGTTCTAAGTTTTGTCATCTTTGTCCAACTCTTCAATCAAACACTTAGAACCCTTCAAAGATTTAGCATAAAGATTTTCAATAACAACACTTCTAGGAATAAATACAAAGATTTTATTCTTGCAAAAAGGATCTCTTATCACTTCAACAAAATCCGGGTGGATACCAATCATCTTAAGATCTTCTTTATTACTACTAGCAAAAGGGCTCGTGCGTTGCAACGGGTAGGAAATAATAAAAATATGGGCCGCAACCTTAAGATTGAGGAACTTCAAATTTTACACTTGACATTGGTGCTCGTATTTTCCTGGATTTATTACAGGCCTTTTGGCAATGTGTTTTCAGTGGGAGCTAGACGTTCCCATCGACTACATAGGCATCTATAGTGACTTCTTCAATCTTAAAATGATGTGCCGGTTCAGTCTATCAAAAGTGCTCATAATGATAGAATATGCGTGTGTGCGTTCATAAGAACGAATATATGTTCATATGTACAAGCGCTTGCTTTTGTACTATGATTAAAAAGGAAATAATAAAAACATGAACACATGTTCTTGCTAAAACCGTATATAGCACTACTATAGGCAATTATTTTTCACCTTATAAATAAAGAGTAGAGAAATTGAAGAACATCTAGAAGGTATGTCATCTCATTCATTGTTCACACTACATGTTTTCTTTGATTTTCTTACACTACAACTAACTTTAACAATGAGTGCGCCCAGTACTATTATGTGAGAAACTAGATTTGAATACTACAGACATTTCTATAGCATAGACATGAAAAAAATCAAATCAAGCTATCGGCAAGGGAAAAGCCATATACATCGAATTTGTTTTGAGCAACACCAGCCAGCCAGGCAGGCCAACCGGCCAGGCCATCCCACCAAAGGCCCAGCTAGTCCCATAACCTTAGCTCGCAGCCCAATCACCACTTCCTCACCTTCTGCCTCGATAATGATCTTCAAGTGCAAATGGCAGCTAAAGAGAGCAACGTGAAGCTAATATCCTCCAAGCTAATGGAAACTTATCAGTACAACATGAAGCACCTACTGAACCTTATAAAAAGAAACTTGTGATTTTTCATAGTGAGCTTAAGTACTTGTAGAATCTACAAAGATAAAATATGTGGATTTTAATAAAAACATATTGTAAAAAGTAATAACTACTTTGTTATTGTTACCTTTTCTTTTGAGAATGTGAATTTGTGTGTTCAAGAATGTGAATTTTTCATGAAATGTTGAAGCCAACATCAGAAAATCTATTCTAATATAGAATCTGTGCAGGCAGTGTCACTTAGAATTTAATTCACCTAAATTTAACTCTACATGAAAACTAAATTGATTGAGAGTTTGTGTGTAAAGCAGTGGATAAAATTAGGCCATTTCCAAGTTGTAAACATAAAGCCAGATCCTCTTATTTCAATTTCCAAGTTGAAGCCAATATATTTTAGACTTTGATTCATACCATTCAATTGTGAAATTATTGACTCTATAGCTGTCGCCACATCCTATTATTTCTATAATTGCCGGCACTTACACCACCGGGCGAGCAAAAAATGCAGAAGAGAAAATGAGGAGCCATGGAGATTTGATACCTTGACCTCCAGTATGCAGAACCGCTTCGCAAGCCATCTCAACTGAATGTGGACTTCACGCAACAATGGGCTTCGGCTCCTTACAAAGAAAACATACAATGTCATCTTCTCCAACGAGTAAACTGCGGAGCTCAGATGTGATGCCGGCGAGCAGACGCGGCAGCGATTGTGGCTAGAAGACAGCGGCGGGAGTGCGGGTTTTAGCATGGATGCGCGGGTGCGAGTGGCTGAGGCAAGGGAGAGAGCAAAGTGCTCGGGTGCACAGGGACTCGAGATCGAGCAGGAGGTCGTCTCGGGCACGCGGCAGCCAGGCACGGCGAGGCGGTGGCTTTTGCAGCAGCAGAGCAACGACGGGCGTGCAGAAACTGTCCAGGGTGCGGCGCGTGTGTGTGATGTGGGCTCGGGTGGGAGAAGGCAGGAACTGTGGCGAGGTTGAGCCGCCGCCCAACCTTCACGGTAGCCTCCGTAGCTCCTTCAGAATTGTCAGATCCACCCGCCTCCGCTCCATTCCCGGTGCTGGCCCAAGCGAGCCCTTCCCCTCGTCCTCCTGATCGAGCCGAGCCACCATGGACATACGTTGCATCCGTGTTGACTGCGGACGAGCGCGCACGCCCGACGCATACGGCCCCGCCTCCCCGCCGTGGCTGTAGCCGTCCGTCGGCAAGGGTGCCACCCCTCAACTTCTCCTGCCCGGCCCGCCCCTCTTCTCTCGCTCCGCCGCAGCTGACAAAAGGAAGCAGGTGTGTTTGGATAAGAGGCAGGGGTCTTTTGTAAAAAAAATGAAACGGTTTTTGACATCCAGTAAAAGAGGGATTGCGGGTTCAAATACTGAAAAGCAAAAGGGTTTTTGTGAAAAAGGCCACGACGGTGAACCCGACAGACTCAACCCGTGCTTTATTATTAGGGAAAGATTACTAGAGGTTGTACCCTTGTTGTTGGAAGCTCTATCAATTTTTACAGGAGTTTTTTCGATAGTTTTAGCGGAAGCGAAAGCTGTGCTTAGATTACTAAAAAATTCTTCTAATCTATCAATCCGAGAAGGGCTTTCTTCTATTATTTCATGAATTATGGTACCCTTTTCCCTTAACAACTTAAGAATATCTCCCTCTTTTGACCCCATATTGGTGGCAAAATTATGCATCCTTTTATCTATAATTTCCATATGATCTTCGGTGAGCATTTTCTTTTCAATAGCATCTAATCTTTCCATAACATGCTCAAGAGTCAAAGTTGTTTCATTAATCATGAGGGGTGGTGAGCCCACTAAATTTCGATAGCATTAAAGGCATCAAGAGAAGGACACATCAAGAAATTTCCACCGGTAATCGTATCAAGTACGAATCTATACCAAGTGGTGATGCCAACATAAAAACAACGAATAAGAACAACGGTGGATTGCTTACAGGTTGATCTATTATGAGCATTGCAAATCCTATACCAAGCATCTTTTGAATTTTCTCCTCCCCTTTGTTTAAAGTTGAGAACCTTGTTCCCAGGAGTGCAAGCAATAGGAGAAGGACTATCCATAATGATAATAACGGCAAACAAAGTTGCACACAAAAACAGATCCGACAAGAAAACGGCAAACGAAAAAAGAAGGGCGAATAAAACGGCAAAATTTTGTGAAGTGGGGGAGAGGAAAATGAGAGGCAAATGGAAAATAATGTAAATTGCAAGTAGATGAGATTTGTGATTAGGAACCTGGTATATGTTGAAGATCCTCCCCGGCAACGGCACCAGAAATTCTTTTTGATGTCGCTTGAAGCTACGTGGGTATTTCCCCAAAGAGGAAGGGATGATGCAGCACAGCTGTGGTAGGTATTTCCCTCAGATATGAAACCAAGGTTATTGAACCAGTAGGAGAACCAAGCAACACAATGTAAACATCCCCTGCACACAGATAACAAATCCTCGCAACCCGACGTGTTAAATGGGTTGTCAATCCCTTTCGGGTAACGATGCCAGAAATTGGTGCATGACGGGAGAGAGTTGTAATAGATTAAATAAATAGATCGCAAATAAAATAAAGTGCAGCAAAAGTATTTTGGGGTTTTTGGATTAATAGATCTGAAAATAAAAGAAAATAAAAGTACATCGCAAAGGCAAATAATATGAGAAAGAGATCCGGGGGCCGTAAGTTTCACTAGTGGCTTCTCTCGAGAAAAATAGCAAACGGTGGGTGAACAAATTACTGTTGGGCAATTGATATAACTTCAAATACTCATGACGATATCCAGGCAATGATAATTACATAGGCATCATGTCCAAGATTAGTAGACCGACTCCTGCCTACATCTACTACTATTACTCCGCACATCGACCGCTATCCAGCATGCATCTAGTGCATTAAGTTCATGGAGAAATGGAGTAATGCAATAAGAACGATGACATTATGTAGACAAGATCCATTTATCTATTGCGTAGATACAGATCCCATCTTTTTATCCTTAGCAACGATACATACGCGTCGTTTCCCTTTTTTTCACTGGGATCAAGCACCGTAAGATCGAACCCACTACCGGGCACCTCTTCCCATTGCAAGATAAATAGATCAAGTTGGAAAAACAAAACCCAAATACCGGAGAGAAATATGAGGCTATAAGAGATCATGCATATAAGAGATCAAAGAAACTGAAATAACTTTCATGGATATAAAAATATATGACTGATCATAAGCTCAAAGTTCATTAGATCCCAACAAGCACACCGCAAAAAGAGTTACATCATATGGATATCTAAGAGACCATTGTATTGAGAATTCAGCGAGAGAGAAAAAGACATCTAGCTACTAACTACGGACCCGAAGGTCTACAAAGAACTACTCACGCATCATCGGAGAGGCACCAATGGAGGTGGTGAACCCCATCCGAGATGGTGTCTCGATTGGATTTGGTGGTTCTGGACTCTGCGGCGGCTGGATGAATATTCCATCGACTCCCTAGGGTTTTGGGAAGTATTTTGTGTATTTATAGAGCAAAGAGGCAGTCCGGGGGCACTCGAGGTGGGCACAACCCACCAGGGCGCGCCTGGGCCTCCTGGTGCGCCCTGGTGGGTTGTGCCCCCCTCGGGGAACCCCCAGGCGCAGCCAGGGCCCATTGTGTTCCTTCTGGCCCATGAAAATTCTCCGTAAAGTTTCGTGGCATTTGGAATCCATTTGATATTGATTTTCTGCGATGTAAAAAACATGGAAAAAACAACAACTGGCACTTGGCACTATGTCAATAAGTTAGTACCAAAAATGATATAAAATGACTATAAAATGATTATAAAACATCCAAGATTGATAATATAACAGCATGGAACAATAAAAAAATATAGATACGTTGGAGACGTATCACCATGCTTAATGCTTGTCACTTTGGGCCCGGGTGCCATGATTTCAGATCTGAACCGTTTATGTTATCCCCATTATATCTATGTTCTCGATCCGATCTTGCAAGTTATAGTCACCTACTACGTGTTATGATCCGACAACCCCGGAGTGACAATAGTCGGGACACTTCTTTGTGATGACCGTAGTTTGAGGAGTTCATGTATTTACCGTGCATTAATGCTTTGTTCTGGTTCTCTATTAAAAGGAGGCCTTAATATCCCTTAGTTTCTAATAGGAACCCGCTGCCATAGGAGGGTAGGACAAAAGATGTCATGCAAGTTCTTTCCATAAGCATGTATGACTATTTACGGAATACATGCCTACATTATATTTACGAACTGGAGCTAGTGCTGGATCTCCCTAGGTTATGACTGTCACATGATGAATATCATCCAACAAATCATCGATCCAATGCCTACGATTTTCCTACATATTGATCTTGCTAAGTTACTATTGCTATCGTTACTGTTGCACTTGCTATAAAACTACTGTTATCACTGTTACCATTACTATTGCTGCTGCTAATACTATCAAAACTATCATACTGCTTTACTATTGATCACTTTGCTGCAGATAATTAATCTCCAGGTGTGGTTGAATTGACAACTCAGATGCTAATACTTGCAAATATTCTTTGGCTCCCCTTGTGTCAAATCTATAAATTTGGGTTGAATAGTCTACCCTCGAAAATTGTTGTGATCCTCCATACTTGTGGGTTATCAGATGTATGCGTCAAACATTTGGCATAAGGAATAGCAAAAGTAGGATCATGCGCATACAAGTCTTTTATGTGCTCGAAACCAATGACATTCAATTCTAGTTGGGTAACAAGCATGCATCTACGGGAAAGCGCATTTGACACAACATTTTGTTTGCCTTTGATATACTTGGTGACATAAGGAAAAGACTCAATGAATTCACTCCACTTAGCATGACGCTTATTCAACTTAGTTTGACCCTTAAGTTATTTAAGTGTTGCATGATCCGTGTGAAGAATGAACTCATGAGGGCAGAGATAATGCTCCCAAACATGCAAGACTCGCACTAAAGCATATAGTTATTTGTTATAGATGGGGTAGTTAACTTGCGCTCCGGAAAGTTTTTCACTAAAGTAGGCTATGGGGCACTTCTCTTGCATCAACACACCTCCTATGCCATAACCGCCAGCATCACAATAGACCTCGAAAGGTTTATCAAAGTTGGGTAAAGCAAGCAAAGGAGCACGTGTAAGTAAATTCTTAAGCTCATTGAATGCGGTATCTTGGGATGGTCCCCAAACAAATGGTGAACTCTTCTTGCTCAATGCATGTAAAGGTAAAGCGATGGTGCTGAAATCCTTCACAAATCTACGATAGAAACCGGCTAAGCCAAGGAAACTACACACTTGTTGCAAGTTGGTTCGTAGGGGGCAAGTTTTAATAGCATTGATCTTAGATTCATCTACATGAACACTCTCGGTGTCAAAACCGGCGGATCTCGGGTAGGGGGTCCTGAACTGTGCGTCTAAGGAGGATGGTAACAGGACGCAGGGGACATGATGTTTTACCCAGGTTCGGGCCCTCTTGATGGAGGTAAAACCCTACGTCCTGCTTGATTTATTCTTGATAATGTGAATAGTACAAGAGTTGATCTACCACGAGATCAGAGAGGCTAAACCCTAGAAGCTAGCCTATCGTATGATTGTATGTTGTCCTACAGACTAAAACCCTCCGGTTTATATAGACACCAGAGGGGGCTAGGGTTACAAGGTCGGTTACAAAGGAGGATATATACATATCCGTATTGCCTAGCTTGCCTTCCATGCCAAGTAGAGTCCCATCCGGACACGGGACGAAGTCTTCAATCTTGCATCTTCATAGTCCAACAGTCCGGCCAAAGGACATAGTCCGGCTGTCCGGAGACCCCCTAATCCAGGACTCCCTCAGTAGCCCCCGAACCAGGCTTCAATGACGTCAAGTCCGACACGCAGTATTGTCTTCGGCATTGCAAGGCGTGTTCTTCTCCAGATTTCGAATGTTTGTTAAGAAGTGTCCGGCCCCATAAATGTTGGTCCTCTTGGCTTTTGTGCCCAATAAGGGCTATCTTCCACGTGTCGAATGAATACGAGGAGCCAGGGCATTTTTTACATTCGCCCCCCTAGCCAGATAAATAAATTGTCTATTAAAGGGATGGGGATTCTTAGATCCAATCCATATCATCCTCCCCCAGCGAGAATCCATCGGAGCGCGCTTCAGAAAAATCCATTCGAGCATGGCCGACAACCGCAGCTCCTCCTCCCGCCCCCGTAGCCCTAAGCCCGGTGATTGGGAGAGGTGTTCCGTCCCACACAGTCGATTAGTCGAACTGCAGACTAAGGGATTTCTCCCTCTAGCGTATATGGTTCCCGTCCGAGCCGGGCTCGCCACCTACAATGGCGGGGAGCAAGCGGAGAGCTTCCCCGGTCCCTCTACGGGGGAGCAGGTATGCCTTGTTCCTTATTTATTAAGGGGACTCGGATTTCCAATTCATCCGTTCCTTCGTAGGCTCCTGGAGTTTTACGGCCTCCAGCTGCATAATTTCACCCCTGCTTCCATATTACACATCGCCGGCTATGTTGCCCTCTGCGAGTTATTCCTGGGCTGCGAGGCTCATTTCGAGTTGTGGAAAAGGTTATTTTGCCTCGTCCCTCGCACACAGAAGGGGTCACTTTATCAAGTGGGCCGAGCCGAAATATGGCACACCGCCGAAACCGGATACCTGTCCGGTACTCCGAAGAAGACGTCCGAAGACTGACCTTCGGAATGGTTTTATATGGAGGGCGTCCCCCTTCCGGATCCTGTTCGGCGGGGTCTTCCTGAGTTCAACAATGCTCCTCTAAAGAAACGCCGAAGTTGGCGCCCACGGAGCCCCGAGGAGGAAGACAGCGTAGAAGTCCTTTACCTGATGAACCGGATTAAAGCGCTGGCTCAAGCAGGATTGACAGTAATCGAGGTTATGTCAATATGCATAATGTGGGGAGTGCAACCACTTCAATATCGAGGGCACCCCCTGTGGTGTTTTAATGGGGAAGATGACGCCACCCGTTGTGGGCATAAGGGTCCGGAGAACGCTGCCGCTTTAGCAAAAATTCTGTCCGAATTGTTCAAGGGAGAGGAAGAGGAGTTCATCCGTATCAAGCCACGGGATGGATTCTCCATGTACAACCCTCCAAGCTGGGTGAGTTATATCTCCTTACTCCCATTCTTCCCGCATTCTTTGCCGTAGGTACTCACCTTAACATTTTGCGGCAGGAACTGCGAAAAGCCATAAGGGAGGTCAGCAGCCCATCTCCACAACTAGAGGATCCTGACCGGGCCCTCGGTCCCGGACTCGAAGAAGATCCGGACATATTCGTGGAGCTGATAGACTGGCAGTTCTATCAATTAAGCTGTGATGACGCCATGGTGGCCATTACGGCCGACTATCCCGGACTGCTTCCTGCGTCGCACGTAAGAAAAAACAAAAATCCCAACTCCAAAAACTAGGATCCCCTTTTAGACACTTCACCTACCATATACATATGGTGTTTTACAGGGAAGGCATTCGGGACGCCATGCCGAACCCGTAGCAACTCGCCAACAAGAGGCACCGAGGCCGGGTAGGCAAAAAGGAAGGCGGTCAGGACGGAGACGCCGGCGCAGAGGTATGACAGAAACCCCGCTCCGTGGTTGTCGTCTTTCTCGAAGTGTAATGACGTCCATGTTTCTTTAACAGAAAAAATGCTCGCCGGAATATGTCTGGTGATGCTGCCGATCACGCTTCCACTAGTCGGGCTCCGGGGCCGGACATAGAGGTGGAAGCCGACATGGGGCGGACGCCGAATACTCCCCCTACAGAGGATGCAGATAGACTATCTACTACAAATTCAGAAGTGGAGAGCGCCATGAATCATAGGCGTCGCCGGGCCGTACTCCGCGACGATTGCTTCTCACCAGAGGCATTTGATGCCTTCAATTCTGGAGAGGCGTACCTCCGTGCTGCTCAAAATGGTCTAGCCAGAGCCACGGACCAGTATGTAAAGGATGTACGGGTAAGCAAATCTGACGATTATATGTATCAGTAGCCCCTGAGACTTGAAATAGTTGGCAGAACTGATTTAAGGATCATCTTATTGTCCAGGTTCTTACAAAGAAGAATACTCGACTGTCACAGGAGCTGGAGGAATGCAAGACCAAACTTCGGGCCGCTGTTGCCGCATTGAAGGAACCTAAAAAGTCCCCAACTAGTAACATTTCTTTCAAAGAATGATAGGTACCATATAGCGTGCGGCATCGCTGCAGATCTAACAATAGATGTTGTAGATGAATCCAGAGAGAATCCGGAGGATCAGCATGTCGTACGACAGCTAAAGGCTGGCGAACGCGTGCTGCCTGAGGTGAGGCGGGAGAAAAACAATCTCCAAGACGCCAATACCAAGCTAAGCGTGGAACTGAAAGATGTTCGAGCCCAGCTTGCGGACTCCAAGAAGGAGAATAAGCGGCTTCGACGCGGCATTTTCAGTAAGTGCTTGAACGAACCCTTTTGAAGGAGTTCGGCGAAGAAGCCGGCTAACAGAGTTATGTCTGCAGGTATGCTGACGGGTCGTCCCGCGGAGGAGATGCCTGGGTCTGCGGGTGATCTTCTACCCGAGCTTTCACAACTGCACGAACAAGTTCGGCAGGTGATGCAAGGTATTTCTCAGGACTTATGGCCATCCGTCTCCCTGCCAGAAGGCATTGGAGAGCTTACGGAGAAGCTCAAGGGAGCACGGCGGCGCTTCCAATTATGGAAGATATCGGCCTGCCGTCAAGGTGCCAGGGAAGCCTGTGCCATGGTGAAGACGCGGTATACCAAGGCAGACCCAAACCACATGGCCGGGAAAGAGATCCCCGTTAGCATAGTGTATGGGCAAGTAGAATTAGCCGCAAAGTATTCCCAACAGGATTGTAGGCTAGACAGCATGTTGGATGGTATAGAAGAGGAATTTAGTCAGTCTACATGACTATGTAATTAAAGTAACATGTATAATGCCTTCTAGCCGGATTGTAAATCATTTGTCATGGCAGACCTTTTCGCTTCAACCTCGGGACCCGATAGTCCAGAGTGTGTCCGAATACCCGCTCAGTTATATAAGAACCGGGGTATGCATGGAAACCAGGCGTAGGGGTCATTAGTGCTTGAACAGACAAGTACCCAACTAGCTATGTTATATTACATGGGTAGTAAGAAACATCTTCCAGGGAGAATAGTTCCGTTAAGGGTTCCTTTCCCTGGGTGCGCATGCCCTAAAGTGCATGTCCGGACTGCGAGAGGAAACGCAGGAAAAAACATCTGGGGGCACATATGGAAAATAAATAAAAAACATCTTTTGTTCACCGACCGAATATTCCCTTAAGAACGCTAGCTTTCGGCTTCACCCAGTCTGAGGTACACATCCGGCTGACCCGGCAGTAACAATCACAGAGGTGCTCCCCTTATGCCCTAGCCAAATTAACGGGAACGTAGGGCATAAATACAAGAGCCAGGCAACCCAGCTTGGCCAAAACTTAAGTCATATCGATGCATATAATGGCGAAGAAAAGGTACATGCGGAAGAATAACACATGTGCAGGGCATGAAGCCCAGATAAATAATTAAGCTTCTGTGTAAGAAGCCCCCAGGTATAATAAGCGCGGTTAGCGCATCAATAGTGTGCAAGCAAGGCACAAGTTGGCCCTTGAAGGCCTTGAGAAAGAATAAAAGAAAGAGAAAAAAGATAGATAATGTATATGCAAGAAATGGACAGAGGAAGGAGACGAACATAGAGTCCGGCGCTAGGCGTAGAACCTTCGGAGGCTGGCTGCGTTCCATGGGTTCGGCTCAAGTCGATTATTCGATGCATCCCGCAGACGGTACGCTCCACCGGTCAGAACTTAGTCAATAATGAAGGGACCTTCCCATTTGGGCTCGAGCTTATTCTTTTTCTTATCTGGCAGGCGTAGAACTAGTTCTCCAACGTTATAAGTTTTGGCCCGTACTTCTCTGCTTTGGTATCTACGAGCCTGTTGCTGATAGAATGCGGAACAGGCTTTTTCCACGTCACACTCCTCCTCCAGGGTGTCCAGACTGTCCTGCCGATCGAGCTCGGCTTCTCTTTCTTCGTACAAGCGCACTCGAGGTGAGTCATGATTATGTCGCAGGGTAGAACTGCCTCTGCACCGTACACCATAAAGAAGGGTGTATATCCGGTAGTACGATTCGGCGTGGTCCGCAGCCCCCAGAGTACGGATTCGAGCTCCTCTACCCAGTGTGTGTGAGACTCTGTTAAGGACCACACTAATCTGGGTTTGATGCCGCTCATGATAAGACCATTCACTCGCTCAACTTGGCCGTTGGTTTGTGGGTGATAGACGGAAGCATAATCGAGCTTGATGCCCATGTTGCTGCACCAGAGTTTTACCTCATCGGCCGTGAAGTTCGTGCCGTTGTCAGTGATGATGCTGTGGGGGACACCGTAACAGTGTACAACCCCGGATATGAAGTCTATCACCGGTCCGGATTTGGCCGTTTTAACAGGTTTGGCTTCTATCCATTTGGTGAATTTATCCACCATGACCAGTAAGTATTTTTTCTTATGGGTTCCCCCTTTAAGGGGTCCAACCATGTCAAGCCCCCAGACCGCGAAGGCCCAGGTAATGGGGATTGTTTGGAGGGCGGTGGGTGGCATGTGGCTTTGGTTTGCAAAAAGCTAGCAACCGGCACAGCGTTGGACCAAGTCCTGTGCGTCTGCCCGGGCCGTCGGCCAATAAAAACCTGTACGGAAGGCCTTGCTTACAAGGGCCCGGGCAGCGGCGTGGTGGCCGCTGAGTCCAGCATGAATTTCTGCCAAAAGTTTTCTCCCTTCCTCTTCGGAGATGCACCTTTGAAGGACTCCGGTAGTGCTTTTTTTATACAGTTCTCCCTCATGGACCCTGTAGGCTTTAGATCGCGGCACTATGCAGCGTGCCTCATTTTGGTCCTTGGAAGTTCCTGCCTAGTTAGGTAGGCCAGGAATGGTTCTGTCCATGGGGCGATGATGGCCATTATTACGTGGGCTGAAGGTGTTATTTCGGTCGCAGAGCCTCCGATTATGTCAGAGTGTTCGGTATCAGACATTTTGGCCAGGTCCGGACTATTGTTACCGATGTCCCCTTCCCATACCACGGATGGCTTAAACAACCTCTCTAAAAAGATGTTGGGGGGACCGCATCGTGTTTTGCGCCGATGCGGGCAAGGATATTTGCCGCCTGATTGTTTTCCCGAGCCACATGGTGAAATTCGAGCCCCTCGAACCGAGCTGACATCTTTAGGACGGCGTTTCAATAGGCCGCCATCTTTGGATCCTTGGCATCGAAGTCTCCATTTATTTGGGATATTGCGAGGTTCGAATCCCCACACACCTCCAGGTGTTGAATGCCCATGGAAACTGCCATCCGAAGACCATGTAATAGGGCTTCATATTCGGCTGCGTTGTTGGAGTCTGTATACAGTATCTGTAGTACGTATTGAACTGTATCTCCGGTTGGGGACGTCAGGACGACGCCAGCCCCCAGACCAGCCAACATTTTGGAGCCATCGAAGTGCATGATCCAATTGGAGTATGCGCCGTACTCTTTAGGGAGTTCGGCTTCCGTCCATTCGGCGACGAAGTCGGCCAATACTTGAGATTTAATGGCTCGCCGAGGTTTGTATGTTATGTCAAACGGGAGGAGCTCAATGGCCCATTTGGCAATCCGGCCTGTGGCGTCGCGGTTGTTTATAATATCATTAAGTGGCACTTCCGAGGCTACTGTAATCGAACACTCTTGAAAGTAGTGTCGCAGCTTCCGGGATGCCATGAATACCGCATAGGCTATCTTTTGATAATGTGGGTACCGTGATTTGCATGGAGTGAGGACAGTGGATACATAATATACTGGCTTTTGAAGAGGGAATTTATGTCCGTCCGCTTCTTGTTCGACGACGAGCACTGCGCTTACCACCTGATGAGTTGCCGCAATGTACAACAGCATTAGTTCGCCGATGTTTGGCGCGGCCAGGATTGGGTTGGTTGCCAGTATGGCTTTTATTTCTTCCAATCCGGGTGTGGCAGCGTCCGTCCACTCGAAGTGTTCGGTGCGCCGAAGAAGGGGATAAAGGGGTAATGCCTTTTCTCCTAAGCGGGAGATAAAGCGGCTTAGAGCCGCCACACATCCAGTTAATTTCTGGATTTGTTTGAGGTCCGTTGGGATAGCCAACTGTGACAGAGCTCGGATTTTGGCCGGATTAGCTTCAATTCCTCTACTGGAGACAATGAAGCCCAGGAGCTTTCCGGCTGGTACGCCGAAAACGCATTTTTCCGGATTGAGCTTGATATCGTATGTTCGGAGGTTGTCGAATGTGGGCCTCAAGTCGTCTATTAGAGACTCGACGTGTTTGGTTTTGATGACCACATCATCTATGTATGCCTCTACTGTTTTGCCGATCTGTTTCTCCAGACATGTCTGAATCATGCGCTGATATGTTGCACCGGCGTTTTTGAGCCCAAAAGGCATTGTGTTGAAACATAAGGGGCCGTATGGTGTGATAAATGCCGTTGCGGCTTGGTCGGACTCCGCCATCTTGATTTGGTGGTAGCCGGAGTATGCGTCGAGGAAGCACAATCACTCGTGTCCTGCGGTAGCATCGATAATTTGATTAATGCGGGGGAGGGGGAAGGGATCCTTTGGGCAAGCCTTGTTGAGGTCCTTGAAATCGACACATAGGCGCCAGGATTTGTCCTTCTTTGGTACCATCACCAGGTTTGCTAGCCAGTCCGGGTGTTTTATTTCTCTAATGAATCCAGCCTCCAATAACTTGGCTAGTTCCTCTCCCATAGCTTGTCTCTTAGGTTCAGAGAAACGCCGAAGAGCCTGCTTGACCGGCTTGAATCCCTTTAGAATATTGAGGCTGTGCTCGGCCAGCCTGCGTGGGATTCCTGGCATGTCTGAGGGGTGCCAGGCGAATATGTCCCAATTCTTGCGCAGGAACTCTCGCAGTGCGGCGTCCACGGCGGGGTTTAACTGCGCCCCGATGGAGGCTGTTTTGTAGGGTCCGTTGGGTGGACTTGGAATTTGACTATTTCATCCGCTGGTTTAAAAGAGGTGGATTTGGATCTCTTGTCAAGTATCACGTCGTCCTTGTCCACTGTGGAGCGTAGTGCGGTTAATTCCTCGGCCGAAAGGGCTTCGGATAATGCCTCGAGGGCCAATGCGGCTGTTTTGTTCTCGGCGCGGAGTGCTGTGTCCGGATCACTACCGAGAGTGATGATTCCGTTGGTCCCGGGCATTTTGAGCTTCATGTACCCATAATGGGGTATGGCTTGGAAGATCGTGAACGCCTCCCGTCCTAAAAGGGCGTGGTATCCACTACTGATCGGGGCCACTTGGAATGTAATTTCTTTGGACCTATAGTTCTCCGGTGTGCCGAATACCACATCTAGTGTGATTTTCCCAGCACAACGTGCTTCCCGACTAAGGATGATTCCTCTGAAGGTTGTGCTACTTTGCTCAATGCGGTTCCAGTCTATTTCCATTTTTTGAAGAGTTTCCTCATAGATGAGGTTTAATCCACTACTGCCGTCCATGAGTACTTTGGTGAGTCGAAAGCCGTCCACAATTGGACTGAGGACCAGTGCAGCTGGTGCTCGGGCTGTTCGGAATTTAGGTTCGTCACTGGCATTGAAGGTAATAGCCGTGTCGCTCCATGGATGTATTGCTGCCACGTGGCAGATTTCGGCAATGCTATGGAGTGTTCACTTGCACCTATTATTTGATACGAAGGTCTCAAAGACTGTTAATACCGTATTGTTATCCGTGGGATGGTGCTCTATGGCATCTGGGATGAGAAGATCCTCGCCGCTTTTGGCCACCTGTCGGAGTATCCAACATGCTCTAAGGCTGTGTGTTGGTATGGTATCCGTCGTACTATGAATTTTGCAGGGTCCGTTAAGCCATCCCTCCAATACGGTTCCATGCCCTGTAGAGGGTTTTTGTTTCTTTGTAACAAACTCGGGTGTCTTATGATAGTGCACCCTTTTACTTCGGACTGGGTGTATATTCCGAGCCGGATTATCCCAAAATTTCGTTTCGGTTTTCCAGGCGCTTTCCATCGCATAGTACTTTCGTACTATGGATGCCAAGTCAGCAAAGCGTGATATGTCACGGCGACTTAAGGTGTTAAGGATTCCCTTGTCCATGCAATTATTGCAGAAAAATGAGACTGCGTCTTCCTCGCGACAGTCCTTAACCTTGTTCATCACAAGGAGGAATCTGGCCCAATAATGATGTGGGAAAGATCATTTATGTCTGGGTGGGTGGGTGGATTCGAGTCCGAACCCCTACCCGATCTGAGACCCAGGGGCCGAGGAGTTTCCAATCTTGGAAGTTCGGGTTCCAGAGTGTTACCTGATAAGTCTGGCCCACTGCCTGACTCTAGGTTCAGGGCTTGGGTGATGTCCTCCCGTAAACGGGTATCCGGCTCGGAGAGCTCGGGAATCCGGACATAGTTAGTCCTCAAGATAGAGGAAGAATCGCTGCATTGTTCCTCCACCACCGCGATATGATGGGTGACCGGTGGAGGGTTAATCTCCCTTTGATCGGGTTTAAGCCCAATCCGATCATAGTTCGTAGCGACTCCCAAGGCGGCGATGTGATCCAAGAGCTCATTTAGGGAGGAGAGCTCCATTGGATCCATCTGCTCGGCGAATTCCGAGCCGACGTGGAGGCTGTTTTCGATGACCCGAGAAGTCATCGTCGGTGCAGCAGCCGAATGGGCGGTCATGATGAAACTGCCTAGCCGGAGAGTTTGGCCGACAGCCAGGGCTCCCCCGGCGGTAATGTTGTTTTTAACAACGAGACGAGGCATCCTTCCTTACGGCGACGGCACAGTGGAACTCTCAATGAAAGCACCAATGTCGGTGTCAAAACCGACGGATCTCGGGTAGGGGGTCCCAAACTGTGCGTCTAAGGCGGATGGTAACAGGAGGCAGGGGACACGATGTTTTACCCAGGTTCGGGCCCTCTTGATGGAGGTAAAACCCTACGTCCTGCTTGATTTATTCTTGATAATATGAATAGTACAAGAGTTGATCTAGCACGAGATCAGAGAGGCTAAACCCTAGAAGCTAGCCTATGGTATGATTGTATGTTGTCCTACGGACTAAAACCCTCCGGTTTATATAGACACCGGAGGGGGCTAGGGTTACACAAGGTCGGTTACAAAGGAGGAGATATACATATCCGTATTGCCTAGCTTGCCTTCCACGCCAAGTAGAGTCCCATCCGGACACGGGACGAAGTCTTCAATCTTGCATCTTCATAGTCCAACAGTCCGGCCAAAGGACATAGTCCGGCTGTCCGGAGACCCCCTAATCCAGGACTCCCTCAAACACCCTTAGAAGACACAACAAAACCTAAGAAAACAAGCTTACCAACACCAAAAAGGCATTTATCCATATTAGCATAAAGGCACTCTTTTCTAAGAGTTTGCAAAACGGTTCTAAGGTGGGTGACATGATCTTTGAGAGATTTGCTAAATACAAGAATATCGTCAAAGTAGACCACAACAAATACGCCAATGTAGGGGCGGAGAACAAAATGCATCACACGCATAAAAGTGTCGGGTGCTTCAGATAAGCCCATAGGCATGACCAACCATTCATACAAGTCAAATTTGGTTTTGAAAGCGGTTTTCCATTCGTCACCCTCTTGGATGCGAATTTGGTAATAGCCACTCTTAAGATCAATCTTAGAGAAAATGGTGGCTCCGCTAGGCTCATCTAACATATCATCAAGGCGTGGAATGGGGTAGCGATAATGAACGGTGATAGCATTGATAGGACGACAATCGGAACACATGCGATATGTACCATCTTTCCTGGGAACAAGGATTACCCAGACGGCACCCGGGCTCAAGCTTTCTCGCACATGGCCATTGATGATGAGTTGTTGTACTTGCCGTTGGATCTCCTTGGTTTCCTCGGGGTTAACATGATAAGGTGCCTTGTTAGGAAGAGGTGCTCCAGGGATGAGGTCGATGCGGTGTTCGATGCCTCGAAGAGGAGGTAGACCCGGAGGTAGCTCGTCGGGGAATACATCTTAGAATTCCTGCAATAGAGAAGATAACACTAAAGGTATATTGTGAGAGGTGTTAGTCTTTGTTGCCTCGTCCTTGCACAAAAGGACATAGTGCATAACGCTTGATGGGTTCTCACACACTTCTCTCATCTCACTTTTGGTGGCAAATAGGACTAAGTTTTTCTTGTCGCGCATCATGGAGGAACTCAATTTGGGCTTGTGGCGCTCACTCTCTTTTTGGTGGTTCGCTCTCTCACTATTCTCTTCACGATGTGTGGTTGCTTGCTTGTCGGCGATCACTTGGCTTGGTGACATAGGTCATAGCACATACTCCTTTCCCTTCATCTTGAAGCTATAGTGATTGGTACGCCCGTTGTGGATGACGCCTCGGTCGAATTGCCATGGTCTTCCAAGAAGGAGATGGTAAACGGACATAGGAATGACATCACACTCCAAAGTGTCTTCGTATGCTCCGATTTTGAAGGAGACTTGAACCATGTGTTCCACTTGAATTGTGCTGGAGTCGCTAAGCCATTGGACCTTGTATGGATGCGAGTGCTTCATCTTGACCAACTGGAGCTTGGATCATAGTTCTTCACATGCCAAGTTATGGCAACTTCCTCCGTCTATGATGACCTTCACGGACCTTCCATTGATGCCCACCTTGGTGTGGAAGATATGTCATCTTTGATCTTCATCTTGTTGATGTTGAAGCGTCAAGACCTTGGAGACAACGAGAGCGGGGATCAATCTTCTTCACAAAAGACTTGATCATCTTCATCTTCGTTGACGCTCCAGTGCATGGCCACGTGCTCAAGGGCTTCCATTTCTTCTTCACACATGGAATCATAAGTGCCATCGTCGTTGAGGATCATTGTGCGCTTGTTGGTACACTCGAAGGACTTGTGGCCTCGGATGCCACATGTGAAGCACTTGATTGAACTTGTCTTGACAGTCTCATCCGGTGGAGTTGTAGATGATGAAGCTCTCGGCTTGAAGATGCTTGAAGTAGGAGGACAACTTGAGGTTGTCGAAGTTTTCTTGTAACTTGACTTGTCGCCGTTGCTTCGAGAAGATTTGGTTGAGGTAGAAGTCAGTTGAGTCGTTGAAACTTGGTTGTTGAAGCCGTATGCCTTGGAAGAGTACCTGCCATACTTGAAGTCATCTTGCACTTGTCGCTCCGCCTTGGTGGCTTGATGCACTAGCTCGATGAGGTTGGAGTAAGGTTGGAAGTCAGCGATCTTCTTAATAGGGTGGTTGAGTCCATTCAAGAAGCGTGTCGTAGTTTTCTCATCATCTTCCATGACATTGGCTCGGATCATGGCCATCTCCATTTCTTTGTAGTACCCTTCAACGCTCTTTGTTCCTTGCTTGAGTAGTTGTAGTCACTTGAAGAGGTCGCGGTTATAGTATATTGGCACAAAGCGCACTCTCATGACATCCTTCATTTGATCCCATGTTGTGATGGGTGGTTCACCTCTTGCTTCTCGTCGCTCAATGACTTGCTCCCACCAAATGAGGACATAGTCTTGGAACTCAGGGGATGCCATGGCGATCTTCTTCTCTTGCTCATAGTTGTGCAAACAAAAGATATTGTCGACCTTCAATGCCCATCAAATGTACTCTTCGGGATTGTTGCTTCTGGCGAACTTGGGCATGGTGAACTTTAGCTTGCCGTATCGTTGCTCTTCACTGTGTTGGGGTCAGGGATGAAGTCGCCCTTGACGTGGAGGGTTGTGAACCTCATGTTGCTCTTGGCATGGAGGATTCCCATTGTCTTGTTGCTCTTGGCGTGGAGGATTCCCATTGTCTTGTTGCTCTTGGCGACCTTGGGGTTCTTGTCGAGGAACTTGTGGAACTTGTCGGTGTAATCTTGCTTGATAGTTCCTCTCTTGGACTTCTTCGCGAAGTGCTTCTTCTTCTTGACGAACATGTCGGCTACGAGCGGTGACGACACGATTGGTTGTGAGTAGAGCATGTTACGCCTCGAGGGCTTGTGCTTCACGTCGTCGTTGTTGTTGTTGTTGTTGACGTAGGGCTTCGACATATTGCTCTTCTTGGTGTTGGCGTGCTCGCTCTTCCTCTTGTTGGCATTGGCGTTGCCTTTCTTGTGATTGCCCAAGGGTAGCTTGATTTTGACAATGTCGATGTTGTTTCTCTTCAAGTTCCTCTTGTCGTTGAGCATTTCCATGTAGAGGATTGTGGTTTGCTTAACAGTCTTGTCGCATGGCTCAATGGAGAGTGATCGATGCCAGTTTACTTGAGTTGTCGGAGGAATGTCGACTCGAGTGGCTCCTCCTTGAGTAGGACGAAGTGGTAGAAGAGCGGTTGACCAATAAGGCATGAATCTCGTCCATTCTGAAGGAAATATGCCCTAGAGGCAATAATAAAGTTGTTATTTATATTTCCTTATATCATGATAAATGTTTACTATTCATGCTAGAATTGTATTAACCGGAAACTTGATACATGTGTGAATACATAGAAAAACAAAGTGTCCCTAATATGCCTCTACTTGACTAGCTCATAAATCAAAGATGGTATATTTCCTAACCATTGACATGTGTTGTCATTTGATGAACGGGATCACATCATTAGGAGAATGATGTGATGGACAAGACCCATCCATTAGCTTAGCATAATGATCGTTAAATTTTATTGATATTGCTTTCTTCATGACTTATACATATTCCTTTGACTATGAGATTATGCAACTCCCGAATGTCGGAGGAACACCTTGTGTGCTATCAAACGTCACAAAGTAACTAGCTGATTATAAAGATGCTCTAAAGGTGTCTCCGAAGGTGTTTGTTGGGTTGGCATAGATCGCGATTAGGATTTGTCACTCCGAGTTTCAGAGAGGTATCTCTGTGCCCTCTCGGTAATGCACATCACGATAAACCTTGCAAGCAATGTGACTAATGAGTTAGTTGCGAGATGGTGCATTACCGAATGAGTAAAGAGACTTGCCAGTAACGAGATTGAACTAGGTATGAGGATACCGAGGATCGAATCTCGGGCAAGTAACATACCGATCACAAAGGGAATTACATATGTTGTCATTACGGTTTAACCGATAAAGATCTTCGTAGAATATGTAGGAACCAATATGAGCATCCAGGTTCCGCTATTGGTTACTGACCGGAGATGTGTCTCGGCCATGTCTACATAGTTCTCGAACCCGTAGGGTCCGCACGCTTAACATTCGATGATGATTTGTATTATGAGTTATGCGTTTTGGTGACCAAAGATTGTTCAGAGTCCTGGATGAGATCACGGACATGACTAAGAGTCTAAAAATGGTCGAGAGGTAAAGATTGATATATTGGACAATACTATTTGGACACCGGAATGGTTTCGGGACATTTCGGATATTTATCGAAGTACCAAGGGGTTACCGAAACCCCCCGTGGAAGTAATGGGCCAACATGGGCCATAGGGGAGAGAGAGGGGACCCCACAAGGGGTTCCCCCCATGGGCTGTTCGAATTGGACAAGGGGAGGGGGAGCGGCCACCCTTTCCTTTCCCCCTCTCCCTCTCCTTCCCTCTTTCCCCCTCCATGAAAAGGAAAAAAGGGGGGCCGAATCCTACTAGGAGTGGAGTCCTAGTAGGACTCCCCCCTTGGCGCGCCCCTTGGTGGTCGGCCTCCTCCTCCTCTCCTTTATATACGGGGCAGGGGGCACCCCAAAGCACAACAATTATTCTCTTTGCCGTGTGCGGTGCCCCCTCCACAGTTTACTCCTCCGGTCATAGCGTCTTAGTGCTTAGGCGAAGCCCTGCGCGGATCACATCACCATCACTGTCACCATGCAGTCATGCTAATGAAACTCTCCCTCGACTCTCTGCTGGATCAAGAGTTCAAGGGACGTCATCCAGCTGAACGCGTGCTGAACTCAGAGGTGCGGTACATTCGGTACTTGATCGGTTGGATCGTGAAGACGTTCGACTACATCAACCGCGTTAACCTAACACTTCCTCTTTTGGTCTACGAGGGTATGTGGACACACTCTCCCCTCTCGTTGTTATGAATCTCCAACACATTCTTGCGTGATTGTAGGAATTTTTTGAAATTGCATGCTATGTTCCCCAACACATTCTTGCGTTGTTCTCTTGTTTTTGTTTCTCGAGCTTGTTGTCGAAGTAGTCTCTTGTTTGTTGCTTGGAGAGTCGCAAGTCGGTGACGAGGTTGTCGATGCGATCACTCAATGCTTGTTGTTGAGAATGGATCGAAGATCACTCAATGATGTAATAAGGAAATATCACAATTGGTACCATATCTCGTCAATCTCTCACACCTACACAAAGAAAGCTTATGGTGGAGGTCGGTTAGGATGGTGGCACAAAATTTATGCAATTGTTAGTGAGACTCAATGATGTTGAAAAAGATTCACAAATTTGCAAATGCAACAAGTAGACCAATAGCAAGATATGTTACACGGAAACACACACACGAATAGAGAGATGGGGTCGTGCAACCAAGGAATGAGCCAAAATGTGGAACCCACGAAAATGCTCTTGTTGCACAACGCTAGAGAGACGCTAGCTCGATTGCGCAATAGGCGGATACGAGACTTGTGCACAACCTACTAAGCGAAATGCTACGACTTCTATCCCAAGTATGCTATATGTATGGTGTTCCGATGATATTATCTAAGATGATCGAGTATGACAATCGTAATGTAGTATGATGCTATGGTTCTTGCTTAAAAGCTCTTTGATTATCTTTTCCTTTTTCTTAAAAGCTTGTTTGGCTCTTTCTCCTTTTAGCTCTTTCTCATGCAAAACTTCACGAACCAAGGTAGCAATTGTGTATATGTGATGACAGCCTTGTGACACATGAGATGATACCAAGATATGTACCAAGATGATATGGTATGTATGCAATGGGAGGTATGATCACTAATGTGCACAAGTAATGTTGCTGGCAATACTCAAATGGCTAGTCTCGATAGGTAAGGTACACAAAATGGGCTATGGGGTTATCAATGCAATGACAAGAATGTACAATGATGGTATATGATGATACCAAGATGATATAGAGGTTACCATTCTTGGTATGTCGAGTGTAAGCAAGAACGGATGATGGTATGACAATATCGATGACAAAGATGAGCGTCTGTGATGACGTTGTCGAACCGTCCCTAAGTAGCCGAAACACGTTAGGAAACGGAAACCTCAACTCAAATTCTCAAAGACCAAATGTGTCAAAATTTGTCGAAGTGCGTAGCGGGTAAGAAATGGCGGTTGCAGAAAGCGGTGGTGGTTTGATAAGTGGAGTTATCGGAGTGTTGGTGCGGAAGGTGTTGTTGGGGTGCGTATGCGGAAGTGGGAATGGGCCGGTGGTACTGAACAAAGTTCAGTTTCGTCAGGGTTCGTCGGACGTCCGGTGGTGGTCGGATGACCAGTATATGTCGGATTCCGCCTGGGCGATTTCGGGCACGGGGTGAACTTCTAGGGTTCATGGTGGAGGGGCAAAATTTGGGCAAAATTGGACTAATTTGTGGATGGAAATGGTGGAGATGATGGGGAAAAGCTAGATCCACTCGTGGCAAAGAAAATCCATGGATCAAATCCAACAAAACTTCATCACAACCAACAAATCACAAAAAAAATTAGGGTTATTTTTGGTGGGGAATTTTCAAAATTGGGACAAAATCAACAAAACAAGGGTAGGGGCTCCAAATTCGTGATCAACCAAGGCTCATGATACGAAGATGATGTAGGGTGGAAACCCTAAGGCCAATCTTTCATGATTTGGAGGTGATCCTACGAAGAACATGAAGAACACGAGGGGAAACACTCAAATTGACGAGATCCAATCACACATATGCTAGATCCTTGAACATAAAGAGTGATACAAGATCCAAACACAACAAAGGACGATACAAGAGGTGCTAGTTCTTCTCTGTGAGGAGGTCTTGAGGGGTCTTCCCGTGAGGGGTCTTGAATCCACTTGGGGGATCTTCTCCATAGAGGTCGTGAACTCCAATGGAGAAGTAATCAAGTGGATGATCAAAGCTCTATCTCTCAAATGACCTAATCCTTTGCTAACCCTAGAAAGAGGGAGGAGGAGGAGTATATATAGTCTAAGTGGGCGAAGGGATACATGGGCCTTGGCCCAACACGCTTAGCACAAACAGGCGTCGGTCATCCGACAGCTACCGGACGTCCGGTGGCTCGTGGTCCAGAAGGTGTCGGAAGTCGTTATTTGAACCTCTTGAGAAAACAATGGTCCGTGTAGGCCGTTCGGCCGTTGTAGCGTTTGCTGGCTAGGACCTGGGCTGGCTGGATGACGCTCCATGCGTCGGACGTCCGGTCCAGACCGGTCGTTCGGTGGCTGTAGACTTCTGGCAGCACGTTCTCTTGGTCCTTGTACTTGGTGTCCTCCCCGTCCTGTCCATAGGGTGTAGCTGTCTGGTGGCTTCCGTCCAAGTACCTGCTCACACATAGGGTTTCCGCTTGAGGTAGTAGCCATGTCTCACATGTAGTTAGTGGTAGTTTGGAGAGGAGCGAGTTCACCTTAGTTGTGATGGCCCTTGCTCGGGCTCTTGTCATAGGTCCAAGTGGTGTCGTGGGAGACGTAGGTAGGTCCATGGGGATGACAGTGGGATGCTCCGCATCATCTACCCTAAACAAAGGTCCCAGATAATCCTCCTGGTATCACGTCAGGCATTTGAGCCGGCCATACTCCCCTTTGATTCAACCCATCATTTTTTTAATTAGAAGAGATGATAAGATCAAGCTGACAATTCTCACATGAGTTGCTTAAAATTTGTTCGTAACTGGAGGCACGACTAAGCATAATCAGTTTTATACACTCTGCAGAGGTTTGTGTACTTTACCCGTGATTCCTGGTCACACTCCTGCTACTTAACTTCACTTGTGTAACAATTGTATTTTCTCTTCCATATGGTATAAAGGTAATTAACTCTTAAATTTGTTCAATATGTTCTTAAATTTTGATTAACCTTGGTGTTGTACTGCCAGCTTGTTGTAGGCCTTTGAACCTGAGATCGTGGCTGTTGGAATGTGGGCTAACATGTACTGCCTCCGTTCCTAATTACTTGTCGTGGTTTTAGTTCCAATTTGAACTAAAACCACGACAAGTAATTTGGAATGGAGGGAGTATAAGCTTGTCCGTGTTGGGTACAATAAACTCATTTAGCAAAAGGTGTGGCTGAGTGTAACTCCCCGGATGTAACATTCCATAATTGTAACTCCAACTCTTGCCATTTCTGGCTATGTGATATGATATATCCTTCGTGGTTGGTTTTTTTTCTTTGTTTGCATTTTGTTCATGTCATGCATTTCATCTCATGTCATCATGTGCATCTCATTTGCATTCGTGTTCGTCTCATGCATCCGGTCATTTTCCCTGTGGTTCATTTCGCGATCCGACACTCCCACATGCACCCGTTGCACCTCTCAGATCTCGTTTCGTGAGCGGGAGAAAAATGTTCCCGGAATGGGTCGAGATTTGTCGAGTGGCCTTGGTACATCACCAGTAGGCTGCCTCTCAAATTTTGTTCCATTTGGAGGTTGTTTGATGCCCCAACGGTTAACCGGGTAACCGCAAAAGCCCCTCTTTCATTGCAGCCCAACACCCCTCCATAATAGCCCACTGGCCCATCTAAACCCCCTCCACGCTCTCCGTCGTTGGATCACGATCGTGTGGGCGAAAACCACACCTCATTTTGGACTCTCCTAACTCCCCCTAACTATATAAAGACCCTCTCCCCAGAAAATCCAGAGCAAAACCCTAGCCTTGCTCCTCCTGCGCCGCCGGACGTGTCCGACTTCGCCGGACACGGCCGCGCCGCCGTCCCGCGCCAATCGGGGCTTGCCACGTGGCATCGCACTGCCCCTGCCGCCGAGGCCCGCCGGGGCCCGGGTCGGGCCCTTCGAGCCTGAGGCGCCTGTCGCCCGAGCGCGCCGCTGCCCGTGCCCGCTCGCCACCTCACTGACCGCCGCCGCCCGCGTCCCCGCGCCGGATGCCGCTCCCCACCGGACGTCGCCGCCCCGCCAAGCTCCGCCACCGCCCGCGCCAGATCCGACCCGGACCCGACGACTCCAGCCACCCCCGACACTCTGGTCGCCGTCCCCCGACCAACTCCGGCGACTTCTCCGGCCCCGGCTCAGTTTCCTTGCATACCCTAGATCTGAAGTGGTAAATTCGTCTAAGTCCTGAAATTCTCACATTATGTGGCCCTCTTTGACATGTCATATATCCATGCATGTAGCTCCAAATTGCGCATATGATGTATAGAAATGTTCGCCTCGTGATGCTCTTCATGTTAGTGTCAATTCCATGCATGTTACTGTCCATATTGATGCCCTAATCCTCGTTGCAGAAGTGCTATATGATGTTGTTTGCTAGAATTCGTCATAACTTGCTAATTTGTCATTTGCATTGCATTTTGTATGTGCATGCTATGAGCATCATGTCTACATGTCTTAGGAGCATCTCCATGCCATCTTTACATTGGTGCAAGCCTTGTATTTTTATGAACTCTGTGGTGACTAGCACAAGCATGCAAAGTAGGCTATATGATGTTGTTGCCAAGTCATTTCCTGTCACATTATGTTGCTATGTTGTCTTCTTGCCACAAGTAGATCCATGCACATTTTGAGGTAGTTCAGTAAGAGTGTTTTAAAATATGGTTATGCTCTATCCATTCATGCCTCTGGTTGCAATTATGGAGTACTCTACCTTGTCATTACCATGCTCTACTTTTGCTAAATATTGTTGCTTGTAGATTGTTAACATGAAGTTCATTTTTGCCATGTGTTTTGCTAGTGACCCATGCATCCTAGGAACTTGCTCTTGCCATGCTTAGCTTCATAAATGTGTCTACTTACTGTTGGTTTCCTTGCTATTGCATGAAATGCTTTGTAGTGAGTGGCATGAGCTTGCAAAGTTGCTATCATGAATCTGTTTCTGCCATGCTATGTTTTTCTACTAAGTACGAAACCGATCATATCACTTGCCATGTTTGCATGGGTGCTACCTCATTTTTATGTGCATCTTTGGCTAAAGTTCAGTAAGGTAGTTTTGATCTTTGCCTTTAGTACTAGCATGCCATGCCTTTGTCTGCCATGATATCTTCCTATAGAATGTTGTTTGCTAGCTCTAAACATTGCTACCTGATGTTGTTTATGGCATGTTTAGCATTTTCACTAAGTCTGTGAAGCTGTTATCATTTGCATTTTTGCCATGCTATTTTAGGCTTGTTCTAGGTAGTTCTAGTAGGAGCTCAATGTTCATGATTTGTAGAGCTTCACTTCTACTTCACTGCCATGTGCTCTGTTGCTATGTTGGAGTGTTGTAGCATAGTTTCTTGTTGCATCTTATGTGCTATGATGTTGTTAAGTGCAGTTTCGCACCGTTCTTGTTTTGCTCGTCATTTGCAAACTATGCATCCGTTTTCGGTGATCCTTATATCGATTTTGACCGAATCACTCAATCTTTCTAGTGGCATACTCGGTTTGCCAAGTTGATGCCTTGAGCATCTTTTCCCTTTCGGAGTACCCATTTGCATTGCACGTCATACCTTGCATTCCAAGCCATGTCTTGCATCATGTTGCTTGTGCATTGTACCGTGATTGATTGTTGTTCCGTTGCTTGTGTTCTTGCTTTTGGGTAGAGCTGGGAGACGAGTTTGTGAACGAGGATCTTGTTGAGTACGTTTACGAGGAGCAAGCTTTCGACAACCCTGAGAACTTTGCTGGCAAGATGACCATTACCCTCGATATCACTTCTATCTTTGCTTACTAGTTGTTCATTCTATCGCTATGTCGCCCTACCTACCACTTGTTTATCATGCCTCCCATATTGCCATGTCAAGCCTCTAACCCACCTTCCGAGCAAGCCGTTGTTTGGCTATGTTACCGCTTTGGCTCAACCCCTCTTATAGTGTTGCTAGTTGTAGGTGCAGTGTAGGTTGTTCCATGTTGGAACATGGATATGTTGGGATATCACAATATCTCTTATTTAATTAATGCATCTATATACTTGGTAAAGGGTGGAAGTCTTGGCCTTTTGCTCGGTGTTTTGTTCCACTCTTTCCGCCTTAGTTTCCGTCATACCGGTGTTATGTTCCTTGAATTTTGCGTTCCTAACATGGTCGGGGTGTTATGGGCCCCCCTTGTCTCTTCGCCTAAAGTAAAGCTTTCCCGAGGAGATCCAACATTGGTTTTACAATTTGCCTAATAACAACTAAAATTGAGCATAGGGAGTAATTAACTTGTGGACTCTTAATCAACCCCCGGGCTAATGCTCGACATGAGTGTTGGTCCACCTACCTAGTAGTCAGCGGTGCCGCTCTTTGGCTATCGTCCACTTTGCATAAACGGATGAGTCCGTAGATAGAGAGCGCGCGGCTCTAGACACGGATCTGACTCACCAGGAGATCTCCTTGGGATAGTTTTCCTTTCTTCGAAGAGCTTGTGCACCAGGAATCCGAGAATACTCGGGGTGTCCCGCGATGGAGGATTGCATCCACGGATCGTGAGCTTGTCATGGGCTAAGTTGGGACACCCCTGAAGGGTTTTAAACTTTCGAGAGTCGTTCCCGTGGTTATGTAGCAGATGGGAATTTGTTAATATCTGGTTGTAGAGAACTTGACACTTGACTTAATTAAAAGACACCAACCGTGTGTGTAACCGTGATGGTCTCTTTCCGATGAGGTTTGGGAAGTGAACGCGGTGGGGTTATGTATGAACATAAGTAGTTCAAGATCACTTCTAGTTTCACGATCTTTGAGTAGTTTCTCTTCTTACTCTTATACTCGTATGTTAGCCACCATATTCGCTTAGCACTTGCTGCATCTCCACCTCATAAACACATCCTACCCATAAGCTTAAATAGTCTTGATCTCGCAGGTTTCGAGATTGCTGAGTCCTCGTGACTCACAGATACTATCAAAACAGTTGCAGGTGCCGATGATACCATTGAAGGTGATGCTACCAAACTCAAGTGGGAGTTCGACAAGGACCTTGGTCGTTAATATGTTTTGTTTCCTGATGATCGGTAGTGGCGCCCAGTTGGGACGATCGGGGATCTAGCATTTGGGGTTATCTTCTTTTCATTTGGATTTATCCGTAGTCGGACTATGTGTGTACTTTGAATGATGTATGAATTATTTGATCATTGTGTGACGTGGCGATTGTAAGCTAACTATGTATCCCTTCCTTGTTCATCACATGGGATTGTGTGAATATGACCCTTCTTGCAACAAAACCAAAATGCGGTTATGCCTCTAAGTCATGCCCCGACACGTGGGAGATATAACCGCATTTCGGGCGTTACAAGTTGGTAATCAGAGCCATCCCCGACTTAGGAGCCCCCTGCTAAGTCGAGTCTAGAACAAAAAAAATTGAGTCTTAGGATTATATATATCGGAGAGTAGGATTCTTTTTACTCCTCAGTCCCCTTCGTCGCTCTGGTGAGGTCTCCCAACGTAGATGTTTTGGCTTTCCTCTCCTCATTTTCACTAAAAAATTAGGATCACACGGGTATCTTGGGATCGTTCCGATATTCTTGTGACGAGAACATTGTTCTTGGTGCCTCCTGACATTTAGGGGTTGTGGCAGTGTCTCGGGGAGTTGAGCTCCGAGGGTTTGTCGTCACAATTTTATCGTTGCAGTTCTGGAATACCTGAGTTCGCTGACATCGAAAATCTCTTTTATGCAGTTAGTGGTGAGGTAACCTCGACGCCACCCAGTACTGGGGAGGGAATTCGGGAGTATTGCCATAGCTCTTATAACGGATGCTTTTCGAAGGTTGAGGTACACGATTTCCGGAGTTTTCTTGGTTATGTGTTGACGAATGGATACAGTTGGAGCGTAGGGCTTGTTAGTTGTGTGATATATATTGTGCCTCCCTGTATCCCCAACACCAGATTGCATAACCAAAAAATTTCAGGAGTTTATAGGTGGGAATTCAAGTAGCTCTTAGTTATTCTTCTGACAGATATTTGGTTTGTGATTGGGTGATCCTTACCACTTATTTGTTCCAATCGTACCTTGTTGTTTCATTCATCAACCTTTGTCTAAGCGGCTTCTCAGCTTAATGGTTGTGTAATGTTAACTTGGAATTCTTTCGTTCAATCTCTGTTCGAATGTTTATTGTGAAGACTATATGTTGCAATTTCTATCCGTTGATTCAGCTTGTCTATCTGTCTATCATGGTTCTAATGGATGTCACCCTCTTCAGGATGGCTCCTCCAACGTGTCTGAATCCGCAATGCAACAATGCAGATCAGGCGAACCCCCCCCCCCCCCCCCCCCCCCCGCCCCCCCCCCCCCCCCCCCGCCTCTGCCACCTCCTCCGCCTCCGGAGGCATGACAAGCTGTCATGGCAGCCACCAACGCCAACACCCAGATGCTTTTGCAACTCTTGCAAGAGCGCAACCAAGGTCAAGGCAACCAAGGTTATCAAGGTCAAGGTCAATTCAACAATCAGCCTCAGTTTGCTACCCTCAACCAGTTCCTTGCAAATCAGCCAAAGTCTTTCAGCAACTGTGCCGAGGCCACGGACGCTGATGATTGGCTCATGGACATCTGCAAGAATTTTGAATGTAGCAATCTCAGGCCTGAGGACTACGTCAAGTTCGCTTCTTTTTAGCTCAAGGACCAAGCAGCTGATTGGTATCAGCAATACAAAGATTCCAAAGGAGGTCGAGTGACTACCTGGGATGACTTCTGCCGAGACTTTCGAGCTCATCACATTCCAACAAGTGTTGTTGAGAGCAAGCGTGAGGAATTCTGCAATCTCAAGCAAGGAAGCATGTCCGTGTATCAATACAACATCCAGTTTCAAAAACTTGCTCGCTTCGCAAGGCAGGACGTTCCTGATGAAAAGAGCATGATCTATCACTTCAGGGGTGGCCTCAGAGAGGACCTGCAGTTAGCTCTCGTTCTTATTGAGCCTACTAAGTTCGATCAGTTCTATAACATGGCCCTCAAGCAAGAAGGTGCTCAGCTCAAGTGTGAGGCTTCAAAGAAGAGAATCAGGGATGAAGTTCAGTCTTCTTCTTCCTCACAAGTGGCAGCTAAGCAATAGAAGTTCTAGCTTCCTCCGCCTCCTCTGTTCGTCAGCCCTACCAGAAGAAGAACAAAGGTGGCAATGGATCTTCCCACCCACCAAACCCAAGCTATCAGAACAAGTCTTAGGCTCCGAGGACAGGTGGTCCTCCTCCTCCACCTTTCCGTCCGCTTTCAGAGGTCACTTGTCACAGATGTGGTTTGAAAGGGCATTACTCAAACAAGTGCACCCAGAAGCGCCTTCCGCCTCCTCCTTCAGTCAGGTCAGCAAGCAATGCAGTCATCAAGCATAATCCCAAGTTTGCAATGGTGAACATGTTGAATGTAGCTCAAGCAGAGGTGAAAGTGCAACTATCCCTAGGTGGTTTTGGTAATTCATAACAACATATAGCTCATTGAGCTAATGCTATTCCAAGATGATTACTTCAGGAAAGCTCAATGATTGGCATGGCATGGATGTGAAAGTGGAACCCTCAAAATGCTAAGGACAAAAGATTGGCTCAAGCTCAAAAGCTCAAGACTCTTCATTTCATATTTTAGTGATCCAAGATCACATTGAGTCCATAGGAAAAGCCAATACTATTAAGGAGGGATGAGGTGTTGCTTAATGAGCCTCTTGCTTCATGTGCTTAGTGATATGCTCCAAAATCCTCAACTACTTTCCCACATCCACTTATGACCTAAACTCTAAGCCAAACTCGGTCCTACTGATTTTTCCTATCCGGCGCCACCGAGTTTCACTTGTCATTAGCCACTGCCAAAACCCTAGCAATTCGGTCCTACCGATAAGGATCTCGGTCCCACCGAGATGGGGTTGCAAACTCTCTGTTTCCCTTTTGTAACTTTTCGGTCCCACCGAAAGAGCGAATCGGTCCCACCGATATTGCAATGTAAACTCAGTGTTTCCCCTTTGTAACTTTTTGGTCTCACCGAGTTCCACTCGGTCCCACCGAAAGAGCAAATCGGTCCCACCGAGTTTGCCTGACCAACTCTCTGGTTAGCTAATTACCAAACTCGGTCTCACCGAGTTTGTGTAATCGGTCTCACCGAGATTACGTTATGCCCAAACCCTAACCGAATCGGTCCTACCAAGTTGCATGTCAGTCCCATCGAAATTCCTAACGGTCACTAGGTTTACATTTTCGGTCCGATCGAGTTTTATGATTCGGTCCCACCGAGATTGGAAAACTGTGTAACGGTTGGATTTTGTGTGGAGGCTATATATACCCCTCCACCTCTTTCTCATTCTATGAGAGAGCCATCAGAACACACACATCATTCCAACTCATTTGTTCTGAGAGAGAACCACCTACTCATGTGTTGAGATCAAGACATTCCATTCCTACCATATGAATCTTGATCTCTAGCCTTCCCAAGTTGCTTTCCACTCAAATCTTCTTTCCACCAAATCCAAATCCTATGAGAGAGAGTTGAGTGTTGGGGAGACTATCATTTGAAGCACAAGAGCAAGGAGTTCATTACCTACACACCATTTGTTACTTCTTGGAGAGTGGTGTCTCCTAGATTGGCTAGGTGTCACTTGGGAGCCTCCGAAAAGATTGTGGAGTTGAACCAAGGAGTTTGTAAGGGCAAGGAGATCGCCTACTTCGTGAAGATCTACCGCTACTGAGGCAAGTCCTTCGTGGGCGATGGCCATGGTGGGATAGACAAGGTTGCTACTTTGTGGACCCTTTGTGGGTGGTTGCTTCTTCGTGGACCCTTCGTGGGTGGAGCCCTTCGTGGACTCGCGCAACCGTTGCCCTTGGGTGGAGCCCTGTGTGGACTCGCGCAACCGTTACCCTTCGTGGGTTGAAGTCTCCATCAACGTGGATGTAGGATAGCACCACCTATCCGAACCACGGGAAAAACATCCGTGTCTCCAATAGCGTTTGAATTCTCCAAACCCTTCCCTTTACATTCTTGCAAGTTGCATGCTTTACTTTCCGCTGCCAATATACTCTTTGCATGCTTGCTTGAATTGTGTGATGATTGCTTGACTTGTCCTAAATTAGCTAAAATCTGCCAAGAACTAAAATTGGGAAAAGGTTAAGTTTTTATTTGATCAAGTAGTCTAATCACCCCCCCTCTAGACATACTTTCGATCCTACAAGTGGTATCAGAGCTTTGGTCTCCATTTGCTTGATCTCCATAGCCTTTGGTGGTCATAGCCTTGGTTTCACAACCTAGGAGAGTATGGCGTCTGGCGAGGGAAATTATCACCGTAGAGGTCCTTACTTTGATGGTACTAATTTTGCTAGTTGGAAGCATAAAATGAAAATGCATATTCTTGGACATAACCCCGCCGTTCGGGCTATTGTGTGTGTTGGTTTGCAAGGTGACTTCTTTGACGGGAGAGAACCAAACCGTGAAGCTACCGCGGAAGAGTTGAAGATGTTGCAATACAATGCTCAAGCTTGTGATATTCTCTTCAACGGATTGTGCCCCGAAGAATTCAACAAAATCAGCCGCCTTGAGAATGCAAAGGAAATTTGGGATACTTTGATTGATATGCACGAAGGTACCGACTCCGTCAAGGAATCCAAGTTGGATGTGCTTCAAAGCCAACTTGACAAGTTCAAGATGAAGGATGGTGAAGGTGTCGCTGAAATGTACTCTAGGCTTGCTCTCATCACAAATGAGATTGCCGTCTTAGGAAGTGAAGAGATGACCGATAAATTCATCATCAAGAAGATCCTAAGAGCCTTGGATGGAAAATATGATACCGTATGCACATTGATCCAAATGATGCCCAATTACAAAGATCTCAAGCCAACGGAAGTGATTGGAAGAATTGTTGCTCATGAGATGTCACTTAAGGATAAAGAGGAACTTCACAACAAATCAAGTGGTGCCTACAAAGCCTCATGTGAAGCCCCTACATCATCAAGTGAGAAACAAGACTTCAATGAAGAATTGAGCTTAATGGTGAAGAACTTCAACAAGTTCTACAAGAATAGAAGCAAAGAGAGAAGCTCCAAATCAAGGTCCTACAATGACAAAAGATCTTCTAGTCGAGAGCGAAACTGTTACAATTGTGGAAGACCCGGACACTATTCCAATGAGTGTACGGCTCCCTACAAGAGAAGAGAAGATTCTCCAAAAAGAAGAAGCAAAGGATCACCACCAAGAGAGAGAAGGAGTAGAGATGATCGTTATGAACGAAGATACTCACGGAGAAGCAAGGATTCGGAAAGGAAGGAAAAATCATCAAGGAGCTACACAAGACGAAGACATCAAGCTCATGTTGGTGAATGGGTATCCGGCTCCGACTCCGACAGCCACTCCGAGAGAAGTTATCACTCCGACTCCGAAGATACTCAAGATGAAGGTGTTGCCGGTCTAGCACTTGTGTCAACCAACTCCTACGACATATTTGACTCACCAAATGAAGGAATTGGAAGATGCTTCATGGCCAAAGGTCCTAAGGTAACACACCCCGAGTATGTTGATTTGAATAGTGATGAAGATGACTTGTTAGGTGATGATTTGCTTGGTGACAACTCTAGTGATGAATACTATTATGAAAGACCAATTAATCATGCTAATCAAGATAAAACGAGTGACAATGATAAGGAGAAGATTGAGGCCCTAACTAAAGAACTAAAAACTCTTAAGTTAGCTCATGACACTATCTTCGAAGATCATCGAGAACTTTTAAGAGCTCATGAGAAGCTACGCTTTGAAAAGCTCAATCTTGAGCAAGAGCATGAGTTCTTAAAGGCAATAAATGATGATCTCCGCAAGAAAAGTTCTTCTTACATTGCCAAGCGTTTACTCTTATCCACTTACATGCCTCAAGTCAAATCTAACAAGAAAGATTATTCCTCTAGTAGTAACAATGATCATGCTAAATCCAATATTGTTGCTTCTAGTAGTTCTCTTGATTCCACTAATGATTCTCTTAGCCAAGTTACACTTGAGCAAGAAAATAGCTTATTGAAGGGAATTATAGAGAAAGGAGTGTACAAAAGCCTTGCCGGGAGTAAGCAATTCGAGGAAATTGTGCGCAAGCAAGGAATGCACCGGAAGAATCAAGGTGTTGGTTTTGAACGAAAGTTCAATGCCAATGGAGTTGAGTGGGAAGAAGATCAATACCCCAAGACAAAGTTTGTCCCTCAACAAGAGAAGTTTTTCAAAGGGACACAATCTCAAGATGATCTTCCACCACAAGACTACGAGCAAAAAGGCAAGGACAAGCTTCAAGAGGAAATTGATGCATTTGAAGAAGCTCCTAAGACCTTAGTCAAGTGGATTCCCAAGACTACTTCAAGTTCCACTTCATCAAGTACGACTACAACTCCAAGGATTCCCATCAAGATGATGTGGATCCAAAAGAAGAAGAACTAGAGAGTTCTTGAGGGTGACTCCGCCAACATACTTCACTCTTATCATTTTGGCAAGAACAAGTGCAATCAACTTCCACATCTTGCACTAGTTCAAGGAGTCACAAACCCTCTTGTTGGTAAGACAAGGGACAAGGTAACCTAAAGTTTTCATGGACATCATCTTTTGTGTGCATCACTCTATGTCTATGGATATCCTTGTTTGTTCCTTGTGGGACTAACCCATGTAGGTATTGAAAGTGCAATTCACTCAAATGGATAGCTCCAAGAGATCTACATCAACATTGAGCATCCACATCTTTAATATCTACATGAAGTCATCATCGACAAAACCCAAGGTTAGTTCATCCCTCTTAAGGGGGGATATCACATCTAGGGGGAGCTTTACTCTAAGACTTGAGCTAAAGCAACTCTAAAGATGTGAACAAAACAATGCATTATGTAAAATTGGTAACCCCACTTGAGCTTAAACAATGAGTATGACCTACGATCAAGTGTTCTCACTTGACTCCTAAGTCAATATACTCATATATAGATGACCTAGTCATCGCAAATTGCTTGATAGATGCTAGAATTGGTTGTGCATGCTTTGCCACATATTTCATTTGCTATCTTATTGTGTGAGCATGTTGATTGCATATTTTACTCATTCGAGGACATCCACTTGTTGCTTTGACTGTTTGGCTTTATCTTCTTTTGCCAAGTGGATGGACAAGAATGCCTAAGAACCTTCTCTAGCTATCTATGCTTTTCTCGTCTCAAACTCTATTCATGCTGCATCACAAAAATTGATCAAGTCAGATTCGAACCACTCTGTGTGAGGAGCGCTCGAAGTCCCCGATTCGTCATAGACTTAAACTTCCAAAACCTCTTTATGAATCTCGGTCTGACCGATACTCCATTTTCGGTCCTACCGAGTTCATTAAGTTGATCTAGGTTTTCGATCTCGGTGCAACGATTTGAACTTTTCGGTCACACCGAGTTGCAAAAACTGCACACAATTTTGCATCTCGGTGCCACCGAGTCGTTCCACTCGGTCACACCGACAAGGTCAGGCTATATATAGTGACAGGCAGAATTTTGGAAATTTCTCCGAAACCTCCTCGCCCGCGCGATAGCCTGCTCTGCCCCCGAGGTCTCCGGATCGTCTCCTCGCCGCCAGCAGCCTCCAGTCGCTGGTCTTCGCCGCCGTCAATGGATTTCTGCCCCGCCGTTGCCGCCGTAGCAAGTCCACGCCGAACTAGGGTATGGACTTGATCATTGTGCTATTCCTCAATCTGATTCCTAGCACATTGTGATCATCATGAATCTTGCCACGATTGATAAACTTCTATCCAGTCAAAATGCTCGTAGATTAGGTTTAATTCGAAAATTTTAGGGTTAGGTTTCCGCCGAAACCATCTCAGACCCACCGAGTAGAAAAACTCGGTCCCACCGATCTGGCTTTTGCCATTGCACAAGTTAAACTCGGTCTGACCGAGAATAACTTATCGGTGCGACCGATTTTGGAATTCTATGAAACCCTAGCAGTCTCGGTGCCACCGAACTATGACTCGGTCTGACCGAGTTCACCAGTTCTGGTGCCAAAACTGCTTCGGTGTCACCGAGTTTGAAAATCGGTAGATCCGAGATGCTTTCTGTGGAAAACTAAAACTAAGTTTTTGAGTTAATCTTTTGCAAAAATCTCTGCTTTTTGTGATGCTCATCCACTCTATCTTATCCATAATCTATTCACAGGGTCAGCAGTCAGTGAGCAACATGTCTGATCAAAGTGACAGCCAAAACCTCTCAAAGCAGCAAGTTGTCATGAGTGAGGGCACTAGCCCCTCAAGTTCTTTTGATGATGGCAGCAGGAGCACACCCAGCAATCTGCCTAAGGCTGCCACACGTCAAAGAAAGAAGAGAACGTCTGATTCTGAGGATGAAGACTATGTGACAAAGGAAGAGGCCACTTCCAAAAGGGTTGAGCCAGCTCAAGGCTCAAAGCCAGGCCTGAAAGTCAAGAGGCCAGCAGGGAGGCAGCCAATGTCAAAGGCTAGAGCCTCAACCGAGAAGCCTGCACCTGCTCCCATTGAGCCCATTGCTGCTGAGGGCAAAAAGAGGAAGGAAAGAGTGAAGAAAACAGTAGCCAAAGTGCTTGGGAGAGCCTCCATCATGGTAGAGGAGGAGGAGGAAGAAGAGGCAGCTGCACCAGCGCCCAAGGCAGCCAAACTTATGGGAGATGCCATAAGGTCAGGAACAGCTGCATCCAAGCCCAAGGAGGCACCCAAGGCTGCATCTAAGCCTAAGACAGCACCAAAGAGAAACACAAGGAGTATACCTGCCGCAGAAAAGAACAAGGCCCCAGTGCCTGAAGCCATTGAAGAAGAGGAAGAGAGTGTCCTCCGGAAGCTCAAGCCCAAGATCCCAGACCACAACGATGCTCATCCTGTGGCTGAGGATATGAAGCTCAGGAGAGATTCAGGGCTAAGGAAGTGGAGAGAAGCAGACCCGTATGCTTCTAGGAGAAGGACTGCCGTGGATTATAGATTTCACACCAAGGAGCAACAAGACTTTTATGAGACTGTTTTGCTTGACAAGAAGCCAATCGTTTGTGACATGAGATGGGTCAACTGGACCTACATCAAGGAGAATGAGGAGTACTTCCCAGGAGTTCAGGACAGCTTCAGAGCGTGTGGAGTAGAGGACTTTGTTGGGCAGAAGCTCACAAAGTGGAACGAGGAACTCATCATGCAGTTCTACTCCACAGCTCACTTTTATCCGGATGGAAGGATTACATGGATGTCAGAGGGTACAAGGTACCAGTCTACAGTGCCTGAGTGGGCACAGATCATCAATGCCCCAGAAGAGCAAGATGAGGACTTGGACATATATGCCAAGAAGAAAATGGACCATAACTCAATGTCCAACATGTACAAGGAGATCCCGAATGAAGCTCTTGACACATTCAAGTTTGGGTCAGTGCACTATCTACTCTCAGGATTGCCTACGATCAACTGGATCCTTAGGCACACCCTTCTGCCCAAGTCTGGAGATCCCAAGATGATCAGAGGTCACGCGATCAACCTGCTTCATGTTTTTGATGTGCCTCAAAAATTCAAGGTCATGAGTCTCATTGTGGAAACCATTAAGAGGACAGCTGCAGATCAAAAGAGGAGCTGTGGATATGCCCCTCAGATTCAGGAGCTCATCAACTCCAAGATGGGCACGGGCATATACTTGTTGGATAAGGAACACCTGCCCATCCGTCCAGAATTTGAGAACAATGAAGTTGTGATGACAGAGAATGAGCCATCGTCTGCATCAGCATTTGCAAAGAAGGAGAAGGCGAAGAAGGAAAAAGCTGCCAGGATGCCTACTCAAGAGGAGGCATCTGAGTACTTCTTGAAGACCAAACAAGAGCAGCTCAGTTACTTGATTGCATCCTCACTGAGAATTGAGCAAAGTCTGGCCAATCTTACTAAGAATCAGCAGAGCCTAGAGAGGATCATGGAACAGAAGTTCTATGACTTGGATGTCAAGGTAACAGAAGTTCAGTCTGTAGTGGAGCAGCTCCAGGAGGACATGAATGAGAGGAGAGGCAGGACCACGACTCATGCTTTCTCTAGAGTGCCACGAGGCCCGAGGTCGTCTGCACTGCCAGTTGCTGACACCAGAGCTACAACTTCAGCACCAGCTACAGCCTCAGCTCCAGCGTCTACCTCAGCTCCAACTCCAGCGACTACTTCAACATCTACAGAAGCCTTCGTCCTTGGAGTGATTCAGACTCCACCACCACCTGAAGATCAAGCCTGAGCGACGACTTAGCACTATGCATTTTGTAGGAACTTTTTGGTAACTTGTTGCCAAAGGGGGAGAAGATGTATAGATCATAGGCTTCGAGAGAGAGTGTTGCTTTTCTCTCTTGTTTTATTTGGTGGTTTCTTCGAACTTTGTGTGCTTTTGTGTGAGAGATACTACGTCCTTATGTTTGTGAGACATCGATGATCATGTGTTTGATCATAAGCTACACTTAATGTTTGCTTAATGCTTGCTTAAATATTATCATTCTATCTATCGTTTGTGATCATTCACTATTCTTGGTGATGAGTGCATGTATTTCATTCCTATCATTTTGAGCGCTCCACCAAGATGTATGTGACATGGAAGAGTAACCCATGACTCTAACTCATTGTGCATTTGCAGTCCAAAGCAAATCTTAAATATGCACAAATTTAGGGGGAGCTCTTACTTATCACATACTTCTCAAAGCGACGATATATTTCATGCTTATTATCATTTGTTGAAGCTTTGATCTATATGTTGTCATCAATTACCAAAAAGGGGGAGATTGAAAGTGCAACTATCCCTAGGTGGTTTTGGTAATTCATAACAACATATAGCTCATTGAGCTAATGCTATTCCAAGATGATTATTTCAGGAAAGCTCAATGATTGGCATGGCATGGATGTGAAAGTGGAACCCTCAAAATGCTAAGGACAAAAGATTGGCTCAAGCTCAAAAGCTCAAGACTCTTCATTTCATATTTTAGTGATCCAAGATCACATTGAGTCCATAGGAAAAGCCAATACTATTAAGGAGGGATGAGGTGTTGCTTAATGAGCCTCTTGCTTCATGTGCTTAGTGATATGCTCCAAAATCCTCAACTACTTTCCCACATCCACTTATGACCTAAACTCTAAGCCAAACTCGGTCCTACCGATTTTTCCTATCCGGCGCCACCGAGTTTCACTTGTCATTAGCCACTGCCAAAACCCTAGCAATTCGGTACTACCGATAAGGATCTCGGTCCCACCGAGATGGGGTTGCAAACTCTCTGTTTCCCTTCCGTAACTTTTCGGTCCCACCGAAAGAGCGAATCGGTCCCACCGAGATTGCAATGTAAACTCAGCGTTTCCCCTTTGTAACTTTTCGGTCTCACCGAGTTCCACTCAGTCCCACCTAAAGAGCAAATCGGTCCCACCGAGTTTGCCTGACCAACTCTCTGGTTAGCTAATTACCAAACTCGGTCTCACCGAGTTTGTGTAATTGGTCTCACCGAGATTACGTTATGCCCAAACCCTAACCGAATCGGTCCTACCGAGTTGCATGTCAGTCCCACCGAAATTCCTAACGGTCACTAGGTTTACATTTTCGGTCCGACCGAGTTTTATGATTCGGTCCCACCGAGATTGGAAAACTGTGTAACGGTTGGATTTTGTGTGGAGGCTATATATACCCCTCCACCTCTTTCTCATTCTATGAGAGAGCCATCAGAACACACACATCATTCCAACTCATTTGTTCTGAGAGAGAACCACCTACTCATGTGTTGAGATCAAGACATTCCATTCCTACCATATGAATCTTGATCTCCAGCCTTCCCAAGTTGCTTTCCACTCAAATCTTCTTTCCACCAAATCCAAATCCTATGAGAGAGAGTTGAGTGTTGGGGAGACTATCATTTGAAGCACAAGAGCAAGAAGGAGTTCATTACCTACACACCATTTGTTACTTCTTGGAGAGTGGTGTCTCCTAGATTGGCTAGGTGTCACTTGGGAGCCTCCGAAAAGATTGTGGAGTTGAACCAAGGAGTTTGTAAGGGCAAGGAGATCGCCTACTTCGTGAAGATCTACCGCTACTGAGGCAAGTCCTTCGTGGGCGATGGCCATGGTGGGATAGACAAGGTTGCTACTTTGTGGACCCTTTGTGGGTGGTTGCTTCTTCGTGGACCCTTCGTGGGTGGAGCCCTTCGTGGACTCGTGCAACCGTTGCCCTTGGGTGGAGCCCTGTGTGGACTCGCGCAACCGTTACCCTTCGTGGGTTGAAGTCTCCATCAACGTGGATGTAGGATAGCACCACCTATCCGAACCACGGGAAAAACATCCGTGTCTCCAATAGCGTTTGAATTCTCCAAACCCTTCCCTTTATATTCTTGCAAGTTGCATGCTTTACTTTCCGCTGCCTATATACTCTTTGCATGCTTGCTTGAATTGTGTGATGATTACTTGACTTGTCCTAAAATAGCTAAAATCTGCCAAGAACTAAAATTGGGAAAAGGTTAAGTTTTTATTTGATCAAGTAGTCTAATCACCCCCCCTCTAGACATACTTTCGATCCTACAAGAGGATTCTTCGGATCTGATCATGGGTAACCTCATAGTTAACTCTATTCCTGCCAAAGTATTGTTTGATTCGGGTGCATCGCATTCTTTCATTTCCTTGTCGTTCTCTCAGAAGCATGATTTGTGCCCCATTAATATTCCAAGGCCTCTATCAATAGTCTCCCTGTGTAAGGTGATGACCTCTAGTATGATGGTTCCAAATGTTGGTATCGAGATGGGCAACTATAAATTTCTGGCTTCCCCAATTGTTCTCGGCAATTTCGATATTGATCTCATTCTCGGCATGGATTGGCTTTCTTAGCACAGGCCTTTATTGATTGTGCTGCCAGGGAGATTAAATTGACGCACCCCTCTGAGGATGTGATCATCTATGCTGCTCGTGATGATATCATTCGGCTGTTCTCTCTCAATGAGAAGGGCGAGTTGGACGCTATTTCTCAGATTCCAGTTGTTTGTGAGTACCAAGATGTCTTTCCAGAAGAGCTTCCGGCTATGCGTCCGCGCCGGCTAGTTGAGTTCGTTGTTGATCTTGAGCTCGGTACAGAACCCGTTTGCAAGCGTCCATACAAGCTTGGGCCAAAGGAGCTGAAAGAATTTAAGAAACAACTCGATGAACAAGAGCATTTGGGTCTGATCAGACCGAGTTCATCTTTGTGGGGTTATGGTGTTGTTTTTGTCCAGAAGAAGGATGACACGGACCGACCTTGCGTCGATTACCACCCATTGAACAAGAAGACAATCAAGAACAAGTGCCCACTTCCCAACATCAATGAGCTATTCGAACAACTTAAAGGTGCAAAGGTGTTCTCCAAGCTTGACCTCTGTATGGGTTATCATCAGATTCGCATTTGAGAAGAAGATATCCCCAAGACAGCATTCAGAACAAGCATTGGTTCTTATGAATATACTATCATGTCTTTCGGCCTTGTCAATGCCCCTCCAACATTCTATCGCATGATGAACTTCATCTTCAACCCCTACACCAATGAATTCGTCCTGGTGTATCTCGATGATATCTTGGTGTTCTCCAAGAATAAGAAGGATCATGCCAAGCATTTGCGATTGCTGCTCGACAAGCTCGGAGAGTATCAATTCTATGTGAAGTTCTCTAAATGTGAGTTTTGGCTTGATGAAGTTCTTTACCTTGGCCACATCATCTCCGCCAAAGGCATTGCTGTTAATCCAGAGAAGGTTTCTGCAATTGTGAACTGGGAACCTTCTCAGAATGTCAAGCAGCTCCACAATTTCCTTGGGCTTGAAAGCTATTGCCGAAGATTTGTTGAGAATTTCTCAAAGATTGCAAAGCCTCTTTCCAACCTCCTCCAGAAGCATCTCAAGTATTCCTGGACGCCTGAGTGTGACATTGCTTTCAACACTCTCAAACAGAAGCTAGTCTCAGCTCCTGTCTTAACTCCTCCTGATGAATCCAAATCATTCAAAGTTTTTTGTGATGCCTCGTTGCAGGGTATCGGCGCTGTGTTAATGCAAGAGAAGAAAGTTGTGGCTTATACTTCTCGTCAGTTGAAGCCCAACGAAAGGAACTACCCCACTCACGATCTATCTTGAGTTGGTGGCAGTTGTCCATGCATTAGTAACATGGAGACATCTCTTGTTGGGAAGGCAAGTGGACATTTTCACCGATCACAAGAGCCTCAAATATATCTTCACTCAACCCAACCTCAACCTCAGGCAAACTCGTTGGGTCAAAATGATTCAAGAGTACAACCCAAGTATTGAATATACTCCAGGAAAGGCCAATGTGATTGTAGATGCTTTGAGCAGAAAGGCTTATTGCAACAGCTTAATTCTCAAGCCATTCCAACCGGATCTTTGTGAAGCTTTCTGCAAACTCAACCTCCAAGTTGTTCCTCAAGGTTTTCTTGCCAACCTTCAAGTCACTCCGACTTTGGAAGATCAAATTCGTGAGGCACAACTCCTTGATACCATGGTGAAGAAGGTGAAGCATGGTATTGCCAAGGGCTTATCCAAATACAAGTGCTATCACATTGATGACAAGGACACCTTATTCTTCGAGGACCGGATTGTGGTTCCTAAAGGTGATCTAAGGAAGGTCATAATGAATGAAGTGCACGGTTCTCTTCTGTCCATTCATCCAGGCAGTTAGAAGATGTACCATGACCTCAAGTAGTCGTATTGGTGGACTCAAATGAAGCGAGAGATTGCTCAATTCGTGAATGAATGTGATGTATGTTGAAGGGTGAAAGCGGAACACCAATGACCATCTGGTCTTCTTCAACCTCTTGCTATTCCAGAATGCAAGTTTGATCATATCGAAATGGACTTTGTCCCTGGATTTCCCAAGTCCAAGCGTGGGAATGATGCTATCTTCATTGTCATTGACAAGCTTACAAAAGTGGTTCATTTCCTTCCAATCAAAGAATCTATCACGGCAGCTCAATTGGCAGAGCTATACACCTCCAGAATTGTCTCGTTGCACGGAATTCCGCAATTGATCTCTTTAGACCGCGGAAGCATTTTCACCTCCAAGTTCTGGGACTCCTTCCAGAAGGCCATGGGCACCAAAATTCGCTTAAGCATAGCTTTACATCCTCAAACAAGTGGCCAAGTCGAGCGAGTCAATAAAATCCTCGAAGACATGCTCAGAGCTTGTGTCATCTCTTTCGGTACGAAGTGGGAAGATTGTCTCCCTTATGCCGAGTTCTCCTACAACAACAGCTTCCAAGCAAGTTCGGGCAAGGCCCCATTTGAAATTCTTTATGGCAGAAAGTGTCGTTCTCCTCTCAATTGGTCTGAGATTGGTGAAGGCCAACTTCTTGGCAATGACTTGATCATAGAAGTTGAAGAAATGTGTAAAGTCATCCATGAAAATCTCAAAGCTGCACAACCGCGCCAGAAGAGTTACTATGAGAGCAAGCACCATGACTTGGCTTTCGAGACCGGAGACCATGTCTACCTCCACGTCTCTCCAATGAAAGGCACTTGACACTTCAGTATCGAAGGGAAGCTTGCCCCGAGATTCATGGGTCCTTTCAAGATCATTGGAAAAAGAGGCGACCTTGCCTATCAACTCAAGCTTCCGTCCAACTTCACAAATGTGCACGATGTTTTTCACGTGTCACACCTTCGCAAGTGCTTCAAGACACTTGTGCGCACTATCAACTTCAAAGAGATTGATCTCCAAGAAGATTTGTCTTATCTTGAGCATCCCATTGCTATTCTTGGAGAAACTAAGTGCAAAACTCGCAACAAGTCGATCAAATTCCTGAAAGTTAAGTGGTTGCACCATTCCGACCGAGAAGCCACCTGGGAGCACAAGGATCACCTCCGTTCCGAATACCCAGAGTTCTTTCAGTCCTAGATCTCGGGTCGAGATCTTCTTGTAGTGGTGGAGAGTTGTAACGCCCCGGATGTAACATTCCATAATGTAACTCCAACTCTTGCCATTTCCGGCTATGTGATATGCTATATCCTTCGTGGTTGGATTTTTGTCTTCATTTTGCATTTTGTTCATGTCATCATGTGCATCTCATTTGCATTCGTGTTCGTTGTCGGTGTCAAAACCGGCGGATCTCGGGTAGGGGGTCCCAAACTGTGCATCTAGGATCGATGGTAACAGGAGATGGGGGACACAATGTTTACCCAGGTTCGGGCCCTCTCTAGGGAGGTAATACCCTACTTCCTGCTTGATTGATCTTGATGAATATGAGTATTACAAGAGTTGATCTACCAAGAGATCGTAATGGCTAAACCCTAAAAGTCTAGCCTGACTATGATTATGAGGATCTATCTACGGACCTAGCCATCCGGTTTATATAGACACAGGAGGGATATAGGGTTACACAAGGTCAGTTACAGAGAAAGGAATCTTCATAGTTGATCGCCAAGCTTGCCTTCCACGCCAAGGAGAGTCCTATCCAGACATGGGTAGAGTCTTCGGTCTTTGTATCTTTACGGCCCATCAGTCCGTCCCATATACAATAGATCGGACACCCGAGGACCCCTTAGTCCAGGACTCCCTCAGTAGCCCCTGAACCAGGCTTCAATGACGAGGTGACCGGCGCATAGATTGTCTTCGGCACTGCAAGGCGGGTTCCCCTTTCCGAATACTCCAAGATAGTCTTCAAATCAAACAAATGTATCCGGATCTGCAACACAAGTACCACACACGACTGCAGAGAATATAATATTTCACGAGTCCCATCTGCTGACAACTTTTTGTAAGATGACATCACGTCTGTTCGGTTGTTATTTTGAACCGTTTCCTGTTCCATGTTTCGAGGCATGGTTTTTATTGGCATGTTCTGTCGAAGCAGAGATCGTTTCCCCTTATTGCGGGATCCTCATTAATATGAGCGTGGGTAACCCAACCATTCCACTGGAAAGATTCCTTGGGAATAGGCAGGTTTTAAGGCTTAGGAGGAGGCATTCAATACCCGCTACCTTTATAAAGGAGCCAAGGGCCGTCCTTTTACGCCAAGCCTGTCCTCAACCTTTCCAACCTCAAGTTCTAGCACCCAAGGTCCGACTTTGTTGCTTCAAGCTTCCCCATCATGTCCGGACCCAGCCCTCAAGGCCGATGGGTGGCTTCCTCCGTCACAGAGGAGGATATTGCAAAGCTTCAGGCGGCCAGATACCTGACCGCGGAGATCCACCACAGGCTCCCTGCTCAAGGACAGGTTATTCCGACCCCTAGATCTGGCGAGAGAGTTGTATTCATCTCTCACTTCCTCCGAGGGCTAGGGTTCGCTCTCCACCCCTTTGTCCGGGGGCTAATGTTTTATTACAGACTAGATTTTCACGATCTAGCTCCGAATTCTTTCCTTCATGTCTCGGCGTTTATTGTCACGTGTGAGGCCTTCCTTCGAATCCCCCACACTTCGGCTTATGGCTCAATACCTTTGGTGTGAAGCCAAAGGTAGTCGACGGGGAACAGGTGGAGGGCGGCGATGCTGTAGTAAGCCAGCTTACCAACACTCCCTGGCCAAAAGGCTCTTTCACCGAAATTTCCAATCAATGGCAGCGAGAGTGGTTTTATGTCACGGAACCCCATAGACCAAGTGGGCAGCTACACCTACGTTCCGTTCCGGCCCTCCGTTACAGCTTGCATCATGGGTCAATAAGGGGCTGGACTGGGGATCAGTTGATAAAGTGCGGAATCTACAGAGACGCATCTGAACCCTCCTCGAGAGGGACATCGATCTCGTCAACGTGATTCAAGTAATGCTGATCCGCCGAATCCTACCATGCCAGCGTAGGCCTCTCCGCATGTGGGAGTTTAATCCGAAAGGGCCACGAACCCTCCAACACTTCTTCGGCGCTACGCACAAAGGGATGTGGAAGATTTTTGTTGGGAAACGAAAACATTGGCCGGACACCACGGAAGACGTCGGCCTTGAATGCAACCTTCCGGATACCCCGATAAGCACTTGCCTTTCGAACACTTTGTAGTTAAGTATATAGTAATACGTTACCGAACAAACCATCTTTTTTTAGGGCTGGATAAAGAAAGCGAAACTAATTAGGTGTTCGTCCCCCCTTCCCGAAGCCTCGGCGGATCCTGTATTAACAAGGATGCTGGCCCCAGCACCATACCAGATGTCTGTGAAGGAGGACAAGACGGACAGCGGGAGGACCAAAGATGGCCTCCATCTCGAAGATATCTTAGACGCCGTGTCTGGGGAGATGAAAATCCCATCGCCTGAAGGCAAAAGTAAAGGAGAAGCCAACATTCATTCCTCCTATGGTAAGAAAAGGGCCGTCTCCGAAGATTGGGAAGAAAAGGCTCCCAAGCGAGGCAAGATGTCCCTATCGGGCGGCTCAGGCTTGAAGGACGACATTATCACGCAGTCCTCTGGTGAGGCCAAGCCTAAATCATAAGCGAACAAGGGTGTTTTACACATACCCCGTTCCTCTCCTGTGACTAGGGTAACATCTAAAATGTATGCTTTTTGCAGCTCGGTGCACAATCTTTCTCAACAATCATCTTCCTCAGGAGATCTTCTCCCAGAGATGATGGAAAGAGAGACGCCTCCACCAGTCTCCTCGCCCAATAAGGTGGATGACTTCGAGGTGGCATCCCGGAGGGTCTCTCTTGATCTGCAAATGATGTGAGGCGTAACGAAAACACGAACCGAAGATGATACGTTGGTAGCCCAGGGTCCAGGGACCAACAATAAAGGCCCCGGACTGTCCGGCTTTCAGCCAGAGACAACTCTAGGGGCAAATGAATGGATCCCTTTGAAGGGGGGCCGTGCTGCTACGGCTGCTTCCGGAGACCCAGAAACGTCGGATATATTGACGAACATGCTACGACAGGCGTCCGTCTTCGAAGACCATCGTACCTTGATGGGTATGGTGGTTAGAAAGGTCCTATCCGCGAAAAGCAGATTGAATGAGGCCTTCACGAGCCTGCTAAGAGGTTTCGAGGTTTGTGCTGTAATGCTTTCAATTGTGTTTTATTCACAAAATACTCCTATGTATAGATAGTAGCCCCTGAGACTCTGATAGGCTTCCCAAGGGAGGCAATCAGAGGATCAAAAATATTTATCCATGAAATAATCTGACTACTTGGAACACAGGCTATTACCTCCCCTGCAACTACCCAATCCGCGGAGGTTGCGGATCTGCAGCAGAAGATTGATGAGGCGGCTAATGACATCACGCTGATCAACAGGCGTCTTGACGAGGCGCAAGTTATGTTTTCGGGTCAGCCAGTATATTTATGCATGATAACATGAGCATGAAGCTAGAATTGTATACTGAGACATGCATAACTACAGATGGTGCTGTTGCGGTGGAGGCCCTTCGGGCTGAGCTTGTCCTTGCCAAGGAACAAACCTGGATGAGTAATTTGGCTGCTCATAAGGCGGCTGAAGAGTTAAAAACTGAACAGGCTGTTAGGCGCCAGTGTGAGGAAAGAATTACTACCATGGCGCGCAAGCTGGAGGAGACCACTGTCCAGTGCGAATTCCTTGAGAAGGATAACAAGGACAAAGCAGACGATCTCGACAAGGCCTTACAAGAGGCGAAAGAAGCACGGTCTGAGTCTAGAGCGGCTCGGGAAGAGATCCGGCAAACTGGGGAGATAGCGGCTGGTAAGCCTTTCTTATTACAGACGAAGTTCGGCGATCCGAAGTATTCCTAGCTTAACCAAATGTGGAGTTCTCCGTACACCTTTTTGGACCTGCCGAAGAGTGCCTCCGATGTGTCACAATTTTACCAAGTGTAGGAAGGGTGTGCCACGGAGAAGCTTTTTTGGTCACAGTTCGGCGCGCCAAAGCGTCAGTTGTTGCTAAATGAACAGATGGCCCAGTGGGCCGAGCTCCATAGGATATCTGATTCCGCCATGAAGGACGTCATAGTCTGGCTGTGGCCTACTGAGCCCATTCCGAATAGTTACTTTGGCTTGGTGCAGCGGCTTGTGGATGCGGTGTCGCGTATCGACGCCGTTAAGCGTTCAACATGCATTGAAAGTGCACGGATGGCCTTTGCCCGTGTCAAAACATACTGGGCCAAGATGAAGGCCACTGACGTTGCAGCGAGGAGTCCCCTTAAGGGTAAGGACCATCACGCACCCGAACATTATTTCGAGGATGTCTTAGAGGGTGCCCGCTTGATAGAGGGTCAGTGCTCAAAAGATATGATATTTGAATGAAATGTATTAAATTGTAAGAGACAATATGGTGATAATATTATGATTTTTGCTTAAAAGCTTTTGGTTCCTCCTGTGCGGCCGTTTTCGCATAATCTAAAAGTTTTCCGGTCGCTGGCTTCAGCCCCCACGTGGGAAATACGGGGGTGTTCGGAAAAGCACATGATCACTCTTAACCCAATGTCTTGGTCCATGAAGGAGGTGTCAATGCGGTGAACGAGGCAATCAGACTATAGGGCGTTAACACTTTCACTTAGCCATAGGATTTTTATGGTGGGTCTATGATATAAACCCTGGTATGTACACTGTTATCCCAATGTAGTGCGTTTACATGTATGACCTAAAGAAAGGTCCTTCGTGTAATACAGAGGGAATCATGAAAGATTCTGATAAGTCGTCGAGTGGTTGACCAGATCTCGCCCATCATGATAGTCAGTTTTCGGCTTTCTCTACTAAGATGCTCGCCTGGGTAAACCAGGGCACAATCACAGTAGTTCTCCCTTTACTACCTTAGCCGATAGAGCGGAACGTAAGGTAGCGAGCACAGGAGCCGGGCAACCCAACTATTGACCCAAGACATGATTCGGAGCTGATGCATATAAGGCCAAACTCGCGATGCCAAAGTATGCTATAAAGTTGTTCGGACTTATTGGCAATTTAATTTGTTCCCATATCGAGCCCCTGGCGGAGCGTGTGAAATAACACAAGGAGCAAAATACAGGTTTTTAGGGAAAAGTGAATACGGGGTATAGATTATATTCACTAGAACTTGAGTGACATGACAATCATTGTTTTGTATATATTAACGCCACGACCCTGGTTATTTGGCATGCCAAGGGTTGACGGCCGAGGTAGAAGGCACTTTACGGGCTCGCAAAATAGAGAGTATGGTCTAAAAAGTTGTTTTGGACCTCCTGTCGCACGTCTGCGCCGCCTTTCCTCGATGAAGGGGCTCCTTAAAGGGAGTAACTTCTGGATGAATGTACAAACCGGAACTCCGATGGAGTCAGTGCGATGACCAACCAATGAGTCACCTATGATAAATGATAATGAAAAAAGAAAAGGTGGCCAGAAAAGAATTGAAAAGAGGAGGGTTATAGAAGTACTTGTAGGTTCGTCCGTATTATGCCTCCGCCGATGCCCATGGTATTTTAAGTGCATATTTATGTATGCTCGGTATAGATTTCGCAGGTGTATGAGGTGGACGGCGGACGCTGAACTGCTAGTCCAGCTCCATAATAGATCGGTCCTGCTGAATGGAGACTGGCGGCTGGCCGACAAGGTATGCGGTTTAATAAGGCCGACTTGTACTCCGGCTGGAGGGAATGTAGTATGATTCTCAGTCCGGAGGTAGTACGTCTCATGATCCTCTATAGGGGCGTGTCTCATGTATACCATGTTCACCGTTTTTACCTTGTGGGGAAATTGCTTCTGACCCCTGGTATTTGGTTGGTGAATCTCTTCGTCATCGCTATGACTGGGCGGACTTTTCCCCTTATGTTCGGTGTTGAGCTTGCCGGCCTGTTTAAAGACCCAACAGCTTTTGTTGCTGTGATTGGCTGGCTTATCAGGGTTGCCATGAATCTGGCAGGGTCGATCCAATATCTTGTCTAAGGTGGATGGCTCGTCTCTGTTTGCCTTGAATGGCTTTTTCCGTTGACCGGGTTTGGGGCCGCTGAATCCGGCGTTGACCGTTGTGTCGCGCGTTCTTTCGTTATCATTGCGATGTTTGTGTTTGTTGCGTCGAGGTTTGCCGTTGCCGTTTCAGACTTCGGAAGTGCCCGGATCGTTGGCATTGTTGCTTCTACGAGCGAGCTAGCTGCCTTCTCCCGCGCAAAAGCAGGTCATCAGAGTGGTAAGGGCTGGCACGGATTTTGGTTTTTCCTGACCGATGTGGCGGGCAAGCCACTCGTCCCATACGCTGTGTTTGAAGGCTGCTAGGGCTTCCGCGTCCGGACAGTCGACGATTTGGTTCTTTTTAACTAAGAACCTAGTCCAGAGCTTCCTGGCTGATTCTCCGGGCTGTTGAACTATATGGCTTAAGTCATCGGCATCTGGCGGCCAGACATATGTGCCTTGGAAGTTGTCACGGAAGGCGTCTTCCAAATCCTCCTAGCTGCCAATAGAATTTTCAGGCAGACTGTTTAACCAGTGCCGAGCTGGACCTTTGAGTTTTAACGGGAGGTATTTGATGGCATGAAAGTCATGGCCGCGGGTCATATGGATATGAAGAAGGAAATCCTCAATCCATACCACGGGATCAGTTGTCCCATCATATGATTCTATATTTATGGGTTTAAACCCTTCTGGGAATTCATGCTCCATTACTTCGTCTATGAAGCAAAGGGGGTCTGTGGCGCCTCTATGTTGGGCCACATTGCGACGTAATTCCAATGGAGTCAGTCTGCGGTTTTCGGCCCGGGAGTGACTAGGCTTGTTACGTCCGACTAGATAGCCGTCGTCGCGTGTCGAGGCATGTCCTTGCGATCCGTAGATCGATCTGGTATGTCATGTTCTATTGTCCAGGTCTTGTTGAAGGTCATATGGATGACCTCGAGCTATTTTGCCTCTGCCTTTATGATGAGGCGGGGCTAGCTGGTGTTCAGCTTGAGTTGCCGCTTTATCCTGACCACGTGGTGGTCAGTCAGTCGCATTGCACGATGATGGTATGTGCTCCTGCGCCTCGTCGTCGAACTGAGGCAGTAATTTGCGCTTTGGGTAGCTTTTGGTTGGGCGATTGAGGCCGTGTTCTTCGGCTGCCAGGACATCAGTCCATATGTCGTTGAGCAGATCTTGATCAGCTTGAAGCTGCTGCTGCTTCTTTTTCAAGCTCCTTGCCGTGGCTATTAGCCGGCGTTTAAAGCGCTCCTGCTCCTGATGTTCCTCAGGCATAATGAAATCCTCGCTGCCGAGGCTCGCCTCATCCTCGGAAAGCGTAAGATAATTATTATCCTCCGAGTCTTCATGCGCGGCCTGTCCATCAGGGCTAACTTGCCCGTCTTCTCATTCGTTTTGTACAGCATCTGCATCAACGGGGTCTTTCTTGTCTTCGGCACCTTCTGAAGTGTTATTTTCCCCTGTGCCCGTATCGCTGTCTATTCCATGACGCGACTTAGAGCGGCGCTGCTGACGCTGGCGTTTTGGTTGTATCACAGGAGGTTTGTCCTGAACTGGATCTTCTTTCTCGTCGTCGTTAGTTCTCTTAGGTGTATCCACCATGTATACGTCGTAGGAAGAGGTGGCTGCCCAACGTTCGTATAAACGGCGGGTCTTGGCCCGGTTCCTCATCGGCATCATCGTCCATACCGTTGATGTCTTCGGGGCAGTAGTCGAGCGTGTCGGTTAAGTCTTCGATAGTGTGTATGAAGTGGGCGGTGGGTGGGAAGCAACATTCTCCGTTATCAATCTACAGTTCGAACTGGATACAGTTCGGCTGTGAGCCCCCCGCTAAGGATAGTGATCTTAACGAGTTTAGCACGTCGCCCAGAGGCGAATGCCGGAAGATGTCCGCGGCGCTAAATTCAGCGATGGATGACGGATCGTGCTCGATATGCGTGGACACGCATAGTTCGAAACCTGTAGCTTGAGACGGGTTCGTAGTTCCGATGACATAGATGTCACTTGAAGTTAAGTCTATGTGCGGCTCCAACGCCGCTGAGTCCGCGGCGGGGTTGAGCTTCCTTTCCTCGGGTGGCGCGACCTGCTCAGGATCTAAGGCCAGAGCGGTTTCAGGTGCAATTTCCTGGGTATGGCCCGATGACAGATCTAAGTCATGTTCATCGTGGTGGCTGGGAGCGGCTGTCATGGTCTCAAATCCGCCGAAGATCAAGTCTCCATGGATATCTGTGACGTAGTTCAAGCTTCCAAATCTAACCTGGTGGCCAGGGGCATAGCTTTCGATCTGTTCTAGATGGCCAAACGAGTTGGCCCGCAGTGCGAAGCCGCCGAACACGAAGATCTGTCTGCGGAGGAAGACTTCCCCTTGAACAGCGTCGTTGTAAGTGATTGAAGGGGCCATAAAACCTCTTGACGATGGCACAATGGAACTCTCAATGAAAGCACCAATGCCAGTGTCAAAACCGGCGGATCTCGGGTAGGGGGTCCCGAACTATGCGTCTAGGATCGATGGTAACAGGAGACGGGGACACAATGTTTACCCAGGTTCGAGCCCTCTCTAGGGAGGTAATACCCTACTTCCTACTTGATTGATCTTGATGAATATGAGTATTACAAGAGTTGATCAACCACGAGATCGTAATGGCTAAACCCTAAAAGTCTAGCTTGACTATGATTATGAGGATCTATCTACGGACCTAACCCTCCGGTATATATAGACACAGGAGGGATCTAGGGTTACAGAAGGTCGGTTACAGAGAAAGGAATCTTCATAGTTGATCGCCAAGCTTGCCTTCCACGCCAAGGAGAGTCCTATCTGGACACGGGTAGAGTCTTTGGTCTTTGTATCTTTACGGCCCATCAGTCCGGCCCATATCCAATAGATCGGACACCCGAGGACCCCTTAGTCCAGGACTCCCTCATTCATCTCATGCATCCGGTCATTTTCCCCATTATCAGTTTCACGATCCGACACTCCCACGTGCACCCGTTGCACCTCCCAGATCTCATTTCGTGAGCGGGAGAAAAATATTTTTGGAATGGGTCGAGATTTGCCGAGTGGCCTTGGTACATCACCGGTAGGCCGCGTGTCAAATTTTGTTCCATTTGGAGGTCGTTTGATGCCCCAACGGTTAACCGGGTAACCACTAAAGCCCCTCTTTCATTGCAGCCCAACACCCCTCCATAACAGCCCACTGGCCCATCTAAACCCCCTCCATGCTCTCCGTCGTTGGATCACGATCGTGTGGGCGAAAACAACACTTCATTTGGACTCTCCTAGCTCCCCCTACCTATATAAAGATCCTCTCCCTCAAAAATTCGGAGCAAAACCCTAGCCTTGCTCCTCCCGTGCCGCCGGATGTGTCCGACCTCGCGAGACACGGCCGCGCCGCCGTCCCGCGCCAATCGGGGTTCGCCGCGTGGATCGCGCCGCCCCCGCCACTGAAGCCCGCCGGGGCCCGGGTCGGGCCCTGCGAGCCCGAGGCGCCTGCCGCCGCCCGAGCACGCCGCTGCCCGCGCCCGTTCGCCACCTCGTCGGTCGCCGCAGCCCGTGTCCCAGCACCGGACACCGCTCGCCACCGGACGCCACCACCCGCGCCAGATCCGGCCGGATCCGGCCCGGACCCGACGACTCCGGCCACCCCCGACACTCCGGCCGCCGTCCCCTAACCAACTCCGACAACTTCTCCGGCCCCGCCTTAGTTTCCGTGCAAACCCTAGATCCAGAGTGGTAAAATTCGTCGAAGTCCTGAAATTCTCACATTATGTGGCCCTCTTTGACATGTCATATCTCCATGCATGTAGCTCCGAATTGCGCATATGATATATCAAAATGTTCATCTCGTGATGCCCGTCATGTTAGTGTCATTTTTGTGCATGTTACTATCCATATTGATGCCCTAATCCTCGTCGCAAAAGTGCTATATGATGTTGTCTGCTGGAATTCGTCATAACTTGTTGATTTGTCATTTTCATTGCATTTTGTGTGTGCATCCTATGAGCATCATGTCTACATGTTTTAGGAGCATCTCCATGCCATACTTATAGTGGTTCAAGCCTTGTACTTTTATGAGCTCCGTGGTGACTAGCACAAGCATGCAAAGTAGGCTATATGATGTTGCTGATTTCAGACACTTGATAATTTTGCTAAGTCATTTCCTGTCACATTATGTTGCTATGTTGTCTTGTTGCCACAAGTAGATCCATGCACATATTGAGGTAGTTCAGTAAGAGTGTTTTGAAGATATGGTTATGGTCTATCCATTCATGCCTCTGGTTGGAATTATGGAGTAATCTAGCTTATCGTTACCATGCTCGACTTTTGCTAAATATTGTTGCTGGCAGATTGTTAACATGAAGTTCATTTTTGCCATGTGTTTTGCTAGTGACCAATGCATCCTAGGAACTTGCTATTGCCATGTTTAGCTTCATAAATGTGTCTACTTACTGTTGGTTACCTTGCTATGCCATGAAATGCTTTGTGGTGAGTGGCATGAGCTTGCAAAGTTGCTATCATGAATCTATATCTGCCATGCTATGTTTCTCTACTGAGTCTGAAACTGATCATACCACTTGCCATGTTTGCATGCGTGCTACCTCATTTTCTGTGCATCTTTGGCTAAAGTTCAGTAAGGGATCTTTGATATTTGCCTTTAGTACTAGCATTCCATGCCTTTTTTGCCATGATATCTTCCTGTAGCATGTTGTTTGCTAGCTCTAAACATTGCTACCTGATGTTGTTTATGACATGTTTAGCATTTTCACCAAGTCTGTGAAGCTGTTATCATTTCCTTTTTTGCCATGATATTTTAGGCTTATTCTAGTGAGTTCTAGCAGGAGCTCAGTGTTCATGATTTGTAGAGCTTCACTTGTACTTCACTGCCATGTCCTTTGTTGCTATGTTGGAGTGTTGTAGCATAGTTTCTTGTTGCATCTTATGTGCTATGATGCTGTTAAGCGCAGTTTCACATCGTCATTTGCAAACCGTGCATCCGTTTCTGGTGATCCTTATATCGATTTTGACCAAAATCACTCAATCTTTCCAGCGGCATACTTGGTTTGCCAAGTTGATGCCTTGATCATCTTTTACCTTCCAGGGTACCCATTTGCATTGCACGTCATATCTTGCATTCCATGACATGTCTTGCATCATGTTGCTTGTGCATTGTACCATGATTGATTGTTGTTCCGTTGCTTGTGTTCTTGCTTTGGATAGATCCAGGAGACGAGTTCGTGAACGAGGATCTTGTTGAGTACGTTTACGAGGAGCAAGCATTCGACAACCCTGAGAACTTTGCAGGCAAGATGACCATTACCCTCGATATCACTTCTATCTTTGCTTGCTAGTTGTTCGTTCTATCGCTATGTCGCGCTACCTACCACTTGTTTATCATGCCTCCCATATTGCCATGCCAAGCCTCTAACCCACCTTCCTAACAAATCGTTGTTTGCCTTTGTTACCGCTTGGGCTCAGCCCCTCTTATAGTGTTGCTAGTTGCAGGTGCTGAAGGAAATATGCCCTAGAGGCAATAACAAAGTTGTTATTTATATCTCCTTGTATCATGATAAATGTTTATTATTCATGCTAGAATTGTATTAACCGGAAACTTAGTACATGTGTGAATACATAGACAAATAGAGTGTCCCTAGTATGCCTCTACTAGACTAGCTCGTTAATCAAAGATGGTTAACTTTCCTAGCCATAGACATGTGTTTTCATTTGGTGAACATGATCACATCATTAGAGAATGATGTGATGGACAAGACCCATCCGTTAGCTTAGCACTATGATCATTTAGTTTACTACTATTGCTTTCTCCATAAGTTATACATGTTCCTATGACTATGAGATTATGCAACTCCTTAATACCGGAGGAACACTTAGTGTGCTATCAACGTCACAACGTAACTGGGTGATTATAAAGATGCTCTACAGGTGTCTCCGATGGTGTTTGTTGGGTTGGCATAAATCAAGATTAGGATTTGTCACTCTGTGTATCGGAGAGGTATCTCTGGGCCCTGTCGGTAATGCTCATCACTATAAGCCTTGCAAGCAATGTGACTAATGAGTTTTTTGCGGGATGAAGTATTACGGAACGAGTAAAGAGACTTTCCGGTAACGAGATTGAACTAGGTATTGAGATACCGACAATCGAATCTCGGGCAAGTAACATACCGATGACAAAGGGAACAACGTATGTTGTTATGCGGTTTGACCGATAAAGATCTTCCTAGAATATGTAGGAACCAATATGAGCATCTAGGTTACGCTATTGGTTATTGACCGGAGATGAGTCTCAGTCATGTCTACATAGTTCTCGAACCCATAGGGTCCGCACGCTTAACGTTCGGTGACGATCGGTATTATGAGTTTATGTGTTTTGATATACCGAAGGTAGTTCGGAGTCCTGGATATGATCACGGACATGATGAGGAGTCTTGAAATGGTCGAGACATAAAGATTGATATATTGGACAACTATATTTGGACACCGGAAGTGTTCCGGGTGATTTTGGAGAAAACCGGAGTGCCGGAGGGTTACTGGAACCCCCCCCCCCCCCGGGGGGGGGATTGGGCCTACATGGGCCATAGGGAAGAGGGGAGGCAGCCCACAAGGGGCAGCCGCTACCCCTTCCTATAGGGAGTCCGAATTGAACTAGGGAGGGGGGCGCGCCTCCCCTTTCCTTCTCCTCTTCCTCTCCTTTCCCTCTTTCCCCTTATCCTCCTAGTAGGACTAGGAAAGGAGGAATCCTACTCCTACTAGGAGGAGGATTCCTCCTCCCTTGGCGTGCCCCTAGGGCCGGCCGGCCTCCCCCCTTGCTCCTTTATATATGAGGGCAGGGGGCACCCTAGAACACACAAGTAGATTGCTTTTAGCCGTGTGCGGTGCCCCCCTCCACCATAATCCACCTCGATCATATCATCGTAGTGCTTAGGCGAAGCCCTGCACCGGTAGCTTCATCATCACCGTCATCACGCCGTCGTGCTGACGAAGCTCTCCCTCGACACTCAGCTGGATCAAGAGTTCGCGGGACGTCACCGAGCTAAACGTGTGCAGATCGCGGAGCTGCCGTACTTTCGGTGCTAGGATCGGTTGGATCATGAATACGTTCGACTACATCAACCGCGTTGTCATAACGCTTCCACTTACGGTCTACGAGGGTACATGGACAACACTCTTCCCTCTTGTTGCTATGCATCACCATGATAGATCTTGCGTGTGCGTAGGAATTTTTTGGAAATTACTGCGTTCGCCAACAGTGATATCCGAGCCAGGTCTATGCGTAGATGTTATATGCACGAGTAGAACACAAAGGAGTTGTGGGCGTGGGTATATACATATTGCTTGCCGTCACTAGTTGATTCTTGATTTAGCGGTATTGTTGGATGAAGCGGCTCAGACCGACATTACGCGTACGCTTACGCGAGACTGGTTCTACCGACGTGCTTCGCACACAGGTGGCTAGTGGGTGTCTGTTTCTCCAACTTTAGTTGAATCGGATTCAATGAACAGGGTTCTTTCTGAAGATAAAAAAGCAATCACTATACCGCGTTGTGGTTTTTGATGCGTATGTAAGAATGGTTCTTGCTCGGCCCGTAGCAGCCACGTAAAACTTGCAACAACAAAGTAGAGGACGTCTAACTTGTTTTTGCAGGGCATGTTGTGATGTGATATGGTCAAGACATGATGAGATATAAATTGTTGTATGAGATGATCATGTTTTGTTAAAGTTATCGGCAACTGGCAGGAGCCTTGTGGTTGTCTCTTTATTGCATAAGATGCAAGCGCCATATAATTGCTTTACTTTATCGCTATGCGATAGCAATAGTTGCAAAAGCACTAATTGGCGAGACAACCATGTGACGACACATTGATAAAGATCAAGATGATGGAGATCATAGTGTCATGCCGGTGACGATGGAGATCATGATGGTACTTTGGAGATGGAGATCAAAGGCACAAGATGATAATGGACATATCATGTCACATATTTTGATTTCATGTGATGTTTATCTTTTATGCATCTTATTTTGCTCAGTACGACGGTAGTTTTATAAGATGATCCCTTACTAAAATTTCGAGGTATAAGAGTGTTCTCCCTAAGTATGCACCGTTGCGGCAGTTTTCGTGCCGAGGCGCCACGTGATGATCGGGTGTGATAAGCTCTATGTTCACATACAACGGGTGCAATCCAGTTTTGCATAGGCAGAATACTCGGTTTAAACTTGACGAGCCTAGAATATGCAGATATGGCCTCGGAACACTGAGACCGAAAGGTCGAACGTGAATCATATAGTAGATATGATCATCATAGAGGTGTTCACCATTGAAAACTACTCCATCTAACGTGATGATCGGACATGGTTTAGTTGATATGGATCACGTCATCACTTAGATGATTAGAGGGATGTCTATCTAAGTGGGAGTTCTTAAGTAATATGATTAATTGAACTTGAATTTATCATGAACTTAGTCCTAATAGTATTTGCATATCTATGTTGTAGATCAATTTCTCGCCTATAGCTTCCCCGTTTTATTTATGATATGTTCCTAGAGAAAACTATGTTGAAAGATGTTAGTAGCAATGATGCGGACTAGCTCCATGATCTGAGGATTATCCTCATTGCTGCACAGAAGAATTATGTCCTTGATGCACCACTAGGTGACGGACCTTTTGCAGGAGCAGATGCAGACGTTATGAACGTTTGACAAGCTCGGTATGATGACTACTTGATAGTTTAGTGCGCCATGTTTTACGGCTTAGAACCGGGACTTCAAAAACGTTTTGAATGCCATGGAGCATATAAGATGTTCCAAGAGATGAAATTAGTATTTCAGACTCACGCCCGTGTCGAGAGGTATGAGACCTCTGACACTACTTTGCCTACAAGATGGAGGAGAATAGCTCAACCAGTGAGCATGTGCTCAGATTGTCTGGGTACTGCAATTGCTTGAATCAAGTGGGAGTTAATCTTCCAGATAAGATAGTGATTGACAGAGTTCTCTATTCACTATCACCAAGTTACTGGAACTTAGTGATGAACTATAATATGCAAGGAATGACGTAAAATGATTCCCAAGCTCTTCGCGATGCTGAAATTGGCGAAGGTAGAAATAAAGAAAAAGCATCAAGTGTTGATGGTTGACTAGACCACTAGTTTCAAGTAAAAGGGCAAGGGAAATAAAGGGAACTTCAATAAGAATGGCAAGAAAGTTGCCATTCCCGTGAAGAAGCCCAAAGCTGGACCTAAGCCTGAAACTGAGTGCTTCTACTTCAAAGGGAATGGTCACTGGAAGCGGAACTACCCCAAATACTTGGCAGGTAAGAAGGATGGCAAAGTGAACGAAGGTATATTTGATATACATATTATTGATGTGTACTCTACTAGTGTTCATAGTAACCCCGGGGTATTTGATACCGGTTCAGTTGCTAAGATTAGTAACTCGAAACAGGAGTTGCAAAATGAACAGAGACTAGTTAAAGGCAAGGTGACGATGTGTGTTGGAAATGATTCCAAGGTTGATAAGATCACCATCGCACACTCCTTTTACCTTCGGGATTAGTGTTGAACATAAAATAAATTTTATTTGGTGTTTGCGTTGAGCATGAATATGATTGGATCATGTTTATTGCAATAGGTTTTCATTTAAGTCAAAGAATAATTGTTGTTCTGTTTACATGAATAAAACCTTCTATGGTCATACACTTAATATAAATGGTTTATTGAATCTCCATGGTAGTGATACACATATTCATAATATTGATGCCAAAAGATGCAAAGTTCATAATGATAGTGCAACATACTAGTGGCACTGTCGTTTAGGTCATATTGGTGTAAAGCGCATGAAGAAACTCCATGCCGATGGACTTTTGGAATCACTTGATTATGAATCACTTAATGCTTGCGAACCATGCCTCATGGGCAAAATGACTAAGACTCCATTCTTCGGATGTAGCGACCCGACCTGAATGGATCAAGTCTCTGTGCTTATGTGTCATCCCTGGATCAGCATGCTGACACACACAGTACTCGAAGGATTTATAACAGAGGTAAATCACATGTATAAGTAACGTAAATACTATTACCTCAATCCAATATAGCGGAAGCAACAAGGTTGTGGATTCCCATCAACACCAACGGCAAAGTTGAGTGTAGAAATCGTAACCCTAACGTATCACTTACTCGTCGTAAGAAACCTGCAACATGAGACGTTGCAGCCCGAAACGGGTCAGTACATTGAATGTACTGGCAAATTCACACCATAGAGAAAATGATGAACAATGGCTATCACTACATGCATATTTGGCTGGTGGAAAAGCTCTATGGTTATAAGGTTTTTGCGTAAAGCCAATTTTTCCCTACTATAAAGGAATAAGATTAATTACTATCATGGTGGTTGTGAAACATTGAGAATGGTTGACAGCATTCTCAATCCCAATTAAAAATAATTAAAACCCAACAACATTAATTAGAAGTAACATGTTGAGATTCACAATGATATTCAAGAACTAGATACTCAAGATGTCCATAACCGGGGACACGGCTAATCATGATTAGTTTGTACACTCTGCAGAGGTTTGCGCACTTTTCCCCACATGACTCGATCGCCTCCGTTTATTTTCTCGCACTACATGGTGTTTGAGAAACGGATGACCGAGACATAGTCTTTCAGAAGCGCTAGCACCTTACATGTGGGGTAGACCGGTACACCTACATCCCCTACATCTGCTAGTCCACCCCGTAAGAGTTCGCACAACTTAGTCAACTATGCCAGAGCCCATAGTAGCATGTGGCTGCACACGGAAGTTTCTAGCATGAAATATCTTATGATCCCTTTGAGCCTGGGTGGCGGTCCAAAAAAAACAGGCAAGTCCTGATAGACATCAGGTGCCTCAATCCACCCAGATGTGTGTTTAAGTTGCCACCTTAGATAAACCATTAAAATTATCAACTCACATCTGTCATGGATATCTCTCACCCAATCCACGTCTACTAGCATAGCATGGCATAATAAGCAAACGTAGAAGTAACTCCCAAAGGTTTCATAATAATACAGGTAATAGGTACTACCTCATCTACTTCCCATCCCACAATTTAATTAGATCCTAATCATGCAATGTGAGAGGATTGATCTAATGCAATAAAACATGGGTTGTAGAAAAGGTATGATCAAAGTGTGAACTTGCCTGCAATGTTGATGAAGATGATTCGCACTCAAAAACTCTTGATAGATCTACTCGTCACACTCCGGTCAATCTATCGTAAGCAAACAATAGTAACCACACAATAAGTACTCATCTAATGCACAAGTAAAACTCGAACGAGAGAACGAACCAGAAAATTCAACTTAAGAACTCCGGTTGCAAAGAAAGAACGAACCGAACAAACGACGGAAAACAAACGGCGGAAGAAACAACTCGGTTCTAGCAAGTTGAAACTAGGTCAAATTTTACTGTAGCAGAAACTTGTTCAAGTTGATTAGACGGAACGGCGGTTTCGAGACGAAACTCCAGGCGCTTGAATCACCTGATTCCGTTAAACGAGCGAGAAGATAAACTAGAACGAAGATCGGATCTGAGATCGCGATCGCGGAATAAATCCGACGAGAAGAAAAAGAAGAACGGTTAAACAGACGGACGTACGTTAACCTAGAAGAATCCGGTGATCACGTTCGTTAGGACGAACGGTCCGGCGAACGGTCCAAAGACAACTAAATCGGAAAAGAAAATGAATCCGATCTAGGGTTTCGGAGAAGAAAACCGAAACGAAAAACCGATCTAGAAAACGAATCAGAAGAGAAGAAAAGAATCGGAACGATTAGAAGAAAACGATCTGAGGAAAAGGGACGCGGGGCAACCTTGGCGAGGGGCTCCGGCGAACGGCGGCGTAAGGCGGCGGCGGCACGGGCAAGGTGCGGCGGCACGGGTGTGGGGTGGCGCGGTGTAGGCAAGGCGCGGCGGCGGCGGGTGACGCAGGGCGCGGCGCGGGTGAGAGGCTCGGGGTGAGGCGCGGCTTGGGTGGTGGAGAGAGGGGTTTTGATTTGATGTTTAGAGGGGGGTGCTTGGGTATTTATATTGGGGAGGGGGGTTTACTTGGGGTAGGGGACAAGAATTAGACTAGGAATAGGAATAACGAAATAAGGAAAAAGGGGCAAGGGGCGCCCTAGAATCCTTTTAGGATTCGGTACAGGAGCAAGAGGCGGCGGCCAGCTCCCTTCGCTGGCTCCTGGCGCGCGCGAGGCTGGGGCGCAGCGGCCTGGCCTGGGCCTTGGCCCGGCTGGGCCTTGGTCCAGTCGCTTTTTTTTAACTGATTTCGGGCGCAGAAAAACAAAATAAAACTAAACTAAACGGACTCCAAAATTCTAAAAGTAATTTTTTCCCGACTCCTAAAAATGAGCCGAACAAAATGAACTTTTCTCCGGGCCTAAAATGCAATTTTCGAAAACGCGCATTTTTCCCTATCCAAACAAACGCAAACAAACACCGGCAAAACCAAAATTTGATCTATTTATTAAATCTTCATTTTTCCTCCATTTTGGGAAAGTCATATTATTCCCTCTCTTATATTTTTGATAACGGAAAAATTATTGAAGATAAACTAAATAAATCAAATGATCCCTTTTTTCAAATTCGAGAAAACTCTCAAATATGAAAATAACGAAATCTCCAACTCTCTCCGAAGGTCCTTGAGTTGCGTGAAATTTCTAGGATCGACCAAAATGCAATAAGATATGCATGATGATCTAATGCATAACATTCCAAATTGAAAATAAATTCAAAAGAACTTTGAATTTAATTCCTTGAACTCCCAACTCATATTTCATATAATTTGAAGAAGTCATTTTATCTTCTCTCGTGAAAATCATTGAGTCGCATAAAGTTTCAGAATTGGAATATTTCCAAATGAAATTCAATTATTTTTCAAACACCCTTTTCATTTTTTGAATGGAAGAAGTCATGTCATCTTCTCTCTAGGGTTTTGTGTTTGAAAAGGATTTGAATTCACGGAGAGCATAAAGACAAAATGGAAGTTTGGGAAAGTCCTTTTATTCCCTCTCATTTAACTTTCAAAAAGTTTCGAATTCACTCACTTTCAGTCAATCAATCAAACAATCAATCAATTCTATCTATTTATTATAACATTCCAAAATTTAGAATTTTGGGATGTTACAAACCTACCACCCTTAAAAGGAATCTCGTCCTCGAGATTCGGAGAGGCTAGCAAGAAATAGGTTAGGGTTTGGGGGTCTCCTCAAAATCCATCGATCATCACAGGGGTCTGGGATGCTACCACCCTTAAAAGCATGGTTACTGTTCCATCAAAACTCATATACTCCATCCTTATTCTTGACAGTGTCGGTCTTCTTAGATCTTCGAGAAAATTTCTCCTCTGAACTCTTCCGGTAACGGCATAACCTTTTCCTCAATTCTTTTGTCCTTTCATCTTGGTAAGGTTATTCCAAGACTGGGTCTTCGTAGCTGACGGGTCTGGAGCCAAAACTAAACAACTATCGATATCGCATGGTGGTCAACAATTTGTGGTTTATCCTGCAGGAAATGGGTCTGGGTTGATCCTCACCGTATATCCTACGGTTGGCAAAGCTGCCATGAAACACAAGTCTAAAACGTTTGAAAAGTTCAAAGAATTTCAGAGTGAAGTGGAGAATCATCATAACAAGACAATAAAGTTTCTACGATCTGATCGCGGAGACGAAATATTTGAGTTACAAGTTTGGCCTTCAATTGAAACAATGTTGAATAGTTTCACAACTCACGCCACCTGGAACACCACAGCGTAATGGTGTGTCCGAATGTCGTAACCGTACTTTATTAGATATGGTGCGATCTATGATGTCTCTTACCGACTTACCACTATTGTTTTGGGGTTATGCATTAGAGACAGCTGCATTCACGTTAAAAAGGGCACCATCTAAATCCGTTGAGACGACACCATGGTTTAGCAAGAAACCTAAGTTGTCATTTCTTAAAGTTTGGGGTTGCGATGCTTATGTGAAAAAGTTTGAACTTGATATGCTCAAACCCAAATCGGAGAAGTGCGACTTCATAGGATACCCAAAAGAAACTATTGGGTACACCTTCTATCACAGATCCAAAGGCAAGATCTTTGTTGCTAAGAGTGGATCCTTTCTAGAGAAGGAGTTTCTCTCGAAAGAAGTGAATGGGAGGAAAGTAGAACTTGATGAGGTAATTGTACCTTCTCTCGAATTAGAAAGTAGTTCATCAGAGAAATCTGTTCCTGTGATGCCTACACCAACTAGAGAGGAAGTTAATGATGATGATCATGAAACTTCAGAACAAGATACTACTGAACCTCGTAGATCAACCAGAGTAAGATCCGCACCAGAGTGGTACGGTAATCCTGTACTGGAAGTCATGTTACTAGACCATGATGAACTTACGAACTATGTGGAAGCAATGATGAGCCTAGATTCCGCGAAATGGCTTAAGGCCATGAAATCTGAGATGGGATCCGTGTATGAGAACAAAGTATGGACTTTGATTGACTTGCCCGATGATCAGTGAGCCATTCAGAGTAAATGGATCTTCAAGAGGAAGACAGACGCTGATAGTAGTATTACTATCTACAAAGCTCAAATTGTCGCAAAAGGTTTTCGACAAAGTTCAATGTGTTGACTACGATGAGATTTTCTCACTCGTATCGATGCTTAAAAGTCTATCTGAATCATGTTAGCAGTTGCCGCATTTTATGAAATCTGGCAAATGGATATCAAAACTACATTCCTTAATGGATTTATTAAAGAAGAGTTGTATATGATGCAACCAGAAGGTTTTGTCAATCCTAAAGATGCTAACAAAGTGTGCAAGCTCCAGCGATCCATCTATGGACTGGTGCAAGCATCTCGGAGTTGGAATATACACTTTGATAAGTTGATCAAAGCATATAGTTTTATATAGACTTGCGGTGAAGCCTGTATTTACAAGAAAGTGAGTGGGAGCACTACAACCTTTCTGATAAGTATATGTGAATGACACATTGTTGATCGGAAATAATGTAGAATTTTCTGTAAAGCATAAAGGAGTTTTTCAAAGAAAGACCTCAGTGAAGTTGCTTACATATTGAGCATCAAGATCTATAGAGATAGATCAAGATGCTTGATAAATTTTTTTCAATGAGTACATACCTTGACAAGATTTTGAAGGAGTTCCAAATGGATCAGTCAAAGAAGGAGTTCTTGTCTGTGTTGCAGGGTGTGAAGTTGAGTAAAGACTCAAAACCCAACCACGGCAGAAAAATAGAAAGAGAATGAAAAGTCATTCCCTATGCCTCAGTCATAGGTTCTATAAAGTATGCTATGTTGTGTACCAGACCTATTGTATACCTTAGCATGATTTTGGCAAGGGAGTACAATAGTGATCTCGGAGTAGATCACTGGACAACGGTCAAAATTATCATTAGAGGACTAAGGAAATATTTCTCGGTTATGGAGGTGATAAAAGAGTTCATCGTAAAGAGTTACATCGATGCAAGCTTTTGACACCGATCTAGATGACTCTAAATCTCAATCTAGATACATATTGAAAGTGGGAGCGATTAGCTAGAGTAGCTCCTGTGCAGAGTATTGTAGACATAGAACTTTGCAAAATACATACGGATCTGAATGTTGCAGACCTGTAGACTAAACTTCTCTCACAAGCAAAACATTATCACTCTTTGGGTGTTAATCACATAGCGATGTGAACTAGATTATTGACTCTAGTAAACCCTTTGGGTATTGGTCACATGAAGATGTGAACTAACCAAATAAAGATGTGAACCATGTGAAATCACATGACGATGTGAACTAGATTATTGACTCTAGTGCAAGTGGGAGACTGAAGGAAATATGCCCTAGAGGCAATAATAAAGTTGTTATTTATATTTCCTTATATCATGATAAATGTTTATTATTCATGCTAGAATTGTATTAACTGGAAACTTAGTACATGTGTGAATACATAGACAAACAGAGTGTCCCTAGTATGCCTCTACTAGACTAGCTCGTTAATCAAAGATGGTTAAGTTTCCTAGCCATAGACATGTGATGTCATTTGATGAACGTGATCACATCATTAGAGAATGACGTGATGGACAAGACCCATCTGTTAGCATAGCACTATGATCATTTAGTTTACTGCTATTGCTTTCTCCATAACTTATACATGTTCCTATGACTATGAGATTATGCAACTCCCGAACACTGGAGGAACACTTAGTGTGCTATCAAACGTCACAACGTAACTGAGTGATTATAAAGATGCTCTATAGGTGTCTCCGATGGTGTTTGTCGGGTTGGCATAGATCGAGATTAGGATTTGTCACTCCATGTATCGGAGAGGTATCTCTGGGCCCTCTCGGTAATGCTCATCACTATAAGCCTTGCAAGCACTGTGACTAATGAGTTAGTTGCGGGATGAAGTATTACGGAACGAGTAAAGAGACTTGCGTAACGAGATTGAACTAGGTATTTAGATACCGATGATCGAATCTCGGGCAAGTAACATACCGATGACAAAGGGAACAACGTATGTTGTTATGCGGTTTTACCGATAAAGATCTTCGTAGAATATGTAGGAACCAATATGAGCATCCAGGTTCCGCTATTGGTTATTGACCAGAGATGAGTCTCGGTCATGTCTACATAGTTCTCGAACTCGTAGGGTCCGCACGCTTAACGTTCCGTGAAGATCGGTATTATGAGTTTATGTGTTTTGATGTACCGAAGGTAGTTCGGAGTCCTGGATATGATCACGGACATGATGAGGAGTCTCGAAATGGTCGAGGCATAAAGATTGATGTATTGGACGACTATATTCGGACACCAGAAGTGTTCTGGGTGATTTCAGAGAAAACCAAAGTGCCAGAGGGTTACCGGAACCCCCCCCCCCTGAGGCAGTCCTGGACTAAGGGGTCATCGGGCGTCCGGCTTGTTAGCCATGGGCCGGACTGATGGGCTGTGAAGAACACAAAGACCAAAGACTACCGCGGGTCCGAATGGGACTCTCCTTGGCGTGGAGGGCAAGCTTGGCGATCAAACATGTAGATTCCTTTCTTTGTAACCGACCCTGTGTAACCCTAGATCCTCCCGGTGTCTATATAAACCGGAGGACTTAGTCCGGAGAGGATATATTCATTACCATAGCCATACAAGCTGGGCCTCTAGGGTTTAGCCATTACGATCTCGAGGTAGATCAACTCTTGTAATACTCATATTCATCAATATCAATCAAGCAGGACATAGGGTATTACCTCCATAGAGAGGGCCCGAACCTAGGTAAACATCGTGTCCCCTGTCTCCTGTTACCATCGACCTTAGACGCACAGTTCGGGACCCCCTACCCGAGATCCGCCGGTTTTGACACCGACATTGGTGCTTTCATTGAGAGTTCCACTGTGTCGTCGTCAAGAGGTTTGATGGCCCCCTCAATCGTCAACAACGATGTTGTCCAAGTTAAGACCTTCCTCCCTGGATAGATCTTCGTGTTCGGCGGCTTCGCACTGTGGGCCAACTCGCTTGGCCATCTGGAGCAGGTCGATAGCTATGCCCCTGGCCACCAGGATCCGTGGAGACCGCAACAACCACTCCTGGTCGCCCTGTTGGACATGACCTAAATCTGTCATCGGACAGCATCCAGGAGACAGCTCCTGTAACCGCTCTGGCCTTAGATCCGGAGCGGACTGCGCCATCCAAGGACGGGAAGCTCAACCCTGCCACGGAGGCCGTAGATTCCCCGGCGTTGGAGCCGCACATGGACTTAACCTCACACGATATTTGTGTCACCAGAACTCTGGACTCGTCTCCAGTCATAAATTCCAAACCATGTGAGCCCGCGGACGCCGAACTTGATCGTTTATCGATCTTCGAATTTAGCACCGCAAACATCTTCTAGCACTCGCCTTTGGGCAATGTGCTAAACTCATTAAAGAACATGTCCTTGGCGGTGGACTCACAGCCGAACTATGTTCGATTCAAACTAGGGGCTGACGATGGAGAATTTTGCTTCCCACCCGCCACCCACTTTATAGCCACTATCGAGGATTTAACCAACATGCTTGATTACGGCTCTGACGACATCGATGGTATGGATGACGATGCCGGAGAAGAAGAGGCCCAGAACCCGCCGTTCACCGAATGCTGGATGGCCACTTCCTCGTATGATGTATACATGGTGGATGCACCAAAGGAGAACAGCGGCGATGACAAGGAAGATCCGGTAGAGGATAAACCTTCGAAGTACAATCAAAGCGCGGTGTCAGCGGTGTCGTTCTAAGTCACGCCGCAGTAAAGACAGCAACACCGGCATAGGAGAAGATAACACTCTAGAAGGAGCCTAAGACAACGAAGACCCCGTTGACACAGCCACTGAACATGATGAACGGGAAGATGGGCAGGTTAGCCCTGGTAAACAGGCCACGCACGAAGACTCGGAGGACGATAATTATCTTCCGCTCTCCGAGGAGGAGGCGAGCCTCGGCACCGAGGATTTCATCGTGCCTGAGGAACCTCTCGAGCAGGAGCGCTTCAAGCGCCAGCTAATAGCCACTGCAAGGATCCTGAAAAAGAAGCAGCAGCAGCTTCAAGCTGACCAAGATCTGCTCAATGATAAATGGACCGATGTCCTAGCAGCCGAAGAATACGGCCTCAAGCGCCCAACCAAAAGCTACCCGAAGCGCAAATTTCTACCTCAGTTCGATGATGAGGCGCCAGAATACATACCACCATCACACAATGCGGTTGACCGACCACCACGTGATCGGGACAAAACGGCAACTCAAGCCAAACACCAGCCCACCCCGCCTCATCGCAAAGGCAGAGGTAAATTAGCCCACGACCATACATATGACCTTCGGCAGGACCTGAACAATAAAGCAGGACATACCAGATCGATCTACGGATCACGAGGACGTGCCCCGACACGCAACAACAACCATCTATTCGGACGCAACAAACCTAGTCATGCGCGGGCCGAAAGCCGCAGACGGACTCCATCAGAGCTACGTCGCGATACAGCCCGATATAGAGGCGCCGCACACCCTCATTGCTTCACCGACGAAGTCATGGAACATGAATTCCCAGAAGGGTTCAAACCCGTGAACATAGAATCATACGACGGAACCACAGACCCCGCGGTATGGATTGAAGACTTCATTCTCCATATACATATGGCCCGCGGAGATGACCTCCACACTATCAAATACCTCCCTCTAAAGCTCAAAGGACCAGCTCGGCACTGGTTAAACAGCCTGCCTGAAAACTCTATCGGCAGCTGGGAAGACTTGGAAGAAGCCTTCCTCGACAACTTCCAAGGTACATATGTCCGGCCACCAGACGTCAATGACTTAAGCCACATAGTTCAACAACCTGGAGAGTCGGCCAAGAAATTCTAGACTAGGTTCCTAACCAAAAAGAACCAGATCGTTCAATGTCCGGATGCTGAAGCCCTAGCGGCCTTTAAGCACAGCATCCGTGACAAATGGCTCGCCCGCCACCTCGGCCAAGAGAAGGCAAAGTCCATGGCAGCCCTCACGGCACTCATGACCGGATTTTGTGCGGGCGAAGACAGTTGGCTGGCCCGTAGCAAAAACAATGCAAGCGACACCGGCACCCCTGAAGCTAAAAGTAGCAAAGACAAGTCTCGACGCAACAGATACAAGCGATGAAACAACAATGACAACACCGAGGATACGGCGGTCAATTCCGGATTCAGTGGCTCTAAGTCTGGTCAGCGGAAGAAGCCATTCCAAAAGAACAATTCGGGCCCATCTAGCTTGGACCGCATACTTGATCGTCCGTGCCGGATTCATGGCACCCCAGACAAACCACCCAATCACACCAATAGAGATTGTTGGGTTTTTAAACAGGCCGGCAAGTTAAATGCCGAAAACAAGGACAAGGGATCGCAAAGCTAGGACGACGACGAGGAGCCCCGACCGCCGAACACAGGGGGACAGAAGAAGTTTCCCCCTCATGTCAAAATGGTGAACATGATATATGCTACCCACATCACCAAGAGGGAGCGCAAGCGCGTGCTCAGGGACGTCTACGCGATAGAACCAGTCGCCCTAAAATTTAATTCGTGGTCGTCATGCCCGATCACTTTTGATCGCCGGGATCATCCGACCAGTATTCGTCACGACGGTTCAGCCGCACTGGTCCTGGACCCAATAATTGATGGGTTCCACCTGACGCGAGTCCTAATGGATGGTGGCAGCAGCCTCAACTTTCTCTACCAGGATACAATGCGCAAAATGGGCATTAATCCATCACGGATCAAACCCACAAAGACTACCTTCAAAGGAGTCATACCAGGTGTAGAGGCCCGCTATACGGGCTCAATCACACTAGAAGTCGTCTTCGGATCTCCGGACAATTTCTGAAGCGAGGAGTTAATCTTCGACATAGTCCCCTTTCACAGCGGCTATCACGCACTGCTCAGACCGACCGCATTCGCTCGATTTAACGCAGTGCCACACTATGCTTATCTCAAGCTCAAGATGCCCGGTCCATGTGGCGTCATAACAGTCAATGGAAATACGGAACGCTCCCTTCATACAGAAGAGCACACAGTTGCCTTAGTAGCAGAAGTACAAAGTGGCCTTCTCAAGCAGAACCTTTATTCGACTACCGAGCCCGCGGACACCATCAAGAGGGTCCGAACTACCCCGCAGCAGGATAGCTCGGCTCGCCAGGAGCTCAACTAGCAATCCGGCCTCCCTCTCAGTCCCGATCAAATAGTGGCATTCGTATCGCGCGTACATAACTATGCACTCAAAATTCCATGGGCATCGACGAAGGCATAGCTAGATTGTGATCCACAGTACGGCTCAACCGACACCGGATACACACATACTTTCACTTTTATCCGTTTCCTTTTCAGGTTTCAATCCCACAGGCCCCATCTGATGGCCTGATCATCGGTACTCTTGAAGGACAAACACACCAAGGCGGCAAGAAGCACAGGCAATGAGGGACTTCTCTAGGTGGTTTCGTTAACGATTACTCTACCTATTTTTCAAGACCCACGTGCAGCTCTCCCTTGGTTAAGGCATAGTAACTAGCCTCCTGCTTATTTGCATTACTTGTATAAATGCGCTTTAACGCACCAATGAAATTATAATAAGAACAGTTTGCGGCTCAAATTTCACTTGTTCTTCTCTTTCTTCCTGTTTTGTCTTTCATTTTCTGGTAACTTTATCAAGTAGCACCCGTACACTTTGGTACGTTTGATGTTTGCCAGGGGCTTCATAGCACCCCACACTACGACAACAAAAGTCCGAACACTTTTTATAGTATAGTTCGGCACCCCGAATTTAGCATTATATGCATTGGCTCTGAATCATGTCTTTGGTCAATAGTTGGGTTGCCTGGCTCCTGTGCTTGCTACCTTACGTTCCGCTATATCGGCTGAGGTACTAAAGGGAGAACTACTGTGATTGTGCATTGGTTTATCCAAAGGAGCACCTCAGTAGAGAAGGCCGAAAACTGACTGTCATGATGCGGCGAGAGCCGGTCAGCTGTTCGAAGGTTGCAAATCGTTGGAGATTTCTTCCGCATTACACGAAGGTTCGGTACTTCCTGATCAAACGCTTATAGCACTCTAGTTCAGATACTAGGGGTTGCGCCCATGTTTTTATTGTCGAACTCCTATGGCTAAGTGAGGGCGTTAAAGCCGCATAGTCTGGTTGCCTGCTTCGTTGCGCTAAACAACTCCTTCAAGGACCATATAATTGGATCAAGATTGTTTAAATTCCATCCTGAACACCCCCGTAGTACCTACATGGGGGAAAAAGCCGACGACTGGTTAACCCTCATATTTCATACAACACGGCCGCATAGGAGGTAAAATTTCAAACATAACAAGCATTATATTACATAACAGTTTTTTCTCATCATACAAGGCAAAGACAACATGAATGCATTCATTCGAAAATAATGTCTTGCCCACACTGCGTTGCTCCTTGCCCTCTGGCGGCCCCTTGGTTAGCTCAACGGCGTCCATCTTCTCCCACCACATCTTGCAGCGGGCGAAGGCCATGCGTGCACCTTCAATGCAGGCCGACCGCTTGACGACGTCCAGCCGAGGACATGCATCCACCAACCTCTTCACGAGGCCGAAGTAACTGATGGGTATAGCTTCGGCTGGCCACAACCGGATTATTAAATCCTTCATGGCCAGTTCGACCACCCTGTGCAGCTCGACCAACTGTTTTAGCTGATCGCTGAAGGGCACCAGATGTTCTGGCGCAAGATATTGCGACCAGAACAGCTTCTCCGTGGAGCTCCCTTCGGCTCGGAAGAACTCCGCGGCGTTGGTGACACTGCATGGTAGATCAGCAAAAGCCCCTGGAGAACTCCGAATCCAGGTTAGAAAAAGATATTTCATCTTCCCATTCTTGCTTTGCATATTGAATGCCTTACCCGCCACGATCTTCCTGGCCTCCTGGATCTCCTGGAGGGCGCCCTGGGCCTCACTCCGGGCCGTCTCCGCACTCTGACGAACCTTAGCAAGTTCGGCCTCTTGCGCCGACGCATTGTGCTCCAAGGTCTTGCATTGCCTTACCGCGTCCTGAAGCTCCTGTTGGACCTCGTTGACCCGGGCCTTGAGCTTCTTACGGGCGGCCTGCTCCTTGACAGCCTTCTCCTCGGCTTCGTCCAGGGCTTGTCTTAGGGCCTCGACCTCGGTCGTCGCTTCTATACATATCATGACACTTCGGTCAATGCATATCATTTTACCTTTTTCAAATACATAACGGGTTATCACATACCTTGTTTTTCTTGGAGCTGCCTCCTCACCTGGCCGAGCTCCCCCTCGCCCTGCTCCAGTCTCCGCATCAGTTCGGAGACCTCGACAGTATGTGAGGCTGCGGCCAACAGCGACGCCTGTGTATTCATTTCAGACAATTTAGTTAGTTCCCTGCGATAAAGGATTGATCCTCTATCCGGCTTTTTCTTTCCGAACGCCGGACAGTGTCTCAGGGGCTACTGTCTATATGGGGATTTTCTCTTTTTGCGTCGCTTACCTCAAAACCTGTCAGCAGGCTCCTGCAGGCTTCGGTTAGTCCGCTCTTGGCAGACTGAACCCTTTCAATCACTGTGCCCATAAGAACACGGTGCTCATCCACAATGGAAGCACCTCGCAGCGCTTCTAGCAGATTATCCGGTGCCCCTGGTTGGACAGGGGTCACTGGTGGAATAGGCATACCCCCTTCTTTCGAAGAAGGTTGCAAGCCAGATTCCGGAGCCGCATCGGTCTCCGAAATCGAGTCCGGCTGAGGGCCAAACTGAATACAGCCCTCCTCACCACTAGTCTCCATGGGGATGGGCTCCCCCTGGTGTCCGGCGACGGAGGCATCACCTTTTGGCACCTCCTGAGCCGCTCCCCGGCCTGGGAAAGTCCTTCAGGACAGCACCTCCGCGTCGTCCTTGGCCGTGGGGGAGTGAGTGGCCGGCGGTCACTCGCTGGCCATCGCCTTTGAATCCAACGAACCTCGTGACGAGGATCACTGGGATTTGTCGTGGGCCGGACTGCAATAGCATAATTAATCATGACAATACAACAAAGAGGAGAGGCTAGATTTATGGGCATGTATGAGTCCTAGCACTTACAATGCAGCCCGAGGCTTATTGCGGGGGCATCTTTCTGGACTGCTGTCGACCTCCCATGCGGAGTTATCCGCCAGGGAGCCCTTCCCTTTCTTGGGTGTCTCTGCCTCCAGGTTCGTGGAGGCCGCCCTCTTCTTCTTTCCCTCATTAGGGGGAGGGTTGTTCTCCTCCTCCTCATCGTCGTCGTCTTCAGCAGCGGAGGAGCGGGTCTTGTCTTCAGATATCACGTCTGAAGTGCCCTTACGGCGGGGGCCACTCCGGACCCCCTTGGCCTTCCCTATGGCCTTCTTCTCCGGTGCCTTATAGGGCGCCGGCACCAGCATCTTCGCTAAACGCGGGATGACTGGTTCTTCAGGCAGCGGAGCTGGACATTGGATCCGTTTCACCTTCTCCATCCAGTCCTGAAGAAGCCGTAATAATGAAAGCTTAGATATCATCCTTGAAACAAGCAAGTAGAGGATGCGGTAAAGATTTACCTTGTTGGTGGGGCGATTAATGTTGTACCCGCGGTCCAAGTCTGGGCCGGCGGTGTCTTGTTGCCCTTGAAAAGCAACTTCCAGGCATCTTCGTGGGTTGTTTCGAAGAGCCTCTCCAGGGTTTAGTGCTTCTTCGGATTAAACTCTCATAGAGAGTGACTTCCGCTTTGGCAAGGGAGAATCCGGCGAACTAGCATCATCTGGATTACATCGACAAGTTTGACATCTTTGTCCACCATGCTTTGAATGCACGTCTGCAGCGCTGTCAGCTCGTCTGGAGAACGCCAGTTCGGGCTCTTCTCGACCCAGGAGGTGAGTCGCATGGGAGCGCCGGAGTTGAATTCGCCAGCTGCGGCCCAGGTGGCGCCGCGGGGTTCTGTGATTTAGAAACAATGTTTCTGCCATTCTTTTATAGTCTACACGAAAGTGCCTTTTGGCTAGGAGACATTGGCCAGCTTGCTCACTATGGCGCCTCCGCACTCCGCGTGCTGGCCATCCACCACCTTCGGCTTACGTTGAAGACCTTGAGCCACAACCCGAAGTGGGGTTGGATGCGGAGGAAGGCCTCACACACGACGATGAACGCCGAGATGTTGAGGAAGGAGTTCGGGGATAGATCATGGAAATCTAGCCCGTAATAGAACATAAGCCCGCGGACGAAGAGGTGGAGTGGAAACCCTAGCCCGCGGAAGAAATGAGGGATGAATACTACCCTCTCGCTGGGCCTTGGTGTGGGGACGATTTGCCCCTGGGCTGGAAGACGGTGGGCGCTTTCCTTCGCCAGGTAGCCGGCCGCCCGAAGCTCGGCGATGTCCTCCTCCTTGACGGAGGAGGCTATCCACTTGCCTTGACCTCCGGATCCGGACATGGTTGAGTGCTTGCTCGAGTGGGAAAAATATGAGAACTTGGGTGCTGGAGCTCAAGAGTGGAAGGGCTGAGGGAGAGAGAAGGCGTGGGAGAAGAAAGGGGATTCTTATCTCATTATAAGGGCATTGAATATTGAACGCCTCCCCACTCGCCTCAAAACTCGCCTACTCCCAAGGGTTGTGTAGACGGGACGGTTGTGTTACCCACGCCCGCATTGATGAAAATCCCGCAATAAGGGAACACGATCTCTGCTTCGACAAGACGTAGCAATGGCAACCGCATCTCGAAACTTGGAGCGGCATACGAAGAAAGGTTCGAAATTATGACCGGGCAGACGTGATGTCATGCTGTAAAAAGTTGTCAGCAGATTGGACACGTGGATTATTATATTCTCTCTGCGGTTGCGTGTCATGTGTGTGTTACAGGTCCGGACATGATCAATACGTCCGAAGACTATCTTGGAGTTCGGAAGGAGGAACCCGCCTTGCAATGCCGAAGACAGATCTACGCGCCGGATACCTTGTCATTGAAGCCAGGTTCAGGGGCTACTGAGGGAGTCCTGGACTAAGGGGTCCTCGGGCGTCCGGCCTATTAGCCATGGGCCGGACTGATGGGCTGTGAAGAACATGAAGACCGAAGGCTACCCCATGTCCGGATGGGACTCTCCTTGGCGTGGAGGGCAAGCTTGGAGATCAAACATGTAGATTCCTTTCTTTGTAACCGACCTTGTGTAACCCTAGATCCTCCCGGTGTCTATATAAACCGGAGGACTTAGTCCAGAGAGGAGATATTCATTACCATAGCCATACAAGCTAGGCATCTAGGGTTTAGCCATTACGATCTCGAGGTAGATCAACTCTCGTAATACTCATATTCATCAATATCAATCAAGCAGGACGTAGGGTATTACCTCCATAGAGAGGGCACGAACCTGCGCAAACATCGTGTCCCCTATCTCATGTTACCATCGACCTTAGACGCACAGTTCGGGACCCCCTACCCAAGATCCGCCGGTTTTGACACCGACACCCCCCCAGGGAAAGATTGGGCCTACATGGGCCATAGGGAAGAGGGGAGGCAGCCCACAAGGGGCAGTCGCTACCCCTCCCTATAGGGAGTCCAAATTGGACTAGCGAGGGGGGCGTGACTCCCCTTTCCTTCTCCTCTTCCTCTCCTTTCCCTCTTTCCCCTTCTCCTCCTAGTAGGACTAGGAAAGGAGGAATCCTACTCCTACTAGGAGGAGGATTCCTCCTCCCTTGGCGCGCCCCTAGGGTCGGCCAGCCTCCCCCTTGCTCCTTTATATACGAGGGCAGGGGGCACCCTAGAACACACAAGTAGATTTCTTTCAGCCGTGTGCGGTGCCCCCTCCACCATAATCCACCTTGGTCATATCGTCGTAGTGCTTAGGTGAAGCCCAGCGCCGGTAGCTTCATCATGACCATCATCACGCTGTCATGCTGACGAAGCTCTCCCTCGACACACAGCTGGATCAAGAGTTCGCGGGACGTCAACGAGCTGAACGTGTGCAAATCGCGGAGATGTCGTACTTTCAGTGCTAGGATCGGTTGGATCGTGAAGACGTTCTGTAGGATCGAAAGTATGTCTAGAGGGGGGGGTCATTAGACTACTTGACCAAATAAAAATCTAGACTTTTCCCAATTTTAGGTCTTGGCAGATTCTAGCAACTTAGCACTAGTCAAGCAATCAACTTACACATGCAAGTCTATGAGTATAGCAGCGGAATGTAAAACATTGCACATGAAGGTAAAGGGAGGAATTTGGAGGGAGCAAACGCAATGTAGACAGGGAGATTTTTGGCATGGTTCTGATAGGTGGTGCTATCGTACATCCACATTGATGGAGACTTCAACCCATGAAGGGCAACGGTTGCGCGAGTCCACGGAGGGCTCCACCCATGAAGGGTCCACGAAGAAGCAACCTTGTCTATCCCACCATGGCCATCGCCCACGAAGGACTTGCCTCACTAGGGTAGATCTTCATGAACTAGGCGATCTCCTTGCCCGTACAAACTTCTTGGTTCAACTCCACAATCTTGACGGAGGCTCCCAAGTGACACCTAACCAATCTAGGAGACACCACTCTCCAAAAGGTAATAGATGGTGTGTTGATGATGAACTCCTTGCTCTTGTGCTTCAAATGATAGTCTCCCCAACACTCAACTCTCTCTCTCACAGATTTGGATTTGGTGGAAAGATGATTTGAGTGGAAAGCAACTTGGAGAAGGCTAGAGATCAAGATTCATATGGTAGGAATGGAATATCTTGACCTCAACACATGAGTAGGTGGTTCTCTCTCAGAAAATGTATGATGGAAGTGTAGGCATATTCTGATGGCTCTCCTCATGAATGAAGAGTGGGTGGAGGGGTATTTATAGCCTCCACACAAAATCTAACCGTTGCACACAAATCACCAAACTCGGTGGGACCGAATTATGAAACTCGGTTGGACCGATTTAGTTCAAAATATGAACGTTAGGATTTTCGGTGGGACCGACATGTCAACTCAGTGAGACCGATTTCATTAGGGTTAGGGCATAACATAATCTCGGTGAGACCGATTACACAGACTCAGTGAGACCGACTTTGGTAATAAGCTAACCAGAGAGTTGGTCAGGCAAACTCGGTGGGACCGATTCGCTCATCTCGGTGAGACCGAAATGTTACAAAGGGGAAACAGAGAGTTTGCATTGAGAACTCGGTGGGACCGATCGCTCATTTCGGTTGGACCGAAATGTTATGAAGGGAGACAGAGAGATTACAATTCCATCTTGGTGAGACCGAGATCCCTATCGGTGAGACCGAAAAGACTAGGGTTTTGTGGCAGTGGCTATGTCAACTGAACTCGGTGGCGCCAGATAGAAAGTTTCGGTGGGGCCGAGTTTGACTTTTGGTTTGGGACATATGTGGATATGAGAAAGTGGTTGAGGGTTTTGGAGCATATCACTAAGCATTTTGAGCAAGTAACCCATTAAGCAACACCTCATCCCCTTTTAATAGTATTGGCTTTTCCTATGGGCTCAATGTGATCTTGGACCACTAAAATGTAAAATGTAGAGTCTTGAGCTTTAGATCTTGAGCCAATCTTTTGTCCTTAGCATTTTGAGGGGTCCACATTTCTAATCCATGCCATGCCAATCATTGAGCTTTCCTGAAATATTTATCTTGAAATAGTATTAGCTCAATAAGCTATATGTTGTTAGGAATTACCAAAACCACCCAGGGATAGTTGCACTTTCAATCTCCCCCTTTTTGGTAATTGATGACAACATATGGATCAAAGCTTCGACAAATGATTATAAGATTGAAATACATCGTCGCTTTGAGAAGTATGTGATAAGCAAGAGCTCCCCCTAAATTTGTGTATTATTTAAAATTTGATTTTGAATGCAAATGCACAATTGATTAGGATCATGGGTCACTCTTACATGTCACATACATCTTGGTGGAGCACTCAAAATGATGGAAATTAAAAGCATGCACTCATCACCAAGCAAAGTGAATGATCATATATGGGATATAATAGATAATAGCATCCAAGAAAGCATTAAGGTATCATATGATCAATCACATGATCAAACAAGTATCTCACACAGACAAAGACATAGTGTATCAACCAAGCGCATAAAAAAGGTTCAACCAAAAACAAGAGAGATAAAAGGCAAAACACTCTCTCTCGAAGCCTATGATCTATACATATTTCTCCCTCTTTGGCAACAAGTTACCAAAAAGTTTGAAAATGCATCGTGCTATGCGTCTCTCAGGCTTGGTCTTCGGGAGGTGGTGTAGAGATAACTCCAAGGACGAAGGCATCTGTCGATGTAGTTGGAGATGCTGGAGTGGCTGCTGGAGGTGGCACTGATGTTGTAGCTGCTGGTGTAGATGATGTAGCTCTAGAATCAGGTACAGGCACTGCAGCAGACCTCTGACTCCTTGGTACTCGCTGAAAAGCATCAGTAGTTTCCTTCCCTCTCCTCTCTTCTGCTTCCTCCTGGAGCTGCTCAACTGTAGTTCGTATCTCAGTTACCTTGAGGTCAAGATCATAAAACTTTGATTCAACAATCCTCTCCAGGCTCTCCTGATTCTGAATCAGGGTGGCCAAGCCCTTCTCAATTCTCAGTGTAGCTTGAATCAGATAGCCCAATTGATCTTGTTTTGACTTGAGGTATACCTGAGATGCTTCTTCTGCACTTGGCATCCTTGCAGCTTTCTCTGCCTTAGCTTTGGCTCTCTTCTCTTGTGCTTGAGTTGATGATGGTTCATCCTCATTCATTACGACTTCATTATCTTCAAACTCTGGAAGCAAGGGTAAGTGCTCTTTGTCCAACAAGTATGTTCCTGTGCCCATCTTTGAGTTGATGAGCTCCTGGATATGTGGAGCATACCCATAGCTTCTCTTTTGATCAGCAGCTGTCCTCTTGATTGTCTCTACAATCAGGCTCATGACTTTAAACTTTTAAGGGACATCAAAGATTTGCAGCAAGTTGATGGAATGTCCTATGATCATCTTGGGATCTCCTGATTTGGGTAGCAATGTGTGCCTTAGGATGGTGTTGATGGTAGGCAGACCAGACAACAAGTAATGTACAGATCCAAGCTTGTGAGTCTCCAAAGCTTTATCAGGGATCTCTTTGTACATGTTTGCCATGGAGTTGTGGTCTTTCTTCTTCTTGGCATAAACATCCAAGTCATCCTCATGTTCCTCTGGGGCATTGATCAGCTTGGCCCATTCTTCAACGGTGGATTGGTACCTAGTACCTTCAGACATTCAAACTATCTTCCCATCTGGGTAAAAGTGAGTAGTGGAGTAAAACTGCATGATCAGCTCATCATTTCATTTTGTAAGCTTTTTTCCAACAAACTCATCTACTCCACATGCTTTGAAGCTGTCATATACTCCTGGGAAGTGATCTTCATTCTCCTTGATGTATTCCCAATCAACCCATCTCATGTCACAAACAATGGGCTTCTTGTCAAGCAAAATTGTCTCAAAAATTGTCTCATAGAAGTCTTGCTGTTCTTTGGTATGAAATCTGTAATCAACTGCAGTCCTTCTCCTCACAGCATAGGGATCAGACTGTCTCCACAATCTCAGTCCAGCATCTTTTCTGATGTGCATGTCTTCAGCCACTGGATGAGCATCATTGTGGTAGAGGATCTTGGGTTTCAATTTCCTCAAAACAAGAGACGCATCATCCTCTTCTTCAGCTTGAGGCACTGGGGCCTTGTTCTTCTCTTCTGCAGGAATACTTCTAGTTTTTCTCTTGGGCTTTGACTTCTGAGCTTGAGCTTTGGGAGCAGACTAGGGCTTTGATGTTGCAGCCCCTGACTTGATTGCATCTCCCATAAGCTTCTCAGCTTTGGGTGTTGGAGCATCCTCTTCCTCTTCCTCTTCTTCTGCGGCATCCTTAAACATGGATGATCTCCCTAGGACTCTGGTAGTGGTCTTCTTGACCCTCTCCTTTCTCTTCTTGCCTTCTCTAGCCTCTTTGGGTTCAAGAGTGAACTCCATAATTTCTTGAGTGGAGGCTCTGGCCTTAGACATAGGGATCCTTTTTGCTAGTGCCTTCTTGTTCAAGCCTAGCTTTGTTGTAGCAGCTGACCCATATTCCTTCTTCAAGACTTTCTTCTTTGAGGTGGCCTCATCCTCAACAGCCACATAATCTTCATCCTCAGAGTCCGAGGTTCTCTTCTTCCTTGCTCTAGTGGCTGCCTTGGGCAAGTTACTAGGTGTGCTTCTACTGCCCTCGTCATAGTTGCTTGAGGGATCTGAACCCTCACTCAATTGCACATGTTCTTCAGATCTGTTCTGACTGTCACTCTGGTCAGACATCTTGGCAATCACTGACAGAAAACCCTGTGAATAGATTTAGATGAGGTAAAGTGGATGATCATCACAAAGTGTAGAGTTTTTTCAAAATAGATAAGTCGAAAACTTAGTTTTAGTTCTCCACATAAAGCATTTTGGAGCTACCGATTTGATAAACTCGGTGATACTGAAGCAGCTTTTGGAACCTAAACTAGTGAACTCGGTCAGACCGAGTCACAGTTTGGTGGCACCGAGACTGCTAGGATTACAGAGAATCGAACTCGGTCACACCGATTTGCAATTCTCGGTCAGACCGAAAATGCATGTGCTATGGCCTAAGCCAAATTGGTGAGACCGATTTCTACAACTCGGTCAGTCCGAGATGAGTTCGGCGGAGACCTAACCCTAAATTTTCAAATCCAATCTAACCTAAAGGAAGTTTTTAGTGGATGGATTGTTTGCATACGTGGTCATGATCATGGCAAAGCAATGTGCTATGAATCAGAGTTAAGGAATTAGCACATGGAGTCGAACCCATACCCTAGTTCGGCAGAGGTTCGCTACAGCGGCAACGGCGGAGCAGATTTCCATTGACGGTGATGGAAACCAGCGGCGGGAGGTCGCTGGCGGCGGGGAGATGATTCGGAGACCTGAGGAGGCAGAGCAGGACAGACACGCGGGCTGAGGAGTTTGAAGAAATTTCCAAAATCTCACCCGTGGGTATATATATCCCGACCCTGTCGGTGTGACCGAGTGGAACAACTCAGTGGCACCGAGATGCAGAATCGCAAGCGGTTACTGCAAATCGGTGTGACCGAAAGGTTCAAATTGGTTGCACCGAGATGGAAAACCTAGATGAACTTAGTGAACTCGGTGTGACCGAAGTGGATGACTCGGTCATACCGAAATGCACAAAGAGATTTTGGAAGTTTAAGTCTATGACGAATCAGGGACTCTGAGTGCTCCTCACACGGAGTGGTTCGAATCTGACTTGATCAAACTTTGTGATGTAGCATGAATAGAGTCTGAGACAAGGAAAGCATAGATAGCTAGAGGGGGTTCTTAGGCATTCTTGTTGTCGTGGTTTTGTCACGGCAGATGTCCTCGTGAAAGGACTTAGTCATGGAGCCATCGCTACGGGTTAGCTTAAAGGGGTTAAACCGGACAAGGGACATGATAGTTTTTATACTAGTTCGGCCCCTTCGATGAAGGTAAAAGCCTGCGTCTAGTTGTGGTGGAATTGCAGGGGTTTCGATGACCAGGGAGCGAATCCGCTTTGCCTGGCTCTCGAGTTGTTGTCTGTTGTCCCTAAACCGCCGCCGGGTCGTCCCTTTATATACATAGGTTGACGCCCGCCGGTTTACAGAGTCCCGAGGCCGGATCATAAACGTGTCCCGCTCGGTCTCTATTCCTTCTAACTTACAATACAAGTTACATATTCATGCCGGTTCATGTCTACAGGCCTTAACCGGCCTTTGGGCCTTGGGTCTTCCTGAAGCGCCACCATCCTTGTCTTCATGGGCCTTTGAATAAAGCAACCATCATTGGATAATCCGGCCTCTCCTACCCGGTTTACGCCCGGTGGTAATATCCCCAACACTTGTCCATCCACTTGGCAAAAGAGAAAAACGCCAAACAATCAAAACAACAAGTGGATGTCCTCGAATGAGTAAAATATGCAACCAACATGCTCACACAATAAAATGGCAAATGAAATGTGTGGCAAAGCATGCACAAACACTCTAGCATCTATCAAGCAATTGGCGATAACTAGGTCATCTATATATGAGTATATTGACTGAGGAGTCAAATGAGAACATTTGATCGTAGGTCATACTCATCGTTTAAGCACAAGTGGGGTTGCCACTTTTACATAAAGCATTATTGTGTTCACACCATTAGAGTTGCTTTAGCTCAATTGATTAGAGTAAAGCTCCCCCTAGATGTGATATCCCCCCTAAGAGGGATGAACTAACCTTGGGTTTTGTCGATGACGACTTCATGTAGGTGTTGAAGATGTAGATGCTCAATGTTGATGTAGGTCATTTGGAGCAATCCATTGGAGTGAGTTGCACTTTCAATACCTACATGGGTTAGTCCCACAAGGAACAAACAAGGATATCCATAGACATAGAGTGATGTTCACATAAGATGATGTCCATGAAAGCATTAGGTTACTTTGTCCCTTGTCTTACTAACAAGAGGGTTTGTGACTCCTTGAACTAGTGCAAGATATGGAAGTTGTTTGCACATGTCCTTGCCAAAAGATATGAGTGAAGTATGTTGGCGGAGTCACCCTCAAGAACTCTCTAGTTTTTTTCTTCAGGATCCACACCATTTTGATGGGAATCCTTGGAGTTGTAGTCGTACTTGATGAAGTGGAAATTGATGTAGTCTTGGGAACCCACTTGACCAAGGCCTTGGGAGCTTCTTCAAATGCATCAATCTCCTCTTGAAGCTTGTCCTTGCCTTTTTGCTTGTGGTCTTGTGATGGAAGATCATCTTGAGCTTGTGTTCCTTAGAAAGAAGTAGGATCATACTTCTCTTGTTGAGGAACAAACTTCGTCTTGAGGTATTGATCTTCTTCCCACTCAACTCCATTGGCATTGAACCTTCGTTCAAAACCAATTCCTTGATTCTTCCGGTGTCTTCCTTGCTTGCGTACAATTTCCTCAAATTGCTTACTTCCGGCAAGGCTCTTGTAAACACATTTCTCTATAATTCCCTTCAATAAGCTATTTTCTTGCTCAAGTGTAACTTGGCTAAGAGAATCATTAGTGGAATCAATAGAACTACTAGAAGCAACAACATTGGATTTAGCATGATTATTGTTACTATAGAAGAAGAATCTTTCTTACTCTTGTTGCTAGATTTAACTTGTGGCATGTAAGTAGACAAGAGTAAATGCTTGGCAATGTAAGAAGAACTTTTGTTGCGAAGATCATCATTGATCGCTTTTAAGAACCCATGCTCTTGCTCAAGATTGAGCTTTTCAAAACGTAACTTTTCATGAGTCTTTAAAAGCTCTCGATGATTTTCCAAGGTAGTTTCATGAGGTAACTTTAGAGTGTTTAGTTCTTTAGTTAGATGCTCAATCTCCTTCGTATCATCGTCATTCGTTTTATCTTGATTAGCATGATTAATAGCAAGTTCATCATAGTTTTCATCACTAGAATTGTCAACAAGTAAATCATCATCACCTAGCAAATCATCTTCATCACTATTGAAATCAACATACTCAGGGTGTGATACCTTTGGGCCTTTAGCCATGAAGCATCTTCCAATTCCTTCATTTGGTGACTCAAATATGTCGTAGGAGTTGGTTGACACAACTGCTAGACCGGCAACACCTTCATCTTGAGTATATTCGGAGTCGGAGTGATAACTTCTCTCGGAATGATTGTTGGAGTCGGAGCTGGATACCCATTCACCAACATGAGCTTGATGTCTTCGTTTTGTGTAGATCCTTGATGATTTGTCCTTCCTTTCCAAATCCTTGCTTCTCTGTGATGTTCTTCGTTCATAACGATCATCTCTACTTCTTCTCTCTCTTGGTGGTGATTCTTCTCTTCTACTTCTTCTTTTGGGAGAATCTTCTCTTCTTTTGTAGGGAGCCATACACTCATTGGAGTAGTGCCCGGGTCTTCCATAATTGTAGCAATTACGTTCACGACTCGAAGATCTTTTGTCATTGTAGGACCTTGACTTGGAACTTCTCTCCTTGCTTCTACTCTTGTAGAACTTGTTGAAGTTCTTCACCATTAGGCTCAATTCTTCATTGAAGGCTTGTTTCTCACTTGATGATGTGGGAGCATCACATGAGGCTTTGTAAGCACCACTTGACTTGTTGTGAAGCTCTTCCTTATCCTTAAGTGACATCTCATGAGCAACAATTCTTCCAATGACTTTCGTTGGCTTGAGATCTTTGTAATTGGGCATCATTTGGATCAACGTGCACACGGTATCATATTTTCCATCCAGGGCTCTTAGGATCTTCTTGATGATGAATCTATCGGTCATCTCTTCACTTCCTAAGCCGGTAATCTCATTTGTGATGAGAGCAAGACTAGAGTACATTTCAGCGACACCTTCACCATCCTTCATTTTGAACTTGTCAAGTTGACTTTGAAGCACATACAATTTGGATTCCTTGACGGAGTCGGTACCTTCGTGCGTATCAATCAAAGTATCCCAAATTTGCTTTGCATTCTCAAGACAGTTGATTTTGTTGAATTCTTCGGGGCACAATCCGTTGAAGATAATATCACAAGTTTGAGCATTGTATTGCAGCATCTTCAACTCTTCCACGGTAGCTTCACAGTTTGGTTCTCTCCCATCAAAGAATTCACCTTGCAAGCCAATACACACAATAGCCCAAACGGCGGGGTTATGTCCAAGAATATGCATTTTTCATCTTATGCTTCCAACTAGCAAAATTAGTACCATCAAAGTAAGGACCTCTATGGTGGTAATTTCCATCGCTAGACACCATACTCTCCTAGGTTGTGAAACCAAGGCTATGATCACCAAAAGCTATGGAAATCAAGGTAAATGGAGACCAAAACTATGTCTAGAGGGGGGGTTATTAGACTACTTGACCAAATAAAAATCTAGCCTTTTCCCAATTTTAGGTCTTGGCAGATTCTAGCAACTTAGCACTAGTCAAGCAATCAACCTACACATGCAAGTCTAAGAGTATAGCAGCAGAATGTAAAACATTGCACATGAAGGTAAAGGGAGGAGTTTGGAGGAAGCAAACGCAATGTAGACACGGAGATTTTTGGCGTGGTTCTGATAGGTGGTGCTATCGTACATCCACGTTGATGGAGACTTCAACGCACGAAGGGTAACGGTTGCGCGAGTCCACGGAGGGCTCCACCCATGAAGGGTCCACGAAGAAGTAACCTTGTCTATCCCACCATGGCCATCGCCCACGAAGGACTTGCCTCACTAGGGTAGATCTTCACGAAGTAGGTGATCTCCTTGCCCGTGCAAACTTCTTGGTTCAACTCCACAATCTTGACGGAGGCTCCCAAGTGACACCTAACCAATCTAGGAGACACCACTCTCCAAAAGGTAATAGATGGTGTGTTGATGATGAACTCCTTGCTCTTGTGCTTCAAATGATAGTCTCCCCAACACTCAAATCTCTCTCGCGCGGATTTGGATTTGGTGAAAATATGATTTGAGTGGAAAGCAACTTGGAGAAGGCTAGAGATCAAGATTCATATGGTAGGAATGGAATATCTTGACCTCAACACATGAGTAGGTGGTTCTCTCTCAAAAAAATGTATGATGGAAGTGTAGGCATGTTCTGATGGCTCTCCTCACGAATAAAGAGTGGGTGGAGGGGTATTTATAGCCTCCACACAAAATCTAATCGTTACACACAAATCACCAAACTCGGTGGGACCGAATAATGAAACTTGGTTGGACCGATTTAGTTCAAAATGTGAATGTTAGGATTTTCGGTGGGACCGGCATGTCAACTCGGTGAGACCGATTTCATCAGGGTTAGGGCATAACGTAATCTCGGTGAGACCGATTACACAGACTCAATGAGACCGACTTTGGTAATAAGCTAACCAGAGAGTTGGTCAGGCAAACTTGGTGGGACCGATTTGCTCATCTCGGTGAGACCAAAACATTACGAAGGGGAAACCGAGAGTTTGCATTGCGAACTCGGTGGGACCGATCGCTCATTTCGGTTGGACCGAAATGTTACGAAGGGGAACAGAGAGTTTACAATCCCATCTCGGTGAGACCGAAAAGACTAGGGTTTTGTGGCAGTGGCTATGTCAACTGAACTCGGTGGCGCCGGATAGAAAGTTTCAGTGGGGCCGAGTTTGACTTTTGGTTTGGGACATATGTGGATATGAGAAAGTGGTTGAGGGTTTTGGAGCATATCACTAAGCATTTTGAGCAAGTAACCCATTAAGCAACACCTCATCCCCTTTTAATAGTATTGGTTTTTCCTATGGACTCAATGTGATCTTGGATCACTAAAAGGTAAAATGTAGAGTCTTGAGCTTTAGAGCTTGAGCCAATCTTTTGTCCTTAGCATTTTGAGGGGTCCACATTTCTAATCCATGCCATGCCAATCATTGAGCTTTCCTGAAATATTTATCTTGAAATAGTATTAGCTGAATGAGCTATATGTTGTTAGGAATTACCAAAACCACCCAGGGATAGTTGCACTTTCACGTCCGACTACATCAACCGCGTTGTCATAACGCCTTCGCTTACGGTCTACGAGGGTACGTGGACAACACTCTTCCCTCTCGTTGCTATGCATCACCATGATAGATCTTGCATGTGTGTAGGATTTTTTTTTGAAATTACTGCGTTCCCCAACAGGTGCAGTGCAGGTTGTTCCATGTTGGAACATGGATATGTTAAGATATCACAATATCTTTTATTTAATTAATGCATCTATATACTTGGTAAAGGGTGGAAGGCTTGGCCTTTTGCTTGGTGTTTTGTTCCACTCTTGCCGCCTTAGTTTCCATCATACCGGTGTTATGTTCCTTGAATTTTGCGTTCCTAACACGATCAGGGTGTTATGAGCCCCCCTTGTATGTTCGCCTAAAGTAAAGCTTTCCCGAGGAGATCCAACATTGGTTTTACCATTTGCCTAATAACAACTAAAATTGTGCATAGGGAGTAATTAACCCGTGGACTCTTAATCAACCCTCGGCCCAGTGCTCGACATGAGTGTTGGTCCACCTACCTAGCAGTCGGCGGTGCCGCTCTTTGGCTATCGTCCACTTCGCATAGACGGATGAGTCCGTAGATAGAGAGCGCACAGCTCTAGACACGGATCTAACTCACTGGGAGATCTCCTTGGGTGTAACATCTACAATGCAGCTATATCTCCCACGTGTCGGGGAACGACTTAGAGGCATAGTCGCATGGTAGGCTTGTCGCAAGAGGGGTAATCTTCACACATGTCATGTACTAAATAAGAAAGGGATAAAGAGTTGGCTTACAATCGCGACTTCACACAATACATAAATAATTCATACATCATCCAAAGTACAATCAAAGGTCCGACTACGGAACCAAAATAAAGGAAGACAACCCCAAATGCTAGATCCCTGATCATCCCAAAAGGGCTCCGCTACTGATCAAAAGGAAACAAAACAAAACAATGACCAAGATCTTCATTGAGCTCCCGCTTGAGCTCGGTTGCGTCACCTGCACTGGTATCATCGGCACCTGCAACTGTTTGGAAGTATCTGTGAGTCATGAGGACTCGGCAATCTCACACCTGCGAGATCAAGACTATTTAATATTATGGGTAGGATAAGGTAGTGAGGTGGAGCTGCAGCAAGCACTAAGCATATATAGTGACTAACATACGCAAATAAGAGCGAGAAGAGAAGCAATGCAACGGTCGTGAAGCTAGAAGTGATCAAGAAGTGATCCTGAAACTACTTACGTTCAAGCATAACACAAGACTGTGTTCACTTTCCGGACTCCGCCGAAAAGAGACCATCATGGCTACACACGCGGTTGATTCATTTTAATTAAGTCAAGTATCAAGTTCTCTACAACCGGACATTAACAAATTCCCATCTGCCACATAACCACGGGCACGGCTTTCGAAAGTTTAAACCCTGCAGGGGTGTCCCAACTTAACCCATCACAAGCTCTCATGGTCAACGGAGGATATTCCTTCTCCCAGGAAGACCCGATCAGTCTCGGAATCCCGGTTATAAGACATTTCGACAATGGTAAAACAAGACCAGCAAAGCCGCCCGAATGTGCCGACAAATTCCGATAGGAGCTGCACATATCTCGTTCTCAGGGCACACAGGACTGCCCAAACTTTCGGTAGGCCAGTCCAGAGTTGCCCCTGGTAGCCACCGGCGGTTGACAGGTTGGACCAACACTCAGAGGAGCACTGGCCCGGGGGTTTAAAATAAAGATGACCCTTGAGTCTGCAGAACCCAAGGGAAAAAGGCTTAGGTGGCAAATGTTAAAACCAAGGTTGGGCCTTGCTGAGGAGTTTTATTCAAGGCGAACTGTCAAGGGGTTGCCATAACACCCAACTGCGTAAGGAACGCAAAATCAAGGAACATAACACCGGTATGACGGAAAACTAGGGGCGGCAAGAGTGGAACAAAACACCAAGCATACGGCCGAGCCTTCCACCCTTTACCAAGTATATAGATGCATTAATTAAATAAGAGGTAATATGATATCCCAACAATATCCATGTTCCAACATGGAACAAACTTCATCTTCACCTGCAACTAACAACGCTATAAGAGGGGCTGAGCAAAAGCGGTAACATAGCCAAACAATGGTTTGCTAGGAAGGTGGGTTAGAGGCTTGACATGGCAATATGGGAAGCATGATATAACAAGTGGTAGGTAGCGTGACATAGCGATAGAGCGAACAACTAGCAAGCAAAGATAGAAGTGATTTCGAGGGTATGGTCATCTTGCCTGAGATCCCGCAAGGAAGAAGAACGAGTCCATGAAGACAAACGGACGTAGTCGAACGAATCCTCACAACTCTGGAACAAAACTAAAGCTAATGAGAGAAGCAAAACGAAAAGAAGCAATCAACATAGTAAACCAACAAGCATAAACATGGCATGATGCACAAACAAGAATGATGCATGTCCAGTTTAAAGAGGCATGGCATGGCAAAGTGCACAAACAATACTACAAATTAAGTGGAGCTCAATATGCAACGAGTTGCATATTGACGAAACACCACATACATTTGTTTAGTTCTCTCTCGTTACGTACTCAACAATATTAAATGTTGTTTAAACATGGCAAGAGGGTGAAGCATGAGTAAAAAAACACAGTTAGGCATTTTAAATGAGGCCAGAAATATCAAACAACAATTCCGGTAAATCCCCATGTGCATTTAGCAATTTAATGCAAACAACAATTTAAAACATTCTTGGTGTTATTATCATGATGCGGATGACATGTGAAAGTTATGCAAATTTATGAAAAGGTTGACATGAACATGATATGAAGCATTTATCATCGTGACAGAAACGAAAGGGGTGCCACGGCAACGACAACGGAAATGGTGCCACGGCAACATTCCGGTTCCGGTAACTCGATTGAGATGCCGGTGCAAAAGAAAGTGTGACAGGAGCGTGTCATGCGATGAACGGTGGGGTGATCCCGGATTCCGGGTTCCCATGAGTCGATGGCATGGAAGCGAGAGACACTACAGACACGGTGCAAACAAAGGGTGCACCTCATACAACACAAGCAATCGTTATCGGACGGTCGTCTCGGGGTTATACCTTCGAAGCGTGCGTTTTCAAAGCGTATCGAGTTCATCAAGGGAAATAGTCGTTCACGGGTCGTTGTGGGAAGTAGTCGTTCTCGTGGCGACGGTAGTCATTCATGTTCATAGTTGTACACACTCCGTATGTGTTCGGGGTCACAACAAGGAACTTGACGTCCATGGGGTCTTCGAGGGTCGACGGTAGTGGTACTCGGTCGTTTCGAAGAGGTACTTGGGGTCTTCGAACTTGCCGGCCTCGTCAGCTTGAAGGGGTACTTGGCATTTCTGCTACCCGGGTCGTCGGCGATGGTAGTTGTTCTATGCATCGGGCGTCAAGGTACTTGTCGTTCTTAGCGATTTCGAAGACGAAGGTGGTGGTACACGTTACGTAGATGTTCAGGTTGTCGGTAAAGGTACTTCCTAACATCCACAGGATCAGTAGTTGTACATGGTCTTCGCGTTGTAGTTTGACTTGGCAATTCCAAAACGTTCATCGGAGCGGGAACTTGGCCAAAACCCCGGAAGGCGCTACTCGTTCGTTTGATAGGGGGAAAACAGCGGCAGCAGCAGGCATCGCAGTCAACGGGCGCGGTTGCCTGCGGACGACGGGGATGGCCGGAGATGCAGCAGCAGAAGCAAAACAGCAGCAGCAGCGAAGAAGCCGGCGGCGACTGGAGCAGATCGGGCGCGGGGAAGGGGCGGCGCCATGGACGGACTCCTCGGGTGGCTGAAGGCACCAGCGAGCGCGGGGCGATGCACGGAGCAGCAACAGGTCCAGGAACTTGACAGCGCGTGAGGGAGAGGGCGAGGCCGGCGCTGGTCGACGCTGCGGCGCAGCTCGACGGCGGCAAGGCGAGGGGCGACCAACGGGGCTCCGGCCTGGCTTGCTTCTCCGGCGAGGGCGGCGATGGAGGAGTTCGGACGACGGGGCCAGATCGGCCGGCGAGGCGCCATGGGATGTCGAGGTGGCGGAGGTCGCGGGATCGGGCGTCGGGCTTGAGGTGCAGGAGGAGCCCGGGTGGCGGCGAGGCGGCAGCAGAGGCGCGACGAGGTGCAGGTGGGAGAGGCGCTCGGCGGGTCAAGGTAGTGGTCGCCGACGGCGGCAGGACGGCGTGGGGCTGCAAGGGCATGGGGAGGCAGCGGCGGCTGCGCTATGCAGCGGAGCGAGGCACGGGCTCCTGGCGTGATGTCGTCGGTAGAAGGACGAGGGAAGGAAAGGCGGCGAGCGGGAGGGAGAGATCGAGGGAGATGGGGATCGGGGTGGTTGAGGCTAGGGTTCGGGAGCCCGACTGGGCCTAGAGGGCTAGGGAGGCCGGCGGCTGGGCCTTGGGCCAATTAGATGGGGAGGGGAAAAAGGCCAGGAGGCCTGCTCGGCTGAACTCCTCTCTCTCTTAAGTCTTTTTAAAAAACCTTTTTAGAAATCAGAAAACCGCAAAGAAAGAAAGAAGAGAAAAGAAAGGATTAGAGGAAGGATTTGGGCACGCGGATTATTTTCCCGGACTCACTAAAATGTGCTTGCTCCGAGAAAATAGGAATGGCCAGTATTACAAAGTTTAAATTCAAACTCATTTGAATTTAATCGAATGGTTTGAACTAGGACTAGGGTTTTGAAGTGCCAAAAATGATGAGGATTTTTGAAGGAACCTCGATAAAAGTGATAAGAATTGTGGACAAGATTTGAAGGTCAAACTCGAAGTGGAATAGGCATGGGAATTGTTTTTGCATGTGTGTTATGGTTAATTCCAAAAGAATGGAATATTTATAATAGCTCCATAATTATTAGGAGGCTATGTTATAAAGAGAATCATCATGTGAATTCCCTTGGTTTAAATGGACCGAAGATCCATGCAATTTATTTAGTTGAGTTTTTGTTAGTTTGAGAAAATGATGGTATGAAGACATGATGCAATGCAAATGATGCAAAGATGAATGCAACGAACCAAACAAAACACATGACGAAACTCGAAATCCCTGGAAGGCATCTGGAGCACCGGTCTTGGGGCGTCACATTGGGATAGTTTTCCTTTCTTCGAAGAGCTTGTGCACCGGGATTCCGAGAATACTCGGGGTGTCCCGCGATGGAGGATTGTCTCCGCCGATCGTGAGCTTGTCATGGGCTAAGTTGGGACACCCCTGCAGGGTTTTAAACTTTCGAGAGCCGTGCCCGCGGTTATGTGGCAGATGGGAATTTGCTAATATCCGATTGTAGAAAACTTGACACTTGACTTAATTAAAAGACACCAACCGCGTGTGTAATCGTGATGGTCTCTTTCCGATGAGGTTCGGGAAGTGAACACGGTGGGGTTATGTATGAACGTAAGTAGTTCAGGATCACTTCTTGATCACTTCTAGTTTCGCGACCGTTGAGTAGTTTCTCTTCTTACTCTTGTACTCGTATGTTAGCCACCATATTCGCTTAGCGCTTGCTGCATCTCCACCCCATAAACACATCCTACCCATAAGCTTAAATAGTCTTGATCTTGCGGGTTTCGAGATTGCTGAGTCCTCGTGACTCACAGATACTATCAAAACAGTTGCAGGTGTCGATGATACCAGTGCAGGTGATGCTACCGAACTCAAGTGGAAGTTCGACGAGGACCTTGGTCATTACTATGTTTCGTTTCCTGATGATCAGTAGTGGCACCCGGTTGGGACTATCGGGGATCTAGCATTTGGGGTTATCTTCTTTTCATTTGGATTTGTCTGTAGTCGGACTATGTGTGTACTCTGAATGATGTATGAATTATTTGATCATTGTGTGACGTGGCGATTGTAAGCCAACTATTTATCCTTTCCTTATTCATTACATGGGGTTGTGTGAAGATGACCCTTCTTGCGACAAAACCAAAATGCAGTTATGCTTCTAAGTCATGTCCCGACACGTGGGAGATATAGCCGCATTTTGGGCGTTACTCTGAGTCTCAGTCGATAAGACATAATCAAGTCTCAATCGAGCGACATAACATGTAAGAAAGATTAAAAAACTATTTTTTGCATGAATCCCGTTGTAAATTTTCACCTTGAAAATGATACAACTACTATTCAAGGCATGCAGCAGGACCATTCATCCAAAAGGAAAAGGTATGCGGCAGGAAACTATTTTTCATCTTGCATGGTGGTCTGATATTGGTTTCTGGCTCTTTGAATAACATGTAGTAGTATGTCAACATAACAAACGTTATTGCTTTCATGATCCACAATTTAAAGTTGGACCTTGAGGATGTTCTCCACACAATAATATTAGCATATGATACTCTGAGGCCGAGAGAGAAGAGTCGTATGATTTGGACTCTTCGGCGAGTGGTGGTCAGTTTGGTTGCACTTGAGCCTCGCCTAACTGCATTGGGCCTAGGCGCTCTGGTGTTTGGTTCTGACGATGTCCCTTGATACTGCATTTATCTTGTCCCTATCCCCAAGCTCTAGTGCCTTCTTTTCCCTTTTTTTGGATTTTCCTTTGGTTTTCCCTGATTAACCGAGAATGTTGGGTTTTTTGGTCCGGTTTTTCTTATGAACTGGACCAGCTCTCTTCTTAATGAAATGCAGGAACCCCTGCCCTTGCATAAAGTTTCTAAAAAGAATGATCCACTGAACCTATCTGTGGAGATCACAGTTAGCTAACACAGAGTAGCTATGTGCATTCCTCATGGTGTTTCAGTTCCTGCTCTTGACAAAGGTACACCGAAGAAATTCAGCCAAATAAGCTGGGTAGTGCATTTATCATATTTTAATTGTGAAAGAGGGTCATCCTGTTAATCTTTGCAAGGCCCTAAAACATCTCCTTTCTTGTCATAAGCTGGGTGGAGATCTATATGATGTAAGTTTTTATGAAGTCGAATTTCTTTCTGGATATGAATTTGCAAACTAGCAGCTTGTTATCTGTAGAGTCTCATTATTAATCTGCTTGCAAATGCTAATGATCTCTGACTCTTGCTGACTGCCTTTGAGAACACTGGCACCCATCACTGAAGCACGAGGATTCGAGGGAAAGTCGGAATCAGAGCATTGTGCTATAGATACCTCTCCTGTTGCAACTTCTGGAAACTTGTCATAATTAGGACCAGCGGATGATCGGCTTCTTCTCCTCCGAAGAGCGTCTCTCATTGAGAACTTCTGCAAACTTGGCATCCCTATGGCAATCAAAGTATACAAAATCTGACTCCGTTATGCTATCAGCAGCAGAAGGATTATAATCCCGGATATTCAAATATTCCAAGAGTTCCCCAAGTTGGCTGCTATCTGCCCCAATATGATTCCCGGATGGTGGATGCACAATTTTGCTCAAAATAGGTTCACAGATAGAGCAACGTCCTGCATATTGATAAAAGGAGATTAGGACATGCATGAAGCAGGCCTAGCAATGACCTCAAATCTGTTATAATCGATTCGTTAAAGGAAATCAATCTAAATATTACATTCCGGTAAGTTCATAGAATGCATTTACCAAGGTATGGATGGTCCGGACTGTAATAAGGCAGCGGACAACAAAATGATGTTTTCGCTTCCTTCCGACTAGATTTACTGTAAACCTTGATGAATTGTGCACTAGATTCAACTCGGCGACTGTATCTAGTGCACGGTCGAGTAACCAGATTCACAGATGTGTTAGGTTTCGATCTAATTTGTTTGGCCCGAAAGCTCGACTGCCACACTTCAGCGAAGAAGAGCACACGCGCTGAAGAAACATCGTCATAATGCACCAAGAAATTGGCATGATAGAACTTTGGATGCCCGCGGTCCTGTTTCTTCACACCACATATGACATCTAGCCTCGGAACAGGTTCCTACAGCAATCAATTTGAGGTAAGTGGAGCATAGCAAGGTTATACTCCCTCCGTTCCATGATATAAGAGCGTTTTTTACCCTAGTGTAGTATAGAAAACGCTCTTATATTATGGGACGGAGGGAGTAGTTTGTAGAATCCAGATAAACAATCAAGAGATGGCATGTGCTCTTAAAGCAAGCACTTTGTTGCGACTTTTTTTCTTCTAAAAAGGATATTTGAACAAGGACCTGTGATAGTTAGACGAATGGAGATGAAATATGTTCCTGCAAGAAGCAATTCAAAGCTTTTTCTATGAATAGATTTGTCTGAGCTTAATCCAGATGAAATTAAAAGTCCAATCACACTTTTTCTAAGAATAGACTGTCCAAGCTTAATTGGGATGGAATATATAGCCCAACAAGCAATTCTAGAAGTTTTTCTAAGAATAAACCCTGTCGAAACTTAATTCAGATGACATACATTTCTGAAAGAACACCCCCTCCCCCGGTAACAATAGAATTTGTCCAAGCTACTACAAGAAGCAATAGAGAGTTGAGCTATAATTACCCAAGGATGCTGATTCGAGTAATCAAGCAGCAATTGTTCCAAGGCTTGACCAAGGAAGTTCTGCTTCTGCACGTATTCTCCCTTCCTTGATGCCAGGGTCATCCAGGCCGATGGGCATAGCCTAGGGTGATCATCTGATGGTGCAGTGGATGAGCTTTGATCCTCCATTATTTTGTACACTTGCTCCAGAGCTGCATCAGAAATGACATGGCCTTTCCCCATTGCTTCGTGGGTCAGCAGGCTGTCTTTAGGGACATTATCAGCCATGGACATAAGAAATGTTGCAAGCTCCAAATGTTTGGGGTGCCTTCCAGCTTGACCAGCAGAAACATAGGCATTATAGCACACCTCCTTCGTTGCCGTCTGTAAAACCTTAGATAGGTCACATTGCTTGTGGCAAAGGTATTCCACGGCCATGTGGTCCGAAAAACCGGTGGCTGTGCAGACCATGGCAACAAGGCTGTCGAGGGAGCGGGCCACCATGCGAAGCATAGATTGGGTGTCAAGAATGTCCGGCTCAGCCACAGCATCTATCTCCAGCAGAGGGCATGCACTGTCATACCATATGGCATTGAGAATTATGTTGGACACGGGGTCCATGGGGCCATAGCAATGCCCGGCAACCAGGATGCCGCGGAGATGCCGGTGGAGCGCGTCCTGCGGCAGCAGCGACACCGCCCTGATGTAGAGAGCGTGGATGGTGTCGGCGAGGCACACCTTCAGATACCTGGTGTGCGCTCAGTCACACTGGCATGCAGTGGTGGAAGGTTCCCTTCCCATGGGTGGAGGGCTGTGCTTGCCAATGGTGGTGGCAGCAGCATCCAGACAGTCGAGCAACATCTGCTTCATCTCGTCCGGAGTCCGCAGGTCGCAGATGCTAGACACATGTCCATCACGGCGGCGCGAGACGACTACCTCGGCGACGTGGTTTTCGCCGACGGGGCAGAAGAAGCGGGCAGGTCGCTCACCAGCTTCTAGCGCCTGCCCTCCTGCTGCTTCTAGTCCAAACAAGCTCCTCCCGATCTCCATGTCAGCCGGATGAGGGCTGCGCCGGAAGGCGACTTTGACGGCAGGGGAGGCCGCGTGGTGCTGCAGCCGAAGGAAACTGAGGATGCCGTCGACGTCGCCGACGCTGAGGGGCCGGCCCTTCTAGAGCACAGCAGCGAGAGGCGTGCGATCGTGGTCTCTCAAGGGGACGAGCAGCTTTGCGAGCCGCACCAGGTCGTCCGGCACGGGGTGCCCTGCCACGGCCGCGGCGACCTTGAGGGCGAACTGGGTCCTGCCGCAGCGGAGGTCGGGGGCGCCGGTGGTGTGACGGTCCTCGGGGCCGAACTGCTGGTTCTCGCCGAGCTGGACGGCGACGGCGAGGTCGGCGCCGCCCAGGCGGAGGTAGCGCATGGCCTGCCCCTCGGACAGATACCGGAAGTAGATCCGCATGAACGCAAGGAGGCCGTCGTAGGAACGAAAAGCTAGAAAAACCGGGGGCTGGGGCTGGGTGGGCGGCGCCTCCCCCTCCTCCTTCCTCTTGCCGCCGGCCTGCGCCGCGGAAGGTCGCTTCCCCTTGACGTTCCCGCTGCACCTGCGACGGCACAGGAGGTTGAGGGCGTTGAGAATGATGTTGGACACCGGATCGAGGAGGCCGATGCAGTGGCCGCCGCGCTCCACGCACGGCAGAACCTCCGGCATGTCGGCGATGGGGAGCCTTCCCAGCGCCTCCTCGTAGAAGCGCATTATGTCCATCTGCATCGGCCGCCCCAACTCGGCGCGGATCGACGCCTGCCCCTCGCCGCCGGCGTCGTGGAAGCAGGACAGCCGCAGCCTCTCGGGGAGCTCCTCGTTGATTGTGAGAGACATGGGGTCGGAAGTGATTGTACTCGACGTCTGGTGCGTCGGCGGCGAATCCACCGTCGGATCGCCGCGAGGTTCGCCCATTTTTCGCCCGATGGAGGGTTCGACTGCGGCGGCGGCGGCGGGTAGGGTGGTGGTCCGGCGGGGAAGGTCAGAATGCCGAACGGATCGGGGGGTGTGATCAACCGATCAGGTGACATAGCGCCTCCCTCCCGGAGCGCGGCGGTTTAGTGTCCAATGCAAGTTCCCAAAATCACATTGAAAACACTCAAAAATCGCATTTCAAAGTTCCACAGAAATCGTAAAAGAAAAGAAAAACCACGCTGACATATTGATGTGTACTGCACGTGTGTAGTTTTCAGGAGAAAATACATTGATTCACGAGCTACACAAAAAAGTGAAAATCATTGTTTATAACTAATGAACAGTGAACATACTGTTTACTACTGTATTTTCTTGTCACTCCTCTGTAGCTCACGTGTCAATGTGTTTTCTCATCGAAATTTGCACACATACAATACACACAAAAAAAGTGAGAAAAATGATTTTATGTCGCCCAAATTGTTCACTATTTTCAAAATCACCAATTTATCATTTTTTGGCTCACATGTCATTGTGTTTTCTCTTGCACACATACAATATACAGTGCATATGTATGACAATGTGTATTTTCTTAAAAAAAGTAAAACATTTTTTTGTTTTTCCGGAAAAACGGGCTTTATGGAGCTCCAGCACCAAACTCATTTCTGCTCGCCTCATGGACTGCGGGTGTGCTGCTAATCAGGACATTGTTTGATATTTTAATATAAACTACATATAAATTAAAATGAGCGAAAAAACTAAACGCATCTATATACATTCGATTAAAAAAGTTAAAACAACTTATAATTGGAGACAGAGGGAATACTACGATACTTGTATTCCATAAATAGCTTACATCTATACAATAATCAAATATTAATATTTCAATTTCATCTAAATATATAAGTTTTATTAAAGCGGCAACAATTAATATGGATTGGAGGAAGTAGCAAACTATTCCCACAACAATGTGCAGGGTATCATACAATGGTCGGAGCTTCCTATAATGATACAGCCCGATAGCTCCATTGCTATTGATGCGTTGACAGATGAGTCGCTCGACCGCTCCGCCTATGGACATAGGAATGTTATAGTGGAAATCAAAAAGCTCCCGATTTTGCATGGGTTTGTTCCGTTAAAGATTGAGCGTAATCAAAATACGAATCCAACTCAAAATCACAATTTTGATTATCTCTTCCCAACAAGATTTTCAAGTTTTATATCATGCCATAGGAGAGTGAACAAATTGCAATGCCCATTCTCCCATGTTTTCAAATTCAAAATATTGTCTCACTATAAATCTTTCGAAGGACCTACTACGGTCACATCAAATTTTTGGACGCCTACCTCATCCGTTTTAATGTATTTTTGCTCTCATTTTTATCATGACTCCTGCAAGGTACTAAAATCTTTTGATCATCTTCTAAGTCAGTGGCCTAGCATCTCTTTTTTTTAATAACTCCGTAGCAACGCACGGGCACTGTGCTAGTATGGTCTAAAGTGCAACAAATGTCACTTTATCAAATTAAAATTATAATTCGGTCAATTTAAAAATCGATAAAGATTGATTATTTCATGAATTTTCTTCTCTATCATGTGTTTCGGCATTAGTAGCACACCTGCCATATATCAGAACAACTAGTGTACCACAAGGCATTGAAAGCAATTCAGACAAAGATGGCCAAATATGATCTTCTTAGTATCCAATATGTGTAATATGTGCTCTTTATGAAGCAAGAAAAAAAATTAAAATCACACGCTATTTACAGAAAAAGAAAGAAAAGACTGGTAGTTTCCGGTGAAATTTCATTTTTTTTAAATTCCTTTTTTTTCTTGGACTTTGTTAAGTGGATGTCTGTATTAGGGTTACAAATTGGATTTGGTATTCCCAATTCACCAAATCGAGCGCTTGGCATGCACACGGAAACAACGGTCTGAAATCAGTCAATACAATGACAAACTCGATCCCACTAGCCGAGGCCTCACACAATACGGAGCCCAACACCTCCAATTTGGCATGAATTGAACGACCCCGGAAAAGAAAACGATTCGAGCCCAATCTTCTTCTCCCCACGCTCGACCGAAGCTGCCATTCCCTCACCCTGCGCGATGAGAGGAGGCAACGTCCAGGAAGCACCCGCCGGCGCTTCCACTCCTTGTCGGCCCTTCTTCTCTTCCACGTTGTTGGTCCTTATTATCTCCTCAGACATATCTCCTCCTCGTCCCCGCCGCATCTCCTCTGGCCATGGCCACCACGGCCTGGCCCTCACCATCTCGCCATCGCTTGCGTGAGAGTGGTTGTTGATGGCACGACCGTTAGCTCAAATCCTGGCTGGACTAGGATGTGTAGTTGTTGTAACAGTCTACAAATAAATAGAGAAGAAAATGCTGCATTAGTTGTACGCAACACCAAATTCTCTCGTGGTTGTTTATATCCTGTGTCCGAGCGAAGAGAGAAACCAGATAGAAGGTAGCTGCAACAACATGAGGCACGTGAGGATATTATTGAGAGAAAGATATTCTTTAGGGGACTGTAGATTTATGTTATTGCTGAATTTTATTCAAGGACAGATGGGCATTATAAAAAAAATTGCTATACGACCATTAGATTATAGTCACACATTGTATAAATTTTGAGATGTATATAGAACAAAACATTATGCCATAATCTGTTGTCTAAATAAGATTTGGTATTGAAACATCAACCAATTCCGTGAGCATACAAACAAGCGAATTCATATTCATGTTTACTACAGTTTCTTTCCGCAAAAAAAATGTTTATTACAGTTTCTTCACCAAATTGATATTGAAACCAATTCAATACGAATGCCTCCAATACATAGGAGTACATCCAAACGCAGCGTAAAATTCTTTGGTTCAAGTCACATTCATTTCAGTACCAATCCGATCCGATCCCGTTTACGCGAAACTCCTTGGCGTTCCCGCTGTTCCCCCTCCCCACTGCCGCACCAACACGCCAGTCTCGGCGACGCCAAACCCTCGCCCGCTCTCCAGAACCCCCCCTATGGCCGCCACCGGCGCTGCCGCGCCCGCGCCCGCGGCCGTGCAGCCGCTGCGGCAGTTCAAGCTCGACCCGCAGAGCGAGCTCCGCGTGGAGGTGCTCCCGGACGCGACCCTCCGCGTGCGCCTCGTCTCCGGCACGGCGGAGATCTTCGGCACCGAGCTCCCCCCCGAGGGCTGGCTCACCATCCCGCCCCGCTCCAAGATCGCCGTACGCGCGCTTTCCCCGTCCCCCGCCTAAACCCGCCTTGCCCAGCTTGCCGCCACCGCCGGCACACAGTTCTGACCTGCTGTTTATGTTCCCACGATTAGATTTTCACGTGGCACGGCGCGACGGTGGAGCTGGACGGGGTCAGCGAGAGCGAGTACACGTCCGACGAGGTGGGGCGGCGTTCGGTTTCCTTCCTCTGCCAAAACATCCTCGTTTTCGTTGTGCTCTGTCCGTTCCTGAATGTGCTGTAGTGGTGAGGTGATTCTGCTTTCAATTGCAGACGCCGATGGTGATTTATGTGAACACACATGCGATTCTCGACGCACGGAGGGCGAGGGCGAGGGCAGCGCAGGGAGGCGACTTGGAGGCCTCACAGGTGACTACTCTCTGTTTCATTCATCGTGGAACATTGTGAAGATGGCTGTAACGAATTGTTATGCTTTGGACTGAATCAGTGAACTTGTCAACTCTTGGTTGTCTAGGGACCTAGAGTGATTGTTGTGGGGCCAACTGATTCTGGAAAAAGCACTCTGTGCAAAATGCTCCTTAGCTGGGCTGCCAAACTGGGATGGAAGCCTACATATGTGGATTTAGATATTGGCCAGGGTTCGATAACCATACCTGGATGTATTTCTGCTACACCAATTGAGAAGCCTATCGATATAGTTGATGGGATTCCTTTGGAGATGCCGCTTGCATACTTTTATGGCCATCCAAATCCAAGGTAACTTTCCAGTTTACCCTCTTGGTGGTTCTACCCACTGCTCTGTGTGGCTCCTTTTCTGTTCTGCTGATTCGGTGCCTCAGTTTTCTACTTTTCTTTATGTTGCTGACAGTATTAATCCAGATGTTTACAAAGCACTCATGAGAGAGCTAGCTCAAACATTAGAGACACAGTTCTCTGGGAATGCTGAATCTAGGGCGGCTGGTATGGTTATTAACACAATGGGGTGGGTTGAAGGCCTTGGCTATGAGGTATTATTTGCTTATAAGCATAATTAGCTATTTGAATAAGCATGTTAATCGCTAATAGTGCGTGCTAACACAGGTTAAATGATGTGCAGTTACTTCTTAATGCAATTGAAATCTTCAAGGCTAATGTAGTGCTGGTATTGGGACAGGCAAGTGCTACACTGCTATGTTCAGTCTGAATGTTACTAGTTTATCTAGTGTAGACGACTCAACATTTATTTCATACTCGTCAACTCTTTCTATCACTCTGTATTATGTTCCATTTTTGTGCTAATAATGTGTCAGAGCATCCAACTGATGGTAATTAGAGATCTTAAGCCTGTAAGAATAAGACATTTGTTTAACACCGCAGATAAATTAGATCATAACCCACACTTTTTTACTTCACCATTTAATAATCCCCCCCCCCCCCCCCCCCCCCCCCCCCCCCCCCGGCACCCCTCTTGGGTTCAGTTAATCTGCCCCCATTGAGACATTCATGGGGCAAATCATCCCTAGTAAACTGTGACATATAGTAGAAATATCGGCAGTGGTAACTGGCAAGAGCAGTTAATCTGCCCTCTGGTCTAAACGATCATCAACATCAGTATGTAGCACAAATATGTTAGTGCATAAAACCATCCTCACTGAAGTTCATTACATATTTAATTTGAACAAAGAGAATATAGGTCGATAAGAAAGCTCAACAGCTGAGAAATACTGAAGATTATCATTCCAACTCCTAATTCTGGCAAATACAGCTCGAAGAGGTGCTTGCTTGAGTCTATGCTAACGGACAGAGTCTGCAAAATTTGTTTTATAAACACAAAGCCACATGGATGCAAAACTGCTGATACCATAAAAGATGAACCAGCCGTTTGTTAGGATTAGCTTTCATACAGTGTGCTTGACGTTGTCTTTGTTGTCATGTTTGCCTTGAAATGTGGATTCATGGATAAACATGAGATCAAATGATCCTGAAGCTTGGAATGATCTGACTTGTCTGCTGCAGGAGAAGTTATGGAAGATGTTAAAAGATGCAGTACAAAGTAAGCCCAATATCGATGTCGTAAAACTTCATAAATCGGAGGGTGTTGTCCTAAGGAATTCAAAATATCGTCAAAAGACTAGGAGCTTTCGTATCAAGGTAATTTTTGTGTGTCTGGGCAGTGTTCTGATTTTGGTGTTCGTAAGGATCTCTAGTGCTTAAAAGATACATTTCACTTTAGTATTTGTTTGGTTAATAACCTTTTTTTTCACTGCAAGGCTTAGCATCAAATTAATTCTATAGAAAATTGAGTTTATCCATCCTTGCGCTATGCCACTCTCCTTTATGCCCAATTATGATTTTGATCTTGCAGTCGTAGTTGGCATTTTTCTCTTAATCCGTCTCAGGCTAAATCCTATTCCTGTCTGCAGGAGTACTTTTACGGGATTGCAAACGATCTGGCACCACATTCAAATGTAGTCAACTTCAGTGACGTTTCTGTTTTCAGAATTGGTAGTGGACATCAAGCTCCACGGTCAGCTTTACCAATTGGTGCAGAGCCTGTGGCAGATCCTACTCGGCTTGTTGCTGTCAACATCAGCACTGATATGGTCCACACAGTGCTTGCTGTTTCTTATGCGAAGGAACCTGATGAAATAATTTCGAGGTAATACCAACTGTCGTTCTCCAAGATAGTGGTTAAGTGTTACAGCCACGTAAAGGTGGCAAGGGCTGGGTTCTTCATGGGCCAAGCTACGTGAGACACATGCCTGAACTCAAGATGCTGCCCGCCGCCCACCCATGAAAATCCCATATGGGCGGAAAATCATGCCGAAGTCTAAACCCGATGAGTAACATTGGAACACAGCAAATAATCACAATAAACAAATAATATCATGGGAAATAAGAAATGAACTCAGCAATTCAAGTATACAAGTTTACAGTTTCTCTCACAAACTGACATCTCTGAAGGCACATGTCATATGGAATAAATTCACTTTTTAATTAGTAAGAGTGTTTAGATCACTAAAGTAGTGATCTAAACGCTCTTATATTTCTTTACACAGGTAGTAACATTAATTGGGTGACCTTTGGACAAAAAAAAATGGGAAAACTTTGTTTTTGCCACTCTACCTTTTGCCAATTTTGCTGATGCCACTCTAGAATTTGACATCTCACTTTTGCCACTCTTAGCTTTTGATAATACATCACAAATGCCATTCCGTGGCAAAAACAATAATTTCTCATTTCACTTTTGTCACTCTTAGCTTTTGACAATGTATCACAATTGCCACTCTGAAAATTTTGCTTTTGCCATGGAATGGCAAAAGTGATATATTGTCAAAAGCTAAGAGTGGCAAGAGTGAAATGTCAAATTCTAGAGTGGCATAAGCAAAATTGGCAAAACCTAGAGTGGCAAAAACAAAGTTTTCCCAAAAATTTATACGCATACCCGGTCCATTCCTAATCGGGTTACCCATAGGTCTTGCTACCATTGGCGATAAAAATTGAAAGCTACCCATATTTTAGCCATGGTGGCTATGGACTAGGGCTATAACTATACAAGCAAGGACTAATGCAAACGTAGCCCCGACTAGAAGTAGATCACAAGTGTCAAACACTACTCAACCTAAGCCTGGCAGCAAATTGTTCATTTGCTTGTCTTACAAGTTTCTAAGCGCTATGATATTTTCAGTTTCATAGTTATAGAGGATAGTGTAATTATTTATTCATCTAGTGACTCATTTGATTCTCATGCGAGCTTTTCAAGTAGTTCAATCAGTGGCAAACTGGCAACTGTTACTGTCCTAGGAGAAGGTGGTAGGGGCACAGTTGTTTTTGTTGTTTGACATTAATATACTATAGATTAGAACTTTTTACTTTGTGTCATGTGTGCGTTTTCTGACTGCCACAGATTTATAGCATACCAAAATCTGTTCAAGTCTTCATTCCCACTAGGCAAACTGTTGAGTTTGTGTTCCCCTTTTTTGCTAATACCTAGATTGAAATTCTGTGCAGCAACGTTGCGGGATTCATCCATGTCACAGATGTTGACATCCAAAGGTACACTAACACCACGAAACCAACTTGTGGCCCTGCCTGAAGTTTCACCTGGGACCTAACATTCTGCATGCATTTCAGGAAGAAGCTGACGTACATCGCGCCTTGCCCAGGAGACCTGCCAAGCAGGCTGTTAATCGCTAGCTCCCTGACATGGTACGAGCAGGCTTGACCCCGTTCAAGGTTGAACATTGTAGGTAGGTAACCAGATGGCTTATGACATGTTGTAACGCCGAAATGGATACTCTGAACACTGTGCCGGTAAAGCTGAATGGGTTCGACGATATCTCAGGCATCCTGCTGCGAAGCTTTCTGCTGACTTGCTTATGTTTTTCTATGCTGCTGTGGCGGCGAAGATACAAATAGTTAGATCAATGAAAGGTTGGTGTGCTCTTTTGTACGCTGTTGGGAACTACTGTAAGATATAGAAGATGAGTCCTTTGGCCTCTTCTCAACTGTATCCAGATATAAACATCGGAGCTACTCCCTCCGTTTCATAATGTAAGTTGTTTTTTGACACAACACTAGTGTCAAAACACGTCTTATATTATGGGATAGAGGGAGTAGTTATTATATATACCCAATATAAAGCAACCAAACATAATATGGAGATTTCCGGCACTTTGTATCAGAGGAAACATCAATATGACAAGTAAACACATCTGCATTGAATTAACATGTGTGTGGACATTAAGAGCATCTCCAGCCGTTCAGCCCCCAGGGCGCCAAAAAAGAGCGGCTTGAGGGCGAACTGGCGCTAGATCGGCCCCTGGGGGTGATCTAGCTCCCAGCCATGCCCCGAGGCGCCCTCCAACCCGCGGCAAATTTAAACGTAGTCATTCCCGCTCATAAAATAGACGGCGATCATGCGGTCACAGTTCGGCGATCGAATGAAAATTTCGACGTACAAAAAGAAATGGAGCGCGTGCAGCGCATCAGACGGCGAGGTCGGCCTCTGGCGTCGGCGTGCGCGGGCTTGGCGGGGTCGGAGCTTCTTCTGTGCTGGGCGGCGTTGGCGTGGCTTCTGTACTGGGGGGAGTCATGGAGGCATCATCGCTCGAGCTTGGTGGTGGCGGCGGCGTGGGTGTGGGAGTTGGCGGCGCCGTCGACGGCAGCTGGTTTAGGATGAGACCACGCTCCGCCAAGTACCACGCCTTGACCTCCTCGTCGTTGCTCTGGAGCATGTCCGCCCCGCCCAGCAGGAAAGCCAGGTCGGTGTTCCTCTTCTTCGCGACGACGTTGGTCCGGAGTAGGTCGAGCTTGACGGCGCTGCTCGTCATCAACGCCGACCACCGCGCCTCGGTCTTCTCTTCATGCAAGACGTCCCGGGCCTGTGCGTCGGCGAGGCAATGCTAGATGGACTCCTGCACGCGTGCGGTAGCCGCGTCGGCGTGTTTCGCCTTCTTGGCCCCTTCGTTGCCGTCCGGCCGCCCCTCTGACGCGCCCGACGTCGACGCATACGGCTTGTAGGTCTCCTTGGCCTTGTCGAGGGTGCGTCGGACTTCCGCCCACTTCTCGCACTTGTCAATGCGCTTGTAAACGTGGAGGCACTTGAACTCTTGATCGCGGTTGCCTAGGCGGTACAAGGCGAACATGCGCACCAGCTGCGCGGAGGAACAAACAGTTGGCGGGTGCACACGGCGAAGAGAAGCGGGAGACCGGCGTGCCATACCTGATCCTCAACGTTGGCGCCGCTCTCCGGGCGAGCCGCGACCTCCTCGACGACCCCATGCCATTTGTTGCACGCCGCTTGGATGAGCCCCCAGTGTTTCGCCATTGCCTTCGCCCCGCCCTGCATGTAGACGTCTTTGAAGTAGGGAAGCTCGTCGAACTCGGCCTTAATGTGCTCCTAGTACGTCTCGATGCTCTGGTTCGTGCCGGTGGTCGGGTCGAGGCAGACGACTTTCTACGCTTCGGTGAGGCATTCCTACTCCTTGGACGCCCACTTGATGCGCGGCTCGCCGGTCCTGGCCGCCCCCCTCTTCTTCTTGCGCCTCCTCGCCGGAACGGTCGCCGGTTCCTACTCCTCCTCCGGCTCCTCCTCGCCGTAGTCGAGCTCGCCGTCCATGCCACCGTTGAGATCCACAGTGTCGTCCGGGGTAGCGAACCCGAGCGACGCGGCGGCCGCGGCCGAGCCTGCCGCGATGATGTCGTCCATGTCGGCATCGGTCTCGTCGGTGTCGCCGAGGTGCGACGTGGAAGCTTGTGAGAAGGGCAGCGCGCCACGGCGGAGAGGGGGCGTCAGGGAGCACGCGTAAGCCGGCGGCGAGTAGTTGTATGAAGGGTACTGCACGCCGGTGAAGGCGGGCGAGGGCATGCGCGGGCGGGGTGTCCATGGGGAAGGTGACGTTAGGGTTGAACCCACCGTCCGCGTTCCCGTCGGCGTAGCCCAGCGACGGTGTGCATCCCCATGGCTGCGGCGACGACAAGAAGCCGGACGGAGAGCCGACGCTTTGCTGGCTCCAGGGCGCGTACTGGGCGTGACGGCCGGGTGGATTCATCATCCCCAAGCGAGTCGCCTCGGCCTCGGCTTGGTCCACCGCAGCCGCAGCGGCACGTGCCGCGTTGTCACAGGCCTTCTTGGCGATTGCCCTGTTCCGATGGTCGGCGGTGACAGCCTTCTGTCGCTGAACTTTCGCCCTCCACTCGGCGTTTGTCATGCCCGGTGGATTGAACGACGGCGCCCTCGGCTTCCTCTGCTTCGGCTGGGCGACGGAGGCGGTCGCGGTGGTCACAGCGCGGGGGATCACGTACTTCTTCGGCGGCATGGCGGCGACTGGGAGGCGAGCGGGAGGGAGATTGGCGGGAGAAAAGGAGAGAATGAGAGGGAAGTGGGGGGCGAGGGCGGGAAGAAACGGCGGGAAGAGGCTCTCGACTCGCCGACAGAGCGGCCCCACGCCCCTTTTCGCTTGTGCCGGCGCCCCCAGGCGCGCCCCAGCGCGCCGGGTTCGGCTCGGGTCTGCCCACCAGTTTCGGCCCAAGCCAGCGAAAAACGGGCTACTGGGGACGCGACTAGGTCGAATTTTGGGCGCCGGCGCGGCATAAACACTTGGGGAGGCCCTGTTGGGGGCGTGGCTAGAGATGCTCTAAGGGCCTCTTTGTTTCGCAGGATCGATTTTGAAAACGCAACAATAGGAAAGGTATATGATTGGAGTGTCATGTCCATTTGAATCCTATAGGATTAGTAAGGAGTATTTGATTTCATATGAAAAGTAAAGGAATTGTACAAAGAGGTTGAAGTAGATGTCAGATTTTTTATAAAATGTAGTGCAAAAGATTCCAAAGAAAAAAAATTATGAGATTTAATCCTATGAATCAAAGAACAAACATAGAAAAAATTCCAAATAATTTCAATCCTTAAAAAATCCTATTGAATTTCTTTGAATCAAAGGAGCCCTAAGCATCCGATTTACAGATTTTTCTTTTTTGAACAATCCGATTTACAGATGCTAGTGTTGGATTTATAGATGATACAGGCACCGTCTATTGCAGCGCTGGCCACTAACTACAGTGATCGACAGCTCAAAAGAAAAAGAAAAGACTATTTCCTCCGTCTCATAATGTGAGACATTTTTTGACAAGTACTTTAGAACCAATCAAGACAGGGAATAGAGCGACATGGCTGGACCAAACTTAAAAAGAGGATTTTACTAGGGTTTGCTTTGAGCATTGTCCTGGGGAGGTATCCAATGTGGCTGCAGATACTTTAGCTGGACATAGTTGGTCCCCACAACACTTGCATGAGGACCCCGCGCTAGTGCTTTATTTCTATATTAGCTTAAGTATAAACCATCGGCAAGGCTTTACCTCTAAAAAAGAGTAAATATATTCGTATCCAAACAAACCATGTACTACTTTCATGTTCAAAGTTGTGCATCAAATACCGTGTAAAATCAAGCATGCCTTACATTTTTTAGAAGATTGGAGTACTTTCTTTGCATGAAAATCAAGCATGCCTTACATTTTGAGAAGATCGGAGTACTTTCTTTGCATGAAAGATATCTGGCAGTATTTATTTGTCTTGTGTCATGACTCACGAGTCCATTATACAACGTGTCATGTTGCTAACACCTGAACACTTACCCTTCAATCCCCGCATCACCCTTCCTACGGGCGACTCGGGGGGCGACGTGACCCCCCTTGAGCACCCCCTATCCTTCACCTTTACCTTTCCTTGCCGCCGCCAGTGCCCCCGCCGGGCAAAGCCTGGGCGGATCCGATGGCGGCTGGACCTTGCTCCCCGGTGGCTTCCTCCTCGAGCGTGGCGGCTTGATGAGGCTGGCGTAGCAGAGCTTCTCCGGGCCTAGGGTCTTGTGATGGCGATCCAATATCCAGAGTCGGGCCTCTAGACCTGGCGTGGCGAGCACGTGAGCAGCGTGGCGCGACCCTGTGGGGGTGCGGCTGCGGCTATGCCTCGGCGGATCCTGGGGGCGGAGGCTGCGGCTATGCCTGGGCGAAATCCCTGCGCTGACAACGGCGACACGTGAGTGTGCCGTTACCTCCATGGAGGCGTTGTCATGGTCCTGAGTGGACCCTCTCCTCAAGCACGGGGCGGAAACCCTTGGTCCAATTCGCTGGACAAGGTAGCGTTAGCGTCTCGGCGCCTTTCCCTTCTTGAAGACGCTGCTTGGGTTGCACTTGAAGTCCCCACTGTGGCAGCTGAAGATGGTGGCCTCCCGGTCTTTCCGACAAGGCTAGCCAGCATTGCGGTTGTTGTGATGTGGGCTGCAGCATAGGACGTGGGCGTCTAAGGCGTAATGTACGTCAGCGCCAACATGTACAAGACGATGGCTTCTTTAGTTCTTGCTAGGTCCTGACATCTACCTACCGACTGACAACGGTTGTGACGCAGCCTTGAGGCTCTGAGTCTAGCTACCTCGCCATTCATGGTTAGGCCTTGTACAATGCAAGATGCTTAGGAAAGGTGTTTAGAGAAATAAACTAGGCGTTTCTTAAGCATCGATATTTATTTGTCCAGGGTAGACGCTTACTTAGACATCTCTCCTGTAAAAATAGACACCGATGCTTCAAAAAAAAACCCAAGTTATTTTTTTAAACATCTCCATAAACACCTAGCATTGTACAAGGTCTTAGAGGCTGGACAAGGCGATGATGTGTCCCTACTATTCCCTTCCTGTTCGATGAAATGAAACACAAAATCTTTTGCGTTTCCTCGCAAGAAAAAAAGGTCATAAACAGACTGGTTGCATATTGGGTAGCGTTCCCACCTTGTGTGTGTGTGTGTGTGTGTGTGTGTGTGTGTGTGTGTGTATTTAAAAATGTGGATATGAAAAAGGATGCAAATGTTACTGGGATATGAATATAGATCAGATGTTTGCACAATTCAAAACGGATATTAAGGCCTATCTAGCATTTATAAGACAAACAACCGATACAATACTCAGGTACAAACATATATTTCCCATTTATAGGACATCAAACACATTATAATACACCGACCAACATACACAGGGGCGAATGCAAGTATCGCCAGTAGGGCCTCCCCGTCCATATGAAAATGAAACAGTTATATCCAGATGATGCAGAGAAGACCTTCCTTCAGGCAAGCATCCTGCTCGGACCCAAAGGAAAAACAATAACAGAGGCTAACATAACAAATCCCAATGCAGCTTCCCTCCATTGTGTACCAACAATACAAAATGGAAGCACGTCAGGAAAAAAAAATCAGAGCATGCAACTTTAACATCTCGTGCAAAGATCGAGAAGCAGCAAAAAAGGATCTCCAAACAAAAGAATTGACATACAGCTCGGGCCCCATGGAGCCCGTATCTAAGGACACAAGATCTACAGACTCCGACGCTGCGGAGGAAAGGAGCATCAGCACCGGTAGTTAAAGAGGTCAACACCACAATTACAAAAAGTAGTCGGGGGTCTTGCGTGTTGTGTCAGGCTCGATTTGCCGAGGCGCTGGATCAAACTGGAGGAAGTTATGATCCATGTTTTCCCCAATCTCAAGAATCGCGGCCATGTTACCACATCGGTAACAGTAGTTTGGTGCACTGAAGACCGTTACAACATTCTTATCCTGCATGAGCAAATCAGAACGTGGTAATTATTTAACCTTCCTATGTATGCCACCAGAAGAGTATAAAACCTTGCCTGACGCAAGAATGCATGAAAATTTGCAGTCACGAATGTTAATTTAATAACCACAGGTTATGCTACAAGATACAACAAAGCAAATCGCTATTTGAAGGTTTTCTGCTTATGTAAGCACCAAAGCAAAAGGCTTGCACATAAAGGATGATGCAGTTTCCAATATTTTAATCAAGTTCCCTGATATCTTTTTATGATACGTTAAAATAGGATGAGTGATACTTTGCTCAATTCCATTGGAAAATGCAGTCGACAGAGAATTAAAATCTGCCTTGTGATCCTGTTTGATGCAGGATTGGGCTTATATGTTCCCTCTACTGTACACCTTTGTCTGTGTTCCCTTACATACACAACATGGACCTCAGTAATCTACACCGGTTGGCCCACACAGAGAACCAGACTATATAGACTATATGATTAAGCAGTAGATTGATTTGGTCCCTCCAGAAACTTAGATAAAATCGTTTTAGTAAAAAAAAATCTTTTCAGGGAGGCTTTGTGCATATTGAGGAATATGTAAACGCATCAGTTTATAATTTAACACAATTATAAGCGCAATGGTATGTAACCTTAATTAACTTTTAACCAAAGAACTGGAAAATTCCAGATTCATGTCTCCTAAACAAATACTACCTCCGTTCCCAAAATATAAGTCTTTTTAGAGATTTCTATATATGGACTACATACGGATGTATATAGGCGTATTTTAGAGTGTAGATTCACTCATTTTGCTCCGTATGTAGTCCATATTGGAATCTCTAGAAAGACTTATATTTAGGAACCGAGGGAGTAGTTAACAATTGTACTTCGAATTTGTTCATTAGATATTAAAGCAACTTTGACAGAACGATGGTGCTCAGACTTTTCAGTAGGTATTTTCCGCGAATGACTACAATTGGTTAATTAATTGCAAGATAAAATAATCAAATCATATTTTGTCCAATGCTGTGTTCTGAACACCAACCTGGCACCAATTGAACCCTTCCATTACAAGTTGATGGGCCCTTGATATAAGAGAGAGGCCATTTGTATGGTTGAACTGTTGCGCAATATCTTGCCCAAATGTATAACCAGCTCCTCTTGGTGAAATCCCCCATCCACATCGATCATCTGGATCAGACCACAACAGATCACACATGGGCCCTTCATGAGGAACCTGCAACCATTATGAGAAATATGTGATTAAACTGCGAATAAACATTTTGCAGTAAGTCCAGTTTCTTCCTCAGTAGTCATGGAAACAAGTCACGACTCGAGACTTAACAGATATCATTGATATCCTTCATAAGCACAACAGGTATCTGTTAGAAATACAATTATATACAGCCATCCACTTCATGGTCAACAACTCAACATTACAAACTGTAGAGCTCTAATCCTCAGAAGAGAAAAAACTTCATTTATTCAGTATTCTAATAAAAAAAGATGGTAAATGACATCATATAGATCCACCACCACAACTCCATGAGAATTCCTAATGCCACCTCATTGAACTAAATCAAGTTTTCCGGATTGATATTTTATCTGAATTAACATCCACATGATGTGAATCAAAAAACAGGAAAATCGATGATATCACAGAACAGTTTTCATTGCATATACCTGCCTAGTGCCTAGGTAATACAAATAGCAAATATCGCCACCCAAGCATGCTTCTAAATGGGAAACAAGAAAAGAGTACTACTTCCTCCGTTCCTAAATATTTGTCTTTTTAAAGATTTCAAATGGACTGTCACATACGGATGTATATAGACATATTTTAGAGTTTAGATTCACTCATTTTGCTTCGTATGCAGTCACTTGTTGAAATCTCTAGAAAGACAAATATTTAGGAACGGAGGGAGTAGTTCATAAAGACAGCGACAACTTTGCTGCTTACCTCTTGTATGCGATCAAGAGCACGAATGTTATCTAATGTATCTAATGATGGAGAGAGACCACCATGAAGGCAGAACACCTACAAATAGGTGTTTCCCATATGTCAGGCATATATATTAAATACGCCTGCACTAGTCGTACAAAATTACTTGAATAACAAACCTGGTTTTCTATAAGAGCCGTGAGAGGCAAATAATCAAACAGGTCTGTAAAGTACTTCCATACATTTGCATTCCCATATTTTCGCAAGCACTCGTCATAGAAGCCATATCTGCAGCAAAATAGTCAACGTCAACAACTAAGTTGTAGCACAACCGGTGAACATTTTGCCGAATAGTATAATTATAGTCTTCATGAATTTCCCCAAAATTTTACTAACACATCTATATGAAAATTAGTACTACTCAAAAAGCATAAATGTGAAAACTATAGTCATTTTATGATCTAGCTGGAAGTTTTGCTGTGATCAACACGTAAATACGTCTAGAAAGTAGGTAGATCATAAGTTCATAACTAAATTTTACCAAGACTATGCTCAAAGTTTTTTGCTACTTTGTTACCCATAGAAGACAACTTCAAACAATCTCATGCATACATAAATTCACCAACACATTTAGGTGGGTTCTGCTCCTTTTTAATGTTATGCAATAATAACTTGAGTTCCAGTAACAAGACAAGCTGCTTTGTAAATTCTAAAGGTCGAGCATTGCCTTAGCCATAGTGCATCAGATGATACTCGATGTGGCAAAATACATCACCTCCAAGATTTAGTCAATTAGACAAAGTTAATTCAGGATTAAACAGGCTAGAAACGATCAAAAGATTACATGTCGAATGTCATCACTTGATAGTTGTTACTTCATATGGGGAAGTACTCAATAATAAGGAGCTGAAAACAGCAATCCAGGTCTAGAAGGGCATAAACTCACACTTGGGTGATTTGTCTGCTCTCATGATTTCCTCTCAATATCGTAATTCTGTCTCTGTAGCGAACTTTCAAAGCCACTAACAGTGAAACAGTCTCCACCGAATAGTAGCCACGATCTGCATTAAGAGCAATATTATAGATTTATCCATATTGGGAATGCCACAAGATGGAGTGCATCTAAAACTAAAGATGGAGTGCACCTGGTATCATTAAGTGCTTCTAAAACTACATTTAATTGCCAACAAAATTATAAATCTTCACGTCTTGAGGAAATTTTTGACACCGAACAGAGATGGTGTGAACCTTTTTTTTGGTCGTTCTCAAGCACCTGGTATCATTTAATGAGAATTCTTAACTTCTTTCTAGCTACAAGCCTACAGCCCTTATAGCGGTATCTACAAGGACCTAAAGATAGGACTCGCACAAAATCCTTGTAAGCTATAGGTCCAAACAAGACATAAGACACGTAACCAGCACAGGATACCGCCATGGGAACCTAGAGAAGTAATAGAAGCTACATAGAGTACATACTAATAACCAGCACAACAGTTCTCGAAACGAATTCTCCCGACAAGAAGAACCCCCGGCTGAATTCCGTGTAGGATCTACTATAAAGAAGCCATATTTTGCCGCAGCAACCCCCAGAGATAGCGGCCACCCGAACACACGCGAGAGGCGAAAGGAGGCGAGGCGTACCGACGTAGTCGCCCATGAAGAGGTAGTTGGTGTCGGGCGACTCGCCGCCGATGCGGAAGAGCTCGATGAGGTCGTAGAACTGGCCGTGGATGTCGCCGCAGACGGTGACGGGGCAGCGGACGGGCTGCACGTTCCACTCCTCCATGAGGATGGCCTTGGCCTGCTCGCAGAGCCCCTTGACCTCCGCCTCCGGGAGGTGCTTGCACTCGCGCAGGTGCGCGATCTGCCGGTCCAGATCCCCGTGCGGCGGCATCTCGGCCGCAGGGGCGGGCTCGGGCTCGGGCTCGGGCGCGCGGCCGGTCGGTCGCCGGCGAGGAGGAGGGAGTGGCTAGGCCGGGGCTAGGGTTTGCGGGGGATCAGCGGAGGGGGGAGGGTGTGGAGCAGCTCATGCTTCCATTTTTCGCTTTGTTTTATACGAAGCGAGATTTTTCTTCGCCTCCAACACTCGCAGGCGTACACAACGACCGGGGCGGCTGTGCTGCCGCCTGGCTGGCTGGCTGGCTTGCTTGTGCTGTTCTGCGGTGGTTTTGGAATGGGCGGAGTGTAATTTGGTCTAAAGGAATGGTGAGCTGGTCAAAATGGCTGGATATGCGTTGCCGACCATGAGACTTTAAGGCCTCTTTTGGTTCATAGGATAGGATTATCATAGGAATAGGAATTTTGTAGGAAATGAGATGACGTGTATCTCAAATTCTATGAGTAGAAATAGAAAACAAGATGTCATTTGGTTGACACCAAAGAAATTTTTCCATTGAGTCTAGGCTCTTTTTTATTTTCCTATAAAATGTGGAGGATATGAACCAATCCTATGTAGGAATAGGAATCCATTCCTATGAACCAAAGGGCTCTAAAGGAAAAAATTCTATAAGAATCCTATCCTCTAGAATTCCTATGAAATTCCTCTAAACCAAAAGAGGCCTAATCCCGGATGCTTGAAAACGCAGCTGCAGTAATTGAGCACACACGCGTGAGCCGTCCGATGTCAATGGACGGTTCCGCGTCTAGTGGAACGATTAAGCGTCTCGACACATGTGGCGACAGAGAGACGCACCCTATGTACGCTTGATGGTGGGCCCGAACAGTAATTTCACATGATATCATCTTTCTTCTTCGCTCCTTTGGTTTGAAATTTCGAGAGACGCGTTGCTCCTCCTATCTATCTATATCTCTCTCACACACACGCATTATTTTCTCCACCCCTCCATTTCCCCAGTGGTTTACGACACGATTTGGGCGTGGGTTCGCCGGAGATCCACCGACGCGTGAGGCCGTCCATGGGCGCGCGTCGGCGGCGACAGCCGGAGGTAATCCCCCATCCTTTACATGCTCTTTTTGCATCCACTCGCATCTGTTTCTGGGGTGCGTGTTCGATGGGGCTAGGGTTAGGTGGTGCTCATCGCCGGGGTGGGCCGGGGGTTCGCCGACGCGTGTATGAAGCGAAGGACAGCTATGTCTATGGTGACGTCGTGCTCGTTCATTTTTGGGTCGAATACCTAGTTCATCTGGGGGTGCAGCGGGCGTCCCAGTCGGGTAAGGTGCGGTCAGGTGGTTTTTGCCGACGGTGGAAGGGCATGAACTAGACGAGAGAGGAGGGAGCGGGGTGGTACAATTCGTGTTGAGATTTTGGGTTTTTTTTGGTAAGGTTGTTTGTTCAATGATAAAATTTTGCTTGTAATAGGCGCATGAGTTGCTATTTTTTTTCATAAGTAGTTGCTTGTGTTGGTACTTTGGGTGAGGTTTTCGATTTCACATGGGCAGTTGTTTAGAATATGGCAATAGTTGCTCTTTTTTGTCCAATATTTGCTCGCGTTTGGGATTTTAAGGATTTGGGGTGTTGTTTTTTCACAAAGACGGTAGCTCAAAAATAGGGCAATAGTTGCTCATTTTTTTTCGTCTGCTAGTCGCTCGCGTGTTTTTAGGGGGGGCTACATGTTCTACCAGCATGTTTTTCGTTTTCCGTGTGCTTTGTTCTGATGTAGGTCGTGTACCTTACAGTGCTCCATCTTTTCACGGCTCAGGAAATATGAATTTGATTTTCTGAACATTTTTTGCGACCAATATATTATTTTTGGATGCAACATCTTTGTAGTTTTAGTTGCTTCTTCTAGGAGAGTAGATGAGCTCTGGATGATTTTTGGATGTGCCCCCGGTATAAGTTATAGGAGTTTAGGAGGTTAGAAATTCAGCAAATTTTTCGTATACCAGAGCATGCCTTCTTTTTCTATATCAGTAGCGAACTTAATGGTAATATGGTTTGAACATATATATGAAATTAAGGTTATTCGGGTTTTTTCAGCGATGTTTTTGCTTGCAATACGAGCAGGAATTTGTCTCAAATCATCAATAGTTGCTCGAATGTTTTGGGCTTTTGGGTGTTTTGGGGTGAGTTTTTTTCACAAACGCGGTTGCTGACAGTAGTTGCTCTCATGATGACAACGACTGCTTGTGTGTTGATGGATTTTTTTGGGTCGGGGTTATTTAATTGAGACAACTGCTTAAAGAAGGAGCAAGAGTTGCTCTTATTTTCTCCATCAATAGTTGTTCTTTTTTAGCAGGTACTAAAATTTCTCTCAATTTTTGATTCTACATAATGACACTCAAAAGTAAAAGGATCTCGCAAAGCAGGAGGTACTCTTTTTACATTTTCTTTTTCTTTTGGGGGGTCATATATTAAGCACGTGTTTTGTTTACTTTTTACGTTTTTTAAATAATTAGGTGGCACCAATGACCAGCAATGTCGGACACAAGGGTGGGCACACGAAATGGAATTCAAACCGCGGTACGCGTAGGAAAATGGGATGCGGATGATGTCGATGAAGTTGAAGAAGGAAGACATACGAAACGGGCGAAGAAAGGCCAACATGAGGTAATTCTAAAAGTAGAAACAATAGGGGCAGGGGGTTAGGTAGTTTCATCTCAATATAGATGGATTTGGTCAATCGAGGTCAGTAGTTGTTGAATAAACAGAGGAAATATGAATGTCATTGCAGGCACACCCAAAATAAATAGGATTTTTGAAATAGTGGATGGTTTTCCTTTCTAGGTGGCTAATAGTGAAACCCTTGGCCCATCTTATATATCCCATGATTTTTTGTTAGTAGACGTTATTGCAGTAAAAAAAACTTGGCACATTGGCATTTTTTATATTCTGAACGACACAAGCAGCAAAATAAGTTGCATCAGAAGATAGAGGGAGTTGCCCAACCCACAATAATAGTTTTTTTTGCAATGTATATATGTGTTAATGTGTGTATCCATATTTCTTTTGTGGTTAGAGGGAGTTGCCCAACCCAAAATAGTAGTTGCTTTTTTTATTTCTTTTGTGGTTGCCAGTTGGGAGGAGTACATCATCACTGAGGAACAAGACATCACCAACAAGGCCATTCAAGTTAAACATTTTTCTTGAGGATGCCATCATAGACATGAGTTTTGGAGGTGTGCTTGACATTGGCACAAGCACCATGAAAGGTGACCTTGTCAAGTTTATCACGAAGTGCTATGGCCTAGAGTTGTCCCGGTTTATTATTCCAAAGAGGGGAAAGATTCCAATTGATGCTGCAAGCGTTGACATGATCTGGGGTTTGCCAAAGGGAGGCAATAAGGTTGTCTTCGACATGTAGCCAAACATAGTCAGGCGCATGCATGATATGCCTTGGTGTTCTGTTCCACTCAAGCCCCTAGAGCGGGATCTTGCTATTTTGTTCTACGAATGAGCGCGCTAACCATACGCGGGTGTTTTATGGGGCCCCTCCACCATTACTTGTAGTTGCATACTATGTAGAAGTCACAAGTTGGTTCTACATTCGCCACACCACTTATACTTGCACATAGGGGTAGCTCACTTGGGGGATTTGTTTATGCTATGCGCCATGACATTAGGGGGTATTCCCCTAGTGGCTTGAAACTTAAATGTATAGATCAAGCGACCCCCCTGTTCAGGAGTAGTCGTTTGGTCATGTACGCATCTGGTTGGGTCCAAGTCAGAGATACGACCGACTCTCGACCACAACGTCAACCTGATCGCTGTCCCTTGGACTAGGATGTAGTAAAGGTGAAAGTCGTTCATTCACAACCGTGGCTTACTCAACCTATTTCCACCAACCTTACACATACAAAGGAATTTTCCTCTGAATATCACATTCGAGAACCGATGTAATTATAGCACAAAAACATAAACTTAATTATGAACATGAAAATATAATAATACATTTATTATTGCCTTCATGGCATATTTCCACCAACCTTGGCTCCTTGGACCATGCGATGACATAGTTATTACCATAGTAGAGGTCGAATGGGTTTGCCGAGTCCGGAACTGAAAGTGCAACTAATCCCGGGGTGGTTTTGGTAATTAATAACAACATAAATGTCATTGAGCTAATAAACATTGATGATAGATTTCAGAAAAAATCAATGATTGGCATGGCAAGGACTAATGGATGTGGATCCCTCAAAATGTCAAGGACAAGAATTGGCTACTCCAAGACTCTTCATTTTTGGTTTAGTGATACAAGATCACATTGAGTCCCTTAGGAAAGCCAATACTATTAAAAGGGGATAAGGTATTGTTGATGAGGTTATTGCTCAAGTGCTTAGTGATATTGTGATATGTCTCCAACGTATATATAATTTTTTATTGTTCCATGCTATTATAGTATCAATCTTGGATGTTTTGTATACAATTATATGCAATATTATATCATTTTTTGGGACTAATCTATTAACTTAGTGCCAAGTGTCAGTTGTTGTTTTTTGTCTGTTTTTGGTTTTTCAGGAAATCTGTACCAAACGAAGTCCAAATGCCACGAAACTTTTTGATGATTTTTTTGGACATAAGAGACCCTAGAAGCTTCGGTAGGAGGCCAGAAGGTGAAGGAGTAGGCCACAAGGCACATGGGCGTGCCTAGGGGTAGGCGCGCCCATGTACCTTGTGGGCCCCTCGTTCCTTCGTTTGACCTAATTCCAACTCTATAAACTCTCTAAAATCGGAAAACAAAAAGAGAGCCACCCAAAATACTTTTTTCGCCGCCGCAAGCTCTGTTCATACGAGATCCCATCTGGAGGCCTTTTCCGGCACTCCCCGGAGTGGAAATTGATCACAGAGGGTCTCTACATCAACCTTGTTGACCTTCTAATGATGTGTGAGTAGTTTACCACATACCTACAGGTCCATATCTAGTAGCTAGATGCTTCTCCTCTCTCTTTGATCTTCAATACAATGTTTTCCTCGATGTTCTTGGAGATTTATTTGATGTAATCTTTTTTTGCGGTGTGTTTATTGGGATCCGATGAATTATGGTTTATGATCAAATTATTTATTAATATTATTTGAGTCTTTTCTAAACTCTTTTATGCATGATTGTTATAACTTTATATTTCTCTCTGATATATCCGTTTGGTTTGGCCAACTAGATTGATTTATCTTGCAATGAGAGAGATGCTTTGTGATGGGTTTGATCTTGCGGTGCTCAATCCCAGTGACAGAAAGGGACATGACATGTATTTATATCGTTGCCATTAAGGATAAAAAGATGGGGTTTATTCATATTGATTGAGCTTACTTTGTCTACATCATGTCATCTTGCTTAAGGTGTTACTCCGTTCTTTATGAACTTAATACTCTAGATGCATGCTGGATAGCGGTCGATGTGTGGAATAATAGTAGTAGATGCAGGCAAGAGTCGGTCTACTTGTCTCGGACGTGATGCATATATACATGATCATTGCCTTGGATATCGTCATGATTATTCGCTTTTCTATCAATTGCTCAACAGTAGTTTGTTTACCCACCGCATGCTATGCTCAAGAGAGAAGCCTCTAGTGAAAACTATGGCCCCCGAGTCTATCTTTATCATATATTAAAATCCAAAAATACGTTGCTGCAATTTATTTACCTTTACTTTATTTTATGTTTTTGTTTAACTATCTATCACTACGAGATTTGATCCTTGCAATTAATCGCCAATGGATTGACAACCCCTTGTTTGCGTTTGGTGCAAGTATTTGTTATTTTGTGTGTAGATACTGCTAACGAGGTGTCGCGTGGTTCTCTTACTAGATTGATAACCTTGGTTCTTAACTGAGGAAAATACTCATCTCTACTGTACTGCATCATCCTCTCTTCTTCGGGGAAATCTCAACGCAGCTCATAAGTAGCAGTGTGCACACAATTCTGGTATTATTATGGTTTTGTTTTTGTGGTTTAATTAGTGTTTGTGCCAAGTAGAGCCCTTGGGATGATTTGGTTGATAGTTGCTTTGATTCTGGAAAAAATAAGAACTTTTGCGCCTAGTAGCAGAATTGTTAAATTCACTGGAACGTGATAAAATTATGAATGTTTTACACATGATTAATATACAAATTTCCCATGTTTTACAATTTTTTCAGAATTTTTGGAGTTGCATAAGTATAATCATTCTTCAAATTACCATGGACTATTCTATTTTAGACAGGTTTTCGTTGCGTACTTTGCTTGTTTTGATGAATCTATAGATTGTATCGGGGGGTATAAGTCATGGAGAAGTTGGAATACAGTAGGTATTATGCAATAATAAAATATTAATGGGTTCATAACAGTACCTAAAGTTTGTGATTTGGTTGTTATACTAACGGATGTCATGAAGGTTTTTGTTGAGTTTTGTGTGCTAAAGTTCTCAAGTTTTGAGTGAGATCACGATAGATGAAGGAATTGAGAGTGGCAAGAGCCTAAAGTTGGGGATGCCCAAGGAACGCCAAGGTAATATTCAAGGAGACCCAAGCGTTTAAGCTTGGGGATGTCCCGGATGGCAAACCCTCTTTTTTCTACCAACCATCGGTAAATTACTTGGAGCTATATTTTTATTCATCACATAATATGAGTTTTGCTTGGATTTGTGTATTATATGAGTCTTTGCTTTGTTTGTTTTTTAGTTTGCCACAATCATCTTTGTTGTACACACCTTTTGAGAGGGACACGCACTCATTCATGATTTGTTAGAATATTCTTTGTGCTTCACTTATATCTTTTGAGCTAGGCAGTTGCTCTAGTGCTTCACTTGTATTCTTTAGAGCACGACGATGGTTATAATTTAAAGAAATAGTTGCACAACTTATATTATTTTGATAGTTTGGTAAATAGTAATGGCAATATGCACGGGTTATGAAATTGGTCCTAATAACATAGGTATTCAAGAGGGATATAATAAAAACTTTCATGTAGATCACTGAATATGATCAGTTTCACCCCTTCCAGTAGTTTTGTGAAATTAAGATGGTAATATGTGGGAGGTACTAGTGAATGATTGCGGTTTAGTAAGAATATTGGTGTTAAGGTTTGTGATTCCCCAAGCATGCACATATAGTCTCTCGTTATGCTAAGAAGTTGGAGCATGATTTATTATTGATTGTCTTCCTTATGAGTGGCGGTCGGTGACGAGCGATGGTCTTTTCCTACCAATCTATCCCCCTAGGGGCATGCGAGTAGTACTTTGCTTCAAGGGCTAATAAACTTTCGCAATAAGTATATGAGTTCTTTTGTGACTAATGTTAGTCCATGGATTATACGCACTCTCACATTTCCGCAATTTGCTATCCTCTTCGGTACCGTGCATTGCCCTTTCTCACCTCGAGAGTTGGTACAAACTTCGCGGTGCATCCAAACCCCGTGATATGATACGCTCTATCACACATAAGCCTCCTCATATCTTCCTCAAAATAGCCACTATACCTACCTACCTTGGCATTTCCATAGACATTCTGAGATATATTGCCATGCAACTTCCACCGTTCGGTTTTTATGACACATATCATCATTGTCATATTGCTTTGCATGGTAATATAGCTGACATAGTATTTGTGGCTCAGCCACCGTTCATCATTTTTTATACATGTTAGCTAGAGAGTAAAATATGGTTGTAGAAATTTTCATGTTACTAAATTACCTCTCTTTGTGTTGAAATTATTAATGCTTCCTTCTTCCTATTTGCATATGCTAGAAATTGCTTGTCTTGATAATTTGTTTTCCTATAAAATGCCTATGCATATGAAGTATGTTAGACTTAAATGTGTTGGTGACATGTTTTATGATGCTCTCTTTGCGCTTTAGTTCTTGTCTTTTACGTGAGCATCATTAATATCCCAAGCCTATCTTAATGGCTATAAAGAAAGAACTTGTTGGGAGACAACCCAATATTTTTTGTTTTTCGGTGTGCACACAATTATGCTACTATTATGGTTGTGTTTTTGTGTTTAAATTATTGTTTGTGCCAAGTAAAGCCTTTGGGGTGATTTGGATGATAGTTGCTTTGGTTATGTGAGAAAACAGAAACTTTTGTGCCAAGTAACATAATTTTCTAAATTCACCGGAACATGATAAAATTCTAAATTGTTTACACATGATTGATATACAAATTTCCCACGTTTTCCTAATTTTTCATAATGTTTGGATTTACAGAAGTATGGTCATTGTTCAGATCATTACAAACTGTTCTATTTTTGATCTATTCTATTTTCGTTGCATTGTTTGGTTCTTTTAATGAATCTATGGATTGTATCGGGGGGGGGGTATAAGTCATGGTGAAGTTAGAATACAATAGGTATTACACAATAATAAAATATAAATGGGTTTACAAACAGTACCTAAAGTTCTGATTTGCTTGTTATACTAAGGGATCTCATGAGTTTTCTGTTGAGTTTTGCGTGCTGAAGTTTTCAAGTTTTGAGTGAGATCGTGATGGATAAGGGAATAAGGAGTGGCAAGACCCTAAGCTTGGGGATGTAGGATTGCAATCTATATCAAGAACAATGAAATCTACGGGCACATAATTCCTATTTTCAACAATAAGAACATCATTAATTCTTCCCATAGGTTTCTTAATAGTGGAATCCGCGAGGTGCAAATTTAAATAACAATCATCAAATTCACGGAAACCTAACACATCACACAAAGTTTTTGGAATCATGGAAACACTAGCACCCAAATCACATAAAGCATAGCATTCATGATCTTTAATTTTAATTTTAATAGTGGGTTCCCACTCATCATAAAGTTTTCTAGGGATAGAAACTTCCAATTCAAGCTTTTCTTCATAAGACTGCATTAAAGCATCAACGATATGTTTAGTAAAAGCTTTATTTTGATTATAAACATGCGGAGAATTTAGCACAGATTGCAACAAGGAAATACAATCTATTAAAGAACAATTATCATAATTAAATTCCTTGAAATCCAAAATAGTGGGTTCATTGCTATGTAAAGTTTTGACCTCTCCAATCCCACTTTTACCAATTTTAGCATTATGATCTAAAAACTCTGAATCATTGGATGCCTTTTAACTAAAGTTGACTCATCTCTAGTCCCATCATTATCAAGGTTCATATTGCAAAACAAAGATTTAATAGGGGACACATCAATCACTTTTAGATCTTCATCCTTATTATCATGAAGTTCTTCCGGTTTGGCAGCCATCTTATTAACTAAGGTGGCCTGCTTATCCGAAATTTGGGCTATTAAGTTTTCAAGATGAGCGAACAGAGATTTCAGACCATAAAATTCTTTAGACATATCATCGAGCTCTTTATTCATGTACCCCATAAAACTTCTTTGTTCTTTAACCTCGTTTCTAAAGAAATTATTATGCTCAAACTGCAAGGACATAAAACTTCTAACATTATTTTCAATTTCTTCCAACCTTCTAAGGTGAGGATCAAAACTTTTTGGTAAGGCCATCACGACAAACAATCCAACACACAAGGACACAAGAGGCGAGCGAAAAAAGACAAACAGAAAGATAGGGCGAATAAAACGGCAAGGGTGAAGTGGGGGAGAGGAAAACGAGAGGCAAATGGCAAATAATGTAATGCGAGGGATAAGAGTTTATGATGGGTACTTGGTATGTCTTGACTTGATGTAGATCTCCCCGGCAATGGCGCCAGAAATCCTTCTTGCTACCTCTTGAGCACTGCGTTGGTTTTCCCTTGAAGAGGAAAGGGTGATGTAGTAAATTAGCGTAAGTATTTCCCTCGGTTTTTGAGAACCAAGGTATCAATCTAGTAGGAGACTACACGCAAGTCCCTCGTACCTACACAAACAAATAAGAAACTCGCAACCAACGCGATAAAGGGGTTGTCAATCCCTTCACGGTCACTTACGAGAGTGAGATCTGGTAGAGATAATAGTAATAAGATAAATATTTTTGGTATTTTTATGATAAAGATTGAAAGTAAATATTGTGAAATAAAATAGATTGGAAACTTATATGATAAAATATAGACCCGGGGGCCATAGGTTTCACTAGTGGCTTCTCTCAAGATAGCATAAGTATTATGGTGGGTGAACAAATTACTGTCGAGCAATTGATAGAAAAGTGCATAATTATGAGAATATCTAGGCATGATCATGTATATAGGCATCACGTCTGCGACAAGTAGACCGAAATGATTCTGCATCTACTACTATTACTCCACACATCGACCGCTATCCAGCATGCATCAAGAGTACTAAGTTCATAAGAACAGACTAACGCATTAAGCAAGATGACAAGATGTAGAGGGATAAACTCAAGCAATATGATATAAACCCCATCTTTTTATCCTCGATGGCAACAATACAATATGTGCCTTGCTGCCCCTGCTGTCACTGGGAAAGGACACCGCAAGATTGAACCCAAAGCTAAGCACTTCTCCCGTTGCAAGAAAGATCAATCTAGTAAGCCAACCCAAACTGATAATTCCAAGAGACTTGCAAAGACAATTAAATCATACATATAAGAATTCAGAGAATAACCAAATATTGTTCATAGATAATCTTGATCATAAACCCACGATTCATCGGATCTCGACAAACACACCGCAAAAAGAGTTACATCGAATAGATCTCCAAGAAGATCGAGGAGAACTTTGTATTGAGATCCAAAGAGAGAGAAGAAGCCATCTAGCTAATAACTATGGACCCGAAGGTCTGAGGTAAACTACTCACACATCATCGGAGAGGCTATGGTGTTGATGTAGAAGCCCTCCGTGATTGATTCCCCCTCCGGCAGAGCTCCGGAAAAGGCCCCAAGATGGGATCTCTTGGGTACAGAATGTTGTGGCGGTGGAAATAGGGTTTCGTGGTGCTCCTGGATTTTTTCGGGGTATATGGGTATATATAGGAGGAAGAAGTAGGTCGGTGGAGCTACGAGGGGCCCACGATGGTGGATGGTGCGCCCAGGGGGGTAGGCGTGCCCCCTGCCTCGTGGCCGCCTCGTTTGTTTCTTGACGTCCACTCCAAGTCCCCTGGGTCACGTTTGTTCCAAAAATAACTCTCCCGAAGGTTTCATTCCGTTTGGATTCCGTTTGATATTCCTTTTCTGCGAAACACTGAAATAGGCAAAAAAAACAACAATTTGCACTGGGCCTTGGGTTAGTAGGTTAGTCCCAAAAATAATATAAAAGTGCTCAGTAAAGCCAATTAAACATCCAAAACAGATAATATAATAGCATGGAACAATAAAAAAATTATAGATACGTTGGAGACGTATCAAGGACTAAGGAAATGTTTCTCGGTTATGGAGGTGACCAAGAGTTTGTCGTAAGGAGTACGTTAATGCAAGATTTTACACTGATCCGGATGACTCTGAGTCTCAATCTGGATACATATTGAAAGTGGGAGCAATTAGCTAGAGTAGCTCCACGCAGAGCAATGTAGACTTAGAAATATGAAAAATACATACGGATCTGAATATGGCAGACCCGTTGACTAAACTTCTCTCATAAGAAAAACATGATCACACTTGAGTACTTTTTGGGTGTTAATCACATAGTAATGTGAACTATATTATTGACTCTAGTAAACCCTTTGGGTGTTGGTCACATGGCAATGTGAACTATGGGCGTTAATCACATAAAGATGCAAACTATTGGTGTTAAATCACATGGCGATATGAACTAGATTATTGACTCTAGTGCAAGTGGGAGACTGAAGCAAATATGCCCCAGAGGCAATAATAAAGTTGTTATTTATATTTCCTTATATCATCATAAATGTTTATTATTCATGCTAGAATTGTATAAACCGGAAACTTAGTGCATGTGTGAATACATAGACACAGAGTGTCCCTAGTATGCCTCTACTTGACTAGCTCCTTAATCAAAGATGGTTAAGTTTCCTGACCCTATACATGTGTTGTCATTTGATGAACGGGATCACATCATTAGAGAATGATGTGATGGACAAGACCCATCCATTAGCTTAGCATAATGATCGTTAAGTTTTATTGCTATTGCTTTCTTCATGACTTATACATATTCCTCTGACTATGAGATTATGCAACTCCCAAATACCGGAGGAACACCGTCTGTGCTATCAAATGTCACAACGTAACTGGGTGATTATTAAGATGCTCTACGGGTGTCTCCAAAGGTGTTTGTTGGGTTGGCATAAATCAAGATTAGGATTTGTCACTCCAAGTATTGGAGAGGTATCTCTAGGCCCTCTCGGTAATGCACATCACTATAAGCCTTACAAGCAATGTGACTAATGAGTTAGTTGCGGGATGATGCATTATGGAACGAGTAAAGAGACTTGCCAGTAACGAGATTGAACTAGGTATGAGGATATCGACGATCGAATCTCGGGCAAGTAACATACCGATGACAAAGGGAATACCGTATGTTGCTATGCGGTTTGACCGATAAATATCTTCGAAGAATATGTAGGAGCCAATATGAGCATCCAGGTTCCGCTATTGGTTATCGACCAGAGATGTGTCTCGGTCATGTCTACATAGTTCTCAAACCCGTAGGGTCCACACGCTTAACGTTCGATGATGATTTCTATTATGATTTATGTGTTTTGGTTACCGAAGTTTGTTCGGAGTCCCAGATGAGATCACGGACATGACAAGGAGTATCGAAATGGTCAAGAGGTAAAGATTCATATATTGGAAGGTAGTATTCGGACATCAGAATGGTTCCAAGTAATTCGGATATTTTTCGAGAGTACCGAGGGGTTACCGGACCCCCCCAGGGAAATGTTGGGCCAACATGGGCCTAAGGGAGAGAGAAGGAAGCCCACGGGGGGGGGGGGGGGGGGGGGGGTGGCCGCGCGCCCCCCTCCTAGGGAGTCTGAATAGGACAAGGAGGAGGGGCGGTGCCCCCTTCCCTTTCCCTCTCCCTCTCCTTCCTATTCCCTCCAGTTGAGGAAGGAAAAGGGGGGACCATACTTGGGCTAGGTGTCCAAGTAGGACTCCCCCCATGGCGCGCCCCTCCTGGCCGCCGGCCTCTCTCCCCCTCCTTTATATACGTGGGCAGGGGCACCCCAAAGCCACACCAAGATTTCTCTTAGCCGTGTGTGGTGCTCCCCTCCATAGTTTACTCCTCCAGTCATAGCGTTGTAGTGCTTAGGCGAAGCCCTGCGCGGATCACATCACCATCACCGTCGCCACGCCGTCATGCTGACGGAACTCTCCCTCGACACTCTACTGGATCAAGGGTTCGAGGGACGTCATCGAGATGAACGTGTGCTGAACATAGAGGTGTCGTATGTTCGATACTTGGATCGGTTGGATTGTAAAGACGTTCGACTACATCAACCGCGTTAATCTAATGCTTCCACTTTTGGTCTACGAGGGTACGTGGACACACTCTCCCCGTCTCGTTGCTATGCATCTCCTAGATAGATCTTGTGTGATCGAAATTTTTGAAATTAGATACTATGTTCCCCAACAACAACTGCTGAAGATGCACCACCGGTTCAGATGTCGGCCGCTGAAGCAGCGGGGGGAGACCCAGCTGTAATACATGCTCAGCAGACCAACCTGGTGGAACGGACTGCTAAGCAGTCTGATGCTTCAGAACTGCCTGCGAAGCAGTCTGTAGGTCCATAACCGACTGCTCATCAGTCCGTCGGTCCGCAGTCGCGTGATCAGCATACCAATGCGTCAGCACTTCCTGCTCAGCAAACCAACACGTTGGCATGGCCTCCTCAGCACACCGACAAGTTGGCACCACCTGCACAGAAACCCGACATAGCTTCAATGCATGGTCAGCAGTCCGATGCCTCTGCTTCTACAACCCAGCAGTCCGTCACAGCAGCACCGCCAACTCAGTGATCCAGCATAGATAAACTGTCTGCTAAGCAGTCCGTCCAAGCTTCACCGCCTGGTCGGCAGTCTAACTTGCAAGCAACCAGACGTTCTGCCAGAAATGCTTCAAGTACCAAGAAGGAAGTGGCCAAAAAGGCTACACCCCCGAGGAAGCGCAGCGGGAAAGTGAAGAGGAAAGAGAATGATTGCCTCTTACTTAAAGCACTCATCGCCCAGAACCAAATTAACAATAGCTTGTTCGAATCGAGGAGTAATATTATTTCTGGCGCCATGGATGATGAAGAAGTACGGTTTTTGCTTGCTAAAATTAAAGCAGATGTACTTCAAGCACGCTATTACGTCCATGGCCAGCCATTTCTTGTTGGAGAATACTTTGATGAGTGCATCTCCAGTTGCCGCGAGTTACATGAACATTGCATGGATCTAATCTCAGAAGGTCGTCATGGTTTGCTAGTCCACTACAACAGAGATCATTTCTGACGCGATGCTGGTTCCATCAATGTGAGTTTCGAGGATTTACATCTCTTCTTAAACTTCAACGAGCTCGATGCCACTCTTGTTAGATGCCTGATTTTGTAAGTACTTAACAAACTCTAATCAACTTTTCCATACAAGGCTGTAAATAATAAACAGCTAACTGCATTTTATTCCTCTCAGGGGATTGAACGCCCAGAGAAGAAAAATGGAGTGTGTATTTCATAGATCTTGAATGAGCAAATGGCACAACAATACATGGTAAGGACCTACGGGACTGGGCCGCTAACACGGTCGTCCGTCTCTTCGAAAACACGTCCCATGCAGAATCATTTCTCTGGCCATATCATGAACGGTAAGTCAAGTAAACAACCATGCATACACTGATTGTCTTTCAGATTTCGACATAATTCGTAAGTTCATGGCTTTCTTAATATGTAGCAATCACTGGATATTGGTATTCATTGTTCCAAACAAGAACACGGTTTACTACATCGATTCTCTCAGAGAGTCAACAAACGCTCAGGATCTGACGCATCTTCAGCAATTCATCGATAGGTGTTGAATTATGTGATGTTGAAATTAATTTGCATTCATATCTGGTTCAATAATTGATGTTGTCAAAATTCATCTTTATTTGCAGTGTGCTCGCATTGTAGAAAACTAAACCAGGGAACCTGTTCAAGAGGGAACTACCTCTGCAGCACGAGATCGTTTCCCCAGTAACACACTGAAATCCGTTATTTTCGGATAATTTATCCAATAGTCTGCAAATACATTTTCTTACGCTAGTCAAATGTTCAAGCTTCTAAATAAACCTCTTTCTATTTCGTCCAAAGAAAAAATAATACATCTAACACCGGTTAGGTTGTTCCTAACAGGACAAATACATGACTAATTCTATACAAAAAAATTTAGTGTCCTCAGCAAGAAGCAGGGACCAACCTTTGTGGATACTATGTTTGCAGACACACGATCTCCATCTGCAAATATGCTCATAGTAGTGACGATCCTCACGAATTAGTAACAGTAAGTCTATCTTAATTAATATCTTCTACTCCACTCATATGGCACATTTTGATCTTAAAAACACTGCAGCTCATCTTAAAACCGAGGACCCCTGAACCGCTCCCGGCAGGTGAATTGCTGATGGTTCGGAGATTTATCAGTGACTTCTTCCTGAATCACTACATCAATCCCACTGGTGATAATGAAGATTTCAGGATGCCTTCTCCTGCAACATTGAGTAAGAGTTAGCCGCTAAACATATATACACATGGATCCATTGTTTTCCATCTGATGAGGTCTTCGTATTTCGTACAATATGATTACTTATGTAATGCATATATGTGTGGACAAATCATTGGAATTTAGCTACCATATGTTCAATTGCAATTGTTGCAAAATCTGATGAATGTTCTTCCTGTGGACACTAAATGTTCAATTGAATATTGTGGTGAATTTGCTTTTCGCGTGCCGATTCGAAATGGGATATTTTTATTTATTTGTTCAATTGAATATTGTGGCGAATTTGCTTTTTGCGTGCCGATTCAAAATGGGGTATTTTGGTTTATTTGTTCAATTGAATATTGTGGCGAATTTGCTTTTTGCCTGCCGATTCAAAATGGGATATGTTTTTTTAACCTGGAAATTGCTCTGCACACGGTTCAACTAAATGAGTGTGTGCGATCCGCATCGGAAAGCATATGTCAATCGTAGCAGAACCGTCGGTGATACACAGCAGATTGCAAATGATTTGTAGCGCTTCTACGTGTGCGTAGGGTCTCCAGAACCATTTGTGATATCGCGTTATCACACATGAGAACTCGGAGTAAACCGTGCCCAGTGTAAAATACAATCCCAGTCGTAATTTTTCTAGCAAATGTGTGGGATCCCAAACGAAAAGCACGCGTCACTCTTCCGGCAACCGTCGGTGATACCCAACAAATCACAAACGGTCTGCAGCACTTTTATGCGTGCGAAGAGGCTCCTGAACCGTTTGTGATAGAACATTATCGCAGATGGTAATTGTTGGGAAACGTGTGCGATGGGGTCTTGTATGGCAGATGGGTTACGCAGAAAACTCGTGTGCGATGGGGCACAAATCGCACACAGTTCATATGTTGGCCCGTGTGCCTTACATATTGTTTCCCAAATGGTTCATTACGATAGACCGTATGGTTTCACTGCGTTATTAGAAACGTTTAATCACCGATACCACATGCGCAAAAGAATTTAGTGTGTGTTGCATCGCACACGATTACATTTTGGAAGGCCTCTGGATCATTGCTCCATATCCCCGACAGTTTCTGGGTCGTGTGGGAAGGACACTCTATCGCCCACACTCACTTGGCGACGGTCCCAAATGTCATCGCAGAAAGGGGTTAAAACCATTTGTTTAGCACCGACGCGTACCAGTGCATATCAATATATTTTTAGCAAGCGAAGATGCAAGCAAATAGAAGGCACATGGCAACACAAGCAAACATAAGATCGAATGAGAGAAAGGCAAACAAAAAAGGCGAAATCAAAAGGCAAATATTTTTGTATTTTTCTAAAAACGTTTTAGAAGTGGGGGAGAGGAAAATGAGAGGCAAATGGCAAATAATGTAATGCAAGAGATGAGATTTTATGATGGGTACTTAATAGGCTTGATGTAGACCTGCCTGGCAACGGCGCCAGAAATTCTTCCTGCTACTTCTTGAGCTTGCGTTGGTTTTTCCCTTGAAGAGGAAAGGGTTATGTAGCAAAGTAGAGATAAGTATTTCCATCAGTTAGAGAACCAAGGTATCAATCCAGTAGGAGGTACAAGCAAGTCCCCACTCTATGCACCTGCACAAACAATCAAACACTTGCATCCAACGCGATAAAGGGGTTGTCAATCCCTTCACGATCAATTGCAAAGGTGAGATCTGATAGAGATAGGTATAGAAGATTGCTAAAATGTAAAACAAAGTAAAAGTAAATAAATTGCAGCAAGATATTTTTGGTATGTTTGGTTTATAGATCTGAAAATATATAATGGAAAAAATAGACCCGGGGGCCATAGGTTTCACTAGAGGCTTCTCTCTTGAAGGCAAATAATACGGTGGGTGAACAAATTACTGTCGGGCAATTGATAGAAAAGCGCAAAGTTATGACGATATCCAAGACAATGATTATGCATATAGGCATCACATCCGTGTCAAGTAGACCGACTCCTGCCTGCATCTACTACTATTACTCCACACACCGACCGCTATCCAGCATGCATCTAGAGTATTACGTTCATAAAGAATGGAGTAATGCCTTAAGTAAGATGACATGATGTAGAGGGATAAACTCAAGTAATATGATGAAAACCCATCTTTTTATCCTTGATGGAAATAATACAAATACGTGCTTCGCTACCCCTACTTTGTCACTGGGTGAGGACACCGCAAGATTGAACCCAAAACTAAGCACCTCTCCCATTGCAAGAAATACCAATCTAGTAGGCCAAACCAAACCGATTATTCGAAGAGAAATACAAAGATATCAAATCATGCATATAAGAATTCAGAGAAGATTCAAATAATATTCATAGATAATTTGATCATAAATCCACAATTCATCGGATCTCGACAAACACACCGCAAAAGAAGATTACATCGGATAGATCTCCAAGAACATCGAGGAGAACATGGTATTGAGAATCAAAGAGAGAGAGAAGAAGCCATCTAGCTACTAGATATGGACCCATAGGCTGAGGTAAACTAATCACGCTTCATCGGAAGGGCAATAGGGTTGATGTAGATGCCCTCCGTGAACGAATCCCCCTCCGGCAGATCGCAGGAAAAGGCCCCAAGATGGGATATCACGGCAACAGAAGGTTGCAACAACGGAAAAGTATTTTCGTGGCTCTCTCTGAGGTTTTTGTAATATATGTGAATTTATAGGACGAAGATGTAGGTCAGGGGACTCCCGAGGGGGCCACAAGGCAGGGGGTGCCCCCCTAGGGTGCACCCTCCACCCTTGTCATTGCCTCGTGGGTCTTCTGACTTGGACTCCAAGTCGTACAGTTTTCTTCTGGTCCAAGGTTTCTTCTGGTGCAAAGTTTTATTCCGTTTGGACTCCGTTTGATATTCCTTTTCTGTGAAACTCAAAACAAGGAAAAAACAGAAACTGACGCTGGGCTCTAGGTTAATAGGTTAGTCCCAAAAATAATATAAAATAGCATAATAATGCATATAAAACATCCAATACAGATAATATAATAGCATGGAACATTCAAAGATTATAGATACGTTGGAGATGTATCAAGCATCCCCAAGCTTAATTCATGCTCGTCCTCATGTAGGTAAATGATAAAAACAAAAAATTTGATGTGGAATGCTACCTAACGTATCAGGCGCCTTACAAGGCTCCAATGAAGAAGGGAAAGAAGAAGAAGGATTTTTCGGAGACCAAGGGAGGCCTCCGCTTGAGAGACCGTCCAGACACTAAGTCCGGAGATAATGCGGTCCCGTCTGCCCAAGATGGGGGAGGAGGAAGATGAGGAGGAGAGCGCCTCCTCCCATTGCAAGAAGAGGGCGGCGTCTAAGGACATCGAGGAGGTGAAACCTTCTCAGGCCCAGAAGAGGCGGTGCAGACCCAAGTTGGTCTTGCCCGACAGTTCGGACTCCGATGAGGAGTCCGTGGAATCTAAAGAGGTCCCAGAGAAGGACCGCATGGTCAAGCCCCCCGCCACAAGGTATGAGCTTCCGCATTCCTTGTTTCATTTTTACTTGTTCTTTACTGACAGAAATGGATTGTGTGATATCACAACCCACCGCGCGGCCTCCCTACCGAGCCAACCTCGGAGGGGACCTCTCCGCCCGCCGACTTGGCGGCTAGCGGATCAGCACCACACTCTGCATGGCCCCTTGTCCCCGAAGAGGCCACGGAGGTTTTGTCCCAAAGGTCCCCTCCCCGCCTGAACACGGGTGAGGGGGCGACACAGTCATGGACGAGGCTGATGCCTCGGTCACCGAAGACCAGGAGGGTGCATCTCTCCTACCCAATGCGGGAGGAGAGTCCAGACCATCTAGACCCTCCCAGCCGGCCGCACCTGAGCCCCCAAGGCCCTCACAGGTGCCGGTCCCACCTTCCGATGGGGAAGGGTTGAGGTCCCGCCGCCCGCGTCAGACACCAATAACCAGGCGGTGGCGGATTGGCCGAACGCGATGGAGGAGTTGGTAAACAACTTAGTTATTATTGACGGGCACCGCACCCTTATGGGTGCGGTTCTTCGAGGTGTTCGGTCCGTCCATGCCCGACTGAACGATATTGTCCAGGGCCTTCTAATAGGCTTTGAGGTGAGTCAAGTAATGTTCTTTCCCCGCAAGATGGTTTTAACTCTTTTTTTGTTTAGCCAAAGTATGAACAGGACATATATATATAACAGCCCCGAGACTCTGTATGGATTGCAAAAACCTTACAGAGGGTCAAATATTTGTAAGCTAGTATTTAGAGTATAATGATTGATTTGACATCGCAGGCATCGTCCTTGGCTGCAGCTGCTAATGCTACTGCCTTGGAGGATATGGATCGGAAGCTCAAATTCTCCGATGAAGAGCTTGACGTTGTCAACAAGCGGCTTGATGAGGCACAAGGTAAGCTTCTATCGAAATGCATAGTCAATGCCGCCGGACACTTACATTCTAGATTGTTGAGCCCGTGATGTTTGGTGACTGTAGCTGCCGCCGCAGAGGTTGAGAGCCTCAAGGCAGCGCTGGAAAAGGCCGAGGCCGAGGTGGCCAAGAAGAAAGCTGATGCTGAAAAGGCGGTGTCCGAACTTGAGAAGGCGAAGACCGCCAGCGAAAAACATGAGGCTCGAGTGTCCGAAGTGTAGGTGGAGCTCAGGGATGCCATCACGAAATGTGAGGTCCTTGAGCAGAAGCAGAAAGAGCAGTCCTCTAAGCTGTCCAAGGTGGAGAAAGAGTTCGAGGAGACAAGGACTGAAGTGCGGGGTGCCGCGAAGAAATCCGGCAAGTGAGGAAGATCGCGGATGGTAAGTTGTACTTACTGCAAAGTGTTTCTGGTGGCAAATGGTTCACCTTGCTGACTCGGGTATGGCGCTCCGCAGGCATTTTTGCCAAGCTTCCCAAGAGTGCGGCGAAGCACTACGCCAAGCGAGAGGAGAACTCTGATCAGCGACTCTTCTGGGCACAGTTCCAGGCACCCGAGCATCCTCCCCTCCTCAGCAACTAGATGAAGCAACTAATGGAGCTGCATCGGATGGTTGGGCTGGCCATGAAGGATCTGTGTGTCCGGCTGTGGCCCTTGGAGCCAATTCTGAGCAGCTACTTTGGTTTGGTGCAGAAGTTGCGTGATGCATTGCCCCGAAGATCAAGCCAATGGACATGGCCACTGGTCCCACATCGGTTTGAAAGGAGCATCGCCACCCCGAATTGTATTTCACACATGGTACAGATGGTGCTCGGGCGATAGAGGGCCAGTGTTCCAAGGATGTAATCATTGAGTGATTGTATTAATTTTTCAGCTGGACCTTTTGCTTTATGATGCGGCCTGTTTATATACTATGGTGTTTTAATTTTGACTCCTGTGCGGCCGTTTATTATTCTAAAAGTTACCAGTCATCGGCTTCATCCCCCAAGTGAATGGTACAAGGGGTGTCTCGTCTCTACACTGTTACCCTTAGCCGACGTCTCGGTGCTTGAAGGCGGTAGTGCGGGAGAGGGACTAGGCAATCAGACTATTCGGCTTTATTGCTTTCACTTAGCCAAGGAGCTTGACGGTGGGAGATAATGACTAGCCCCCGTGTTTTGTGATGTATGTGGGATCCGAAGCATGCCTTTGTAATCACATGGTTTGTGCTACAACGAACCCTACGCATGACATGAATAAATCGCCAATGATTTCTTAGTTTGACAATTGTCATTGGATCACTGACCAGTTCTCGCTTACTATGATGGTCAGTTTTCAGCTTTCTCCCCTGAGGTGCTTGACTGGACTAGCCAGAAGTACAATCGCAGGGGTTCTCCCTTTTACCTTCTTAGCCGAACATGTGGAACGTAAGAGGGTAAGCATAGGAGCTAGGCAACCCAACTATTGACCCAAGTCATAGTTCGGAACTAATGCATATAGTGCAATATCCTAGACGCTGAACACTCCACGAAAACCGGTGCCGGACTTAGTACATAGAGTTGATGGGAAGATCAAGCATTTGGTCAACTAAACGATTTGTATTTGTTACACAATGTGTGCATGCCCAGCTGTTCGAAGAGCATGGAAAAAGAGAAAGAGAAGAAAGAGGTCTAGATAATGTGGATGCCCGAACACCGTAAAGGATGTTTTTATTTTCGATAAGCTCTGGACGTCTATCCGTACAATTCAAACTGCTGAGGCATTTATGATAATTAAGAAAAGAAAATTGTATAGAGAAAGGTTTACACAGGGCCTTGATATGTGGGTCGAAACCTCAACTGTGCCCTCCTGCACGTCTGCGCCTTTTCTTCTATGAGGTGGGGGGGGGAGTGAATTGGACACCTGCGTAGAACACCGCATACTGGCAAGGGGTGCCTTCAATAGGGACCTTGAGATGTAGCCTTGACATCATAGCTTGATGCTGAGCGAGTCCGGAGTCCTTGAGATGTCACCCGAACATGTGGACCCCTTTACCGCCTCCTTCGGCGCACCGAACACTTCGAATGGACGGATGTAGCCACGGCCGGACTCGACGAAATAAAAGCCATACTGGCAACAAACCCAGTCCCGGCCGCGCCAAACATTGGCGAACCAATGCTATTATACATTGCAGCAACACATCAGGTTGTAAGCGCAGTGCTCGTCGTCGAACGAGAAGCAGACGGACAAAAATTCCCCCTTCAAAAGCCGGTCTATTGTGTGTCCACTGTCCTCACTCCTTGCAAATCACGGTACCCGCATTATCAAAAGATCGCGTACGCGGTATTCATGGCATCCCAGAAGCTACGACACTACTTTCAAGAGTGTTCAATAACAGTAGCCACGGAAGTACCACTTAATGACATTATAAACAACCGTGACGCAACGGGCCGGATTGCAAAATGGGCCATTGAGCTCCTCCCGTTCGACATAACTTATAAGCCACGGCGAGCCATCAAGTCGCAAGTCTTGGCCGACTTCGTCGCAGAATGGACGGAGGCCGAACTCCCTAAAGAGTACGGCACATATTCAAACTGGGTCATGCACTTCGACGGCTCCAAAATGTTGGCCGGTCTAGGGGCTGGCATCGTTTTGACGTCCCCCACAGGAGACACAGTTCAATACGTACTCCAGATAATGTACACAGACTCCAACAACGCAGCCTAATATGAGGCCCTTTTACATGGTCTCCGGATGGCAGTATCCATGGGCATTCAACGCCTAGAGGTGCGCGGGGACTCGAACCTTGCAATATCCCAAATAAATGGAGACTTTGATGCCAAGGATCCAAAAATGGCAGCTTATCGCAACGCCGTCCTAAAAATGTCAGCTCGGTTCGAAGGGCTCGAATTTCACCATATAACCCGGGAAAATAATCAGACGGCAGATGTCCTGGCACGCATTGGCGCAAAATGCGATGTAGTCCCCCCCAACATCTTCCTGGAAAGGCTGTTCAATCCATCCATAGTATGGGAAGGGGAACCCGGCAATAACAGCCCGGACCCAACCGCACTGCCCGACACTGAACACTCTGACATAATTGGAGGCTCTGCCAATGAAATAACACCTTCAGCCCATGTAATAATGGCCGTCATCGCCCCGTGGACAGAACCATTCCTTGCTTACCTTACTAGGCAGGAACTCCCCGGGGACCAAAATGAGGCACGCTGCATAGTGCGGCAATCTAAAGCCTATAAAGTCCATGAGGGAGAGCTTTATAAGAAAAGCACTACCGGAGTCCTTCAAAGGTGCATCTCCGAAGAGGAAGGGCGGAACCTCCTGGCTGAAATTCATGCCGGACTCGGCGATCATCACGCTGCAGCTCGGTCCCTTGTAAGCAAGGCCTTCCGTACAGGCTTTTATTGGCCGACGGCCCGGACAGACGCCCAGGACTTAGTCCAACGATGCGTCGGTTGACAGCTTTTTGCAAACCAAAGCCATATGCCACCCATCGCCCTCCAAACTATCCCCATCACTTGGCCCTTCGCGGTCTGGGGGCTTGACATGGTTGGACCCCTTAAAGGCGGAACCCACAAGAAAAAATACTTACTGGTCATGGTGGATAAGTTCACCAAATGGATAGAAGCCAAGCCTGTTAAGACGGCCGAATCCGGACCGGTGATAGACTTTATATCCGGGGTTGTACACTGTTAGGGCGTCCCCCACAGCATCATCACTGATAACGACACGAACTTTAAGGCCGATGATGTAAAACTCTGGTGCAAAAACATGGGCATCAAGCTCGATTATGCTTCCGTCTATCACCCACAAACTAACGGCCAGGTCGAACGTGCAAATGGTCTTATCATGAGCGGCATCAAACCCAGATTAGTGCGGTCCCTCAAGGAATCTAACACGCACTGGGTAGAGGAGCTCGACTCCGTACTCTGGGGGCTGCGGACCACGCCGAATCGCACCATCGGATACACACCATTCTTTATGGTGTACGGCGCAGAGGCAGTTTTGCCTTGCGACATAATTCATGACTCACCTCGAGTGCGCATGTACGAAGAAAGAGAAGCCGAGCTCGATCGGCAGGACAGCTTGGACGCATTGGAGGAGGAGCGTGACATGGCAAAAGCCCGTTCCGCATTCTACCAACAGCAGGCTCGAAGATACCAAAGTAGAGAAGTATGGGCCAACAATTACAATGTCGGCGAATTAGTTCTACGACTACCAGACAAGAAAAAGGACAAACTCAAGCCCAAGTGGGAAGGTCCCTTCATAATTGACCAAGTACTGACTGGTGGAGCGTACCGCCTGCGGGATGCATCGGATAACCGACTCGAGCCGAACCCATGGAATGCAGCCCCTCTTCGAAGATTCTATGCCTAGCGCCGGACTCTGTGTTCGTCTCCTTCCTCTGTCCATTTTTTTATATATTTTCTGTCTTACATTTCTCTTCCTCTCTCTCTCTCTCTCTCTCTCTCTCTCTCTCTCTCTTATAGCCTTTAAAGGCTCATAAAGTGACGCGCTATCCGCACTCATTAAACCTGGGGGCTTCTTTAAACAGAAGCTTATTCATACGGGCTTCATGCCAAACACATGTGTCACACTTCCGCATGTACCTTTTATTCACCATTATATGCATCGATATGACTTACGTTTTGGCCAAGCTGGTTTGCCTGGCTCCTGTGCTTACCCCTACGTTCCCGATTGTTCGGCTAGGTGGTAAAGGGAGCACCTCTGCGATTGTTACTGTCGGGTCAGCCGGACATGTACCTCAGACTGGGTGAAGCCGAAAGCTAGCGTTCTTAAGGGAAATATTCGGTCGGTGAACTAAACATGATCTTTTTTTTATTTATTTTTATCTATACGCCCCCAGATGTTTTTCCTGCGTTTCTTTTCGCAGCATGGACATGCACCTTAGGGCATGCCTCCTAGGGAAAGGAACCCCTAACGGAACTATTCTCCCTGGAAGATGTTTCTTACTAACCATGTAATATAACATAACTAGTCAGGCACTTGTCTATTCACGCACTAATGACCCCTACGCCTGGTCTCCATGCATTCCCCGGTTCCTATATAACCGCATGGGAATTCGGACACACTCCGGACCGTTAGGTACCGAGGCTGAAGCGAAAAGGTCGGCCATGAAAAATGATCTACAATCTGGCTAGAAGGCATTATAAATGTCAATTAAATTACATAGTCATTTTGACTGATTGTATTCCTCCTCAATACCATATAACAGGCTGTCTAATTTATAGTCCTGCTGGGAATACTTTGCGGCCAACTCTACTTGGCCATATACTAAGCTTACAGGGATCTCCTTCCCATCGGGCCCTACAGGACCGACCTCGGCCATGTGGTTGGGGTCAGCCTTTGCGTACCGCGTCTTCACCATAGCCCAGGCCTCCCTCGCGCCTTGACGGCAGGCCGATAGCTTCCACAATCGGAAGCGCCGCCGTGCTCCCTTTAGCTTCTCCGCAAGCTCTCCAAGACCTTCGGGCATGGAGACGGATGGCCACAGGGCCTGGGCGACGCCTTGCATCGCCTGCCAAACTCGATCGAGCAGTTGCGAGAGCTCGGGAAGAAGGTCACCCGTAGAACCGGGCATCTCCTCCGCAGGACGACCTGTTAGCACACCTATAGACGTTGCTCTGTTAGTCGACTTCCCCGCCGAACTTTCTTTCAAAGGTTCGCTCAAGCACTTACTAAATATGCCGCGCCAAAGCCGCTGATTCTCCTTAACGGAGTCTGACAGCTGGGCACGAACATCTTTCAGCTTGACACCCAGCCTGGTGTTGGCATCTTGGAGATCGTTCTTCTCCCGCCTCACCTTTGTCAGCACCTTCTCACCAGCCTTTAGCTGGCGTAGGAGGTGTTGCCTTTCCAGATTCAATCCGGCGCCATCTGCAATTTCATTTGTCAGATTCGCACCCATGCCGTGCTTCGCAGAATACTTATCTTTCGAAGTATATATTACCAGAGGGGGTCTCCTTGGGCTCCCCTGCCGCGGCTAGTGCGGCCTCAAGTTGGGCTTTGCACTCTTCCAGCTCCTTGGACAGTAGGGAATTCTTTTCTGTAAGAACCTGCATAACAAATGATCCTTAAATCAGTTATTCTAACTGTTTCAAGTCTCGGGGGCTACTGGTATCTATATATAATTACCAAAATTTTCTTACCCGTATGTCTTTTACATACTGCTCCGTGGCTCTAGCTAGACCATTTTGAGCGGCACGGAGGTACGCATCTCCCGATTTGAAGGCATTTAATGCCTCTTGGGAGAAACAAGCGTCGCGAAGAATTGTCCGGCGACGCCTGTGGTTCATGGCACTCTCCACCTCAGAGTTGGTGGCAGACAACCTGTCCACATCCTCCGTCCGAGGAGCGCTCGGTGCGCGGCTTGTGTTCACCTCCACCTCCGGACCAGGCTTTGGAGCCTGGCTAGTGGAGGCGCGGTTGGCATCCTCTTCGAATCCAGTCCGGCAAGGTCTCTTTGTCCTAAAGAGAGCACGAGTGTTAATGTGCCTTGAAGGTGTAACACCTGGGATAAGGGGGCGCGCCATACCTTTGCACTGATGTCTCGGTCCGGACTGCACCTCTTTTCTGCCCACGGGGCCCTGCGGCCCCTCATTGGCTTGTCGCCGCAGGATCGGCCTCCCGTTTCTGGGAGGCCGGGATTAGCCCTGGGTAATCAGCCGTAATGGCCACCAAGGCGTTGTCCTTGCTCGATTGATGGAACACTCCATCAATCAGCTCCACCGAAAAGTCCGGATCCTCTTGAGAGTCCGGGTCGAGGGACCGTCCTGGGTCCTCGGGTTGTGGAGGAGGGCTGCTTATTTCTTTAACAGCCTGGCGCAGTTCCTGCGTTGAAATCGCTAGATTGAATATTTAACAATGGGGATATAAAACGGATGGGCGAGATGTGACCACTCACCCAGCTTGGAGGATTGTACATGGAAAATCCACCCTTTGTGTCGACGCGGAGAAAATCCTCCTCTTCTCCCTTGTACAAAGCGGACAAGGTCTTTATTAGAGCCGCAGCCGAATCCGGCCCCTTACGGCCGTAGCGGGTGGTGTCGTCCTCCCCGTTGAAGTCCCACATGGGGTGGCCTCTATACAGTAGTGGATGCACCCCTCGTATGATGCATGCGGCCATGACCCCGATCATGATCAGTCCGGAATGAGCTAGCAATCTTATCCGGCCCATCAGGTAAATAACGTCCCTCCCACTTTCCCTCTCAGGGCTCCATGGACGCCAGCTTAGGCGTTTCTTTAAGGGAGCATTGTCGAATTCAGGGAGGCCGATCCGGACAGGATTCGTCAGCGGGACGTCTTCTATATAAAACCATTCCGAGGGCCAGTCTTCGGACGCCTTCTTTGGGGTTCCGGACAGATATCCAGTCCCGGCGATGCACCACACTTCTGCTCTGCCCACTTGATACATTGACCCCTTCTTGGAACGGGGCACGAGGCAGAATAGCTCTTTCCACAGCCCGAAATGAGCCTCAACACCCAAGAATAGCTCACAGAGGGCTACAAAGCCCGCGATATGCAATACGGAGGCAGGCGTGAGATTATGTAGCTGGAGGCCGTAGAACTCTAGCAGCCCCCAGAGAAATGGATGGATTGGAAATCCGAGCCCCCTTATTAAATAAGGGACGAGGCACACCCGCTCTCCTTTGGAGGGATTAGGGGCACTCTCTGCTTGCTCTCCGCCATTATAGACGGCAAGACCGGCTCGAACCGGGACCATATAGGCCGGGGGGAGAAATCCCTTGGTCTGGAGCGTCACTAGCTCGCTATGCGGGACGGAGCATCTCTCCCAATATCCAAGCTTAGGGCTGGAAGGGCGAGGGGAGGAGTTGCGACGGCTGGCCATGGTGGAATGGACCTTTGTCGGATGCGCTCTGATGAACACTCGCGAAGGGGGAAGGTGTGGTTTGGATCTAAATCCTCGTCCCCTTAAATAGGGCAGCTCATTTACGCGGCTAGGGGTGTGGATGTAAAAACACTCAGACTTTTCATATTCGTTTGACACGTGGGAAGCGGCCATTATTGGGCGTAGAAGCCAAGGAAGCGCAACATCTACAAGAAACCAGACTTTATTCAACAGGTACACAGAATTTGGGGGAGAACCCGCCTTGCAATGCCGAAGACAATCTGCGCGCCGGACTCATCGTCATTGAAGCCTGGTTTGGGGGCTACTGAGGGAGTCCTGGATAAGGGGGTGTTCAGATAGCCGAACTATACCTTCAGCCGGACTCCTGGACTATGAAGATACAAGATTGAAGACTTCGTCCCGTGTCCGGAAGGGACTTTCCTTGGCGTGGAAGGCAAGCTTGGCGATACAGATATGCAGATCTCCTACTATTGTAACCGACTTTGTGTAACCCTAACCCTCTCCGGTGTCTATATAAACCGGAGGGTTTTAGTTCGTAGGACAACATACACAACAACAATCATACCATAGGCTAGCTAGGGTTTAGCCTCTCTGATCTCGTGGTAGATCTACTCTTGTACTACCCATATCATCAATATTAATCAAGCAGGACGTAGGGTTTTACCTCCATCGAGAGGGCCCGAACCTGGGTAAAACTTCGTGTCTCTTGCCTCCTGTTACCATCCGGCCTAGACGCACAGTTCGGGACCCCCTACCCGAGATCCGCCGGTTTTGACACCGACACCCATTGTCATCCGAGGATGCGGTGATGCCATAGTTTGGTTGAGCCGAACACATGGTGTTATGTGTTTAATATAACCCCCACGGCCGTCCATGGTATCTTGAGCGCGAAGTTGTGCTAACGAGGCACGTAGAGCGCGATGAAGGCGGGCATGCCACGGGGAGCGTATCCCTATTTGCGGCGTACACAAGCGCGTTCCCATGACTGGGATCGGGCTCGAGCCCATTTAATTGTATCTCTGGCCTTTACAGCGGGCTGATACCTTCACCCGCTGGCGATGGATTGGTCTTCGGCTGCCAGGGCCGTGATACGTCTCTGTCGTATCTATAATTTTTGATTGTTTCATACCAATATTGTACAACTTTCATATACTTTTGGCAACATTTTATATTATTTTTCGGACTAACATATTGATCCAGTGCCTAGTGCGAGTTCCTGTTTGTTGCATGTTTCTTGTTTCGCAGAATATCCATATCAAATGGAGTCCAAACACGATAAAAACTTACGGAGATTTTTTGGAATATATGTGATTTTTGGGAAAAATAATCAATGTGAGACGATGCCCGAGGAGCCCACAAGCCCTAGGGGCGCGCCCCCTACCCTGGGCACGACTGGGAGGCTTGTGGACACCCCTGTAAGGCGTTGGTGCCCTTCTTCGGCTGCAAGAAACATAATATTCAGATAAAAATCATGTTAAAATTTCAGCCCAGTCGGAGTTACAGATCTCTCGGAATTTAAGAAACGATGAAAGGCCAGAAAACAGAAATGCAAAAACAAAAGGAAACAGAGAGAGAGAGAGAGAGAGAGAGAGATCCAATCTCGGAGGGGCTCCCGCCCCTCCACTGCCATGGAGGCCAAGGAGCAGAGGGTAATCCCTCCTCCCATCTAGGGGGGAGGCCAAGGAAGATGAAGAACGAGGGGGGCTCTCGCCCTCTCTCTCCTGGTGGCGTCGGAACGCCGCCGGGGCCATCATCGTGACAGCGATCTACACCAACAACTTCGCCGCCGTCATCACCAACTCTCTCCCCCTCTATTCAGCGGTGTAACACCTCTTCTCCCCACTGTAATCTCTACTTAAACATGGTGCCCAACGTTATATATTATTATCCAATGATATGCGGCTATCCTATGATGTTTGAGTAGATCCATTTTGTCCTATGGGTTGATTGATGATCATGATTGGTTTGAGTTGTATGTTTTATTATTAGTGTTGTCCTATGGTGCTCTCTGTGTCGCGCAAGCATGAGGGATCCCCGTTGTAGGGTGTTGCAATATGTTCATGATTCGCTTATAGTGGGTTGCTAGAGTGACAAAAGCTTAAACCCGAGTAAGGGGGTTGTTGCGTATGGGAGTAAAGAGGACTTGATACCTTATAATCCTATGGTTGGGTTTTACCTTAATGATATTAAGTAGTTGCGGATGCTTTCTAGAGTTCCAATCATAAGTGCATATGATCCAATTAGAGAAAGTATGTTAGCTTATGCCTCTCCCTCATATAAAATTGCAATAATGATTACTGGTCTAGTTATCGATTGCCAAGGGACAAATAACTTTCTTGTGACAAAAAGTTCTCTACTAAAACTAACTTAATTGTTTCTTTATCTAAACAGCCCATACATTTTATTTACGTGTTCTTTATTATCTTGCAAACCTATCCCTTTACACCTACAAAGTACTTCTAGTTTTATACTTGTTCTAGGTAAAGCGAACGTCAAGCGTGCGTAGAGTTGTATTGGTGGTCGATAGAACTTGAGAGAATATAAATTCTACCTTTAGCTCCTTGTTGGATTCGACACTCTTACTTATTGAGAAGGGTACAATTGATCCCCTATACTTGTGGGTTATCAAGGCCTTTTTCTGGCGTCGTTCCTGGGGAGCAATAGCGTGGGGTGAATATTCTTGTGTGTGCTTGTTTGCTTTATCACTAAGTAGTTTTTATATTCTGTTCTAAGTTGTTCTATATCTTTAGTTATGGATATGAAACACGAAATATCAAAAAAAATAGGTGTGTTTGCTACTCAAGGAGATGGGTGTAGCACGCAAGATGTGATTCTATCCCAATCACGTGATGAACTCATGATTGGGGCACAACCAAATTTCGAGCGCATAGCAAGGCGGATATCATTACAACATTCCATGTACTAAATAGATGAGAATACAAGATAAAGGCTTACACTCACCACAAGGTACAACATGAATACAATAGTACACCAATACATAGCAATCATCATACAGAAGAGCAGGATCTGACCACGGATGAAATCAAACGAAAAAGAAGAATGACATCCACCCTTCTAATCCCAGGCTCCCGACCCAGAACCTATCCCTTGATCAAAGAAGAAGCAGAAGAAGAACTCCAAAACAAGCAAGCATCGCTCTCACATCAGATCATTGCATTACCTGTACCTGCAACTGTTGTAGTAGTAATCTGTGAGCCACGAGGACTCAGCAATCCCATTACCATGGGTATGAAGACTAGCAAAGCATAATGGGTATGGAATGGATAAGTGGTGAGGTTGCAGCAACACTAAGCATTTGTATGGTGGCTAACTTACGAGTACAAGAATAAGAAGAGAAACTATGCATAATGTTCGCAATCTAGTAATGATCAAGAAGTGATCCTGAACTACTTACGAGTCAAACATAACCCCACCGTGTTCTCTTCCCGAACTTGCTCGAGAAGAGACAGTCATGGTTACACACGCGGTTGGTGTATTTTATTTGGATTAGGTGTCAAGTTCTCTACAACCGGATATTATAAATTTCCCATCTACCACATAACCGCGGGCATGGCTCTCGAAAAGATTAAACCCTGCAGGGGTGTCCCAACTTAGTCCATCACAAACTCTCATGATCCGTGGAGGCAAATTTCCATCTGGGGACAACCCGATCAAACTCGGAATCCCGGTGCACAAGACATTTCGACAATGGTAGAACAAAACCAGCAAGACCTCCTGACGTGCCGACATCCCGATAGGAGCCGCGCGTATCTTGTCCCAAGCCACGATCGGATGGGACATCCTACAAGTACAACCAATCCTCAAGTTTCCCCATGATGGCCCCGCAGTCTACCCGGTTTGGACCAACACACTCATGAGGAGCACTGGCGCCGGTTGTTGATTAAGAGTCCTCAGATGCTAACCGGTCCCTATGCAAATTTTAGTTGTTATTAGGAAAATGGTAAAATCAAAGTCGGGCCTTGCTGGAAGAGTTTTATTCAAAGCAAACTGTCAAGGGGGGGGGGCATAAATCCCGACGGTGTTAGGAATGCAAAATCAAGGAACATAACACCGGTATAACGGAAACTAGGGCGGCAAGAGTGGAACAAAACACCAGGCAAAAGGCCGAGCCTTCCACCCTTTACCAAGTATGTAGATGCATTAATTAAATGAGAGATATTGTGATATCCCATGATAACCATGTCCCAACATGGAACAACCTGCACTGCACCTGCAACTAGCAACGCTCTAAGAGTGGCTGAGCAAAGCGGTAACATAGCCAAACAACGGTTTGCTAGGATGGTGGAAAAGGTTAGAGGCTGTTTCATGGCAACTTGGGAGGCTTGATAAACAAGTGGTAGGTAGCCCGACATAACGATAGCATCGAGACAACTAGCAAGCAAAGATAGAAGTGGTATCTAGGGTAATGACCATCTTGCCTGAAATCCCGCTAGGAAGAAGACCGAATCCATGAAGTAGACGAACGGGTGTAGTCGAACGAATCCTCACAATCGCAACGTTACCAGAATTAACAAGAAGAAGCAACACCGAAAAGAAGCAAACAATATGGTAAACATACATATCATAACCATGGCATGATGCACAATCAAGTATGATGCATGTCCGGATTAATGGTTCATGGCATGGCAAAGTGCAACAAACAATACTACAAATTAAGTGGAGCTCAATATGCAACGAGTTGCATATCGACGAAACCCCGCATTCCAATTATTTAGTCCACTCCCGTTTATGCTACTCATCAGCTTTAAATGTTGGTTAACATGGCAAGAGGTGAAGCACAAATAAACTACATATTTAGGCAAGTTAAATGAGGCCGGAAACAACAAACAACAATTTTGGAAAATCCCCACATGCAATTTTCAAAAATTGGTACTGTTCTGCCCTAAACCATATTTTAGAGTTGTTAAACATGCAAAGAAAGTGCACCATGTTAATCTATGCACTATTCCACCCCATTTACATATGAAGTTTATTTAATTCGGAGCTATGGTTAATTAGTTATGAAATAAACCATTTTAACATATCATTTATGCAAAACAAATGCAAATAGTATTTTAAACATTTTTACCATGGATGAAAGTTGTATATCATGAAACTAGATGAAATTCTAAGTTTCTGACATATATAAAACATTTTAATCCGATGCACGGTTTGTGAATTATTAATGCATGAACATGGAGGGTCAAACTGTAAATATGCAGTTTTTCTAGAAATGGAGAAATTCGTCCACTGAAAAAACAGGAGGAGGATAGGTCGCGGGGTTGGCCTGGTTGCTCCTGCTGCTTGCCGGCGTCGCTCTGGATGCACGGGATAGGCGCGAGGCAGATGGGACTCCGCTGGGATGAGGGAGGAGGCGCACAACTAGGGAATCTCTGGCGCGGCTGGGGTGTAGAGGAGGCTGGGACGAGCGGGCCTGGCCTGTCCTAGCGGGCTGCTCGCCGACGAGGTTCAGGTGAGGTCGCCGACCAGTGGAGGTGTGCGAGGTCGTGCGAGGTCCTCGAGCGGAGGCGGGGCTCCTCCTGTAAGCAAACAGAGAGGGAGGGGAGTCGGGTAAGAGAGAGATCGAGAGGAAGGAGGAGACGGAGGAGAGGTGTGGCGGCCTACTGGCTTCTGGCGATGAGCGGCGCGGCGTCCATGGCTGGTCCTGTTGCAAGAAGAGACGAGGGATATGAGAGAAGGGGAGGAAGTGGAAACAGAGGGAGGTAGAGAAGATAGAGGGTAGGCGGGAGGAGGCGAGGCGACCTGACCATGGCCTTCGCCGGCAGCAGGCGCGGGTGCCCGAAGAGTTCGTGGGGTGGAGCTCCAGCAGAGTTGTTGCTGCTGCTTGCAGCAGCAGCCAAGCGAGAGGTTGGGGCGATGAGCGAGCTCGATTGGATGGGCGCGCAAGACGAGGGAGATGGTTGGAGGGCGAGAGAGGATCTGGATCGGGTGCAAGCTCTGGTTGGTTTGATGCTGAAAACGAGGGAGGGAGAGAGGCTGGCTTGCTGTGGTTGGGCGGCAGAGGAAAACAAGGAAGGTGGTCAGAGAAGATTCGGATCGGGAGGAGATCCCGAGGTGGGAGACGACAAGGTGGAGTGTGGCAGCAACGATTGGATAGGGGAGGAATGGATGGGACAGCCTAGGGATTAGGGTTCGGTCAGATTATATAGCAAATGGGCTAGGGTTAGAGTTAATCCGTCCCTCTGATCATAATCGGATGGTTTGAGATCAATAGGTTAGGAAATCGAATCAAAGAACCGAAGATGTTTTAGGGATGTTTGGGGATGATCCAGACCCATCGGTGATGACTGAGCGGTTCGTCGAGGAAGTTTTGGACGCGCGCGAGGAGTCTGACAAAAGTCCATGGAGGCAAGGGGGTTTGATGGGCTCAGAGAAGAGGGAGAAGAGTGCGGTTCGGTTGATCTGAGAAGGTCAATAGAGACAAGGAAGAAGCGGCAACTATGATTGGATGCAAGTTTTATGAAAACATGTGGATGTAATGCTCATGATGCCATGGTGAATGCAACAAACAAATAAAAACACACAGTGACAATGAAAATAACTGGAAGGCATCTGGAGCGTCGGTCTCGAGTTGTCACAATGGGGAACCTCCTAAAACCCTCAATGCTCATTATCTGAAAAATATTAAACACTACTTTGATAATCCTGAGGAAACCCCATTCAACTTGATAATGGGAGACACATCGGATCAACGTGAATACTTTAGGGATTATCGCTTGACTCAAAAAGGGAAACTCTTATGGGATCAAATTGAAATGTTACATTGGTATGCTTGGAATTTATGCTTGAGATATGATTATACTTGTTGCTCTAGGATAAGGCTCCACACCTTCCATTTTCATGTAATTTAGTGATAATGAAACCTTGGCTTCTTATGATAATGGTATATATTATTACTATGATGTGGAACGAATAGAAGAATTTGTTGCTTTTAAGGGTGCTTATAAAATCAAATATTTGTTTGAAAAGTATGAAGATTTTGATGATGTTGTTTATAGACCTAAATTTTTTGCTATACTTAAATATTTCTACGAGAATTATGAATATAATGCCGATATTAATGTGTTTGTTGAGAAAGTCTCCACTGTCCAAGAAGAGATTAATATTTTGCAGGTGTCGGTGTACAAAAGTAGGGGCTCTCCTTTTGCACCCCTTTACTTGTGCACGGGCAGTCAAAGCCGCGCCCACGGCCACACTAAGCAGGGAAGAGGAGGGAAGCCGGAGCACAAGACGACCAAAGCAACGCCAAGACTAGAGACGCAGAGAGAGCAAGAGGGCGAGGTGGACTCCCCCGGCAAGACCTTTGCCGGGGTGGCTTCTGCAGCCTCGGCAAGATCCTTGCCGGGGTAACTTGCCTGACGCCAGCAGAGCGCGCCACCCTTGAGCCCAAGGGGTTCCAACTCCATCAACCATATTGGAACCAAGGCTCGGGAGGCACCTCCGTGGTGGCATGCAGATCTTTGCAGAGATCATAGATGCAGAAGATCAGATTGGAATCATAAGACGATGATCCTTGCCGGGGTCCTTGCCAACGAAATGCACAAGACCCCCAGCAAGATCCTTGCCGGGGACGACCGTGGTGCCGCAGCGAGACCCTTGCCGGACCCTCGGCAAGAGCCTTGCGAGGACGCCTGCGGGGCCGCAGCCAGGCCCACGTGTGCGAAAACTCCTCCGCCGCTCCCCATACAGCTGCCAGCTTGACCAGCTGGGCAGGCATCTGCGTGGCAGCGCGCGACCTCTACACCAACTCAGCAAACACCTATGTGGTGACATGCAGATCTTCGTGAAGGCTCCACCATCGTGCCAGCCCAGTAGCCAGCCAATGTGGCGCTACAACACCTCATCAGCTTGGACGCGCGTCGGAGCCAGGCGAGGCGACGATAGCTGGGACGAGCTTCTTTACCGTCCCCAATAAAGCAAGAGGGGCACATCGGCAGCGCATTAAATGCGTTTTCTGACGATGCCAGGGGATAAACTCAGCCCCTGTACACCTTTCCACCTCCTATGTGCCACTGTGGCGACCCCTTTTTGTCTATAAAAGGAGGCCCGAGGCGTACTGGAGGGGGATTTAGCTCTTTTGGACTAGGGAGACATTGTAGCTAGTTCAAGAACACAAGAACACTCCAATATACATCAAAGCATGACTAGGGTTTTACGCGATCTTCGCGGCCCGAACCTGGGTAAACGATTTGTGTGCTGACCGGCAGACCCGCTCTTTGCACGACCCCGCGCCCGCCTACCGTAGAAGGGATCCCAGTGACCCCATAGGTGTCGTTTCCCATCGACATCTCTGGCGCACCGGGTAGGGGGTGCGCAGTTGTGAAAATTCGGTCTGGTTGAAGCAATGTCTTCATCATGGTCGTCACTTCAAGCAAGGAGACGACCGAACAAATGGCATCCTCGGTGGATGTGGCGAACACTGACGCAGCGGCAGAAAAGCTAAGTCATGCAAAACTTTGAGTAATTCCTTTTTATATATAAGGTTATCGTCCTCGATGATCTTGCCCTACCACTATTGGCAACACCCTCGTTTTGTTTCGAGTCCACTCAATAGTTCGAGCGGCTGCGTCAAGAACGGCAGGGTGACCTTCTGCGATTAGCAACGCTCTCGTACTATCTCGAGTCCGCTCGACAGCTCAAGCGGACGCGTCAAGAGCAGTGAGGTGGTTTGCCCGGCAGCAAGCATACCCGGCAGGCCAATGAGGATCCGTCCTCAAGGCGCCACCTGGGTTTCCGCACCGGCAAACCTACCTGATTAACATAGGGTGGACATACAAAGGGAGATCAAACGGGAAAATAACATGCATCGTTTCGAAAGTACTGTAGGGTTATATTACATCATTTGTTGATGCGGTTCTAACTAAAGATAAAAATTGTCTTGGCCATGAACCTGCAGCGGCGATAAGAAACGGGGTGCCTAGTCCCAGCGTTGGCCTTGTACCCTTCGAACTCCGCCGATGCGGTCGATGACGGGCTCGATGCGCTCCTCGAGCGGCGCGGGGTCCACGTCATCTGGCAAGCTATCCGGCGAAGCTTCGAAGTTGAGGTCAGGATTCCAGTATGCCATCTTGGTGAGGACCTTGGTCATGGCACCCCGGCAAAGCCTCTGGGCCTCTTCGACCAGAGAGGCCGCCCTGTTGGAGTGGAACCGCTCCAGGGCCCCAAGAACACCCTCGAAGAACAGATTCAGCCTGGCATTAGGACTCACATTCGGCTCCGGGACGTACCTCACATTTGGCATCCCCATGGTAGCCAGCTGCGTGGTGATCCTGCCGGCGACATCAGCGAGGCGGCTGATCTAGAGCTTCTCGCCCGCCACGAAATCCGCGTGGCTAATGGCGTCGTTCTTCCGCAGCTGCCTCTCCTCCTCTAGATTCTTGGTCAGGGTCTCCTCCCGGGCCCTGACCTTAGAGAGCGTCCTCTCAAGGCCCTCCAACTTCAGCTTCAGGTCCTTGATGGACTCGTTGGCCGTGGAGAGTAGCTCGGCCTTGGTGAGGGCCGTGGCTTGCGCGTCATCCAAAGTGCCTTTGGTCGTGTCCCTTTCCCCCGCCAGCTCCAGGACCTGCTTCTTCAGCTCGTCCCGCTCCACCTCCAGCTCGTTCACCCTGCCGGCGTGGACCTGGGCCTGAGCGTTGAGGGCCTCCTCGAGCCTCCACTCCAGCTCCTGGGTCTGCTGCGCGATAAGCTGCTTGACCTCCTCGTCCTTGCCGCGGAGTGTCGCGGCGAGTTTCTGCTCGCGAGCGGCGAGGTCCTCCTCCTAGGAGTTCAGCACGGCCTGGTGTTGACGCCGAGCGGCCTCCTCCTTGGTGGCCTGTCGACTCGCCGCCCCCTGGGCCTTCTCGACATCGGCCTGCTTCATGACAAGCTCCATCGTGCGCTCGGCCAGCTGGTCCTCGGCAGCCTTGAATTCCTCACAGTCCTGACGAAACCAAGCCTGCGTCTCGGCAATGCGCCCTTCGAGGTCCACCTCCGCCTTGTCCACCGCTGCCATCCTGGACTTGGCCTTGTCCAGGCGGGCATGGTGAAGTGCCTGAAGCTTGTGGAAGCTGGCGCTCATGCTCTGGAGGAGCCACTCTTCCTGGGAACCGCTGCCACCGACGCTCACTCCATCGACGACCTCAAGCCCGGCAGTGGCAAGCACCTCATCGTCGAACACCTCCCCCTCGGTAGGCGCCCTGGTGCTCGCCGTCCATGGGAGGTGGACGAACAAGTCGTCACCCACCTTCAGATATTTGCCCGAGCCAGAAGCGGCGGAGGAGGAAGGTTGGTCGTCAACCACCTCCTCCTCGGCAGCGGCCTTGCCGGCCTCGCCGGCAGGACCCTCAGTGGCATCCTCAGCAACATCCTTGGCGGCCTCCTCAGCAGCGATCTTGTCGGTCTCGGCCGCGGCCTCTCTAGCGACCTCTCCGATGACGGTGTCCACGTCCTCCCGGTCCATCCAGGAAGGATCTGGGTACCGATAAGGAAAATGAGGCGAAGCCAAGATCAAAATTTGGAAGAAGAAAAACGAGCGGGAATGGGAGGCAAACAACTCACCCATGCCAAGCTAGGACGAAGTGGCCCCCTCCCCATCGACATTCGGTGCCGGGACGGAGCCGCCGGCGCCCGGGTTGACCTCCTCCTCCTCCGTGCACATGGGCTCGGTGCTTGGCGCCCTTGCCGGGGACACCCCTCGGGGCGGCGTGGTCGATGGGGGCGGCGTGTTGAGGGTGGCCCTCGGTGGCTCCTCCTGCTGCCGTTCTCCTCCTGCAACCACGACAAGGTCAACACCAAGAAATCGTGCCCCAACACACGTCGATGGGGAGAAAGTGATGAACGCATGCTGGGGGCTACGCCGGGGCTGCTCTCCACCACCACCCGCGGCGTACTTGAGGTGTTCGTAGGGGGCTGGCCGTTTGAGGGAGTCCTGGACTAAGGGGTCCTCGGGTGTCCGATCTATTGGATATGGGCCGGACTGATGGGCCGTAAGGATACGAAGACCGAAGAATCCACCCGTGTCTGGATAGGACTCTCCTTGGCGTGGAAGGCAAGCTTGGCGACCAACTATGAAGATTCCTTTCTCTATAACCGACGTTGTGTAACCCTAGTTCCCTCCCATGTCTATATAAACCGGAGGGATAGGTCCACAGGTAGGCCAAATCCTGATAATCATAGCCAGGTTAGACTCTTAGGGTTTAGCCATTACGATCTTGTGGTAGATCAACTCTTGTAATACTCATATTCATCAAGATCAATCAAGCAAGACATAGGGTATTACCTCCATAGAGAGGGCCTGAACCTGGGTAAAACATAGTGTCCCCCGTCTCCTGTTACCATCGATCTAGACGCACAGTTTGGGACCCCCTACCCGAGATCTGCCGGTTTCGACACCGAAGTTGGTGCTTTCATTTAGAGTTCCACTGTGCTGTCCCCAAAAGGTTTGATGGCCCCTTCAATCATCAACAACGATGCTGTCCAAGGCGAGACCTTCCTCCCTGGACAGATCTTCATGTTCGGCGGCTTCGCACTGCGGGCCAACTCGCTTGGCCATCTGGAGCAGATCGATATCTACGCCCCTGGCCACCAGGTCAGATTTGGGAGCTTGAACTACATTGCGGACATCCGTGGAGACTTGATCTTTGCTGGATTCGAGACCGCGGCAACCACTCCTGGTCACCCCGATGGACATGACCTAAATCTATCATCGGACGCATCTAGGAGATAGCTCCTGTAACCGCTCTGGCCTTAGATCCGGAGCATACTGCGCCATCCAAGGACCGGAGGCTCAACCCCACCATGGAGGCCACAGATTCCCCAGCGTTGGAGCCGCACATGGACTTAACCTCACACGATATCTGTGTCACCGAAACTCCGGACTCGTCTCCGGTGATAAGTTCTGAACCGTGTGAGTCCGCGGACGCCGAACTTGATCGTTTATCGATCTTCGAATTTAGCGCCGCAGACATCTTCCAGCACTCGCCTTTGGGCGACGTGCTAAACTCATTAAAGAACATGTCCTTGGTGGGGGACTCACATCCGAACTATGTCCGGTTTGAACTAGGGGCCGACGATGGAGAATTTTGCTTCCCACCCGCCACCCACTTCATAGCCACGGTCGAGGATTTAACCGACATGCTTGATTATGACTCCGAAGACATTGACGGTATGGACGACGATGCTGATGAGGAGAAAAACCAAAATCCCCCATTTACTGGACGCTGGACGGCCACTTCTTCGTACGATGTGTACATGGTGGACACACCCAAAACAACCAATGACGATGACAAAGAAAATCCAGTCGAGAATAAACCTCCTGAGATACAGCAAAAAACGTCGGCGTCCTCGGTGCCGCTCTAAGTCACGTCGTTCAAAAGACAGCAATGCTGGCACCATAGAAAATAATACTCCGGACGACGCCGAAAACAATGAAGACCTTGCTGAGGTAACATCCGAACAGGAGGAGCAAGAAAAGGGCAAGCTAGCCCCGACGAACATGCCAGGCCCAATGACTCGGAGGACGGTAGTTATCATCTGCTCTGCGAGGATGAGGAAAGCCTCGGCAACGAAGATTTGATCGTGCCTAAGGAACCTCTCGAGCAGGAGCGCTTCAAGCGCAAGCTAATAGCCACCGTAAGGAGCCTGAAAGAGAAGCAGCAGCAGCTTCAAGCTGACCGAGATCTGCTCGTCGACAGGTGGACTGATGTCCTGGCAGCCGAAGAATACAGTCTCAAACGCCCAGCCAAGAGTTACCCGAAGCGAAGGTTGCTACCTCAGTTCGATGAAGAGGCGCCGGAAGCCATGCCTCCCTCGCATAATGCGGCTGACCGACCACTACGCGGTCAGGACAGTGCGGCGGACCGACCACCTCGTTGTCGGGATAGAGCGGCAACTCAGGCCGAACAGCAGCCTGCCCCACCGCCATGCAAAAATAGAGACAAAGCAGTTCGGGGCCATACATACGACCTCCGGCAGACCCTGGATAATAGAGCAGGATATACCTGATCGATTTACGGATCACGAGGACGTTCCTCGACACGTGATGATGGCTACCTATTCGAACGTGACAAACCTAGTCACGCCCGAGCCGACAACCGTAGACGGACTCCATCAGAGCTACATCGCGATGCGGCCAGATATAGAGGCACCGCACACCCTCTTTGCTTCACTGATGAAGTAATGGATCACGAATTCGCCGAAGGGTTCAAACCCGTGAATATTGAATCATACGACGGGACAATTGATCCTGCGGTATGGATCGAGGACTTTATCCTCCACATCCACATGGCCCGCGGAGACAACCTCCATGCTATCAAATACCTCCCACTAAAGCTTAAAGGACCAGCTCGGCACTGGTTAAATAGCCTGCCTAAAAATTCTATCGGCAGCTTGGAGGACTTGGAAGAAGCCTTCCTCGACAACTTCGAAGGTACATATGTCCGGCCACCAGACGCCGATGACTTAAGCCACATAGTTCAACAACCTGGAGAGTCAGCCATGAAATTCTGGACTAGGTTCCTAACCAAAAAGAACCAAATCGTCGAATGTCCAGATGCTGAAGCCCTAGCGGCCTTTAAACACAGCATCCGCGATGAATGGCTCGCCCGCCACCTCGGCCAAGAAAAGCAAAAATCTACGGCAGCTCTTACGGCACTCATGACCCGCTTTTGCGTGGGTGAGGATAGTTGGCTGGCTCGTAGCAAAAACACAGCCAGTGAGCCAGGCCCCTCCGAGGTCAAAAACAGCAATGGCAAGCTCCGACGTAACAGACACAAACGCCGAAGCAATGGTGATAATACCGACGACACTACAGTCAACGCTGGATTCAGCGGCTCCAAGTCCAGCCAGCGGAAGAAACCATACAAAAGAAACAATCAGGGACCATCCAGCCTGGACCGCATACTCGATCGTCCGTGCCAGATTCATGGCACCCCCGACAAACAACCCAATCATGCCAAGAGAGATTTGTGGGTTTTTAAACAGGCCCGCAAGTTAAATGCCGAAAACAAGGATAGGGGATCACAAAGCGAAGACGACGATGAGGAGCCCCGGCCACCGAACACAGGGGGACAGAAGAAGTTTCCCCCTCAGGTCAAAACAGTGAACGTGATATACGCTACCCAAATCCCCAAGAGGGAGCGCAAGCGCGCACTCAAGGACGTCTACGCGATAGAGCCAGTCGCCCCAAAATTTAATCCATGGTCATCATGCCCGATCACTTTTGATCGCCGGGATCATCCGACCAGTATCCATCACAGCGGTTCAGCCGCACTGGTCCTGGACCCAATAATTGATGGGTTCCACCTGACGCGAGTCCTGATGGACGGTGGCAGCAGCCTCAACTTGCTCTATCAGGATAAAGTGCGCAAAATGGGCATTCATCCATCACGGATCAAACCCACAGAGACCACCTTCAAAGGAGTCATACCAGGTGTAGAGGCCCACTGTACGGGCTCAATCACGCTCGAGGTTGTCTTCGGATCTCCGGACAATTTTTGAAGCGAGGAGTTAATCTTCGACATAGTCCCCTTTCGCAGGGGCTATCACGCACTGCTCGGACGGACCGCATTCGCCCGATTCAATGCAGTGCCACACTATGCTTATCTCAAGCTCAATATGCCCGGTCCATGTGGCATCATACCAGTCAATGGGAATACGGAACGCTCCCTCCATACAGAAGAGCACACAACTGCCTTAGCAGTAGAAGTACAGAGCGACCTTCTCAAGCAGAACCTTAATTCGGCTGCCGAGCCCACAGACACCGTCAAGAGGGTCCGAACTACCCTGCAGCAGGACAGCTCAGCTCATCAGGAGCTAGACTAGCAATTCGGCCTCCATCTCAGTCCTGGTCAAGTAGTGGCATTCGCACCACACGTACATAACTACGCACTCAAAATTCCATGGGCATCGATGGAGGCGTAGCTAGTTTGTGATCCACAGTATGGCTCAACCGACACCGGATACACACATACTTTCACTTTTATTTGTTTTCTTTTCAGGTTTCAATCCCGCAGGCCCCATCGGATGGCCTGATCACCAGCCCTCTTGAAGGATAAACACACCAAGACGGCGAGAAATGCAGACGTACGGGGGATTTTCAAGGTGGTTTCGTTAACAATCACTCTACCTGTTTTTTAGGACCCACATGCAGCTTTCCCTTGTTCTTTGGCATATTAAATAGCCTGTTGCTTATCGCACTGCTTGTATCAATGCGCCTCGACATATTAATAAAATTACATTGAAAACAGTTCGCGGCTGGAGCTTTAAAGCCCCAGCCTATCACCTTTTGCACCCTTTCTGTTTTCTTTCTTTTTTCTTCCTTTTCTCTTCTTCTTCCTTGTGGGTAACCCCATCAGGTAGCACCCGTACACTTTGGTACATTTGATGTTTGCCAAGGGCTTCATAGCACCCCACACTACGGCAACAAAAGTCCGAACACTTTTTATAGTATAGTTCGGCACCCCAAATTTAGCACTATATGCATTGGCTCTGAATCATGTATTTGGTCAATAGTTGGGTTGCCCGGCTCCTGTGCTTGCTACCTTATGTTTCGCTATATCGGCTAAGGTAGTAAAGGGAGAACTACTGCGATTGTGCCTTGGTTTATCCAAAGGAGCACCTCAGTAGAGAAAGCCGAAAACTGACTGACATGATGCGGCGAGAGCAGGTCGGCTGTTCGGAGGTTGCAAATCATTGGAGATTTCTTCCGCATTCCGCGAAGGATCTGTACTTCTCGATCAGATGCTTATAGCACTCTGGTTCGGATACTAGGGACTGCGCCTATGTTTTATTGTCCAACTCCTATGGCTAAGTGAGGGCGTTCAAGCTGCATAGTCTGATTGCCTGGTTGGTTGCGCTAAACAACTCCTTTAAGGACCATATAATTGGATCAGGATTGTTTAGGTTCCATCCCGAACACCTTCGTATTTCCTATGTGGGGGCAAAAGCCGATGACTGGCCAACCCTCAGATTTCATACAACACGGCTGCACAAGAGGTAAAATTTAAAACATAACAAGCATTATATTAAAAACCCACTTTGGTCTATCATACAAAGTAAAAGGAACTTGAATACATTCATTCAAAGATAATATCCTGCGAACACTGCATTGCTACAATGCGAGACACCTCTAGGACATCTGAAAAACGGCGCTCGGGTGTGCGGTGCACCTTGCCCTCTGGCGGTCCCTTGGTCAGCTCGACAACGTCCATCTTCGCCCACCACATCTTGCAGCAGGCGAAGGCCATGCGCGCACCTTCAATTTAGGTTGATCGCTTGACGGCGTCCAGCCGGGAACAGGCGTTCACCAGCTGCTTCACAAGCACGAAGTAGCTGCCGGGCATAGCTTAGGCTGGCCACAGCTGGATTATCAAATCCTTCATGGCTAGTTCTGCCACCCTATGCATCTCCACCAGTTGTTTCAGCTGATCGGCGAAGGGAACGGGATACTCAAGCGTAAGATACTGTGACCAGAACATTTTCTCTGTGGATCTCCCTTCTTCAACTTGGAAGAACTCCGCGGCGTCGGACACACTGCACGGCAGATCTGCGAAGGCTCCTGGAGAACTCTGAATCCGGGTTAGTAAGAAATACTTCTTCTTCATATATTTGCTTTGCATACTAAATGCCTTACCCGCCATGATCTGCCTGGCCTCTTGGATCTCCTGGAGGGCACACTGGGCTTCAACCCGGGCTGCTTGTGCGCTTTGATGAGCCTTGGAGAGTTCGGTCTGTCGAGCTAGAACATCACCCTCCAGGGTCTCGTACTTCTTCACCGCGTCCTGGAGCTTTTGCTGGACCTTGTTCAGCCGGGCCTTCAGCTTCTTGCGAGCGGCCTGCTCCTTGACAGCTTTCCCCTCGGCTTCAGCCAGGGCCTTTTTCAGGGCCTCGATCTCAGTCGTCGCCCCTACACATATAATGACACTACGGTCAGTATACATCACTTACTCTTTCCGAATATATAACGAGCCATTGCATACCTTGCTGGTCTTCCAGCTGCTTCCTCGCTTGGCCGAGTTCCTCCTCGGCCCGCTCCAGTATCTGCTTCAGCTCAGAGACTTCCGCAGTGTGAGAGGTCGCGGCCAGCAACGAGGCCTGTTTATTAACATCAAACACATTTTAGTTAGTTTCCTGTGAAATTTCATTGATCCTCTATCCGGCTTCTCTTTCCAAACACGGGACAGTGTCTCAGGGGCTACTGTCTATACTAGGATTTTCTTGGTTAAACGCTACTTACCTCAAAACCTGTCAGCAGGCCGCTGCAGGCTTCGGTCAGTCCGCTCTTAACGGACTGAACCTTCTCAATCACCGTACCCATAAGGATACGGTGTTCTTCCACAATGGAAGCGCCTCGTAGAGCTTCCAATAGATTATCCGGCGCCTCTAGTTGGACAGAGGTCACCGCTGGGACGGGCGCGCCTCCTTCTCTTGATGGAGGCTGCTTGTCGAACTCCGGGGCCGTATGGGTCTCCGGATCCGTGCTCAGAGGGGGGCTGAATTGAGCACGACCCCCATCGTCAGTCTCCATGGGGGCCTGTTCCCCCATGTGTCTGGCGGCCGAGGTATCGCCCTCCGGCGCCGCCTTGACAGCCTCCCGAACCTCTCCCTGTCCTGGGAAGGTCCTTCGGGACAACACCTCGACGTCTCCCTTGGACTTGGGAGAGTAAGCGGCCGACGGTGTCTCGCTGGCCATCTCCTTTTAGTACAACGAGCCTCTTGACGAGGATCGCTGGGAGCTGTCGTGGGCCGGACTGCAATAGCATAATTAATCATGTCAACACAACAAAGAGGAGAGGCTATATTTATGGGCACGTATGAGTCTTAGCGCTTACGATGTAGCCCGAGGCTTAGTGCGGGGGCGTCGCTCCGGACTACTGTCGACATCCCATGCGGAGCTGCCCACGAGCGGGCCTTTCCCCTTCTTCAGCGTCTCCGCCTGCAGAATTGTGGAGGCCGCCCTCTTCTTCCTCCCCCCGTCAGGGGGAGAATCACTCTCCTCCTCCTCATCGTCGTCGTCTTCGGCGACGGAGGAGCGGGTCTTGTCTTCGGACATCGCGTCTGAAGCGCCCTTGCGATGGGGGCCACTCCGGACCCCCTTGGCCTTCCCCGTGGCCTTCTTTGCCGACGCCGTATAGGGCTCCGGCACCAGCATCTTCGCTAAACGCAGGATGACTGGTTCTTCAGGCAGCGGAGCCGGACACTGGATCTTCTTCGCCCTCTCCATCTAGTCCTGAAGAAGCAATGATAATAATAGCTTAGATATCATCCTTTAAACAAGCAAGTAGGGGATGCGTTAAAAATAACATACCTCGTTGGCGAGGTGGTTGATGTCGTGCCTGCGGTCCGAATCTGTGGCCGGCGGTGTCTCGTTGCCCTTGAAGAGCAACTTCCAGGCGTCTTCGTGAGTAGTTTCGAAGAGCCTCTTTAGGGTATGGTGCTTCTTCGGATTGAACTCCCATAGAGGGCAGCTTCAGCTTTGGCACAGGAGAATCCAGTGAACTAGCATCACCTGGATTATATCGACAAGCTTGGTATCTTTGTCCACCATACTTTGAACGCGCGTCTACAACACTATCGGCTCATTTGGAGAACACCAGTTCGGGCTCTTCTCAACCCAGGAGGTGAGCCGCATTGGAGTGCCGGAGTTGAATTCGGCAGCTGCGGCCCAGTTTGCGCCGCGGGGTTCTGTGATGTAGAACCATTGTTTCTGCCATTCCTTGACAGTCTCCACGAAAGTGCCTTTCGGCCAGGAGACATTGGTTAGCTTGCTCACCATGGCACCTCTGCACTCCACGTGCTGGCCATCCACCACCTTCGGCTTCACATTGAAGACCTTGGGCCACAGCCCGAAGTGGGGTTGGATGCAGAGGAAGGCCTCACACACGACGATGAACGCCGAGATGTTGAGGAAAGAGTTCGGGGGTAGATCATGGAAGTCTATCCCGTAATAGTACATCAGCCTGCGGATGAAAGGGTGAAGTGGAAACCCTAGCCCGCAGAGGAAATGAGGGATGAATACCACCCTCTCGTTGGGCTTCGGTGTGGGGACGACTTGCCCCTGGGATGGAAGACGATGGGAGATTTCCTTCGCCAAGTACCCAGCCGCCCGAAGCTCAGTAATGTCCTTCTCCTTGATGGAGGAGACCATGCACTTGCCTTGACCTCCGGATACAGACATGGTTGAATGCTAGCTTGAGTGGGAAGGAGATGAGAACTTGGGCGCTGGAGCTCAAGAGGGGAAGGGCAGAGGAAGAGAGAAGGCGTGGGAGAAGAAGGGGGAATCCTTACCCCCTTATAAAGGCAGTGAATATCGAATGCCTCCCCACTCGCCCTAAAACTCTCCTATTCCCAAGGGTTGTGTAAACGGCACGGTTGGGTTACTGTAACACCCACAATGCGGCTATATCTCCCACATGTCGGGGCACGACTTAGAGGCATAGCCGCATGGTAGGCATTTCGCAAGAGGGGTAATCTTTACACATCCCATGTACTGAATAAGAAAGGGATAAAGAGTTGGCTTACAATCGTCAATTCACACAATACATAAATATATCATACATCATCCGGAATACAATCAAGGTCCGACTACGACACCAAAATAAAGAAAGACAACCCCAAATGCTAGATCCCCGATCGTCCCAACTGGGATCCTCTACTGATCATCCGGAAAAGAAAATAGTAACAGCCTGATTCCTCGTCGAACTCCCACTTGAGTTCGGTAGCGTCCCCTGCACTGGCATCATGGGCACCTGCATCTGTTTGGAAGTATCTGTGAGTCACGGGGACTTAGCAATCTCACACCCTCGCGATCAAGTCTATTTAAGCTTAAAGGTAGGAAAGGGGTAGTGAGGTGGAGCTGCAACAAAGCACTAAGCATATATGGTGGCTAACTAACGCAAAAGAGAGCGAGAAGAGAAGCAAAGCACGGTCGAGAAGCTATAAATGATCAAGAAGTGATCCTGAAGCTACTTACGTTCAAGCATAACACGAGACCGTGTTCTCTTCCCGGACCCTGCAGGGTTTTGAACTTTCGAAAGCCATGCCCACGGTTATGGGCAGACGGGTATTTGTTAATATCTGGTTGTAGAGAACTTGACACTTAACTTAATTAAAATGAATCAACCGCGTGTGTAGCCGTGATGGTCTCTTTTCGGCGGAGTCCGGGAAGAGAACACGGTCTCGTGTTATGCTTGATCGTGAGGGTGTGAGATTGCTGAGTCCCCGTGACTCACAGATACTTCCAAACAGCTGCAGGTGCCGATGATGCCAGTGCAGGGGACGCTACCGAACTCAAGTGGGAGTTTGACGAGGATTCAGGCCGTTACTATGTTTCTTTTCCGGATGATCAGTAGAGGAGCCCAGTTGGGACGATCGGGGATCTAGCATTTGTGGTTGTCTTTCTTTATTTTGGTTCCATAGTCGGACCTTGATTGTATTCTGGATGATGTACGACTATTTATGTATTGTGTGAAGTGGTGATTGTAAGCCGACTATTTATCCCTTTCTTATTCAGTACATGGGATGTGTAAAGATTACCCCTCTTGCGACATGCCTACCATGTGGCTATGCCTCTAAGTCATGCCCCGACACGTGGGAGATATAGCCGCATTGTGGGTGTTAGAAGTTGGTAATCAGAGCCTTCCCCGACTTAGGATCCCCCTGCTTGATCGAATCGCTGACGTTGTTGAGTCTAGAGCAACATGTTTTGAGTCTTAGGATTATATATATCGGAGAGTAGGATTCTTTTTTACTCCTCAGTCCCTTCGTCGCTCTGGTGAGGCCTCCTAACGTAGAGTTTTGACTCTTCTCTCCTCAAATTTCACAAAAAAAATTTAGGATCACACGGGTATCTTGGAATCGTTCCCATGGTTTTGTGACGAGAACATTGTTCTTGGTGCCTCCTGACATTTAGGGGTTGTGGCAGTGTCCCGGGGAGTTGAGCTCCGAGGTGTTGTCGTCACAATTTTATCGTTGCAGTTCTGGAATACCTGAGTTCTCCAACATCGAAAATCTCTTTTATGCAATTGTTGGTGAGATAACCTCGACGCCACCCAGTACTAGGGCGGGAGTTCGGGAGTATTGCCATAACTCGTATAACGGATGCTTTTCGAAGGTTGAGGTAAATGATTTCCGAAGGTTTCTTGGTTATGTGTTGAAGGATGGATACAGCTGGATGTAGGATTTGCTAGTTTTGGGTGAGATATTATGCTTCCCCTATATCCCCAACACCTGATTGCATAACCAGAAAGTTTCAGGAGTTTCATAGGTGGGAATTCAAGTAGCTCTAGTATTTCTTCCCGCAGATATTTGGTTTGTGATTGGGTAATCCTTACCAATTATTTTTTCATATCCATGCCTTGTTGATTTATTCATCTACCTTTATCTAAGTGGCTTCTCAACTTTATGGAAGTGTGATGATTTACTTTGGAATTCATTCGTTCGTTCTTGTTCGAATGTTAAGGCTATATGTTGCAATTTCGATCCATTGATTCAGCTTGAATATATGTCTTTCAAGATGCTAACAGATGTCAACCTCTTCAGGATGGCTCCTCCAACGCGTCAGAATCCGTACCCTCTGCCACCACCTCCACCTCTGGAGGCATGGCAAGCTGTCATGGCAGCCACCAATGCCAACACTCAGATCTTTTTGCAACTCTTGCAAGAGCGCAACCAAGGGCCAGGCAACCAAGGAAATCAAGACCAAGGCAATAATCAGCCTCAGTTTGCTACCCTCAATCAGTTCCTTGCAAACCAGCCAAAGTCCTTCAGCAACTGTGTTGAGGCCATAGACATCGACGACTGGCTCGTGGATATCTGCAAACATTTTGAGTGTAGCAATGTCAAGCCTGAGGATTTTGTCAAGTTTGCTTCATTCCAACTCAAAGACCAAGCTGCTGAGTGGTATCAACAACACAGAGATTCCAGAGGAGGTCGTGTGATTACCTGGGATGATTTCCGCCGAGACTTCAAAGCTCATCACATCCCACAAAGTGTTGCTGAGAGTAAGCGTGAGAAGTTCCGCAATCTCAAGCAAGGCAGCATGTCCGTGTATCAATACAATATCCAGTTTCAGAGACTCGCCCGCTTCGCTAAACAAGACGTCCCAGATGAAAAGAGCATGATTTATCAATTCAGAGGTGGCCTCAGAGAAGATATGCAATTAGCTCTCGTGCTTCTTGAGCCGACTAAGTATGATGAATTCTACAACATGGCACTAAAGCAAGAAGCCGCTCAGATTAAATGTGATGCTTCTAAGAAGAGAGTCAGGGGTGTAGCTCAATCTTCTTCTTCAACTCAAGTGGCAGCTAAGCAACAGAAGTTCCGGTTGCCTCCTCCTCCTTCGTTTCATCAGCCTTACCAACAGAAGAGTAAAGGTGGCAATGGATCTTCCCCCCCCCCCCACCCCGGCCATTAGATCAACGCTCAATCTCATACTCCAAGGTCAAGTGCTCCTTACCACCGTCCGCTCTCAGAGGTTACTTGCAACAAGTGTCAGCATAAAGGGCACTATGCAAACAAATGCTTCAACCAAAGGCGCCTTCCGCCTCCTCCTCTCGTGAGATCTGCCAGCAATGCAGTGGTCAAGCATAATCCCAAGTATGCTAAGGTCAACATGATGAACGCAGCTCAGGCAGAGGATTCTTCAGAAGTGATCATGGGTAACTTTCCAGTTAACTCTATTCCTGCAAAAGTTCTTGTTGACACTGGTGCATCGCATTGTTTCATGTCAAGATCATTTGTCTCAAAGCATGACTTCGTTTCGGAAATGTTGGGTAAACCCATGGGAGTGGTTTCTCCGGGAAAGTCTATGAGGGCTACCACGATGATCCCGGATGTTTCCATCAAGATGGGTGACTATAAATTTATGTCTTCTCCAATGGTTCTTGGTGACTCGGATATTGATCTAATTCTCGGCATGGACTGGCTTTCTAAGCACAAGGCTCAGCTTGATTGTGCTGCCAGGCAGATTCAATTGACACACTCATCTGAGGATGTGCTCATCTATGCCGCTCGAGATGAAACCATTCGACTGTTTTCTCTCAATGAGAAGGGCGAGTTGAATGCCATCTCTCAGATTCCAGTCGTTTGTGAATATCAAGACGTCTTTCCAGAAGAGCTTCTAGGAATGCCCCCTCGCCGGCCAGTTGAATTCATTATCGATATTGAGCCTGGCACGGAACCTATTTGCAAACGTCCTTACAAGCTTGGACCAGAAGAGTTGAAGGAGTTGAAGAAACAACTCGATGAACAAGAGCATATGGGTCTGATCAGACCAAGTTCATCTCCATGGGGTTGTGGTGTTCTTTTTGTCAAGAAGAAGGATGGAACGAAACGACTCTGCATCGACTATCATCCATTGAACAAGAAGACAATAAAGAACAAGTACCCACTTCCCAACATCAATGAGCTTTTCGAGCAACTTAAGGGTGCTCAAGTTTTCTCCAAGCTTGACCTCTGCATGGGTTATCATCAGATTCGCATTCGTGAACAAGATATCCCCAAGAAAGCATTCAGAACAAGCTATGGTTCTTATGAATATACTGTCATGTCTTTCGGCCTTGTCAATTCTCCTCCAACGTTCTCTCGCATGATGAACTTCATCTTCAACCCTTACACAAATGATTTTGTCTTGGTGTATCTCTATGATATTTTGGTCTTTTCCAAGAATAAGGAGGATCATGCCAAGCATTTGAGATTGGTACTCGACAAACTCAGAGAGCATCAATTCTATGCAAAGTTTTCCAAGTGTGAGTTCTAGCTTGATGAGGTTCTTTACCTTGGCCATATCATCTCCACCAAAGGCATCGCTGTTAATCCTGAGAAAGTGTCTGCAATTGTGAATTGGGAACCTCCTCAGAATGTGAAGCAGCTCCGCAGTTTTCTTGGGCTTGCAAGCTATTGTCGAAGATTCGTTGAGAATTGCTCTAAGATTGCAAAGCCTCTTTCCAACCTCCTCCAGAAGCATGTCAAGTATGTCTGGACGCCTGAATGTGACGTGGCTTTCAACACCCTCAAAGAGAAGTTAGTCACAGCTCCTGTCTTGACTCATCCTGATGAATCCAAACCATTCGAAGTTTTCTGTGATGCTTCCCTTCAAGGTCTCAGTGCTGTGTTAATGCAAGAGAAGAAAGTTGTGGCTTATACCTCTCGCCAGTTGAAGCCCAATGAAAGGAACTACCCCACTCATGACCTCGAGTTGGCGGCAGTGGTACATGCTCTATTAACGTGGAGACATCTCTTGTTGGGAAGGAAAGTGGACATCTTCACAGATCATAAGAGCCTCAAGTACATCTTCACTCAACCCAACCTCAACCTCAGACAGACTCGTTGAGTCAAAATGATTCAAGAATACAATCTGAGTATTTAATATACTCCAGGCAAGGCCAATGTCATTGCAGATGCTTTGAGCAGGAAGGCTTACTGCAACAGCTTAATTCTCAAGCCCTTCCAACCGGACCTTTGTGAAGCTTTCCGCAAACTGAACCTCCAAGTTGTTCCTCAAGGCTTTCTTGCCAACCTCCAAGTCTCTCCTACTTTGGAAGATCAAATTCGTGAGGCACAACTTCTTGATTCCATGGTGAAGAAGGTGAAAAATGGGATTGCCAAGAGCCAACCCAAATACAAGTGCTATCGCATTGATGACAAAGACACTCTATTCTTCGAGTATCGATTGTGGTTCCTAAAGGTGATCTAAGGAAAGTCATCATGAATGAGGCGCATAATTCCCTTCTATCCATTCATCCTGGAAGTACAAAGATGTACCATGACCTCAAGCAGTCGTGTTGGTGGACTCGAATGAAGCGAGAAATTGCTCAATTCGTGAATGACTGTGATGTCTGCAGAAGGGTGAAAGCAGAACACCAACGGCCAGCTGGTCTCCTCCAACCTCTTTCTATTCTAGAATGGAAGTTTGACCATATTGAGATGGACTTTGTGACTGGATTTCCCAAGTCCAAACGTGGAAATGATGCTATCTTTGTTGTCATCGACAAGCTTACGAAAGTGGCTCATTTCCTTCCAATCAAAGAATCTATCACATCAGCTCAGTTGGTAGAGCTATACACCTCCAGGATTGACTCCTTGCACGGCATTCCATAGTTGATATCTTCAGATCGTGGAAGCATCTTCACTTCTAAGTTCTGGGACTCCTTCCAGAAGGCCATGGGCACCAACATTCTCTTCAGCACAGCCTTCCATCCTCAAACTAGTGGCCAAGTCGAGCCAGTCAATCAAATCCTTGAAGATATGCTCAGGGCTTGTGTCATTTCCTTTGGTATGAAGTGGGAAGATTGTCTTCCATATGCTGAGTTCTCCTACAACAACAGCTTCCAAGCGAGTTCGGGCAAGGCCCCATTCGAGATTCTCTATGGCAGAAAGTGTCGTACTCCTCTTAATTGGTCAGAGACTGGTGAACGCCAACTTCTTGGCAATGACTTAATCACAGAAGCTGAAGAAATGTGTAAAATCATCTGTGAAAATCTCAAAGCCGCACAATCCCGCCAGAAGAGTAACTATGATAGCAAGCACCGTGACTTGGCTTTCGAGATCGGAGACCATGTCTACCTCCGGGTCTCTCCAATGAAAGGCACTCGTCGCTTCGGTATCAAAGGGAAGCTTGCCCCTAGACATGTGGGTCCTTTCAAGATCATTGGAAAAAGAGGCGATCTCGCCTATCAACTTGAGCTTCCGTCCAAGTTCGCAAATGTGCACGACGTGTTTCACATGTCACAGCTTCGCAAGTGCTTCAAGACTCCTGAGCGCACCATCAACTTCGAAGAGATTGATCTCCAAGAAGACTTGTCTTATCATGAGCATCTCGTTGCTATTCTTGAGGAAACCGAGCGCAAGACTCACAACAAGTCTATCAAATTCCTGAAAGTGAAGTGGTCACATCATTCCAACCGAGAAGCCACATGGGAGCGCGAGGACCACCTCCATTCCGAATATCCAGAGTTTTTCAGTCCTAGATCTCGTGACGAGATCCTTTCGTAGTGGTGGAGTGTCGTAACACCCCAAATGTAACTTGCCATATTTGTACTCCGACTCTTGCCATTTCCGACTTTAAGTTATGAGATTTCCCTTCATGGTTGGGTTTTGTCTTCCTTTTGCATTTTTTTCATGTCATGCATTTCATATCATGTCATCATGTGCATCTCATTTCCATGCGTGTTCGTCTCATGCATCCGAGCATTTTCCCCATTGTCCATTTTACAATCCGACACTCCTACATGCACCGGCGTCCCCTTTTGTCTCTTTTCGTGAGCGGGTGTTAAACGTTCTCGGAATGGACCGAGATTTTCCAAGTGGCCTTGGTACACCACCGGTAGACCGCCTGTCAAATTTCGTGCCATTTGGAGTCCGTTTGATACTCCAACGATTAACCGGGGAACCGCCAAGGCCTCGTGTGTGTTGCAACCCAACACCCCTCCAAAACGGCCCCAAAACCCTTCCAAACCCCTTCTATGTCCTCCGTCGTCGGATCACGATCGTGTGGGTGAAAACTACACCCCATTTGGACACTCCTACCTCCTCCTACCTATAAATATGTGCACCCCCTCAAATTTCGGGTCCAAACCCTAGATCCATCCTCTCCCTCCGCGTCGGACACGTCCGCACTGGCCGTACGCGTCTGCCGCTGCGCCCCGTCCAACCAGCGCTGCCATGTGGCGCTCCACCGGTCGCCGCCGCCGAAGCCCGCCGGGCCCGAGGCCGGCCCCCGCGGGCCCATCCGCCGTCGCCCCGCGTCACGCCCGCCGCCGCCACGCCGGCGCGCGCCGCCGCTCCTCCGCCGGATCCGCCCCGGCAACCTCCTCCTCCGACCGGCCCCGTCCCCTCCCTCGTTCGGCTAAGGTCCGGCAAGACTCCGACGAGTTGTTCCGGCGAACTTCGAGATCCGTGGCACGAACCCTAGATCTGTTTTTCTGGGAGGTGAAAATTCCACTAAGTCCTTATCTCTGTAACATTTTATGCCCCTGTTCATCATCCCATAACTCCATGACCATAGCTCCGTTTCATGCTCATTATATATCAAAATGTTCATTGGGAGATGCTCTTCATTTCATTCCATTGTGCCATGCTTGTTTGAGTCCATCTTGATGCCCAAATAGTTGATGCAAGAGTTCTATAAAATGTTTGCTCCTGTTACTTAGCAGATTATGATGATTTGTCATTTTTGTCACATTTGGTGTGTGCTTCATATGGGCATGAGCTCTACATGTGTTTTCATCTATGTCATGCTATCTTTAAAGGGGTGCTTGCCATGTATTTTTTTGATCTATGTGGTGACTATCACAAGCATGCAAAGTAGCCTTCGTGATATTGCTGATTTCAGGATCTTAGGATTTTGTTAAGTCTTTTGTCTGCTGTTATTTTTATGCCATGTAAACATGATGCTACAGTGAGATCCATGCTTGTTTTGAGTATCTTCAGTAAGGGTGTTTTGGAGATATGGTATTCTCTATCCATCCATGCCCATGTTTGCATTTATGGAGTGCCCTAGAATGTCTTAATCTTGCTCTACTTTTGCTATAAAATGTTCCTGGCAGATTGTTTACATGTTAATCAATTTTGCCATGGGTGTTGTTATTGATCCATGCATGCTATGTACTTGATCTTGCCATGGTTAGCTTCTTGAACATGTCTTCTTGCTGTTAGTATGATTATCTTGTCATGCAAGGCTTTGTGATGAGTGTTTTGAGCTCGCAAAGATGTCTTCATAATTCTGTTTATGCCATGCTCTGTTTTCTGCGAAGTCTGAAACTGTTGATAAAACTTGCTATGTTTACATGAGTTCCATCATATCTTCTGTGCCTTTTTGGCTCATGAACAGTAAGAGACTTTTGATCTATGTATTTAATAGATTCATGCCATGCCTTTTTTTTTGCCATTATATGATCCTGTAGCATGTTGTTTGCTAGCTCTAAACATGGCTTCCTGATGTTATTCCTAGCATGTTAGTATTTTCACTAAGTCTGTGATGCTGATATCTTTTGCACTTTTGCCATGCCTGTTTGAACCTGCTCTTGTGTGATTTAGCCGTAGCTCAGTGTTCATGTTTTTTCAAGAATCTTGAGTACATCACTGCCATATGCCTTGTTGATATGTTGTAGTGCAGTATCTTAGTTTCTTGTTGCATTCTAGATGACATCGTGTTGTTAATCGCAGAATTGTGCCATTCTTGTTTTGCTTGCCATTTGCAAATCGTGCATCCGATTCCGGTGATCTTTATATCGATTTCGACTAAAATCATCTCATCTTTCCAAAGGCACACTTGGTTTGCCAAGTTGATGCCTTGATCAATCTTTCCCTTCCAGAGCATGCATATGCATTGCATATCATGTCTTGCATATCATGCCATGTTTTGCATCATGTTGCTTGTGCATTGCACCATGATTGATTGTTGGTCCTTTGCTTGTGTTCTTGCTTCGGGTAGAGCCGGGAGACGAGTACGTGATCGAGGAACCTGTTGATTACGCTAACGAGGAGCAAGCTTTCGTCAACTCTGAGAACTTTGCAGGCAAGATGACCATACCCTCGAAATCACTTCTATCTTTGCTTGCTAGTTGTTCGCTCTATTGCTATGCCGCGATACCTACCACTTGCTATATCATGCCTCCCATATTTCCATGTCAAGCCTCTAACTCACCTTTCCTAGCAAACCGTTGTTTGGCTATGTTACCGCTTTTGCTCAGCCCCTCTTATAGCATTGCTAGTTGCAGGTGAAGTTGAAGTTTGTTCCATGTTGGAACAAGGATATTTGTTGGGATATCATTATTATATCTTGTTTACTTTAATGCATCTATATACTTGGTAAAGGGTGGAAGGCTCGGCCTTATGCCTGGTGTTTTGTTCCACTCTTGCCGCCTTAGTTTCCGTCATACCGGTGTTATGTTCCTTGATTTGTGTTCCTTACATGGTTGGGTGTTATGGGAACCCCTTGACAGTTCGCCTTGAATAAAACTCCTCCAGAAAGGCCCAACCTTGGTTTTACCATTTGCCACCTAAGCCTTTTCCCTTGGGTTCCGCGGACTCAAGGGTCATCTTTATTTTAAACCCCCGGGCCAATGCTCCTCTGAGTGTTGGTCCAAACTAGAGCACCGTGCGGGACCGTCCCTTGGCAACTTGGGTTATGTTGGTACCTGTACGCTTAGCTTATCCGGTGTGCCCTGAGAACAAGATATGTGCAGCTCCTATCAGGATTTGCCGGCACAGTCGGGTGGTCTTGCTAGTCTTGTTTTACCATTATCGAAATGTCTTGTAACCGGGATTCTGAGACTGATCGGGTCTTCCTGGGAGAAGGAATATCCTTCCTTGACCGTGAGAGCTTGTGATGGGCTAAGTTGGGACACCCCCGCAGGGTTTTGAACTTTCGAAAGTCGTGCCCGTGGTTATGGGCAAATGGGAATTTGTTAATGTCCGGTTGTAGAAAAATTGACACATAACTTAATTAAAATGAATCAACCGCGTGTGTAGCCGTGATGGTCTCTTTTCGGCGGAGTCCGGGAAGAGCACACGGTCTCGTGTTATGCTTGAATGTAAGTAGTTGCAGGATCACTTCTTGATCACTATTAGCTTCTCGACTGTGCTTTGCTTCTCTTCTCGCTCTCTTTTGCGTTAGTTAGCCACCATATATGCTAGTGCTTGCTGCAGCTCCACCTCACTAACCCTTTCCTACCCTTAAGCTTAAATAGTCTTGATCGCGAGGGTGTGAGATTGCTGAGTCCCCGTGACTCACAGATACTTCCAAACAGATGCACGTGCCGATGATGACAGTGCAGGGGACGCTACCGAACTCAAGTGGGAGTTCGACGAGGATTCGAGCCGTTACTATGTTTCTTTTCCGGATGATCAGTAGAGGAGCCCAGTTGGGATGATCGGGGATCTAGCATTTGGGGTTGTCTTTCTTTATTTTGGTTTCGTAGTCGGACCTTGATTGTATTCTGGATGATGTATGACTATTTAAGTATTGTGTGAAGTGGCGATTGTAAGCCGACTCTTTATCCCTTTCTTATTCAGTACATGGGATGTGTAAAGATTACCCCTCTTGCGACATGCCTACCATGCGGCTATGCCTCTAAGTCGTGCCCCGACACGTGGGTGATATAGCCGCATTGTGGGTGTTACAGTTACCCACGCCCACATTGATGAAAATCCCGCAATAAGGGGACATGATCTCTGCTTTGACAAGACGTGCCAATGGAAACCGCATCTCGAAGCGCGGAACGACGAACAAAAATGGTTTGATATAGTGACCGAAAAGATGTGATGTCATCTTGAAAAAAGTTGTCAGCAGATGGGACTCGTGAAATACTATATTCCTTGTGGTTGTGTGTGGTACTTGTGTTGCAGATCTGGACACCTGCGTTTCATCCAAAGACTATCCTGGAGTATTCGGAAAGTAGAACCCGCCTTGCAATGCCGAAGACCATCTGCGCGCCCGACACGTCGTCATTGAAGCCTGGTTCAGGGGCTATTGAGGGAGTCCTGGACTAAGGGGTCCTCGGGTGTCCGACCTATTGGATATTGGCCGGACTGATGGGCCGTAAGGATACAAAGACCAAAGACTCCACCCGTGTACGAATAGGACTCTCCTTGGCGTGGAAGGCAAGCTTGGCGACCAACTATGAAGATTCCTTTCTCTGTAACCGACCTTGTGTAACCCTAGATCCCTCCTGTGTCTATAGAAACCGGAGGGCTAGGTCCGTAGATAGGCCGAATCCTGATAATCATAGCCAGGTTAGTCTCTTAGGGTTTAGCCATTACGATCTCGTGGTAGATCAACTCTTGTAATACTCATATTCATCAAGATCAATGAAGCAAGACGTAGGGTATTACCTCCATAGAGAGAGCCCGAACCTGGGTAAAACATCGTGTCCCCCGTCTCCTGTTACCATCGATCCTAGACGCACAGTTTGGGACCCCCTACCCGAGATCCGCCGGTTTTGACACCGACACCATTCGCCGAGGCCTTGGCCCTCTTCGCCACCCTCTGGGCCAGCGTCTCCCTATCCCTGCAAAGATGAAGACAAATCAAGGAAAGTGGAACGGTCCGAGGGGACGGAGATGACAAAAGACGAGACACTTACTCATCCTCTGCCTCTTCTTCCGCGACCTTCCTCTTCCTCCTCGGGCTAAGAGACCCGAGGACGAAGAAGACCTCCATGTCGTCACCTGCGGGAGGAGGGGAAGCAGGTGGAGTTGGGGCACGCTTGGACGGAGAAGGGGCGGCCGTTCTCTTCGTCACCGCCGCAACCTTCACCGCCTTCCCTGTCGCCGTGACCCTCGTCTGACGCATGGACGCCTCCGGAGGTTGTGCAGTCCTGCCGGGGCGAACCGGCTCTCCAGAGACGGCCCGCCGCAGGACACGCCCTCTCCCCGTGGCCAGGGGCTTGACAGCCTCGGCCTCCTCCTCGGATGACTCATCGACATCATCTTTGTTGAGAGGGGCCCCGGTGCCGGCGCTGCTGGCCTCCCCAGCGGATTCCGCCCACTGGGCGAGCTCCTTCTCCTCCGCGGCCGTCGCAGCCTCATCCTCCATGCCGCCAGCGCAGCCGGCCTCCTTGGAGAGCTCCGCCTATGCCGCCCTGGCGGCGATGTAGTCCAGCTCCGCCTGGGTGGTTTCTTGGATGAGCAGCGGCTCCTCGCGGACGTACTTCTCTACCAAGGTGTCGAAGAACTCCTGCACCTGATCCTCCTCTGGCTTGGCCCAATTTGGGTCAGGTCCATGCGCATTGAAGTCCGGCGTCATGGCGATGATGTCCGTCTGGCGAGAGTTGTTGCTCAGCGGGACCACCCCCGCCGGCAACCCGAACCATGGCCCCTTGGCGACCTTGCCGGCCTTCGCGGCCTTGTCGGCCCTCTCGGCCCTGCCGCCGTGACTCACGTCGAGTTGAAACAGCCGCTGGCAGAAATGGGCGTGCCCCATCACCGTGAAGTTGTGGTTCAGGCTGGGGCGAAGTCTCATGATATTAGCCGCATTGCTAAAAAGACAGGCCGACCTCCCCTTGTTGTGCAGTGGAGTGATTCGGTGGCGGATGAAATCCGCCCCAATCATCTCCAGGGTGAGCCCGGCAGCGGCGAGGCGGTGGATCCTAGTGGTGGCGACTGTGAGCCTCCCGTCCTGGGCGTCGACGTAGCCCCAGTCATCTCTGCGAACCGGCGGCGTCTGGCGAACTTGGCAAAATTCCTGTGGGTCCACCTCCTCAATCGAGCACCACCGGCTCCGCCACTCCTCCCACCTCTCCTTCTGAGCGCCCTCTGGATATGTCCCCTTCCCAAGGAGCCTTGGGATCCAAGTGACACAACCGGAGATGGCGCCTCCCTTCTGGATCCAAGGATAAAAGTAGTGGCGGAAGAGTGTCGTGCTGGAAAGCACTCCGGCGAAGCCCTCACAGAGATGGCAAAAAGAGCCATCCACACCACGGCATTTGGAGTGAAATCCAGAAGGTGTAAGCCATAGGTGTGCATGATGTCGTTGAAGAAATCAGAGAACGGGGGGCAGAGGCCGCAAGAAAAGTAGTCGACGAAGAATGGGTACCGATTCGGGGCGGCCTTGGCGCAATCGGCGGGGATGACGCGCGTGGCCGGATGCCCCATCGACTCTCCCCCCGTCTTGCACCCCCAAAGGGGCTTGAAGTTAGCCTCGAGGTGGACCGCATCGACCGTCAGGGGAAAGTAGGCAAGCTGCGTCCGCCGCGCCGCCGACTCGCTCTCCGGCGGCTCCGCCCCCCCGGCATCCTTGGGCACTCCTTTGCCTTTGCTGGTTTTGGGTGCCATGGAGGTTGCGAGAGGTGGAGGATAGAGGGCAGCAAAAACGCAGCGGCGGTGAGCGAGAGCAAGGGCTTGAGGAAGAAGAAGAAGGGGACGGCAGTTTTGAGATTCGAGAAGGCACAGGGGGTAAATGAGCAGCGCGCCCGTGGTTACTCCTTTTTATGAGGAAGCCGCGAGCCGACTCTTTACCATGATGTGATGCATGCGTGCGGAAACCGCCCCACGCATGACCCCCACGTCACGCATGACCCCCCACGTCGCGCGTTCAATGCGGGTCATGGGGAAGCGCAGCGGACTGAAAGTTGTTGCGGTAAAAATCCGCCCCACCTGCCCGCGCACCATTCTGGGCCTAGCCCAACAACACGTCACGCTCATGTGTGGCCCAGTCCCAGGGGCTCCTGTTGGTGTACAAAAGTAGGGGCTCTCCTTTTGCACCCCTTTACTTGTGCACGGGCAGTCAGAGCCGCGCTCACGGCCACACTAAGCAGGGTAGAGGAGGGAAGCCGGAGCACAAGACGACCAAAGCAACGCCAAGACCAGAGACGCAAAGAGAGCAGGAGGGCAAGGTGGACTCCCCCGGCAAGACCCTTGCCGGGGTGGCTTCCGCAGCCTCGGCAAGATCCTTGCCGGGGCAACTTGCCTAACGCTAGCAGAGCGTGCCACCCTTGAGCCCAAGGGGTTCCAACTCCATCAACCATATTGGAATCAAGGCTCGGGAGGCACCCCCGTGGTGGCATGCAGATCTTTGTAGAGATCATAGATGCACAAGGTTAGATGAGAACCAAAAGACGACGATCCTTGGCGAGGTCCTTGATAAGGAAATCCACGAGACCCCCGCCAAGATCCTTGCCGAGGACGACTGCGGTGCAAAACTTAGCACCTCCTTGACCTTTCAACATAAAGTAGTTGTTTCTCCCTCCCAAAGTGGAGGATGAGCACCTTGTAAATCATACTATGTACATTGTATCATATTTTTGAGTAATACAAACACAGTGGGAGCCTCTCCCACTGTCTGACCTCTCAAAAAAAAAAACGACCGCGGTGCCGTAGCGAGACCCTTGTTGGGCCCTCGGCAAGACCCTTGCGAGGATGCCTGCGGGGCCGCAGCCAGGCCCGCGTCTGCCAAAACTTCACCGCCGCTCCCCATACAGCTGCTAGCTCGACCAGCTGGGCAGGCATCCGCGTGGCAGCGCACGGCCTCTACACCAACTCAGCAAGCACCTATGTGGTGGCATGCAGATCTTCGTGAAGGCTCCACCACCGCGCCAGCCCAGCAGCTAGCCAACGTGGCGCTACAATGCCTCGTCAGCTTGGACGCACGTTGGAGCCAGTCGAGGCGACGACAGCTGGGATGAGCTTCTTTGTCGTCCCCAATAAAGCAAGAGGGGCACGTCGACAGCGCATTAAATGCGTTTGTCCGGCGATGCCAGGGGATAAACTTAGCCCCTGTACACCTTTCCACCTCCTGTGTGCCACTGTGGCGACCCCTTTTTGTCTATAAAAGGAGGCCCGAGGCGTACTGGAGGGGGGTTTAGCTCTTTTGGACTAGGGAGACACCGTAGCTAGTTCAAGAACACAAGAACACTCCAATATACATCAAAGTAGGATTAGGGTTTTACGCGATCTCCGCGGCCCAAACCTGGGTAAATGATTTGTATGCTGACCGCCAGACCCGCTCTTTGCATGACCCCGTGCCCGCCTACTGTAGAAGGGATCCCAATGACCCCATAGGTGTCGTTTCCCACCGACAACAGGAATATATGGCAGAAGAAACTGATGACACTGTGAGCTCATTAGATGAAAAAGATGACAAGGAGAGCGAAGAACAAAAGGAGGAAGAGCGGATTATCCACTCGTGTCCACCTTCTAATGAGAGTAACTCTTCAACTCATACATTCTTTAATGGGAAAACTTTGTTTTTACCACTCTAGCTTTTGACCACTATGCTTATGCCACTCTAGAATTTGACATTTCACTTTTGCCACTCTTAGTTTTTGACAATACATCAATATTTCCATTCCGTGGCAAAAGCAATAATTTTAGAGTGGCAATTGCGATACGTTGTCAAAATCTAGAGTGGCAAAAGTAAAATGAAAAGTTATTGCTTTTGCCACTGAATGGCATTTGTGATGTATTGTCAAAAACTAAGAGTGGCAAAAGTGATATGTCAAAATCTAGAGTGATATAAGCAAAGTAGGAAAAAGCTATAGTGGCAAAAACAAAGTTTTCCCTTGTTTAATTTCCCTTCGTGCTTATCGAAGGATGAATGCTATGACCCCTTGGATTCGTTTAAAATATCCCTTTTTGATGAAATTGATGCTTGTTATGCTTGTGGCCATCATGCCAATATGAATTATGCTTATGGAGATGAAGTTACTATAGTTCCTTATATTAAGAATGAAATTGTTGCTATTGCACCCACACATAATAGTCCTATTATCTTTTTGAATTCTCCCAACTACACTATATCAGAGAAGTTTGCTCTTATTAGGGATTACATTGATGGGTTGCATTCTACCAATACACATGATGATTTTGATGAGTATAATATGCATGTGCTTGCTGCTCCTACTTGCAATTATTATGAGAGAGTAACTACATCTCCGCCTCTCTATTTTGCCAATACAATAAAATTGCAACAAACCATGTATGCTATGTATCGGCCTTTACTTTATGTGCATGAATTGTTCTTTTATGACATGCCGATGCATATAAAGAGAGTTAGACTCCCTTTTGCATGATATATGTTCCTTCGTGCTCAATACTAAATTACAAATCATTGTTAATTAAAATTGGATTTGATATACCTTGGGATCCGGGTAGATCAATTACTTGAGCACTTTATGCCTAGCTTAATGGCTTTAAAGAAAGCGCCACCACAGAGACAATCCGAAATTTTAGAGAGTCATTTTATTTTGTTTTGTGCTTTTAAAAAGTTTTAGAACTAAAAAATATATAGAGGTGAACCTAAAACTTTCCAAAAAGAAAGTGAAAGTAAGAAAGACGAGCACCATTGAAGAGGGGGAGCTCCTTGAACTTTGTTCATGCCGATGGAAGCTTTGCAAATCTTGATTATAGAAACTTTTCAACAAAAATAATTATCCCCTTGTACAAATCCATTGTATTATAAAAATAATGTGCCAAGATTTGCCTTTAGGATGATTAGATTGCTTGTTTGCTTTGTGCAGTGCAAAAATAGAAACTTTGGTTGTAGTGCGTGAATTTACATTTTTTACTCGAACGTGAAAAGTTTCTGAATTTTTTACACGATACTGGTATACAAATTGTTTATTTTGTCCTAAGGTTTTAGAATTTTTGGAGTTACAGAAGTATGGTAGATGTTCAGATTGCTACACACTGTTCTGTTTTTGATAGATTCTGTTTTTGATGCATTATTTTGTGTGTTTTGATGAATCTATGGATTGTATCGGTCATATAAGTTGTCATGAAGTTAGAGTACAGTACATATAATGCAAAAATAAAATATGAATGAGTTTGCAACAGTACTTAAAGTAGTTATTTGCTTTATTATACTAACGGATCTCATGAGGGTTTTGTTAAGTTTTGTGTGATTGAAATTTTCAAGTTTTGGGTGAGATCACGATGGATGAAGGAATAAGGAGTGGCAAGAGCCTAAATTTGGGGATGCCCGAGGCACCATGATACGTATTCAACGTATCTATAATTTATGAAGTATTCATGCTAACATATTATCATTCTTGGATGTTTTACAATCATTTTATAGGAACTTTATATCATTTCTTGGGACTAACCTATTGACCCAGTGCTAGTTGTTGTTTACATCGCAAGAAATCAATATCAAACGGAGTCCAAACACCGTGAAATTTTTTGGAGATTTTTTATGGACGGGAACACCCGGGATGGGCCATAGAAGCACCTGGGGGGTGCCCCGAGGGGGGCACAACCCACCAGGGCGCGCCTGGGGGCCCAGGCGCGCCCAGGTGGGTTGTGCCCACCTCAGTGGCCTCCCGCACCCCCTCTTTACCCTATGAATTCACAAATATTCCGAAAACCCTCGGGGTTAACCTAGATCGGAAGTTCTGCCGCCGCAAGGCTTTGTAGCCACCGAATACCAATCTAGACCCCGTTCCGACACTCTGCCGGAGGGGGAAATCATTTACGGTGGTTGTCGGTGTCAAAACCGGTGGATCTCGGGTAGGGGGTCCCGGACTGTGCGTCTAGGCCGGATGGTAACGGGATGCAGGGGACACAATGTTTTACCCAGGTTCGGGCCCTCTTGATGGAGGTAAAACCCTACGTCTTGCTTGATTAATATTGATGATATGGGTAGTACAAGAGTAGATCTACCACGAGATCAGAGAGGCTAAACCCTAGAAGCTAGCCTATGGTTTGATTGTGTTGTAGTTGTTGTAGTCCTACGGACTAAAACCCTCCGGTTTATATAGACACCGGAGAGGGCTAGGGTTACACAAGGTCAGTTACAAAGGAGGAGATATCCATATCCGTATTGATAGCTTGCCCTCCACGCCAAGTAGAGTCCCATCCAGACACGAGACGAAGTCTTCAATCTTGTATCTTCATAGTCTAACAGTCCGGCCAATGGATATAGTCCGGCTGTCCGAAGACCCCCTAATCTAGGACTCCCTCAGTAGCCCCTGAACCTGGCTTTCAATGACGATGAGTCCGGCGCGCAGTGTTGTCTTCGGCATTGCAAGGCGGGTTCCTGCTCCGAATACACCACGGAAGAATTTTGAATATAAGGATAGTGTCCGACCCTGCAAAATAAGTTCCACATACCACCGTAGAGAGAATAATATTTCACAAATTCAATTTGCTGACTTATTTTGGCAACATGATATTACGTCATGGCCCGGTGATTATTCGAACCGTTTCCTTTAACTAGCCCCACACATAACGCGAGGCAGTTTTTTGACACGTCTCGTCAAAGCGGAGATCGTGTCCCCTTATTACGGGATTCTCATCAATACGGGTGTGGGTAACCCAACCGCACCATCGATTACGGCGCTTGGGGGATAAGCGAATTTTACCAGGCTAGTGGGGACGCTTAGTTTCGTCCGCCCATATAAGGAGATAAGGATTCACCTTCTCATCCACGCCTTCTTCCTCCTTTGCTCATCCGTTTTTGCACACTCGAGCTCTAGTGCCCAAGTCCGCACTTCCCACCTCAACCTTCCCCAACCATGTCCGGAGCGGGAGGCAGGTGGATGGTCTCCTCCGTCACGGAGGGAGACATCAAGAAGATGAGGAGAGCCGGATACCTGCCCGACGACATCGCGCACCGGCTCCCAGATGAGGGGAAGCTCATCCCCACCCCCAGGCCTGATGAGAGGGTGGTGTTCCTCACCCATTTCCTCCGCGGACTGGGATTTCCTCTCCACCCATTTGTCCGGGGGCTCATGTTCTACTATGGCCTGGATTTCCACGATCTGGCCCCGAACTTCATCCTCAACATCTCGGCGTTTATCGTCGTGTGTGAGGCCTTCCTCCGCATCAAGCCCCACTTCGGCTTATGGCTGAAGACTTTTAATGTCAAGCCGAAGGTAGTGAGCGGCCGCCAGGTGGAGTGCGGAGGCGCCATGGTGGGAAGGATGCCCAACGTCACATGGCTCGAGGGCTCCTTCGTGGAGACAATAAAGGGGTGGCAGTCGGGGTGGTTCTACATCACCGAGCCGCGTGACCCTACATGGGTAGCGGCCCCCGAGTTCCGATCCGGCTTCCCCACACGGCTCACCTCCTGGCAAGAGAAGGTCCTGGGGTAGTCCGGAAGAGCCTACTGGACTCCAAACATGTATTCAAAACATGGTCAACAAGAAGCTCAAACTCGTCAACGTAGTCCAGGTCATGCTCATCCGCCGGATCCTCCCGTGCCAACAACGGGCCTTCAACTTGTGGGAGTTCGACCCGGCGCAGGACCGAACTCTGAACAGGCTCTTCGACACAACTCACGAAGATGCCTGGAGGGTAATGTTCAAGAGCGCCGAGGTCCCCCCTCCCACTACCGAGGATCGCGGATTCAGCATGAAGCGCCAAGCCAGTGCGGTAGGCTGCTTTACCTCTTACAAGATACTTGTTTTTTTATATAGATTGACTCCATGCAGGATTTAAACTCCCGTTCCTTTGACAGGACTGGCAGAAAATGGCCGGACAGATCGACTGTCTAGCTCCCTTGCCCGAAGGCCCAGCAAACGCTCTTCTGGCGAAGATGCTGACTCCGGATCCTTATACGGTGCCGGAGAAGACCAAGAAGGCCAAGGGAACCCGAAAGAGTTCCCAACGCCAGGTGTCATCGGACTCATCGTCCGAGGACTCTACAACGCAATCCTCCCCCGAAGATGAGGAGGCAGAAGAGGATCCCCCCCCTCCAGACGGGGGAGACAAGAAAAGGAAGGCCGCCCCAGCTGGGGAGGCCGAAGGGTCCAAGAAGGGGAGAACTCTCCTTCCGGACTACTCTACCACCGCCGCCGACGACGAAGACGAGTGGCTGCCCAAGGCCAAGCCCCTGGGGAAGTTGTAAGTATTTGGATACCAGAGTAAGTCATAGTATTCCTATGCGACACTGCTTTCCCTAACGCCAAAACATGATTATGCAGGCCGCCACGAGCCAGTATCGGTGTATCATCGGACGGCTCCCTGGGCTCGTCGGACATGGATAGCGATTCAGTCCCGACCGCCACCTCCCCTCATCCTGCTGACGATGCTGAGGTGCTGTCTCAAGAGGCACCGGGTCGAGGGGAGACAGTCTCGGAGGCGCCTCAAGGCGACCTTCCGGATTCCGGGAGCCGAGGGGACGGGGCCCCTGAGAGCTCCGAGTTCAGCCCTCAGCCGAACACCGTGTCGGAACCTCCAGTGGTTTCGGGCTTGGGTAGGCGGCCTCCTTCTAAGAGGGGCGAGACGCCTGCACCGGCGACCTCTGTCCATCCAGAGGCACCGGACAATCTGCTGGAAGCGCTTCGCACCGCTTCCATCAACGTGGAGCACCGCACTATTATGAGTGCGGTGATCCAGAAGGTTCAGTCCGCTAAGAGCGGATTGACTGAAGTCTGTGCTAGCCTTCTAACAGGCTTTGAGGTAAGTGTTCAAAGTATAGGAAAAATATTACCGCATAGACAGTAGCCCCTGATGCTCTGTTCGGTGTTCACAAAGAAAAGCTGAATAGAGGATCAAACAATATTGCAGGAGTCTAATAGAAGTATGTCAATATGCATATGTAGTCTAATAGAAACATGGTCAACAAGAAGCTCAAACTTGTCAACGTAGTCCAGGTCATGCTCATCCGTCGGATCCTCCCGTGCCAACAACGGGCCTTCAACTTGTGGGAGTTGGACCCGGCGCAGCACCGAACTCTGAACAGGCTTTCCAACACAACTCACGAAGATGCCTGGAGGGTGCTGTTCAAGAGCGCCAAGGTCCCCCCTCCTACTATTGAGGATCGCGGATTCAGCGTGAAGCGCCAAGCCAGCGCGGTAAGCTGCTTTTACCTCTTACAGGATAGATGTTTTCATAGCTTGGCTCCATGCGGGATCTAAACTCCCGTACCTTTGACAGGATTGGCAGGAGACGGCCGGACAGATCGACTGTCCGGCTCCTTTGCCCGAAGGCCCAGCAAACGCTCTTCTGACGAAGATGCTGACTCCGGCTCCTTATACGGTGCCAGAGAAGACCAAGAAGGCCAAGGGAGCCCGAAAGAGTTCCCGACGCCAGGCGTCACCGGACTTACCGTCCGAGGACTCTACGGCGCAATCCTCCCCCAAAGACGAGGAGGCAGAAGAGGATGCTCCCCCTCCAGATGGGGGAGACAAGAAAAGGAAGGCCACCCCAACTGGGGAGGCTGGAGGGTCCAAGAAAGGGCGGACCCTCCCTACGGACTACTCCACCACCGCCGCCGACAGCAAAGACGAGTGGCTGCCCAGGGCCAAGCCCCTGGGGAAGTCATAAGTATTCGGATACCAAAGTAAGTCATAGTATTCCTTTGCTACACTGCTTTCCCTAACGCCGAAACATGATTATGCAGGCCGCCACGAGCCAGTATCGATGTATCATCGGACGGCTCCCTGGGCTCGTCGGACATGGATAGCGATCCGGTCCCGACCGCCACCTCCCCTCATCCTGCTGTCGACGCTGAGGTGTTGTCTTAAGAGGCACCGGGTCGAGGGGAGACAGTCCTGGAGGCGCCTCAAGGTGACCTTCCGGACTCTGGGAGCCGAGGGGACGGGGCCCCTGAGAGCTCCGAGTTCGGCCCTCAGCCGAACACTGTGCCGGAACCTCCAGTGGTTCCGGGCTCGGGTAGGCGGCCTCCTTCTAAGAGGGGCGAGACGCCTGCACCGGCGACCTCTGTCCATCCAGAGGCGCCGGACAATCTGCTGGAAGCGCTTCGCACCGCTTCCATCGACGAGGAGCACCGCACTATTATGAGTGCGGTGATCCAGAAGGTTCAGTCCGCTAAGAGCGGATTGACTAAAGCCTGTGCCAGCCTTCTAACAGGCTTTGAGGTAAGTGTTTAAAGTATAGGAAAAATATTACCGCATAGACAGTAGCCCCTGATGCTCTGTTCGGTGTTCACAAAGAAAAGCCGAATAGAGGATCAAACAATATCGCAGGAGTCTAATAGAAGTATGTCAATATGCACATGCAGGCTTCGCTGCTTGCGTCCGCCGCACTTGCGGAGGTCGCCGTACTGAAGCAGGACCTTAAAGGGTCCCAGGACGAGCTCGGCCTTACCAAGAGGCAGCTCGAGGAGAATAAAGGTAAGTAGTACCTAGTCTATGTATATGTATAATGCGATTGCAAAAATGACAGGATTATCATGAATTTGCCAGGGGCCGCGACCGAAGTGGCGACCCTAAAGCAAGCGCTGTCCAAGGCTGAAGATAAAGCGGCCAAGGAGCGCACCGAGCGAGAGAAGCATGGGGCTCGGGTGGGGGAGGTGCAGCAAGAGCTCCAGGCTCTCATGGCAAAGCACGAGGCGTTGGAGCTTGACTCAAAGACGCGAGAGTCTGAGCTTGCCGCGGCCCTCGAGAGCGCAAAAAGTGCCAAGGCCGAAGCCCAAAAGGCCCTCCAGGAGATCAACGCAATGAAGAACATAGCGGCGGGTAAGGCTTTCTATATGCAAAGCAAGCATGTAAAAGTAAATTACCGATTACTTACCCGAATCCGGAGCTCGCCAAGAGCATTCGCAGATTTGCCTCACAGCGTGTCCGATGCCGCACAATTTTACCAGGCCGAGGATATAAGCTCAACAGAGAAGCTGTTCTGGTCTCAGTATACTGAGGCCGAACACCCGGTGCTAATGAGCGACCAGCTGAAGCAGATGGTCGAGCTACATAAAGCGGCCGAACAGGCCATGAAGGGCTTTATAGTCCGGCTGTGGCCTGGCGACGCCCTTCCGAACAGCTTCTTCAGCCTGGTGAGGCGGCTTGTGGATGCCTGCCTGCGGCTGGAGGTCGTCAAGCGATTCGTCTACATTGAAGGTGCACGCCAGGCTTTCGCCCGTGTGAAATTGCAGTGGGTCAAGCTAGACGCCGTGAAGCTGATCAAAGAAGGGCTACCGAAGGGCAAGGAGCACCGCCACCCCGAGATGTACTACGAGGGTGTTCTGCCGGGTGCCCATCTCATAGCGGACGAGTGCACAAAAGATGTAATATTTGAGTGAAACTTTCTTGTGTGATCCTATATTTATGAAAATTTGTTTCATATGCGCTATGCAACGCTTGTTTGAATTTAAAATATTGCCTTCTGTTTGGTCGTTTATCCAATCTGAGAGATGGCTAGTCCTCGGCTTCTGCCCCCATGCCACGAGTGCTGGGGTGTTCGGGATAAACCTGAGCACTCTTGTTCCCATGTTTGGGTCCTTCGAGGGAGGTGCTCAGCACAGTGAACAAGGCAACCAGACTAATAATGCTTTATCACTCTCACTTAGCCATAGAATTCTATAATTTTAAATTTTGGCGAAGCCCCTGGTATTTGGAAGGCCGAATTCTGGGCGCGATACACGCCTTTAATCCGGACAGGGCCGGCTCCTCGCCCTAAGCGGCATAAGTCTTTAGGGACTCGAAAACCTCGCCGAACAGCGACCAGTCTCTCGCCTTATCATGACAGTCAATTTTAGCTTTCTCTATTGAGGTGCTAAGCCCGGCAGAACCGGGGCACAATCGCAGTAGTTCTCCTAGCGCTACCTTAGCCGATAGAGCGGAACATAAGGTACCAAAACATAGGAGCCAGGCAAACCCAACATTTGACCAAAGACATGATTCGGAGCTGATGCATATAATGCTATAAGTTCGGGGTGCCGCACTTTGTGAAAGTGTTTCGGACTTCTTGCACCATATTATGGGTACTTAAGCCCCTGGTGTATCGGCCATACCAAAGTGTACGGTTGCAAGGCGTCATTAATGGACACACATATATAAAACAAGAATGCAATAATAGGCGCAGTGCTATGCATTGTTTATTCAAAAAGAAATTGCGTTAAAGCGGAATGATACAGATAATGCGATAAGCAAATAGTAGGACTATGTCCCTTCCAAGGGCAAGCTGAGGAATGATATTAAATCGAATATTTCGCTCATTACTGTAATCCACCTGGTAATTCCGTGGTGTGACGTAGCTGTCTGCCTCCTTGGTTGCTGCATCATGTGTTCGGCAATAATGCTGCCGGACAGTGTTTCCAGAGATTAAGGTCCTGAAAAAAGAGAAGAATAACCAAACAGGGAGCCCATAGTGCGGTTTAAGCCGCGTCTTGGGGCATGCCGCAGTTGTGCCCCCCTCCCCATCTGTGCCCATGGTATTTTTAATGCGTAATTATGCACGCGTGGCACGAGTTTCGCCGTATGGCTGGGACTGGGGTGGGGGCCGCATTGCTATGCGAGCTCAAATCGCGCCAGACGGTCTGTTTGCCGATTGCACCGAGCGCGCTTGATGGTGCCCGGGTTTTGGAACGCCGAACTGGTTGATTTCCTTGAGAGGCTGCTTTGCGCTTCTGCTGCGAGGGCCACAGTGTGCTCCTCTGTTCGGAGAGAGCGCTCTGTGTTTCCATTTACAGTAATAACTCCGCGAGGTCCTGGCATCTTGAGCTTGAGGTATGCATAATGCGGTACCGCATTGAATCTAGCAAATGCGGTTCGCCCGAGCAGTGCATGATAACCACTGCGGAACGGGACTATATCGAAGATTAACTCTTCACTTCGGAAGTTATCCGGGGATCCAAAGACCACTTCCAGTGTAATTGAGCCTGTGCAATGGGCCTCTACACCTGGAATGACGCCTTTAAAGGTCGTTTTGTGGGTTTGATCCTTGAGGGGTCTATACCCATTTTACGCACCGTGTCCTGATAAAGTAGGTTCAGGCTGCTGCCGCCATCTATAAGGACTCGAGTGAGGTGAAATCCGTCAATGATTGGGTCTAGGACCAGTGCGGCGAATCCGCCATGACGGATACTAGTGGGCTGGTCCCTGCGATCGAAAGTGATCGGATAGGAGGACCATGGGTTGACTGGCTCCAACGCATATACGTCCCTGAGCGCACGCTTCCGTTCCCATTTGGGGATGTGCGTTGCATATATCATGTTCACCATCCACACTTGTGGGGGGAACCTCTTCTGTCCTCCGGTATTCGGCTGCCGGGTCTCCTCCTCGTCATCGCTATGTGGCCCCTTATCTTTGTTTTCGGCAATTAACTTGCCGGCCTGCTTGAATACCCAACAATCCCTATTGGTGTGGTTGGCTGGCTTGTCGAGGGTGCCGTGTATTTGACACGAGCGATCAAGTATGCGGTCCAAACTGGACGGGCCCGGCGTACTTTGTTTAAATGGCTTTTTCTGCTGACCGGGTTTAGAGCCTTTGAATCCGGCATTGACTGTCGTATCTTCAGTATTATCACTGTTAATGCGGCGCTTATGTTTGTTGCGACGCGACCTGCTATTGCCGTCCTTGGTATCTGAAGTACCATGGTTCTTTGACATGTTATTACTGCGAGCCAGCCAGCTGTCTTCTCCCGCACAAAAGCGGGTCATGAGTGTCGTGAGGGCTGCCATAGATTTTGGCTTTTCCTGACCAAGGTGCCGGGCTAGCCACTCGTCACGGATGTTGTGTTTGAAAGCCACTAAGGCCTCTACATCCGGACAGTCGATGATTTGATTTTTCTTTGTAAGGAACCGAGTCCAGAATTGTCTGGCCGACTCTTCTAGCTGCTGAATTATGTGGCTCAAGTCATCGGCATCTGGCGGTCGCACATAAGTGCCCTGAAAGTTGTCGAGGAATGCGGCTTCCAGATCATCCCAACAGCTAATGGAATCTGCTGGCAAGCTGTTAAGCCAATGCCGCGCTGGTCCTTTAAGCTTTAGTGGGAGGTATTTGATGGTGTGTAAGTCATCACCGCGTGCCTTGTGGATGTGGAGGAGGAAATCCTTGATCCATACCGCAGGATCTGTAGTGTCGTCGTATGATTCAATATTTACAGGTTTGAAACCTTCTGGGATTTGATGATCCATTACTTCGTCTGTGAAGCATAAAGGGTGTGCGGCGCCTCTGTATTGGGCTATGTCGCGACGCAGCTCGAATGGGTCTTGCCCGCTGTGTTCGGCCCGTCCGGATTTACTTTTACTGTATCCAGCGTGACGTTTATCGTCTCGCATAGTGGCGCGCCCTCGTGATCCGTAAATCGATCTTGCATGCTTTGCTTTGTCCTCCAATACGTCTCGCAGGTCTGGCTTGTTTCCCATGCCTTTTTATTTGAATGGCGTCGGGGTGCGTGCTGAGTTTTTGGCTGGAATGCCTCTCTATCATAGCCACGAGGTGGCCGATCAGCCGCATCATACGCTTCTTCCTCCAATCGGGGTAGCAACCTGCACTTTGGGTAACTCTTGGAGGGGCGCTCGAGTTTATATTCCTCGGCAGCGAGGACTTCAGTCCATCTGTCAGCTAGCAGATCTTGATCAGCTTGAAGCTGCTGCTGCTTTTTCTTCAGGCTATTTGCCGTGGCCATAAGCCGGCGCTTGAAGCGCTCTTGTTCGACGGGGTCCTCTGGCACAACGAATTCATCATCGCCGAGGCTTGCCTCGTCTTCGGAGGGGGGCATGTAATTATCATCCTCCTCCTCTCCGTCTGCCGCTCTCTCAGGAGGGCTGGCTCCTCCATCCTCCTACTCTAAATCTTAATGGAGGGGATTGTTGTTGTCTTCGGCACTATCCGGAGTGTTATTATTTCCTATGCCGGTATCACCACTTTTGCTTTGGCGGGACTTAGAGCGGCGCCGCTGACGCCGGCGCTTGGGCTGCTTCTTGGAGGGGTCATCCTCTACTATCTCGTCGCCATTGCCTTTTTTGGGTGTATCCACCATGTATATATTGTATGATGAGGTGGCTTTCCAGTGCCCTATAGGCGCTGGTTCATGTTCGTCTCCTACATCATCGTCCATACCGTCGATGTCTTCGGAGTCGAAGTCGAGCATGTCGGTTAAATCATCGACAGTGGCTACAAAGTGGGTGGTGGGTGGGCGTCGAATTTCTTCGTCGTCCGCATCCCAATCCTGTTGGCCATAGTCCGGCCAGGGCTCTCCTGACAAAGAGAGATACCTTAGTGAATTCAGAATGTCGCCGAAGGGTGAGTGCTGAAAGATATCCGCGGCAGTGAATTCCATGATCGGCGCCCAATCGGATTCGATTGGCAAGGGCGCGGAAGGTTCGGAGTCCGGAAAAGAGTCCGGCACCTTGGAGTCACGGGCCTCGTAGAGGATGAGGCTGGTGTTTGGCTCGATCGCTATTGAGACCACAGCCCCGAGGCAGTGTCTAGCCACCCGTCCTTGATCGGCGCAATTGGCTCCGAGCTAAGGGTCGGAGCTGATGCGGGCGCGGCCTCCCGGGCACTGTTCGGTGGCAGAGCTAGGTCATACCCATCGTGACAGTGCGGCGCGCTCGGCTGTGGCTCGAATCCGTCGAAGATCAAGTCTCCACGGATGTCAGCCGTGTAGTTCAAACTTCCAAATCTGACCTGATGGCCAGGGGCGTAGCTTTCAATCTGCTCCAGATGGCCAAGCGAATTAGCCCGCAGTGCAAAGCCGCCGAACACGAAGATCTGTCCAGGGAGAAAGGTCTCACCTTGGACCGCATCGTTGTTGATGATCGGAGGAGCCATCGGGCCTAAAAGTGACGACACAAAGGAACTCTCAATGAAAGCACCAATGTCGGTGTCAAAACCGGAGGATCTCGGGTAGGGGGTCCCGAACTGTGCGTCTAGGCCGGATGGTAACAGGATGCAGGGGACACAATGTTTTACATAGGTTCGGGCCCTCTTGATGGAGGTAAAACCCTACGTCCTGCTTGATTAATATTGATGATATGGGTAGTACAAGAGTAGATCTACCACGAGATTAGAGAGGCTAAACCCTAGAAGCTAGCCTATGGTTTGATTGTGTTGTAGTAGTTGTTGTCCTACGGACTAAAACCCTCTGGTTTATATAGACACCGGAGAGGGCTAGGGTTACACAAGGTCGGTTACAAAGGAGGAGATATCCATATCCGTATTGCCTAGCTTGCCTTCCGCGCCAAGTAGAGTCCCATCCGGACACGAGACGAAGTCTTCAATCTTGTATCTTCATAGTCTAACAGTCCGTCCAATGGATATAGTCCGTCTGTCCGGAGACCCCCTAATCCAGGACTCCCTTAGTGGCCATCTTCATCATCCTGGCGGCCACCACGATGAGGAGGGAGTAGTCCACCCTCGGGGCCTAGGGCTTGTGAAAGTAAGTTATATCAACTAGAGGGGGTGAATAGGCGATTTTTACAAATTCGTCCCAGAGGAATTTCAGGGTGAGGAAATTCCTAAGCAACAAACTACTTAGCAGCGGAATAAGTACTCAGATGCAAGTATAGTAGAGTAGTAGCATAGTCGTCATGATGAAATGAAAACAAGCACAGAGTACAAGTAGCGTAAACACAGGATGAGCAGGCTGAAGACAAACTGACTGAAGAAATAGGATTGAGGAAACTGAGAAAGTCTTCAGTTAAAGTCTTCAAACAGTAACGATCAAGTACTTCTACATAGAAATGAGGAAATGAAAGAGTTGAGGAAATAGAACCAGTAGCTTGGTGAAGACAATGATTTGGTAGACAGGGTCCAACTGCTGTGACAGTCGCACGTCTGGTTGGAGTGTCTAGATATTTAAACCTGAGGACACACAGTCCCAGACACACAGTCTCGGACACACAGTCCTCACCATATTCTCCTTGAGCTATGGTCACATAGACCTCACCCAATCACTCGTGGTAAGTCTTCAGGTGACTTCCAAACCTTCACAGACTTGGTCACTCGGCGATCCACAATTTCCTCTTGGATGCTCTAGACCATGACGCCTAACCGCCTGGAGGATGCACGGTCCTCAAATGTAACAAGCGTCGGTTCCACACAGCAACAATTTCTTCAGTGATGCTCTATCACTTTGGGTTTGTAGGTGTTGGGGTTTGGGTTTTCCTCGCTTGATGATTTTCTCTCAAAGTCCTCGGAGGATGGGATGCTCTCAATAACAAGTGTCAGTTTCTCGTGGAGCAGCCAACCAGCTAGTAGTTGTAGGGGGCGGCTAGTTATAGCCTAAGGAGCAGCCCGACATGATAAGACATAAATGCCCTTCAATGATATGACCGTTAGTTGGGTAGATATTTTGGAACAGCTGGCGCATAGCACAGCAACGGTCGGAAATTTGACTATCAAATTCCTCAGGGATATCATGTTCCTCACTTGTAGGCAATCTGCACCGGCGAATTCCTAACTCCTCAGTCAGAACAAATTCCTCAGAGACTAGAATATCTTCGTCTATCACTGATGAAATTGACTGAACTGTATGAGATTTCCAATGGCTTCACCCGAAAGGATTGGTAGGTGTAGGATTTTGAGATGAGCACCACTTGGGAACTTTTCCTTAGTTTTACCTTAACCCCCTTTAATAGTACGGTGTTTCCTATGACTCAAGAAAGAGAAAAACGGAAGTACGAAAACTAAAGTCTTCAAGCTTCATATTCCTCGCATGAATACAAAGTCTTCAGGATCACACCAATTTCTTCACTTTCAAAGTCTTCAGAAAGCCAAAGTCTTTAGTTGAAGACATTCAATTTTAGGGGTCGACTTTCTTTGTAAATATCAAACTCCTCATAGACTTATAGAACTGTGTACACTCACAAACACACTAGTCCCTTACCCTATAAGTCTTCAATACACCAAAATCACTAAGGGGCACTAGATGCACTTACAATCTCCCCCTTTGTGGTGATTGATGACAATATAGGTTAAGTTTTCAATGGGAATAAACATGTGAAGTGTAAATACTGATATTGAGGAATTTGATTGCAATATATAGAAAAACTCCCCCTGAAGATGTGCATGTGTGAGGAATTTGTCTTGAAGAGCAAATGCACATTGTACAATAGAATCATGGAGATCTCCCCCAATATCTTGTAATTCATACATGCATTTAACATATGATATGAAGAATTTGAAATGCATGATGAAATATGGTGGCTGAAGTAATTCAGCATGCGTGCATTAACATATATGAGCAAATAGCATGCAGAAGAACATAGCAAAAGTATCAGACCGCCATCGAACTTAAGTTTACAACTTGATCCAACAAATGCTCAGAAGAATGAGAGTTGTAACTTAGCAAAAAACACCCATATATAGAGACCCGCTTGAAGACTAACTCAAAATTCTCCCCCTTTGTCATCAAATGACCAAAAGGGACGAAAATGAGGACTAACGCCCCTGAAGAATTTCATCATGAAGTCGATGGAGGAGCGCTAGCATTGTTGGGGTCGTCCGTTGGAGTAGGGCCTGCCACAGTGTCGTTCAAGTCTTCATGCTCATCAGTCTCGCATGATGAAGAATATGAACTGGCCACAAGCTGAGGAACTTTGAACTTCTTGAATTTCTTCAGAGGTGGCTGTACCTAGTCAAAGTCCTGTTGAAATTCCATCTTCTTGAGATCTTCAGCACTTTAGAGGTTAGACAGAATGGCCCAAGTGCGGTGAAAGACTTCATGCAGGTAGTAGTGATTCTTCTTCATATTATTTTGAGTGACTGTCATGTTCTGAAGAATAGCACTAAACTGACGCTTGACCCACTTGTGGTTGTGATCGACCTTCTGATGAAGACTGAGGAGAAGCTCACGATCAGTCATCACCCTTGGAGCAGTGGCTTGAGGAAATTTCCTTAAAGCATTTGTGGCGGAGTCGTGAGTGGCAGAGTCATCATTGGTGGAGTAGGATGCAGCTTTGCGAAATTGTCCATCCAATGGACGAATGCCTTCATCAATAATAGCAGCCTTGCCCTTCTCATCAATTGAGGAAATAGTCCATTTGAGGACTTCAATTGGGGGCAACTAGCTAACGTGATTTTGCAAATCAGCCTTGTACTGAATTGAAGACCTTGATCTGATGAATCTCATGATCCAGGGAGCGTAAGGCTTCAATTCAAACGGTGAAAGAGCGACATTGGCCAAAGTCATCATGAAGAAATCATGGTAGTTGATAGGAATACCATGTATGATGTTGGAAAGCAGATCTTCATGATGCCAACAACTTCTTCATCATCGGAGTTGTGGCCCTTGATTGGACTGAGGGTTTTGGTCAATATCCTGTATATTGTCCTTAGAACATAGAGTAGTTCCTTGACGAGGAATTGGGTCCTTGGAGCTTGGCCTGGCTTCAAAGGCTTCATTAGCACTTGCATCAACTGGTTTGATAGCTCAGGTTCATCATAGATGCATCTTGCACCTTCGATGGGAGGACTGACTGGGATGGCGTGAAGCAATTCAGAGGCCGGTGCTTTGTAGTGAGTATTTTCAGTCATCCAGTCCAGCACCCATGAGTTCACATCTTCAACGTTGCCAGTGATGTGCAACGTGGCATAAAACTGAAGATTGAGTTCTTCATTCCAATCGCAGATGTCGGTGCACAGGTTGAGTAGTCCAGCATCATGAAGAACACTAAGGAGTGGGGTGAAGCAGGGCAGCGACTCCATATCAACATGAGGAATTTGCTCATGGTCAAAGACCTTGTCTTTTTCAAACAACAGTGAGGAATAGAAATTTATTTGGCTTGCTATCCAGAAGCACTTGCGCCTGAGTCTTGCAGAGTCATATGGACTATAATCCATGAAGAATATGTGCTCAGCAAAGAAGTTATCAGCTTTGAACTTCTTCTTCTTGGAGTGAGGATTCTGAGGCTTGGGCTAAAGATTTGCAATGGTTGCCATCACAACCTCTTGAATCACAGTTTCTTGAGCCACATGCTGAGGAATTTCAGTGGGAATCTCTTCAACAGCCTTGGCCTCCATGTCAACAGCAATTTTTCATTAGTGCTAGTGGCTGGAACTTCTTCAGGTATAGTGAGGAGAGATGCCTGGTGTTCTTTAGATCCCGTGTGAATTTCTTCAGTCTGGGCAGGGGACTGAGCAATCTGTTGCAAAGGTGTGAACAGTGGTGAATTGGGGTGATGACTTTCCTAGTAGTCATCATTCAGAATTGGAGTGGTGCACCCAATGTCCACGTCTTCATCTTCTTCATCTATTTCTTCAATGCCGGCCTCTCCAGCAGTGAACTGAGGCATGGGCAAGGATACCAATGGGGTTGAAGGGATGTTATCCACTTCAATTGCTTCATCCAACTGCTCTGACGTAGCAGCAGAAGGATTTTCTTCATCTGATTCATTGGGAATCACATATTCCTCACCAAAGGGAACAATCTCCTTTGATGTCATGCTTGATAGAGGAACAACATCTATGGGATTTTCATAGGAGCTTGTCAAAGTCTTCACTTTCTTTGGGGCTGAAGACTCCGAGGAAGCAGATGCTTTCCTTTTCTTCACAACGGCTCGCTCCGCAGCCTTGGTTTTCTTCGCTTCTGATGCAGAAGGAAGATTGATGCTTGTTGTTGGTGCCGGAGGAGCAGAGGAAATTGGTTCGGTTTCTTCAGGAACAATTGATGCAGTTGTCCTGGCTTGGTTAATCTCTTCAGGCACTGTAGAAGATGTTTCAATAGGCCTGGCTTGTTCTTCAGGCGCAACACTAGAGGTTGCCCTGGCAGTTTCATCAGCGGCTGGAATGTCTTCATCAACCCTGGTGCTTTCAGTATCTTCAGTAGCCTGATTTTCATCACCGGTGCTGGCATGTTCTTCATGTTGCGTTGGGGCTACAACATTTGAGGTGAATCTCTTCGCCATGTTGACGAATCTGACCTTGGCTCCCAGCCAATCTGCATGGTATACGTCAAATTCATCACTGAGTGCTTTGATCTCAGCTTGTATGGTCACAAGTTCATCAGTTGTCATTCAGGCAATGTTCTTCTTTAGAAGATGTTGTTTCTTGTACTGAGCCTTCTTGAGCTTCCTGGCCTTCTCAAACTTCCATTTTTCTTCGCCTATGAAGGCTGTCAGCATGTGGTTCTGGCCAGGTGTGAGATTGAAATCAGGCATAGGAGTGTTGGGGTCCTTGTGCCGGAGATCAATAAGTCTAGGATCAGCTTGGGATCCAGCAAAAGAGGAACATTGGTGCCTTTGGCTCTAGCGGCCCATTGTTGTCTGTCTCTGATGATTTCTGCTAATTCCTCATCATGAGCTTCTTCTTCACTAGACAGTACATGGAAGGCGACCTACTTCTTGTGAGGATTTGGCCTTGTGCCTCGTCCAGCAGTGGCCTTTGTCTTCAGCAAAGTTGGGCCTGTTGAGGATTGCAGAGGAGCTGAGGAACTTGCAGAGGCTCCTGAAGCAATTGAGATGCCAGTGGTCCTTTGGCATGAGGCGAGGTGCGCAGGTGCTCAGGACTTTGCAGCAGCAACTGAAGCTTTTGCAATAGTGGGAACTAGAGATGCTTGAGGAATTTGCCGTGAGGGCTTTGACGAGCTTGGCCATGAGGGCATTGCAGCTGAGGAACTGGGCTTGTGTGCAGGCTTCTTGGGCATAGCCTTCTTTGGCTTGCTAGCAGAGGCCTCAGCAGCGGTAGCGGCAGAATCTTCATTGAATTTCTTGACTGCTTCCTTGGACATTTTGGCCAACTTTGCTTGCCGCCTGGCCCATTCATCAGGATAGTCTTCACCACGCTTGAGGCTAGTGGGATCAGCAATTTGGCCAGGCGCCTGCGAAGGTCTTGGGCAAGGAGGGTGTAGAGCGAATTTCTTCATATATTTAGGAGTGACATATATGTACTCCCTCCATTCCCGTGCCCATCTCCTCTCTATCCTTTGAATGCGCATCTTGCGCTCATTCTTTGTTTCTTCAACCGGAGTGCAGTACCCTGCATAGATGTCAACAGGGATCTCAAACATTGTGTTGACTTCCAATCTCTTTCCTCCCTTCTGAGGTTTCTTGCCATCTGCCATTTTCTTCTGCTGAGGAATTTGAACAACAGAATTCTCTGAAGAGGAATGCAATTTGTCTTTGAGGAACGCTGCAAATGAGTTAAGTTGATGAGAACCTAGTGATTCAGTAGCAGACATGTGTACCTATGAACAGAGTATAGGTGGCAAGAATTTGGAGAGGTCACATGCGTTCTCAGAAGTTTTTAAAAAAGAGCAAGTTTGAGGTATTTGACCAGGAGTGTCTTGAGGAGTTTCACTAAGCGGTCTTTGACTTAGGTTCCAGAGTTGTATAGATTGAAAAATCCACACAATTGAGGAATCATGAAGAAAAACATTGCTTGGAGAAATAGATCAAGAACAGATGCATGTGAGGTGTTTAACTAGTGGGGAAGTTGAAGAATAAACACCTTTTGAAGATTTTGTGAAAATCATCAGAATCAACAAGGGCAGTAAAAATAGATTTTATTTACCCTTGATGAAGAACACGACAAACTGGGAAGTGTAGATGGGAAGTTCACCCGTTCAGATCTTCCACGCCCTAACTCGGCGGCGGAAGACAGCTACGGCGGCGGCAGAGTGAAGATTTCCGCGGCCGGTGCGAGTACGACGGCGACGAGGTCGAGGCAGTGAAGCTCTTCCTCACCAGCGACGATGGAAGTAGCGGAGGCGCAAGGTCTGAGAGCTCGAGCGAGGGGAGTGAGGTCGAGCAGGGTAAATGAAGTCTGATGAGGGTGAGGGTATTTATAGCCGAGGTGAAAAAATGCCCGCCCAAAGAAATTGGACGAACGTGCCCCTGACCTTTCTCATCCTAGCAACATGTGTCACCCACATACAGTGAGGTGGAGATCATGTCAGATCATGGGTGAATAGAATAATCATATTGTGGGATGTGAAACGGTTTGAGCAGCAAAAGCCAAAAATTGAGATATGAAAATTTTAATGTTTCGTTCGCAAATTATTTTGTTGACAAGGACACAGTGAAGATTTTGAACGAGTTCCAAATAAAATGCACATGAAGAACTTGTGAATAGACTGGGTTGAGTTTAGCATAGAGGGGGAAGGGTCTGATCACATTCACTTAGCAAAAAAAGTCAACTTGAAGAAATAGCAATAAGTGAATGTTGTAGAGGACTAAAACTCAAATATATATATATATATATACATCTGGGCTATTCTGTTACGCGTAACAGAATATTATTCTGTTACCCTACTTGAACTGATGGTTTCAGGCGGTTGTACTGATGATTTTCATCTCATTGAACTCTGAGCTATTTTTCTCTACAGAAGCGCGCACGCCATGGCGTGGGCGAGAAGCAGAAGGAGCTGGGCGCCTCTTACCTTGCGGCCCTTGTGCACACGCAGTAGAGTGGCGGTACAAGTCCACACGCAGGCGGCGACCGGAGCATGAGCGAACGCGGGGGAAGCAGAGAAGCAGGTGTCCATGGCGGCGGCAAGGGACTTGGCGCAGCAAAGGCGAACCGAGCGGAAAAGAGAAGAGCTCGATTACGTCGTACGTCGCTCGGCCGATCGAGATGTACCAGGCGATCCCCTACAGCGCCGACCGGCTGCCGGCGTGCCCGCGGCGGTCCGAGTAGGCCGAGGCCGAGGGCGCGGCCGGACAGGAGAGCGGGCTCGCGGCTCGACGACGCGGCGGCGAGGGGCGACGGCAGGGAGGTGGTGAGGAGGGCGGTGTCCATTATTCAAACAAACCCTTCGATGACTTATCGGCTGCCTTGCTTGAGGAAGAGTGTCACTAAAATGGAGACGAACCCTCGCCTATCGAAGTTCTGTTAAAAAACCTCGTACGAGAACTTGTATAGAGAAGGATTTCCCGCGGCACAGCAGTTCTTCCATACCAACTTAGCTGCCCGGCCGAGCTCACCGCGGCGGTGGCCGGGAATGCTGGAGGCAAGGCTGTCGTCGCGCTGCCGACGGTCTTCGTCGGTGGGAGGATCCTCGGTGGGCTCGATTGGCTCATGGCCGTGCACATCTCCGGTGAGCTCGTGCCCATACTCAAGGACGCCGGCGCGCTCTGGCTCTGAGTCTCTGGCTCTGAGCAAAACCAAAGATGCATACGGGACGGGGTACTACGGACATACGAACAACCGTTTGATCATGAGTTAATATTCTTTTCATTTCTACTTTTGACTCTTGATGAGATCATGTGAGTTACTGCTGCTCGATCTTCAGTCTCTCTTGATTGGGATCAATAATGGAGTACCAGCTTAGCTATAGTTAGGCTTAAATTCTTTTGATTAGGGTAGGAAAAATTAGGAACTATTGTGCCATCTCGTGCTTATTTTCGACCACACGCTTGTCAGTACATGCATGAGTGAAGAGGGGTGTACTACTTAGCACTGTATAAATCATGTTCCTTTCATCTTGCACATCAGTTTTCTAGATGCCAATTCATTTTGTATTTGAAGGTTTCTTCTAGCAGGCTTATGATGTTATCACGAAATGGCACTGTGTTGGATATTTGTAATCCATGACAGGGTGCTTGTTTGTTGCAGCTGATTTTACCTCTCTCTTCTTCTATAGTACTCCTATTTTTCATAGATTAATTTTGTATTCTTCTGAAAAATCTCCAATTTTTGGGTTTGTACTGAGCGGTTTTCATAGACTGGACTTTACTCTGTTTTTTCCGTAAGATTTTCCTCGTAACTTTCCAACGATCTATGGTATCATCGTCCCCAAACTTGCATGATTCATATAGTTGAACTGAATGACATTTTTTTTCAAAAAGAAAATATTTGTTTGCAACGATGTTTTGGACTTCTCTCATTTTACGACCTAAACATTTACCATTTGAATTTTCATATAGGGTTTTCTTCGCAAACCAAACCAAATCGTCTCAGGTTTCGATTATCTAACATGAACAAAAGAGATCCGGAACACACACGATGTCTGCAAAAGCTTCATCAGCAGCAAACTCATAGTAGGTTCCCATGAGTGTGAATTAACAAGGGTGGCATGGCACCAAGTTACTGCACCAGCTTAATTCCTATGTACTACATACTGTACTTAGTAGTGGTGGTGCCACTAGTGGCGGAGGTGATGTTATCTATGATTCATAGATGACACTCTCAGGACCTCCTCTTCCTCTTCTTCTTGTCCTCGGACTTGTCGCCTGCGTTCTTGAGCTGCAATGCAACACAGCACCGTCAGCCATCTCAATGGATCACATCGTATAAAAATGAATCGAATTTTAGCAACCGTGGGTGGAGGATGAGTAGTCAGCCAAGGTGGCTAGGGTGCTTACCCCGATGACGAGGATACGATGAGGACAATGACAAAACATGTGAAGAGGGTGAGTGCATGCTTGATGTAGCCCATGACGACGCGGCGCGCCCTCTCGATGATCTCCTTCGTGTCATACACCATGTTGAACTTGTTGAGTTCTGATTTTTGAACCTTCCCGGTAGTAATACATGTACTGGGCGGTACAAGATTGTTGAGCAGCTGAACCACAGAAACAAAAACACTCCTAGAGTGCACACGCAAAATCATTTACAAAAATAGTGGTAGCAAGAAGCAATAAACATGTAGAAACAATACTACAAGATTTGTGAACAAAAGGTCGTACAGAAGTTGTACTGATCCACGGAAAGATTTGCTACTTGCAAGAAAATAAATATGAAATCTATCTTGGAGATTCAACATATGTTCCATTGATTACATTCAATCATGTATGTACTGAAGAAACAAAATGCAACTCCACCATTTAGTAGTTCATGTAAAAAGAACAACCAAGTTAAAGTACAGTAACATCATAAGTTCAGAAATAAAAAAACAGTTTCGTACCATTTTTGCTATAACAACTAAGTTAACGTACACCATGGGGCTGGACTAGGATAGCGCTGCATATCCTGGAGTGGTGGAGAGGAAGCTCATGTCACTACCAAATCTATCAGGGTACTACAAATTCAAGGAACATAAGTAAAACCAAACTAATTTATTACAAGCACTCCTATGAACAGAACTTAATTTAGAAATTGAGGTGAACATAAACAGTGAAAACAAGAGTTTGCTACTGCTAGATTTCCAATCGTCGAACAACTTCTAGGAACGTGTGGGAGTCAGACAACGTGCCTGAACTGTGTGTTGACTGGTAGTTGAACTTGCTACCCATCCACACTAGTACCAGCGGCACAAGACCGCAATATTTAAGCAAATACCTGATGGCATCAAGAAAACAAGTGAAAGGGCCTCCCACTCCCCTACTCTATCTCCTCCCACTCCCTGCATACACACCAACAGTGGATAGACCAACAACATAAATCCTCAAGCAATAATCAAGAGAGCTCACAATCTCCAAGGGAGATGCCTATGAATTCGCCATGGAAGGGCCTCCCACTCCCCTGCTCTATCTCCTCCCACTCCCTGCATACACACACGCAGAGCAGAGAGAGAGGATGAGAGGGATATTGCAGAGCTGGATCGAGGATGGAGCACAGGGTGGCCTGCACGCAGCTCTTTTCTCATGACCGGCTATGGAGCATGATGTTGTACTGACGAGGCAAAGGTCCAAATATATGGAGGGACTAGTAACGGTCTCAGGAATTGACTACATTATTTTAGTTAACTTGATCTTCATCAGTACTAGAATGACAGGACAGGAAGTTTGTATTTGTAGCAGCACACACACTAAACTTACATAATTTTTTTTGAACTTTTTTAGGTGATTGCATTAGTACTAATATGATTGGAAAAATATTTCAGATTTGTAGCAGCACACACATGAAACTTACAAAAATTTATGGAAATGCACGAGCTCTGATTTATCAGTACATAGTTTTATGGAAATGCGCGATTTAATTTCTTATAGGCACTATCTAGGCAAAGAACACTTGGTATTGAACCTTTTTCCAAGTATGTATTGAACTGATATATTTTTTGTCAATGAACTGTTGTAGTATAGGTACTAGAGATACCAGCATCTTTTTATATATCATGATAAAAAGCAAACAAACACGCGTCATCTCCATAAGACCATTCTCTCATCATCTTCAGAACATACATACGACAGAAAATTGAACTAACAATAGAAGAAATTTATATTTTTTGGGGACTGATATCATGTAATACAACATGCAGAAAGCATGCCAAGAGAAATGTATTTTTTTAGTTGAAGAACTAGCAGTCGTGCAGCACAAGAGGCACGGCATGGTGCTATTAACTAACTTTCAGAGATCCTTTCTGCTTTTGTAGTAGTACCTGAGGTTATAATATAAGGGTCCATAATTTACCATTTGATTGCCTTCATGCCACCAGCAGCGCACCATTAAAGAACTGATGAACTGATGCTGGTAGCTCTCACTGGCCTTCTACTAGTACCTCTCACTGGCCTTCTTTATTCTGCACCCAGCAAGCCCAAGATGTCCATAAATCAAAGAAAAACCAACAAACACTGCATAAAAAGGTGTTGTTAATAGGGTGCAAGAATGCTAAAAATACAATATAAACAATGAATGCTAGAATAGTAATTGTGTAACACCATTCAACAACTACAATTCATGAAGGAAATATATCAAAACATCCACCAAAGAGGTGCATGAATATTAGTTTCCCATGGAAATTATAAAAACTATACGCAGGTAGCTAGCTTTTCTCCTCTGTTTTTTGGCATACGCAAAGAATATGAAGTCGGAAATGTTCTAATTGTAAAACACACTCCAAAGCAAACCTATTTTCCTATTCCATATCAAAATATAAATTGTTTTAGGATAATCCATCTTGGAAAGGTAGTCATCTTTTCCAAGGGACCTTCTCTAAGCAATAAGAAGAAAGTTCATGCCACAAAAGGGACCTTCTCTAAGCAGTAAGTACAAAGTTCAGGTCACAAAGTTTACTCGTAGACATATACAAAATAAAATAAAACAATGATCACTTGAACTAATTGGAGAATAACATGCGAGCTTATAGCATTTGATCACTTGAACTTATAGCAATAGGAATAAGAAATATGTACGGCCTCCGACCTATGGAGATTATAAGAAATTTGTAAATACTAGTACTGCAACCAAAATTTTTATAAATACAAGTGAACTTGAACTTATGGTCTCTCGAGATCTGAACTGATTGTGTTACAAGCACACGCACAAAAATCCAATGAAGCTGATATCAGTACATGTTAAAAAGATAATCAAGTTCATGTATATTAATTTTCAGAAGTTTAGAAACTTTTTTAAAAGTTTGTACCGAAAAGGTGTGCAAACATATTTAGTGCTTTTTTAGGAAGGAACTCAATTCAACAAAACATATGCAAACATCTTGGCTTCGAACTTCTGTATTTTTTATTTTGTACTTACTTCTCTTGAGATTTGAACTGATTTGTGTTATAGGCACACGAACAACTTTGACTTAGCTGATGTTAGTACATGTAAAAAAGATGACCAAGTGCATTTATATTGACCGGAGAAGTTCAAAAGGGGGCTTCATCTTCACCATACTAACTAGATCAATACTGAAAAACTGAAGTATGAGAGGGCGACCAGCTTAAGTTCAAACTACACAAACATAAGCTGCAAGCTCCATGTTCCAGCTTGTAGATGACTAATTTTAATATCAAATTCCTCAGTCCAACATTAAGATAACACACAGGACCGGTTAGCCAACAAGCTCACAATACCAATTCCGCTGACTTTGTTTACCTCGACACATGTCGGAGACGAGCACGACGAGGTCCCGGTCGCCAACCCGCTTCCGCTGTTGATGGTCGCAGGGACACCACGACGAGGAGGGCAGCCTAGTGCCCTAGCTTGTGGGCGGAGGGGTTGGGTGGCGGTAGTGGTGCGGCGCGTCGACGGGACTAGGAGGGGACAGCCGGGGCGCGGGGAGGTGGTGGTGCAGTGAATCGACTGGACTAGGAGGGGGCGGCGCGTCGCCGGGAGGTGGTGGCGGGGTGCGTCATCGGGGGAGGAGACGGCGCGTCTGCGGGAGGTGGTGGCGTGGCATGCCGCCAGGATGCAGGCCGCTGCGTATCAGTGGGATGTGGTGGCGGGGCGCGTCGGCGGGAAGGGGAGGGGGCGGCGCGTCGCCGGGAGGCAGGGGCTGCACATCGGCGGGGGAGGAGACGACGCATCTGTGGGAGGTGGTGATGCGGCGCGTCGCCGGGAGGTATGGGCGAGGCCCGTCAGCGGGAGGTGGGGTTGCGACGCTTCGGCCTCTTTTCAGTGTACTGAAATGCAGATCGGGCCCTATAGGGGGCGATGGTAACAGAATATATATATATGACAACACTATTCTAATCCCAGGATTAGAATAGTTATTTGGATCATGATTTCCCTATAAGGGCGCAGGTAGGACCTCCCGAACTCCCGAACCGGTACGAGAGAAAAAAACACATCCAACCCCTCCCACGATCCCCTCACCTCACCTCACCTCCCTCGATCCCCCGAACTGCATTGCGCTGCCAGCGCCGCCTCCCACCCTGGCACACGCCGCCGCCGAGCCCCGGACACCCAATGCGCCGCCGCCAGGCCCACGACCACCAACCGCCGAAGCCCCCGTCCCCGGTGTTCCTGGACCTCCCCTGGCCCCGCCGCCTCCTACCACATCCGGCGACCAGGAATGCTCCTGGTCAGGCGCAGGGGTTGCGCGACCTCCAGCCGCCGCCCGTTCACCCACCCCGCTGCGCTGGGAACCACCTACCCCGCCCAGATCCGCCGGAGCGCTCGCCGGATCCTGCGTCATCGTCGGTTCCCGTGACATAGGCAGCCACCGGATCGGCTAAGCCGTTGCAACCCCTGCAAGAAAGCTCGACGGCGGCTTCCCCTGCTTCTTCCTATGTGTCGCTGGAAGGCCCACGTCCCCGCGCGACGCCACCGTCAGAGAACAACTCATGCAACAGCAGGTCGCCGAAGAAAGCTCGGGTTGCAATTGCTGGATCCCACCGCCACTCACCTCGCGCCATCGACGAACTGCCAAGGCCGAAGCAGCGTCCTGTCCGAGGCCAAAGCTCGACCTTCATGCTTGTGTCTTCTCCAAGTTGCTGCTGCCTGCAATGGAGAGGGGGAGGCTGTAGTCCCACACTATCACAGGAGGAAGTGCTCTTACTTTCTTCTGAAATCTGGTAAGCTAGACGCCGGTCGGTCTGCTTGATCGATCTTGGCTGTGTGCGCTGTATCTATCCATTGCATCCACCTTGTTTGAATTCTACTCATGCTTGTGCATCTCTGACTCTCTATTTCTGTTTCTTTTTCAATTTTCAGGTGTGGGTGGGGCTTGATTCTTGGCCATGTCTCCGTTTCCACCTACAAATGTAGGGTACGTGAGGGCAATCGATCGATCTCCTTTGCTTCGATCGCCGGAGCTTCAGACTCGATGGAACGGTCAAGCCGCTTGATCGACCGCCAAGGCAGGAGCAGCAGCATTATTCTTTTTCCAATTAGTAAAGCTTGGCCACTGAGGCCAGGTGCTGGTGGGACTGGGCTTGGACATGTCTTGTTTTGCATATTGGATGTTTGTATTCTTCTCATTGTTGCATTTTTCTGAATTTTTGCTCTGTCCATTCATGTGTTCCCACTGAATCTGTATATTTCTCTGAACTCAGTGATATATCAAATGTGAAATTTATTCTTACTAGTTCCTGGCCTTCATGTTTGCCATTTATATGCATGGTGTCTGCAGGAAAGGATCTGATGTTTGTGTTGGGCCGTCAAAAGAGATTGGAGCTATAGAATTGGCCCTTAGGAATTGTTCAGGCAGATCAACAAATACATATTTTTTTCGGACGACCATATCTACCCGATTTGACTCGCTTGAGGAGGCATACGAGTTCTATAACCTGTACTCATGGGAATTGCTTTCGGGCATTTTTGGTACATGACCAGTTAAATGAACGGCGATCAGTACTGGTCATCTCAGGATCTAGGGTGCCAGATGGAGGTATGGATCGACATGAATTTTACTTTTGTTGTTCTGAATTCTCGATTGGTTTGCTGCACATGCATGATACCATATCATTTTTTTCTTCAGGGTGTTGACTCGAGGTGCTAGAATGACTCTGTGAGATTTGGTTTCAAAGGCAGTGATCCAGCTTCACAAGTCCGACGACCATGGTCGCTTTGTGGCGCCGTCGCATTTCCCAACATCTCCATGCCGCTGCCCCCGTCTCCCTGCTCACAACGGCGGGGCTCATCAGATACTACCGAGTATCTCAGCAAGTTCAAATAATTTGAACATGCAAAAATGTTGTGTTCGAGAAGGTCAAGTGTGTTATGTGCATCACCTCGCCCCCACTAAATCTTCTGCATTTTTTGTGTATTCTTCAAAAGTTTAGGTCATCATGAGTTTCTTCGATTGAGCTACTACTATGAAAAAGTTCACCTCAGAGGCAGGTCTATGCGTGCAAACTAGGAAGGACGACGAACCACGCCTGGTGTTGCTACCATCGTGAACAGATGGAGGAAGAAGGTCACCATAGAAGCAATGAGAAGGTCACCATAGAGGTAGGGAGAAGGTCACATAAGGTGCATGAATATTGTCAGAGTGCAGGAACGGGTGTGTGATCTTTGTGTTGTTTTGGGGGTGCAAATTAACATGGGTATGTGATCTCACATCCTGTGTATTCTTGAGATGGCCTACCTTAGCCTCAAAACCATATGGCCTATAAGTATGATAGTCCCAATGCTACGGTTACGTGTAAATAAAATTAGATATATACATGTACAGAACCTACAACAACTTTATGGGGAGTTGATGGATTATTCAATGGTTGTTGCTGCCACTATTGATTTTTTTTGAGATGGTCTTCATCACCGTTCAAAATAATACAAATGCTTCTTGGTTGCATCTAGTTCCATTGCTCCACCTCAACATTGATTCCTTTAGCTAGATCTTGCTTGTAATTTTGTATTCTTTCTTTTCTTTTCTGGAAAGCATTAGCTCTTGAAATCCAGATCCGATGATGTAGCTTTGGCTATTCTTGAAAACGCGTAGAAAAATGTACATGCTCTGTAGGTTAAAATTTTGGCTCTAATTTATGTTTTTGCGAAGGTCAAAATGTTGTGTTCGAGAAGGTCGAGTGTGTTATCTCAGCAAGCTCAAATAAAAATTAAACATGCAAGGTAAAACATCTGAGAGTTGCGATTTTTTAGAACTTCAAGTGACAAACAAATTTGACAAGAGCACAAAACAAAATTTAAGTCTAGAAAAACCACTTCAAAAAGAACGCAAAAGAATGTTCTCTTTGTTATCGATTGCAAAATGAAAAATTAATGAAAGGGGGAATGCAGTTTACGCATTTTCTAAAAGAACTAAGAAGTTCAAATTTTAAAAATAGAGAAGTTCAAAAATCATAAAAAATGACTTTCATTGTTTCTAAAATTAAAAAAACTCTGGAAGTTGAAATTGAAATAATGGGTAATTCAATATTTATTACAAAACTATGATATTGCCTTTACTAAAAGAAATAAATCAAGAAGTACAAATTACAAAAATAGAGAAGTATCATATTTATGACAAAACTCAGATTTTCCTTGTTACTAAAAAATAAAATGAAGAAGTTCAAATTAAAAAAAAGGAGAAGTTCGATGGATATAGAAAAACTCAAATTCTTTCCGTTTCTTGGAAAAATAAAAGTATGAAATATAATTTAAAAAATGTTTGATGCTTATTTAAAAACATATTTTTTAAGAATAAGACTAAGAAGTTCAAATTAAAATAAAAGAGAAGTCCAAAGATTATGAGAAACTCAGATTTTCGCGTGACTAAAGTATAAAATGAAGAAGTTCAAATTAAAAAAAGGACCAACTAAAAAAAGTTTAAAAATAGATTTTCTCCATTTCTAAAAAAACTAGAAGTTCAAACAAAAATAACGAAGTGGTTCGATGTTTAATTAGAAACTAAGATTTTACCATTATTAAAATACTCAAATATCCCATGGTATTGAAGAATCAACCGTGGAGTTCAAATTTCATAAAAAAGATTAAGAAATAAAACCAGGAAGTCCATATTAAAATGATAGAGAAGTTCTATGATTATAGAAAACTCATATTTTCCTCATTATTAAATAATAGAAACAAGAAGTTCAAAAATAAAATAACAAGAAGTTCAAATTTTAAAAATAGAGCGCTTCAAAATTTCATAAAAAAGATTAAGAAAATCAGATTAAAAATTCATCAAAAAACTCATATATTTTCATGTATCCGAGAGAAGATCAGATTGATAACTGCCAGAAGTTCACGTACTGCACGGTGTGTATTTTGTATTAAAAGAATAAAAAAAAGCAAAGACTAAAAGTTTGTTGATATAAGTTCAAGTCCTCCGTCGGAGAAATTTTAAAAAATATTGTGAGAGAGGTTTATACAAAAGAAATACCATTTGTGTAAAACTTGACGAATGGATGAGAAAATTACAAATGAAAAATACGCCACAGAAGTTCAACGTAAAAACAACAGGAAGTTCATCTACTACACTGAATGAATATCAGATGAAAAACTTTTAAAATTGTCGCAAGTATGAAAAAATGATCAACATGGGAAAGTTGCGTGTTTACAGCAGCTTTCCACTGGTATATCACTTGCTCAATTCCGGTGAGTGGATGGAGTGCTACGAGCAGTGGATGGAGAGCTACGAGCAAAAAACACATGAAAAACAGAGTGAAGTTCAAGTAGACATGCCGAGAAGTTCAGGTTCTTCACACGGTGCATTTTCGAAGAATCTGTTTCGCGATAAAGGCAGAACGAATGATCTCGCCATTTTCGAAATTACTTGAAAACGGTCAGGATTCAGAGAAAACCATCAACATGAAAAAGTTTCACATTTTCCGTAGCTTTTCAACGGTATATTATTTGCCCCATTCCGATAAAGTTTGTAGAAATTATGGCAAAAATACGTTTTTAACCATTTTCAAAACTGACATAAAACCGTAATGAATTAGGAGAAACAATATATACAAAAAAGTTTCGCATTTCTTCAAGCTTTCCAACGCCATATCATTTGTTGCATTTGGACAAACGGTTAAAAAATTAGCTCGAAAATACGAACTCGGTGGAACTTGTACCGTTTTCTAAATTAATTTTAAACCGTTCAAAATTAGAAAAAACTTTTAACATAAAAAAGTAGCGCATTTTCATAAGCTTTCCAACTCCATATTATTTGCCTCAATTGGATTAGCCGTTTAGAAATGGCGTCGAAAATACAAACTCGGGTGTTCGGTTTGCGAAATTTTACGATTTTCCGAATTACTCTTTAACCGTAGGGAATTAGAGAAAACTTTTAACATGTGGAAGGAGCAGTTTTGCAGCAGCTTTCCAACGCCATATTATTTGCCTCATTCCGATAAATGGTTTAAAAATGCGATCGAAAATATGATTCACGTTTTTTATATGAAGAAATAACGGTTTTCAAAACTGCTCTTAAACCGCTTACATTTTGCCAAAAATTTAACTTGGGTTATGATACTGATGTCCATAGCTATCCAACGGTATATCGCAAGCCCCATTTGGATACCTTTTAGCTGAAGTTCAATCTAGTACTCGGGGAAGGTCAGGCGCGTTACTCGGGAAGTTCATGTTGTGATCTGAATATTATTCTGATCCCGTAATTAGAATAGTGTTTATGTATATATATATATATACAGCCGGTCTATTCTGATAATATTATCAAAATAACTATTCTGATAAAACTTCCGCACTGCACGCTCAATGCAAGTGCACGTCATTGTTTGAACCAAGTGTGCTGCAGTACTGAGGCGAGTGAACTTCCCGTGGCAAAAAACAACACACCGTGTTTTTTCAGGTACTGTTTTCGCTCTAGTTTTTTAACTGTTTGTCGGAACGAGGCGTGTAATATATCGTTGAAAAGCTATGAATTAGGCGCAACTGCGCCATGTTGAACACTTTCCGAGATTCCTCACGGTTTAAGAGCAGTTTTGAAAATGGTGCGGCCCACAACGAGTGGCAGCGAGCGTTTTTCGCGTTTTTTTCTAAACCGCTCGTCGGAATGAAGCAAATGATACACCGTTAGATAGATATCGTCGAGGCGCATCTTTTTCATATCTATTTCTTTCTCTAATTCGTTACGGTTTAAGAGCAGTTTCAAATATACTAAATCGCGGAATTCTGTTTTTCAATTTTTTTCAAATTTTCGGTACTGTTTTCGCTCTAGTTTTTTAACCGTTTGTCGAAACTAGACGTGTAATATGTCGTTGAAAAGCTATGGACGAGGCGCAACTTTGATATGTTGAAATGGTTTTAAGAATCCTTTTTAAGTTAATTTTGAAAATCGTGTGGTAGACGACAAGTGGCAGCGGCCGTTTTCCGCGAATTTTTTACAAAACGGTCGTCAAAATGATTCAAATGATATGCCATCGGAAAGATATCGATGAGACACAACTTTCTCATGTAGAACACTCTCTCTAATTCCTTACGGTTTAAGAGCAGTTTTAAATTTACCGAAACGAGGACACTCTGTTTTTCGCGACACCCAAATCGACGTGGGTACTTCATCTGACTGAAAACAGCACTGCATCGGACGAAAAACCGCATTGCATCAAACGGGTAAGAGAACTGCATGGTTTCTTTTATTCAAACATAATTTTTTCAAGGACGAGGAAGTGGACCGCACTTCACGTCGAGCGTAAGTGAACCGCAACACTATCGAGCAGTGAACCTCATTACTTTTTTTGTCATTTCGGTAACATTTTTTCTTTTACACTTACGAGATGAACAACATCATACGCCCGACCGCACTGCTTCAGAATGAAAACCGCACTGCATCGGACTGGCAAGCGAGTTGCATAATTTCTTTTGTCGGACATAAACTTTCTTAGGCGAGTTTTTGTTGTCTTTTTTTAACATTTTTTACGAACGAGAGTGGACCGCAGAGATGAGGGAAGTGAACTTCGACATATATCAAAGTGAACGGCATTGCCTTTTTTTGTTTCGCAATTTTTTTCGCACTTCCACGTTGTGCACAAGTGAACAGTGTCACTCACAAAAATGAACCACATCCGATGACCAAACACACTGCAAGGTGTTCCATTGATATAGAGAACCACAAAGGAGTTCTATAGTGGAACCAAGTGGGAAAACAAAGTGAGCTTCAAAACATATATATCTTTTATTTATTTTTACAGACACACACACAAATCAACACTATCACCAGCCAAACAGCAATTGAGGACTAGCTGTGCTGCACTACATCACACCTCAGGGGCATACTACACCTGCAAAGTCGCCAAAATGGCCAATGGCAACCTGGGAGGTCGGTGGAGACCAGGAGAGGCCATGTCCCTGAACTGCATATTCGAAATAAAATATGCTACTTGTGCCTGACGAGAGAGATGAAACATTTTTCTATACAAATAAAAGACAAAAACGCCGCCCGCGCCACCGAACTGCACTGTGTGCCGAACCATGCTGCCGCAAACTAAATTTTGTGGAACTCCCCTCAACCAAAAAATAAAGAAAGCAATCAAGTCCCGGGGAGTGGCTCGCGCGGCCAACCGTAGTGGCCACGCATGGCCGTGAGCACCGCACTGCATGTGCGGCGCTACCTCACTACATGCGCTGCCCTGCCGCACTGCATCTGCCCGCTGCGAATGCATCATCATTAACCACCGGAGCGAACTGCAGGGGATGCAGAGGAGGAGGTGAATGGTGGAGGAGCTCCGACCAGACAGCTAGCGTTGAATGAATCAGGGTCGCCTGAAAAAAAGCAAAACAGTGAACTGCAAAGAAGACACATGGAACGAATCGGGGTCGCTTGCAACAAACCAAAAATTGATAAAAGTGAGCTGAAGATGGGTGTCGATTCCCCATGTTCCTCGTCTCCCATGGCGAGCAGAGAATAGGAGTATCCCACAGGATGTAGAGGGAACGCCGCGCCCCTCTTGTGATGTAGGGGAGGAGGTAGCTTGGAGGGGGCTAGGCAGTGGTGGATCTAGGTGTTCGTCACCAGCAGTCCCAACCACCGCACGGCCAGATAGCCGCAGTTGGAGCAGGACTCGATCTCGATCCATGGCGACATGAACTGCATAAGAGGGCTTCATCCGATGGGGATGGGGTGCGGCTGCCGGTGGAGATGGAGATGGGGTGGGACTGCTGGTGGATTGGGGGAGGGCGGCGTGCCCTACTGCCAGTCGTCCGTGTCGCTGCAGATCGAGGCGAGGGGAAGTTCGGTGATACCTGGGAAGGGGAAGAAGATGGATTGTGGGAGGGCGGCACCGGCGAGGGAAGAAGGTGGATTGGGGGAGGGCGGCGCCGGTGGGGAAAGAAAGTGGAATGGGTGAGGGCGGCGCTGGCGAGGGAAGGTCGCCAGGCACGAGGGAGCCGCACGCGTGTCGCTCCGGGGCGGGGGTTGGCAGGGCAGAAGAGATTGCGGGCAGCGGCAAGGCTCTGGCATCGGAGGCACGACCCCCTGGCGTCGCCGGCAGTGGAAGGTGGAGGGGAGGTGGGAGGAGGTTGTGCAGGAGGAAGAAGGTGGGAAGGAGGGGATCGGGCACGAACAGAACGTGGGATGAGAGGGGTAGGTGCGTTGACTCTTTTTGTTTTCGGATCGGGGTGGAATCAGTGGTGGGAGGTGTTATCAGAATAAGGGACAAGTGTTATTAGAATAAGGTCTTAAGGGGTGTTATCATAATAGACCCACCCTATATATATATATAGCCAATCAAGAACACAATCGGAAAGAGTGAAGACTATGCAAAGTTGAAGAATTTGAACAAATGAGGAATTTCAAAAACTGAAGAAATACTCAAATTGAAGATTTTCAACTTTTGTTGGTGGTGTGACCCACCGTATAAGAATGATGATTTCAGACGCCGCATACAATTGTCATAGGACTCTGAGAATCAAATTCTTTGTTAATTTCTTCACACTTAGAGGGTTAGTCTTCATCGATTGAAGAAAACGTTACTTCGTGTGTTGCACATCTAAGTCGTCAATTTTGCATAAGTGTTAGGATGTGTGTCCTTTTCAAAGAATATTCAAAGATTCTAAGATATTTAGCTCACACCACAACTTGCTAAATCTCTTCTCATCCAAGGGCTTTGTGAAGATATCGGCTAGCTGTTCTTCAGTCTTCACGTGCTCGATAGAGATGTCGCCCTTCAACACATGATCTCGAAGAAAATGATGACGAATTTGGATGTGCTTTGTCTTCGAGTGCTGAACTAGGTTATGAGCAATCTTGATGGCACTCTCATTGTCACAATAGAGTGGCACATTCTTCACACTAATGCTGTAGTCCTTGAGGGTTTGCTTCATCCATAGCAATTGAGCACAGCACAAACTAGCAGCAATGTACTCAGCTTCAGCAGTAGAGAGTGATACGCAGTTCTTCTTCTTTGAGGACATACTAAGGAACATCCAAGGAAATGACATGTGCCTGATGTTGACTTGCGGTCCACACGATCACCAGCATAGTCAGAGTTAGAATATCCAATGAGATCAAAAGCCAAGCCCTAGGGATACCATAATCCAAGTGTTGGTGTGTGAGCTAGATATCGAAGAATATGCTTCACAAGCTTATGGTGTGATTCATTTGGTGTAGCCTGAAATCGGGCACACATGCAAACACTAAGCATAATATCTGGCCTAGATGCACATAGATAGAATAAAGAGCCAATCATGGAGCGGTATACCTTTTGATCGAAGTCTATACCATTTTCATCAGTGCATACATGGCCATTTGTGGGCATATGGATTTTGACGCCTTTGCAATCTTGCATGCCGAATTTCCTCAACACATCCTTGAGGTATTTCTCCCGAGATATGAAGATGTCGTTGCATTGTTAATGAATTTGAAGACCTAAGAAGAATTTCAATTCTCCCATCATAGACATTTGATATTCTTCACTCATCATACAGGCAAATTCGTTAGTGTAATGTTGGTTAGTACAGCCAAAGATAATATCATCAACATATATTTATCACACGAATAATTCATCATCATAGGCTTTGGTGAAAAGAGTTGGGTCAAGTGAACCGCGTTTGAAGCCTTTCTTCATGAGGAATTCCTTCAAAGTACCATACCACGCCTGAGGGGCCTGCTTGAGGCCATAGAGGGCCTTATTGAGTCTGAAGACTTTGTCAGGATGCTTTGGATCTTCAAGACCTAGGGATTGAGCAACATATCCTTCTTCCTCAAGCTTACCATTGAGGAATGCACTTTTCACATCCATATGATATAAGATGATATTATGATGGTTAGCATAAGAAAGCAATATGCGAATAGCCTCAAGTCTAGCAACAGGTGCAAAAGTTTCATCGAAATCAATTCCTCCAACCTGTGTGTAGCCTTGAGCTACAAGTCGTGCCTTATTCCTCACCACAAGGCCATTTTCATCTTGATTGTTGTGGTAGATCCATTTTGTGCCCATGATATTCTTCTTGCGTGGGTCTGGTCGCTTGACAAGTTCCCAAACATTGTTGAGCTCAAATTGATGTAATTCCTCTTGCATCGCTTGAATCCACTCAGGCTCTAGAAATGCCTCAACTACTTTGGTGGGCTCTGTGATAGAGACAAAAGCAAAGCGCCCACAAAAAGTTATACAAATGTGAAGCTTTTGAGCATGTGAGACGACCTGGTGCTTTGATGTCGTGGATGATTCTCTCAATCTGCACTTCATTAGCAACGCGAGGATGAGCAGGTTGACGACGTTGAGTGGGCTCAGCATTTTCTTCAGAGCCATTTTCCTCAGGTGCGCCAGCATGATGTTCTTCACATTCTGGAATGACTTCTTCAGCAGATTCTTCGGTAGGAATGACATCCTTAGTGGCCTTGAACTTAATGGATTCCTCAGGTGGTATTTCATCTAGCACAGGAGGTAGGTGCTCTCTTTGCGAGTTGTTAGTTTCATCGAACCACACATCTATAGTTTCAACAACCTTGCGGTGATAGGTGTTGAAGACTCTGTAGGTGTGCGAGTCCTTTCCGTAACCAAGCATAAAACCTTCATGTGCTTTCGGTGAAAATTTAGAATTGTGATGAGGATCCCTAATCCAACATTTAGCACCGAAGACTTTGAAATAACTCACATTGGCTTTCTTATTAGTGAGGAGTTCATATGAGGTCTTTCTGAAGAATTTGTGAAGATATACCCTGTTGATGATGTGGCACACAATATCAACTGCCTCAGACCAGAAGCGAGGAGGCGTCTTGTATTCATCAAGCATAGTGTGAGCCATCTCAACAAGAGTCATGTTATTGCGCTCCACGACGCCATTCTGCTGAGGAGTATAAGGAGCAGATTACTCGTGAGTAATACCAAGTTCATCAAGATAGTCATCAAGACCAGTATTCTTGAACTAGGTCCCATTGTCACTTCTGATGTGCTTGATCTTCACACCAAAGTTGGTTGAAGCCCTCAAGGAAAATCGTTTGAAGACTTCCTGCACTTCAGTTTTGTAAGTGATGATATGCACCCATGTGTAACGAGAATAGTCATCAACAATGACAAAGCCATATAAAGATGCAACATTAGTGAATGTGGCATAATGAGTAGGGCCAAAGAGATCCATGTGAAGCAATTCAAATGGATGAGTAGTAGTCATGATGGTCTTTGAGGGATGCTTGGCCTTGGTCATCTTTCCAGCTTCACAAGCTCCACACAGATGATCCTTGAGGAATTTGACACCCTCGATGCCAATGACATGCTTCTTCTTCGCGAGCGTGTGCAAGTTCCTCATGCCAGCATGACCAGTCGTCGAGGCCATAGCCAGCCTTCTGAAGCTTTTGCAAGTAGACATGTAGCAGGTTGTGGTCCTGTAGAGAAATCAACAATATACAAATCTCCTCTCCAAAATCCTTCAAAGACTTTGGAATTGTCAGCTTCCATGATCACAACACAATGATACTTGCCAAAGACAACAACCATATCAAGATCACAAAGCATTGAGACAGACATGAGGTTGAACCCTAAGGACTCGACAAGCATGACTTTGTCCATGTGTCGATCCTTTGAAATCTCAACCTTACCTAGACCCAATACCTTGCTTTTTCCTTTCTCAGCATAGGTGATATGCTTCAGATGCGATGGAGATAAAGCAGTGTCCATCAATAAGTTCCTGTCACCAGTCATGTGATTTGTACATCCACTATCGAGGACCCACTCAGTGGCTTTGGGTTGATCATCCTGCAGATGAATTAGTACATCTTATGAACTCATATACTTCAGCAGTGAAGAATATGACATCAAATTCATCAGATCAATTTCATCAAGCAATAGAACAGATATAGCTGAATAAGGACATGAGAAATGAGAATTCATTTCTTCATGATTAGCTTGTGTCCTTTCAAGCATATTCAGGTCTCCAGCAAATTCTTCAGACGTTTAAGTTTGTGTGGAGACCTGACCCTGCATAAGAGATTAGTTATTTTTCTTCACCACCCACATCTGGAGGGGTGGCAAAGAGTTCATCATTCTGCGAGGTCCATAAGATAAAGGTGGCATCAAAGCCAGTCCACTTTGTTTCACAGAAGAGGGGTTAGAGTAAGTATATGAATAAGTAGAGAAATTCTTCAAGGACTGATGAACATAATGATTTGAAGAATAATGCACATATTCATAGCCCTTAGATCTTCCCTGCGAAACAGAAGTGTTAGCACGATGATTTTCATATGACGTTCTGGATCCATATGAAGAATTTGATCCACGTGAGAAATTTGGTCCATATGAGGACTTGGGTCCATATGAAGACTTTGGTCCATATTAAGAATTTGATATGGGGTTCCTATTCTTCACAGGTGGTGTCATGATGACATTCACCTGAAGACTTTCAAGGCACCTTTTGGGAACCCAGATTTTCTTCATAGGGGGGCCATTCCTGCAGTTAGTGCCAACATATCTAGCAAATACTTCATCATTCTGATTTTTGAACAGTTTATAGTTGGAGTCAAATGACTCATCAGAAGAATATGAAGATTCACATGTAAAGCCCGATAAAGTAGATGGATCCACTGAAGGTCCCTTTGCAGCAACCCATGAGGTTTTGGGATACTGCTCAGGTTTCCAGTAGGTCCCATCAGCATTGAGTTTCCTCTCAAAGGCAATACGCTCTTTCCTAGGGTTCCTGTTGAGGATCTGCTTTTTAAGCAGATCACAAAGAGCCTAATGCCCTTTGAGGCTTTTGTACATGCCTATCACATACAATTCCTTCAGCCCTGCATGGTCAGTGATACTAGCAGCATCCTCGGATGAGGAATTTGTGATAGCAGAGACAATTGAAGAATTTTCAGCAATAAAATCATTTGAACTTTTAGGTGAAGAATTAGAAGATTCATGTTCATTGCATTTCAAACATGATGGAATGAATTCAACCTGAGCGGAACTAATCTGTTGAGCAAGCAATGGATCGCGTTCCTTCCGAAGATCTTCATAACTCACCCTTAGCTGCTCAAGATCTTGCTTTCTTGGAAGAAATTCATAAGAAAGCTTCTCATGATCAGATAAGAGAGTGTTATGATGAATTTGAAGGTTATCAAACTTAGACTAAAGTCTCTGAAGATTATCAGTCAGAGTTTGAGTTCGATCCATTTCTTCACCCAATAGGTCATTGCTTTTGTCTAGCATATTTTGAACCTTTTCAAAAGCCTTTTATTGTTTCACAGCAATCTTAGCGAGTTTAGAGTAGCTAGGCTTGAGATTTTCATCAGATTCATCCTCACTTGATTCAGAGGAGGGATATTTGAGTACATTTGCACCTTTTGCCATGAAGCAATAGGTGGGAGCGTAGTCATCATCGCCATCGTTAGTAGTGTTGGGGAGGTCATTTTCCTCAGAGTTGAAGATGGATTTGCTGACGGACGCAGTAGCGAGGGCTAGGTTCGCCACACCAGAGTCTGACTCCTCAGATGCCTCCTCTTCCTCATTTTCCTCAAATTCAGCTTCAGAGTCCATTTTCTTGCCAATAAATTCCCGAGCCTTTTTGGAGCTGCTCTTCTTGTGAGATGAAGACTTTGAGGATTTTGATTATGAGGACTTTGAAGATTTCTTCTTCTTCTTCGAGTCATCAGAATTGTAATTCTTGTATTTCTTCTTCTTTGATTCCTTCTCCCATTGAGGACAGGCAGTGATGTAGTGACCGGGTTTCTTGCATTTGTGGCAAGTTCTCTTCTTGTAGTCACGGGATGAGGAATCTGATCTCATGTCATCACCTATTGAGGATTTACCAAAGCAACCACGTCTTGAGAACTTCTGGAATTTCCTCACGAGCATTGCCAGCTCCTGGCTCAGTTCTTCAGGATCACCAAGGCTGCTACCAGAATCCTCACCTTCAGATTCAGAGACTGCCTTGACCTTTAGAGCGTGTGATCTGTCATAGCTTGGTCCATAGATCTCTCTCTTCTTAACAAGTTGGAACTCATGAGTGTTTAGCCTCTCGAGGATATCAACGGGATCAAGTGACTTGTAGTCTCCATGTTCTTGTATCATCAGTGCCAGAGTGGCAAATGAGGAATCAATCGATCTCAGCAATTTCTTCACCACCTCATGGTTGGTGATGTTAGTGGTACCAAGTGCTTGAAGCTCATTTGAGATGTCAATGAGGCGATCGAAGGTTTGCTGCACATTTTCATTGTCGAGTCTTTTGAAGCGGTTGAAAAGATTGCGAAGAACGTCAACTCGAGAGTCACGCTGAGTTGACACTCCTTCGTTGACCTTGGACAGCCTATCCCAGATAAGCTTCGCTGTCTCCAAAGCACTCACTCTGCCATACTGCCCTTTTCTCATATGGCCACATATGATGTTCTTCGCTTGAGAGTCGAGTTGCTTGAATCTCTTCACATCAGCAGCATTGATGATAGGAGTGACAGAGGGAACACCATTTTCCACAACGTACCAGAGATCATTGTCAATTGACTCAAGATGCATTCACATCTTATTCTTCTAGTAGGGGTAGTCCGTCCCATCGAAGGTAGGACACCCAGTAGAGACCTTGATCATTCCTGCAGTCGACATAACTAAAAATCCAAGCAGTTCAACCAAAATCACACAGAACAAAGGAGTACCTTGCTCTGATACCAATTGAAAGTGTGTTATATCGACTAGAGGGGGTGAATAGGCGATTTTTATAAATTCGTCACAGAGGAATTTCAGGGTGAGGAAATTCCTAAGCAACGAACTACTTTGCAGCGGAATAAGTACTTAGATGCAAGTATAGAAGAGTAGTAGCATAGTCATCATGATGAAATGAAAAACAAGCATAGAGTACAAGTAGCGTAAACACAGGATGAGTAGGCTGAAGACAAACTGACTGAAGAAACTAGGAAAGGGGGAAACCTACTCCTACTAAGAGTAGGAATCCCCCCTGGGCGCGCCCCTTGAGGCCGGCCCTCCTCCTCCCCTCCTTTATATACGGGGGAGGGGGCACCCCATAGACACACAAGTTGATCTTTAGCCGTGTGCGGTGCCCCCTCCATAGTTTTCCACCTTGGTCACATTGTCGTAGTGCTTAGACGAAGCCCTGCGTCGGTAACTTCATCATCACCATCAACACGATGTCGTGCTGATGCAACTCACCCTCGGCCTCAACTGGATCAAGAGTGCAAGGGACGTCAACGAGCTGAATGTGTGCAGATCGCGGAGGTGTCATGCATTCGCTTCCGCTTTCGGTCTATGAGGGTACATAGACACACTCTCCCCTCTCGTTGCTATGCATCTCCTAGATACATCTTACGTGATCGTAGGATTTTTTTTGAAATATTGCGTTCCCCAACAACTACTTGTAATTGTTATGAGTATGAATACAATTATAGGTGTTTCTCAAAAAAACAAAGGCAACACGAATGTAATGAAGACAACAAACAAAGTGGGATAATCAAATTGCCTGCAACGTCACCTTAGATGTCACATAACTATGTCACATCTAGATGACTCTTAGACATATTCTATATTATATGCACTACAAATTTATGAGTACTAGACAATACCCCGCGCGTTGTTGCGGGAATCGATTATAATATTTTTCAGTAATTTAGTTGTATGAAGCTTTCATTGTTGAATTAATAATATATAAACTAAAGCTAAAGTTAGAAAATATTTTGAATATCTGTCATAACGTAATTGAAAACTTTTTTCCACGCATGTTGAATGGACTTTTAATGAGGTGGCATGTGTGGTGAGATGAAAAGTATGCATGAGATCAACTAATAATGGAAAACTTTTTCTCATGCATGTAGTGGTGGGCCTTTGATGAGGTGGCATGTGTGCATGTTGAGATAAATAGAATAGTGGGGATCAACTTCTTATGTATATAGGATAGGATTGAGGAAATTGAGAAAGTCTTCAATCAAAGTCTTCAAACAGTAACGACCAACTACTTCTACACAGAAATGAGGAAATGAAAGAGTTGAGGAAATAGAACCAGTAGCTTGGTGAAGACGATGATTTGGTAGAGCAGTTCCAACTGTTGTGACAGTCGTACGTCTAGTTGGAGCGGCTAGGTATTTAAACCTGAGGAGACACAGTCCTCACAGTATTCTCCTTGATCTATGGTCACACAGACCTCGCCCAATCACTCGTGGTAAGTCTTCAGGTGACTTCCAAACCTTCACAGACTTGGTCACTCGGCGATCCACAATTTCCTCTTGGATGCTCTAGACCATGACGCCTAACCGCCTGGAGGATGCACGGTCCTCAAATGTAACAAGCATCGGTTCCACACAGGAACAATTTCTTCAGTGATGCTCTATGACTTTGGGTTTGTAGGTGTTGGGGTTTGGTTTTCCTCACTTGATGATTTTCTCTCAAAGTCCTCGGAGGATGGGATGCTCTCAATGACAAATGTCAGTTTCTCGCGGAGCATCCAACCAGCTAGTGGTTGTAGGGGCGGCTATTTATAGCCTAGAGGAGCAGCCCGACATGATAAGACATAAATGCCCTTCAATGATATGACCGTTAGGTGGGTAGATATTTTGGAACAGCTGGCGCATAGCACAGCAACGGTCGGAAATTTGACTATCAAATTCCTCAGGGCTATCATGTTCCTCACTTGTGGGCAATCCTCACTGGTGAATTCCTAACTCCACAGTCATAACAAATTCCTCAGAGACCAGAATATCTTCGTCTCTGTCACTGAAGAAATTGACTGAAGTGTATGAGATTTCCAATAGCTTCACTCGAAAGGATTGGTAAGTGTAGGATTTTGAGATGAGCATCACCCGGAAACTTTTCCTTAGTTTTACATCGCCCCCCTTTAACAGTACGGTGTTTCCTATGACTCGGGAAAGAGAAAAACGAAACTACGAAAACTAAAGTCTTCAAGCTTCATATTCCTCGCATGAATACAAAGTCTTCAGGATCACACCAATTTCTTCACTTTCAAAGTCTTCAGAAAGCCAAAGTCTTCATTTGAAGACATTCATTTTTAGGAGTCGACTTTCTCTGTAAATATCAAACTCCTCATAGACTTATAGACCTGTGTACACTCACAAACACATTAGTCCCTTAACCTATAAGTCTTCAATACACCAAAATCACTAAGGGGCACATTCTTGTCTTTGTTTCTCCGGTAGAAATCTTGGGGCACTCTTTGAAGTTATTTGTGTTGTATTGAGTATTATGAATCTGAAATTATTTGTTGTTATTTTAAAACAAACTCTTGGATAGATCGATCAGAAATAATAGCTTCGAGGTGGTTCCGTACCCTATAAACGATTTCTTCTTATGTTCTCCGCTAGATAGGAACTTCGGAGTGATTCTTCACCGCACTTTGAGGGGTGGTTATATGATCCAATTATATTAGTATTGTTGAGAGACTGCACTAGCGAAAGTACGGACCCTAGGCCTTATTTTCAAATATTGCAATACCGTTTTTGTGCTCATTTACTATTTGCTACCTTGCTGTTTTTATTTATTTAGATTATAAAAATATATTTCTACCATCCATATTACACTTTTATCACCATCTGTTCGCTGAACTAGTGCACCTATACAATTTGCCATTGTATTAGGTGTGTTGGGGACACAAGAGATTTCTTGTATTTGGTTGCAGGGTTGTTTGAGAGAGACCATATTCATCCTACGCCTCCCACGGATTGATAAACCTTAGGTCATCCACTTGAGGGGAAATTGCTACTGTCCTACAAAACTCTGCGCTTGGAGGCCCAACACGTGTCTATAAGAATAAAGTTGTGTAGTAGACATCAAGCTCTTTTCTGGCGCCGTTGCCGCGGAGGTGAGTGCTTGAAGGTATATCTTTAGATCTTGCAATTGAATCTTTTAGTTTCTTATTTTATCACTAGTTTGGTTGAAAAAGAAAACTACAAAAAAATGGAATTGAGGTTGCATCATATTATTGATCATCTTTATAATATTTTTCTTGAAAATGATGGTTCGGTGGTTGAAAAGAAAACTACAAAAAAATGGAATTGAGATTGCATCATATTATTGATCATCTTTATAATATCTTTCCTGAAAATGATGGTTCGGAAAATTGTGCTCAATTGTTAGAAGAAGAAGTAAGTAAAATGTTTGGCACAAAATATTTGAATGATGAGCATGTAATGCCCCCGGTGTCATGCTATAGTAATCTCATGACTAATGATGCTATGACATCATAATTATTTTGATAATCCTCACTTTGCTTCAAACCAAACTCAAATCCAAATTCTAATGCCAAGTCAAATTATAATTTTATAAAACCATAAATTAAAAATGTTCTTGAGGTTGGAAATATTCACTACATAATTTTCCTACATTAAACAAACATTTTTGGAGATGTTTGAAATGCCGATGGATTCTAAACAGTGGACGAACGACACCTTTTTAGCCCTTTTGAATACAATCATAATTTAAATTAACTCCAATTGCCCCCAAACATTTTGTACAACCACAAAATATAGTGCTTGAATTATGTGCAAATTTACATGGTCAACAAAATTCATTTAATAGCAAAATCTAAATAAAAATGTGAGCTAATAAATACAAACAGGTTTAAAAAAGTTAAAAGCCAGGACCTAATCTAGTGGGAGTATTGGCCCATCTAGCACCATAGCCGGCCCAGGCCGACTTCCCGCCTCATCTTGTTTCTCTGTTCAAGGGACATCGTGGCAGGCATCCGGCGGCGCCATGGCCGCGCCTGGCCACGCGCCGGCCATCCGATTACCCCCTGGACTCCTACAAGACGCCAGCGCCCCCTCCCTCGAACCCTAGCTTCACTCCCCCTCGCCTCCACGTCATTTTTCTTCTTCCTCGCACTTGCCCGAGCGCAGCAATCGCCGTACTGCCTCCATCAGCCGTCGTGCCCGATGCCGTCGGAGCTTGTGCTCACCATGTTGCCGTTCGCGCTCCCGCGCGCCCCTGGCCACGTCCGCCACGCCCTTGGCCGCCAACGCGTGCCCCGTTCGCGCCCGCCACACCCTGGCCACGCCCCCGCACGCACGTGGCCGAGCCCCCGCTCGCCTCCTACTATTGCTGCGTTGTTGCTGCCTGCTCCCGCCCCATTGCGTTCGTTGCTGCCGCGTTGCTTTGCATGTTGCTCTTGCGGCCGCCACAGCTGCTACGTGTGCCGCTCATTGCTATACTACATCCTGCTACTGCGGATGTGTACTGCTGCTAGCTAGTGCTGCTTAGGCCGTCGCGCTGCTGGTTTGGTTGCTGCTGCTCAACGCTTTTATGTTGCTGCTTCCGGCAGGCCATGGCCGAGTATGCAGCGTGTGTGTGTCATGTGTGTGTGCACGGCTGTGCCATCACGCCGGCCCTTGTTTAGATTTAGATCTAGGATCAATTAGTACTAATCTAGTGCTAATTTAGCCTAAGAAATGACATGTGGGATCACCCATGTTAATTACCATTTTATTAAACTAAAGGCAATGACACGCGGGACCCAGTTACACTGTTCATATGTTGACCAGTCAGCCCTTGACTGGGTCAACCAAACCCCACTAGTCCCACTGTCATACACACAAGCTAGGATAGCACTAGGTGACAAAAGTATATTCTGTTTTCTTTTTCGAAATATTGATAAATACATAAAACCATTTAAAACTTTGAAAATTCATATAAAATAATCCATAACTCGGATGAAAAAGTTGTATATATGAAAGTTGCTCAGAAGAATCCAACGAATCTGAATACGTGGTCATCTGTCACATGCCCCTAGCATGCTGAACATGGAACCGTCCCCTCTCTTTTCATTTGTCCAGAAAACGTCTGACGCCGGAAAAACCCTTCCGGATGTTTTCCCTCTCCGTCTGCAACGTCTAGAACTGCGTTAGTTCACCCCTAACACCGCGTATTACCATGTTATGCTTTATGATGCTTTGTTTCTTTATATTTATTGTTTCTTCCCCCTCTTCTCTTTGGTAGACCCTGAGATTGATGTTGCCCCTGTGATCAACTATGTCTCCGACGACCCTTCTTCCCTTGCAGCAGAGCTTCCAGGCAAGCCCCCCCTTTGATCATTTGATATCGCCCATTCCATTCTCTCATGCTTGCATTAGATTTTGCTACTATAATTGATTGCTCCTATTCTAATGCATAGCATGTTTTTGTACCTGTTGTTGTACCTTACCTGCTTATTCTAAACTGCTTAGTATAGGCTGGTTAGAGATCCATCAGTGCCCCCCACCTTGTCCCAGTTGCCCCGCTTTATGTTCGATGACTTGATCAACGTGATCGACGTCCAGGCCCCGACACCGCACATCACCCCGCTTAGTTGTACGACTCTGCAAAGTTATTATCTAGTGCCGAGGGTGATACCTCGTCAGCACTTCTGATGTTAACCCTGTAGTGTAGCTATTCGGTCGTGGTAATCGAGGGTGATTCCTCCTTCATCACTCCTGATATAGACTCTTTCGTGCAACCCCTCAAGTGTGGACCAACGAGGGTGATTCCTCCAAGTCCACCTTGATGGTTACATCGAGTGGGAATCCATCGAGGGTAATTCCTCAGGTTTCTCCCTTGCCGTTTCAGACACACGGTTACTTTGACTTACCACATATCCATGATGACATCGGGTTGGCCCCGAGGGGTACCCATGAGTGATGTGAAGTCGGGTTGATCTGGAGGATACCCGCAAGTTTTCCACGCGGCGCGGCCGGGCATTCTTAGCCCTTGCCGCAAGTCCATGAGATGGGGCGATGGGACCACATATCCTGGATCATTGATCGTTGCCGCGCGCTACCAAGCCACTAATTATTTGGATATTTGATCTGAGTAGGCCTCTGGCCTTTTTCGTACTAACCACCACGCGGGAATAAGTATGGGCACTCTGCGTCCTATGTATCAGCCGAAAGCTCAGCGGACGTCAGCAATGGAGCGGCGTGTGCTGGGTTGGACTGCGTAAGCACCTGCCTTATTTTAAGAAGGTAGCTAGGTCTGCTCACCGGCCACGTACACAATGTGCAGGAGTGCAAAGGGCGATGGGCCCAAGACCCCTGCGCGCTTAGGATGTAGACCGGTGTGCTGGCCTCTCTGATGAGCCTAGGTAGGACTGTGGTGTGTTGATCGATCGAGGGCGGTCATGACCTGATGGTGTGTTCGGTCGGAGTTGATCGAGCGTGTTGGGTAAGTTGGTGCACCCCTGCTGGGAAGTATTCTATCTATCGAATAGCCATCTCCACGGTAACGGAAGCTCGGAGTTGTATCCCGATCGATACAACTAGAACTGGATGCTGAGGCATGTAATGGAAATGATGGCTGAAAGTGCGTTATATCGACTAGAGGGGGGGGGGTGAATAGGCGATTTTTATGAAAGTCTTCAGAACATGGGAGTTTTGAAGACAAACGATAAAATTGAACCTATTACCATGCAGCGGAAGGTAGACTACACTAGGCAAACCATAGTCAAGTATTCAATGAAGTGAAAGCACAAAGACTAATAGCTGCTATGTAGTAAGGATCAGGTAGGAAGATATTGTGAAGTCAAACAGAACACGCAGTCACTCAGTGAAGACAAATGATAGAGCAAACATACAATGACTTCACAAGGAGTAACAGTAAGTAACGTGAAGTGAAGATGAAACCAGTGACTCGTTGAAGACAATGATTTGTTGAACCAGTTCCAGTTGCTGTGACAACTGTATGTCTGGTTGGAGCGGCTAGGTATTTAAACCTTAGGACACACAGTCCCGGACACCCAGTCCTGAACACGCAGCTCAGGACACCCAGTCCTCACCGTATTCTCCTTGAGCTAAGGTCACATAGACCTCGCCCAATCACTCTGGTAAGTCTTCAAGGTAGACTCCCAAACCTTCACAGACTTCGTTCACTGGCAATCCACAATGTCTCTTGGAATGCTCAGAACGCGACGCCTAACCGGCTGGAGGATGCACAGTCCTCAAGTGTAATAAGTCTTCAGATCACACAGACAAGAAGACTTAAGTGATGCCCAATTCTCTCTGGCTCTGGTGGTTAGGGCTTTTATCCTCGCAAGGAATTCTCTCTCAAAGGCTTCGAGGTGGGTTGCTCTCAAACGACAAAAGCCGTACTTTCAATCTGAGCAGCCAACCGTTTATGGTTGTAGGGGGTGGGCTATTTATAGCCACTTGGCAACCCGACCTGATTTGTCCGAAATGACCCTGGGTCACTAAGGAACTGACACGTGTTCCAACGGTCAGATTTCAAACTCACACACAACTTTTACTTGGGCTACAAGCAAAGCTGACTTGTCCGACTCTGGACAAGATTCGCTCTCATAGTCTTCACTCGAAGACATAGGTTTTTGGTTTAGGCATCACTTCAGTCATTCTGACTGGTTCTCTTGGACCCCACTTAACAGTACGGTGGTTCCTATGACTCAACACAAAAGAAAAAGAACTACGAAAGATCTAAGTCTTCGAGCTCCATAGGCTTCATATCGTGTCTTCTCTTGTCATAGTCTTCAATGTGAATATCTTCATATACCACCTTTGACTTCAATGTCTTCATACATTTTTAGGGGTCATCTCTGGTAGTAAAACCGAATCATGAGGGACTTCTACCTGTGTTATCCTGCAATTCTCACAAACACATTAGTCCCTCAACTAGGTTTGTTGTCAATACTCCAAAGCCAACTAGGGGTGGCACTAGATGCACTTACAATCTCCCCCTTTTTGGTGATTGATGACAAACTAGTTGAAGTTTTCAACGGGGAATATAATTTGTGAAATTGTAAAGGATAAGGAATTGTCTTCATAAGTTACAAGGGCTCCCCCTGAAGATGT